>NW_027361705.1:6582500-7182500 GCF_039654945.1 Dendrobates tinctorius
AGAAGGCTACTACTTGCATATAACACAATTTTATTATACAATGATCAATCCAAGTGGCAAAACACTAAATCAATGGAATGTATGACAATGATATCGAAATAGAAAATAGTATGATATTGCGTATTCTTATATATTCAAATTACAAAGGTTTTAACACACATACTTACATCAGAAAGAGAAAAGAAAAGAATCTTCACTAGGGGCATTTACGTCTGTCCGGACAATACTTCAACTGGGAGGAGCAGCCAGTGAAGACAGAGAATGCTGTCCTAGGATCTACACTGTGGCTCTCACACAGGTCCACAAGCTCCTGTCTCTTCTGGCTGCTTCAGCAGCTTTTATATGCTTTAAACAAAGGCTTACTCAATATAATATTGGGTAAACATGAAAAATAAACAGGTTATTTGTTTGATGTTCCAATCACATGACAGTGGCCACCTATCATGAATAAATAACATCAAACAAATCTTGTGTCTTCGGACTATTTACTCTTGCCCTGATATTTACATATGATAACAACAAAGTTTCCAACAACTTTCTATGATTATAACCCTAGCACAAAATATATACTAGTTAGAGAGATCTTTAAGATTGGATACACTACAATGGGTTTCAGATCGCCAACTATATTCATTAGGCTCCTCCATCCATATTTCTATGACCTTATGTATAATAATGTGCAAATGTCAATATGCCTAGTCCACTTTTTAATTTCAATATGGACTAATCAATATATTACAATATGTAGGCTATAAGATATCCATATTTTTATTAGCACCACACTTACCAAATTCGGACCCATAGTGGCCCCGCTTACTAAATTCGGACCCAGAGTGGCCCCGCTTACCAAATTCGGACCCAGAGTGGCCCCGCTTACCAAATTCGGACCCAGAGTGGCCCCGCCCACCAAAATCGGACCCTGAAGCCAAAGTGGCCTCTGAGAGGCACCCACAGTTAAAACGGATCCTGAGTTGAAAGTCTTGCAGGGGCAGCAGTCAAGTCTCTCTTAAAGGGGCAGCCCGGGCACCATTTCAAGCCACTATCTGTACTTCCTTCAGGAAATACACATCTAGTTTAATTTGTTACCACTATGTAATACTTAGTTTCTCCTGTGGTGGCTATGCAGGGAAGTAAAACACTAACTGCAAAGCTTCCTCGCAATACAGCTAATCACTAGAGATTCTTACACATGCTCGCTATGTCCACTCGTTTTTTGTTAGAAGCTGGAGACGCAATAACTGAATGGAATAACCCATAGAAAGCAGTGTGCATTTGGAATGATTTGTATATATTTTAGTGTGCTTCCCTCTCTCCATATCGAGTACATTAGTGATATTGACAGTAAACCGTCCACATTAGATGGTTGACTCATCACTGAACTAATACTGTTGCACTGGTATTGGCATACACCTAGTTAGTGTAGATGCGCTTTAAATGCCCAATAATTTTTTTTTTTTTTTTTATGTGCACAAGTTGAGTATTTGCAGCAGATTTTTCTGCAGGTAAAATACACTTTTTAATGTGTTTTACTTTCATATTTTTCCCATTCATTTTATGAGGAACTGCTGAAAAAAACATTTAAAAAGAATCAACATGAAGTAGATTGGGGGAAAAATAGCGAAACTTTGGTCCAAATCTGTAGGGGAAAAAATGAGCAGCATGTTTGAGTTCAGAAATCTTATTAACTTTGCTGGTACTGAAAAACTCAGCAAAGAAAAAAACCCAGCATGTGAACAAAGCCCTAAATGATCGGTTTTACTTTTTGAACTCTAACAGTTATAAATGATTTTCTGTGAAATTTGTCTTTCTTGAATTGTCACTTATATCCTGATACTGGGTTACAAGCCGTACCTGCGATAATTGTTGGGCTATTTCTGCTGTGAAGCTTGTAGAATTGTGAGTGCAGTGCTGGGCAGGCTGAAGATATGCAATGCAACGTATTTATGAAATTAATAACTATGTAGGAGCTGGAAAATGATGTCTGAAGGTGGAGTTACGTTTTAAGCTAAAGAGTCACCCTTTCATTGGGCCTTTTTAATGGCTGACACGAACATGACTCATGATTTTTTTTTTTTTGTCCCCCCCCCCCCCCCATACTATAAAAAGTTGTCTATTTTAAGGCCCAGATCACAAGCTCGTCTGGTCACTTTAATAGCTGTCTTTACCACTGGTCATGTACTATCTCCTCTCTGCAAGGTGTGGCTCATGAAATGTGGCCAAACACAAAGTTGCTTTTCTTCGCTTTCCAACCATCTCCCTGCGCCATCCTACTGCTTGCCTGACGTGTGCCTCCTGTACCGCAGCGCACAACTCTTGGTGGTCCGAGTGTCTGTTTTGGCTGATGCAGCCTTACAGACATCCAGTAAATTGCTTCCAGATGAACGTCTCTTGGGCAGACAATAGAGAAATGTTAAAAGCTTTTTTTGATTGCAATATGCAGTCATTTAATGGACTCTTGGCAGGTTATTGATTCGGCACATGCTTTCTAATTTTTTCTTTAGTAAATGATAATTTGGCAGGTTTGAGACCTTCGGAGTTACCAGCTCCATCTTTACAGCTACTTGATGTTTACCTCTACAGCTCATCTCTAGCAGATCTTAAAGCCCAATTCCCCCCACAATGTTGCCACCCACTTGGTGCCTCCAGAGTTAAAGGGGTTGTCCGGGCTTTTCACATAATCTCAGTGCATATCTGGGCTGCAGAATGGTGACAATAAGTAATTTACCTTCTGTCACCAGTTTGTACGGTTTTGTAGATATCTTCAGATGCTTCTGAACAGAACGTCCGGGAGGGTGGGGGGTGTTCTGGCATTGAAATGAGAACTGGTCATTTCCTCACAAGAGTTTCACTTTCCATAGATCACTGTTCAGCGTGTGTCTGGGGGAGGAGCAGCTGCTCTGTGCACTGAGGCTGCTAGAGGGGGAGGATTTGTTACTGTGTGAGGAGGGCTTGTTCATGTGGTCAGGGAGGGCCTGTTGCTATGGAGGGTGGGGTTGTTGCTATAGCTCGCTGCCTCGGAGTAATCCTTGACGCTGATCTCTCCTTCAAACCACATATCCAAACCCTTTCCACTTCATGCCGACTTCAACTCAAAAATATTTCACGCATCCGTTCATTCCTCACCCAAGAATCTGCAAAAACCCTAGTCCATGCCCTCATCATCTCTCGCCTTGACTACTGCAACCTCATGCTCTGTGGCCTCCCCTCAAACACTCTCGCACCCCTCCAATCTATTCTAAACTCTGCTGCCCGACTAATCCACCTGTCCCCCCGCTATTCCCCAGCTTCTCCCCTCTGTCAATCCCTTCACTGGCTCCCAATTGCCCAGAGACTCCATTACAAAACCCTAACCATGACATACAAAGCCATCCACAACTTGTCTCCTCCATACATCTGTGACCTCGTCTCCCGGTACTTTCCTGCACGCAACCTCCGATCCTCACAAGATCTCCTTCTCTACTCCCCTCTTATCTCCTCTTCCCACAATCGCATACAAGATTTCTCTCGCGCATCACCCCTACTCTGGAACTCTCTACCACATCATATCAGACTCTCACCTACCATCGAAACCTTCAAAAAGAGCCTGAAGACCCACCTCTTCCGACAAGCCTATAACCTGCAGTAACCACCGATCGACCAAACCGCTGCACGACCAGCTCTACCCTCGCCTACTGTATTACCACCCATCCCTTGAAGATTGTGAGCCCTCGCGGGCAGGGTCCTCTCTCCTCCTGTACCAGTTATGACTTGTATTGTTTAAGATTATTGTACTTGTTTTTATGTATACCCCTCCTCACATGTAAAGCGCCATGGAATAAATGGCGCTATAACAATTAATAATAATAATAATAATAGAGGGCATGTTTTTAGTAGAGTAGGAGGAAACGACCAGTTCTCATTTCAATGCCAGAACACACCCCGCTGGACGTTTTTCTTACAAGCAAGAGCTGATATCTAGCAAACTGGCCACAGAAGGTAAATTACTTATTGTCAGCATTCTGCAGCCCAGATATGCACTGAGATTATGTGAAAAGCCCGGAGAACCCCTTTAACTTCTATGGGATGGAAATGATCTTTTATCAGCCATCCATAAAATTGGATGATAAGTTACTGGTTGATGGAGATACGAATGAGAACGTAACTCTGTACTGGCTAAATGGAATAGTTGCTGAATTTGCACGGTGACAGTCCATTCATTCTCTATGGGACTACTGGATGTTGACCAGTGGGTAATAACTGAGCATTGTTTTTCCTTCTGGGGTTTTCTTTTTATGCAATATCAACAGTTTTCAGTATAAGGGTAAGTGCACACGTAGTTCTTAGGTTGTGCGGATTTTGTTGAAAAATCCGCAGGTAAATCCGCAGGACAAAAGTCCTGCGGTTTATCTGCGGATTAGCCTGCGGTTTTGCCCTGCGGTTTAACACCTCATAATGATAAGGTGTGAAACCGCAGCGGAAACCGCACAAAGAATTGACATGCTGCGGATTGTAACCCGCAGCAAATCCACGTGGAAAAATCCGCAGCATGTGCACAGCGGTTTTTTTTTCCCCATGGGAAATAAAGGTACTGTACAACGCAGCAGAATCTGCTGCGGATCCGCAGCGTGTGCACATACCCTAATTTGGAGTGATTGGACATGAACTTTTTAGTCACTAGCAGGGTGACTAAAACTTGATTGAAAGTATTAATCCTAAATGTACTATGAAGAAAGATCCATTGAGGAACCTGCAGAATGAAATGCTGAAAACCTTGGTAGAATTCATGTGTATTTTATCAAAAGATGAGATGCTGAGAGAAAGCCTAAGGCCTCTTTCACACTTCAGTTTTTTGCATCAGTCAAAATCCGCCAAAAGGACGGATGGCGGATCCGTTTTAGTACTCATGCCGCTCCGTTTTGAAATCTTTGAGGATGGTGACGGACAGCAACTTTTGGCGGATCCGCAAAAAAAACCGATGCAACGGACGACAATCCGCCAATAATGGAAGTCAATGGGGAAAAAAACGGATCCTCAAAAGAAAATTGCGGATCCGTTTTTTTCAAAACCTGGCGGATTGTGACTAATTGTAAAAAACTGAAGTGTGAAAGAGGCCTAAGACAGCAACAACAAGAGATCAGGAAGGAAGAACAGGAACATGAAGTGCCATGGCAAGACAAACCGCTGCTCCAAACTTGGAGCAGTGACTCCCTAAGGCATGTTTCACATTTCAGTTTTTTCTGTCAGTTAAAATCTGCCAAAATAGCGGAAAACGGATCCGCAGGCGGACTGACAAACGGGGGTTAGCGGATCGGCGGATGTACGGAACCGCCGAAGGTAAAAATTTAAAGGAACCGCGCCTGAGAGTGAGTATTTTTTTTTTCTCCAGCAGCCACACAGAAATGTGGGTTAAATCAAGAAATAGGGGATCCGGACAGCAAAAAAAGTTACATGCTCCGTCCAGGCCCCTGAGCGGACGACAAACTCTTGGCGGATCCGTACAAAAGTGGATCGAATGGACGATCAGCCGTCAAGATCCACTGATAATGCAAGTCTGTGAAGAAAAATGGCGGATCCGTTTTTTTTTTTTTTTTTTTCAAATCGGCGGATCTTGACTGATGGTCATGAACGGAAGTGTGAAACAGGCCTAATTGGAAGAATGGCTACAACAGATCCCAGGAGCCACATCTGAGCTCTGTCCAGAAAAGTACAATGCTGTGAACAACTAAGGGTGGTTTTACACTTATCGTATTTTTGTGGGCTGATTTTACGGCCACAAAATCAGCCCACGATAATTCAATGGTGCGCCGTGTCCCGTACGTCCGTGAAAAAATATCGAGCTTGCTTGATATTTTGAACAGCGTACGGACACTGCGCCAATTTAAATCAATGGGGCCACCAAAACAAATCGGAAGTTTGTTTTTGCGGCGCGCCGTCACTTCCGGGTTTTTTTCTCCAATACTATTTCCATAGTATTGGAAAAAAAAAAACAGCGATCCGCAAACATTTTTTTTGCTGCCCGTTATTGAGGTACACCACAAAATATGCAGCGATACGGCCCGCAAAAACCGTCCGCAATGATGGACCGCAAAAAATGCGGTAAGTGTAAAACCACCCTAAGATCCTGCGCAGAACTCTCAAACTCCCAGGCCTCTGGTAGAGGACCTGAGAATGAGGACAAAAAAAGACCACCTCCATATACAGAGTTTCTAGATATTCTTACAAGTCCTAAATCCTAGGCTGAGGAATCTCCTAACCTCCGTGAGCTCCAGACACAGACAGGGAAGGTGTTAATTCAGTCTGGTCAGGTTCTCTCAACCTGTGATGGTGCCTGCAATGTTTGCCTTCAGTTTCGCAATATGTGCTCAGCGATTTCTGCCCTACATAAGGACAAGTGTGTACTTATTACACGCTTTACACCTTCAACTTGTGTTTTTTTTCTGAACACTAAATTGATCTCTACGCTATACCTGCCAGGTGCCTACATGTCATGTTCTCCCAATGCTCTCCATCTTGGAGCACAAAACAAGGTGTGGCTACTTAAAAGGGATTACCACACAGAGAACAGGTTCAGCATTGCTTTAGTGGTGTCATCTTTCCTGTAAGATTGAAATCGCATCTGTACCATTGACTATGTAAATGCAATGTGTTACTATCATTTACAATAAGTGTGTGTGGGGGGGATAGGGGTTGTTGTGGGTCTTGAGTCCCCACTGATTGCTCTAAAGACTGTACAAACCAGCGTGGTAGAAGCCTTCAGCACTTCCATGAGACTTTTGTGCGGACCTGTACACCTCTGCATGCTCTCTTATGCAGGAGCTCAGTGGTGTACAGATCCACCGAAAAGTCTCATGCAGGTGCTGAGGGGCTTCTGCCTCCAGAAAGAGCTGTGCTTGCCTGTATAATACCTTGAAGATATTACATCAGTCCTGCCACTTTTGCCTTCATTTTTCATATATTTCCAATGGAAGCCAATTAAACACCTGGTTTAGTAAAGAAACCTGCAAAGCACTGACCCTAGAACCCCAGTGCACCCCTGGAATGGTGCTAAAAATATTGAAAAAGGCCAAGCTAGAGTACTGGTCCATTATAAATAGGAATGTTATTTAGATGTATTAACGGTATGGTTGGTGTATATGGCAAAAATTATTGGTCAAATTTGGCAACATAATAAATTTGGAGAAGCATGCAAGTCTGAACCAGCATGGCTACCACAGCATCTTGCAGCGGCATGCTGTTCCATCCGGTATGCGTTTAGTTGGACCATCATTTATTTTTCAACAGGACAATGACCGCAAGCACACCTCCAGGCTGTGTAAGGGCTAGCATCTCTGGGAACTCCTTCAAGACTGTTGGAAGACTACCTCTTGAAGCTCATCAAGAGAATGCCAAGAGTGTGCAAAGCAGTAATCAAAGCAAAAGGTGGCTGCTTTGAAGAACCTAGAATATAAGACATATTTTCAGTTGTTTCACACTTTTTTGTTAATTATATAATTCCACATGTGTTAATTCATAGTGAATCTACAATTTTCATAGGTATGAAAATAAAGAAAACTCTTTGAATAAGAAGGTGTGTCTAAACTCTTGGTCTGTACTGTGTGTATGTGTGTGTGTGTGTATGTATGTATATATGTGTATATAATCCTTGCAGACGGCATAGGAGGATGTCTTATAGAGAATCACAATTATTATTTTTATTAACCTCATTTATAAACTATAAAACTGTTTGGACCCTTTTTCTCTTCTGCTGTAATTTTAACAGGCGAAAAGTGTTAGATTTTTCTTCCCGAATCCTAAAACCCCGGCTACAGTTTTGCTATCCCCATTCATAGTTCAGCAAATTGCTTAGCTGGGTAGCTGCAAAAATCCTATCGACACTTGTGTTTTATTACAGCAGAGCTACAGTTTCCACATGGAGTCATATATGTAATGAATCTATTACATGGCAAGAGTTTGGGTTACTAATTATTAAAAAAAAAAATAGTGATTTTTTTTTTATTTTTTTTTTTATTCTAGTTAAAAGGTTTGGTTGGTCCACATTCACAATCATATATATTTTTTTTTTTTTTTTTTTTCATTACTCCTAAATTGTCTTAACCATTTTTTAGCTCCAGCTCCATGCTGATCTGTGTCTCCATGGCAGCAGACTACATAAAGTTCCTATGTAGTCTGATCTTACACGTTGTCTTCTATTGCATTTCCCAAGTAACTTACTTTTACTGACCTTTTTCTTGTAAACTATAAATTATAGGACAGACCGACAATATGTGGATTCACATAAGCCTTCATAGATAATTTTTACATGAAATACTTGATTTTTAATAACCTAATTGCAAAGTTTTTACTTTTCAATTCATCCAATCATTGGCTGCCAGCCATTTTTTTAAAAAAAGTCAGCCACAAAGTTTTTTGATTTTACTAAACATAACTTATATCAGCAAGAATGTATTGGCATGGTGAAAGACCCAACGTTCTCACAAGTCAGTCCTCTGCCACAATCTTCACCATGAAAGTGTACGATCTCGCAGGTTATCACCAGATTTTAGTTTGGAACTAATCCAGCACTACAGATGGGAGAATGTAGTTTCACAACTCTGCACTTGGCGACCTCTGAATAGGAGCCCTGCGACTCTCCTTACTTCCCAGCATTCCCGGCCCTACTTCTGATTCGTCGGGTTGGTGTGAGTTCATGTGTATCACGCACCAATGATGTCACGCCAGCTCTAACTATTAGGCTGTGTGCCCACGTAGCGATTTTTAAGCGTTTTTGCCACGATTTTCGTCACAAACGCTGCGAAAACGTTTAAAAACCGTGTACAGAACGCCCCCCATGCATTCCTATGGCATTCCGCACATGCTGTGCTAATGCTACGCTTTTTTCCGCGGCGGAATCGCATCGCGGAAAAAATCGCAGCATGATCATTCTTTTGTGCGGAATCGCAAAGAATTGCCGCGATTCCTCACCCATAGGAATGCATGAGAATCGCTTCCTGCATGTGGCTATGCCCACCATGCGGGAAGTTAAGCGTCTCATGTGCGGTTGGTACCCACGGTGTGGAGGAGAGGAGACTGTCCTCCAGGCCCTGGGTACCATACCCCTGTAAAAAAAAGAATAAAAAATAAAAAATCGGGGTATATTTACCTTCCGAAGTCCCACGCTGCATTCCTGGCCTAAGCGTTCCCAGTAATGCCTTGCGGCAAGATCCTGTGATGACGTAATCTCGCGTGACTCTAGCGGTCTCGCGAGATCGCTATAGCAACGCGAGACCAACGTTATCACAGGTCTCGCAAGGCATTACTGGGAACGCTGATGCCCGGGATGGCAGCGCGGGACGTCGGAAGGTAAATATACCCCGATTTTTTTATTATTTTTTACATTCTATCTTTTACTATTGATGCCGCATAGGCGGCCTCAATAGTAAAAAGCTGGTCATACTTGTCAAACACTATGTTTGACGAGTGTGACCAACCTGTCAATCACTTTCCAAGCAATGCTTCAAATCGCTTGGAAAGTGCTTGAATATCGCACTTGAAAATCACGGCAAAATCACGATCATAATCGCGGTGAAATCACGCGGAAAAAAACGCGCGATTTCTGGGAAGGAGTCCGGTTTTTAGTGTCCGGAATAAAACGCTACGTGGGCACATAGCCTTAAAGAGAGTCTGGAATTCTGGGCGGTAAATATTTGCAGGCATCCTGTCCAGCAGTCACCGATTAATGACCTAACCGATAGGCCGGCGCTCTGTTAACCAATCTTCCCAGCTCTAATCCTGCTGCATCCTTTAAGCAACTGCTTAGTAAAGTCAATAATCAGTAATAACCAGTCAAATAAATAGTCAATAATCGCTCTGATGTTACCGGTCAGCAACTGTGCAGTAAATGATCATGCAGCGTTGGATAAGTGAAAAGCACAAGATTTCACAATAACGTGAGAGTGATGCTGCCACCATCACGTTTCACTGTGGGGATGATGTTCTTGGGGTGATGAGCTGTTGGTTTGGTGCCAGACATGGTGTTTACCTTGTTGGACAATAAGTTAAATTTCGTTTTCTTCTGACCACACAGCACCTTTCTCCATACATTTGGAGAGTCTCCCACATGTGTTTTGGCAAACACAAAACAAGCCTTACAATTTTTGTTTGTAAATAAAGACTTTTTCTCCCTGCAAATTCTTCCATAAAAGTCACTTCTCTGGAGGGTACGGCTTGGGGTATGTACCCATATGTGAGGGGAAAAAAAAGGTTCCAGTATCCGGACTGAAAAAACAGGCAAGTGTCATGCGAGTGTACAATGCGATTTCTCTCACATATCATCCGTATGACTTGCGTATGCAATTCATTTTTTTTTTTTTCTCCAACTATTTTTCTACAATCATTTACAGGACCATTTACAGTGTTCTATGGCACAGAATGGTAAGGTATCTGTAAAAAAAACAAAAAAAACAAACAAAAGACAGCATACGCATGGTGCGAGTGCTGTGCGTTTTTTTTTCTCTCGCCTTCATTCACTTGCATTGGCGAGTCTCATCTGAGATACGGAGCATGTTGCAATTTTTTTTTTCACAGTATGATTTCAGCTGAGAAAAAAAAATCGCAGATGAGAGGTAACTCATTGGATAACATTGGTCAGAGTGCAATCCGTGTCTTTTATTTATTTATTTTTTTTTTATCAGATTGCACTCATCCATTTTTCTTGCAAATGGATACATACCCTTATTGTGAGCGTATGGAAAGATAGTCCAGTCCCTGCTTGCAAACTCTGCAGCTCATTCAGGGTTACCTTTGCTCTCTGTGCTGCCTCTCTGATTAATACCCTCGGAGAGTTTTGGTGGGTGGCCCTCTCTTGGCAGGTTTGTTGTGGTACTATGGTCCTTCCATTTGATAATGATTGGTGGTGCTCCGGGGAATCATCGGAGATTGGGATTTTTTTTTTCTATAACCCAACTCATACTTGTACATCTCAACATATTTGTCCCTGACTTGTTTGGAGATCTCCTTTGGTCTTCATGGTGTTTGGTTAGTGGTGCCTCTTGCTTTAATGGTGTTGTAGCTCTGTGGCCTTTTAGAAAAGGTAGTGTATATACTGACAGGCATGTGACACTTAGGCTGGTTTCACATTTGCGTTTCGGTGCACAGCATATGATCCGCATGTGTACAGATTTTTGACATTGTGTATGCAGGGATACCCAGGAATATGCATTTGCATGTGTTGTTTCACTGTGTGCGGCGAATGCAACATGTTGCATTTTTTGAGGCGTCAAAATCCGTCAAATGTGTGCAGGCATGTGGATGAGTGCGTCAAAACAACGCATTACTGTCTATGGGAAAGCATTGGAATGCAAGGATATGCGTACGCATACATTCGATACGCATGCCTACTTCGGAATGAGCAGGTCCAGGAAGTGTTAAATTGTTTTTATTTTTGTTAATAAAAACTTTATTTTTTCACAATCCCTGTTTCCCTGTGTTTTCTTTATCTCTTTATTTAAACGTGTGTATTGTTGAGTGAAATAAAATGGGTGTTAGTATTAAAGTCAGCAAACATTACATGTACATAACATAACAGGTACATTTTACTTAGCGGCTGAAACCATTTCATCTTGCCATGCCACACGTCCAATATCCGAAACAAAGTAGGCAGCAAATTTATCCCTCATTTGGGCAACTTCCACTGTAGTCTTAAGAGGGATCCTGCAATGTGGTATGAACAGGTTCGTCAAGTTCTAATTATTGTTGCTCTTTCGCCAAGATGTAATTGTGCAGAACAGCACACGCTTTCACAACCTCATCAATTGTCTCAGTTTTTAGATTGATTGATCACTGTTTCCAAAATGCACCATTTAGATACCAGCAATCCAAAGGCACACTCCACAGTTCTTCGTGCCCTTGTCAGTCGGTAGTTGTAAATCCTTTTGGTGTGATTTAAGTCCCGACTTGAGTATGGTTTTATGAGGTTGACACACATTTGAAACGCTTCAGCCCCAATCACAAGAAATGGCATTGATGGTCCTTCAGTGTTCGGAAGAGGTCGTGGCTGTGGGAAATTGAAATCCTTACCATACAAACGTTGGCCCATGTCAGAGTTTTTGGAAAGTCTGTGAGTCATTCCTTGTCCAAATGAGCCAACGTCCACGGCGACAAATCGACAGTCAGCATCTGCAATCGCCATGAGAACAATGGAAAATTATTTTTTGTAATTGAAATACTCGCATCCACTTCCAGCAGGTTTCATAATCCAAATGTGTTTGCCATCCACAGCCCCCAAACAGTTAGGAAAATTTACAAATGTCCTGGAATTTTGAAGCTTTTTCCAGCCTGAGTTCATATGTGGGTTGGGGGATTAATTCTTCTTGCAGAGCGTCACATAAAGCACGGCAGTTGTCTGCAACAATCCCAGAAAGCGTGGACACTCAAATACGGAATTGAAAATGTAGAGATAAGGTCTCTCCGGTAGCCAGGAATCTGCCGAACAGAAATTGGGGGGGAAAAAAAATTAAGTACGTGGCTTTTATAATAATGACATGTTTGTTTTTCAAAATTACGTACCTCAGGGTCACTAATAGACGTTTCTCAGCAGGATTTGCTCGACGTAGCCGTGTGTCCTGCCTAGTAATGGATCCTTGGACACGTAGCAGCAAGTCATTGAAGCTCTTTTCCGACATTCTCGTGTACTCGAAAAACTTATCCGGGATTTCACGCAGCTCCGTTTACAAGGAGTAGTAGGCTCCGTAGCTCTCTCTGACTTCAACGATGGGGTGTAGCCAATAGCGACGACTAAGTCTTCTGTCTTTCTCTTCTTTCTTCTCAAGCAAAAGCAACAGCCAATTTCAATGACAAGATAAAGAAGAAAGCTCTCCACACTAAGAAACATCTTGAAGCTGGATACAGCAGCAAAAGATGAGGATTTCATCTGTGCAGTGTGTGTCTATATATAGAAATCCCATGAGACAAGCCCATTGGGTGTCTGGTGTCATATCGAACACATGCGCATAAACAACGCAAACCTATGCAAAAACGTATACAAATGCATGCACACGCAGTGTTTATTTCCCCGACATGTGTAAGATGATGGGAATAAAAATTGCTACGTAAACATGCGTTTTGCACACGGATAATGCGCTGTGGACTCACACTAATGTGAACCTAGCCTTCGATTGCACACAGGGGTACGTCCTGTCACTAAATGTGACTGATGAAGGTAATTGCTTACATCAGAAATTTTTAGGGTCTTCATCACAAAAGGGTGAATACATATAAACATGCCAATGTTTAGTTATTTGATCCCATAAATTTAATTTATGCCTGTATTCTCACTTCACTAATTTAGACTACTTAGTGATGATGCATCACGCACAAAACGGATTACAAAAATATTAAAGGGGTTGTCCACTACTAGGACAACACCTTCTTAAACTAAATGTTTTGCCTGATAAAATAATAAGCTTATACTTGCCTTCTTTGCTGGCTTCAATCAAGTGTGTCGGCACTCGCGGTCTCGGGGCTGTGATGTGGTGGAATGGCATGTAATGTCCGGCGCCCAGTCAGTGTTTGCTTTGGACAAGCTGATCATGAAGAGGAAGTCGGGATGAGCTGCAGCAAGGACTTCCTCTTCATGTTCAGCTCGTCCGAAGGCAGAGACAGAGACGCTGACTGGGAACCGGGCATCACGTGTCATTCCACCGCATCACCGCCCCAGGACCGCGAATGCTGATACCACTGGAATGGCGCTGGCACCAGAGGTCAGTATAGGCTTTATTTTATCGGAGCCTAACATTTAATTTAAGACTGGGTTGTCCTAGTAGTGGGCAACCTCTTTAAGACACAGGTGTAATGTATTAAAATAGGTAAAAAGTCAATGGGGTGAATACATTTGCAAGCCACTTTAACTATTGCAGTTGTGTGATAGCCCTTTTAAGTGTTCACTTTCATGAACATTCTTGTGAAAAATAGCCCACATATATAATTATTCCAAAATCGTGTATTATCCATGAGCTAATCCATGAGCTACGGATATAAGTTTGCAGGGTAATGTCTTGATGTTAAAGATTTAATATGTCACTTAAAAAAAAAAAAACGTTCTGCAGGTTAAGAAATGTCTCATTTTCCATTTTCTCAATCCTAAAGGCATTATTTATATGATCTGAAGAGCTTGTGTCTAGTGCTAATAGTGCACATCCCCTCCCCGCCTCTAATTATGAGGTTCTTGACCCTTATAAGCAGTAAGTCCATCAACGGCCCACGAATATTTGGCAGGCATGTTAGAAAAACCTTTTGCATACCCGGCCAGTTGTATCCTGTTTCCTGGAAGATTGCCAGTGAGAAGAAGCGGATGCTGGGTGCATTGCTCTCCTGTTAGTTGGGTTAGCAGGCTGAATAAACAGGAGTTGCCTTGAGGTAGGCCGTTCGCATCTACTGAAAGTCACGCATCGGTTCTTGGTCCCAGCACGTCCCACCCCTCACAATCACGTGGGGTCATTGGTTAAATGTGGATATAGTGAAGCAGCTCGAGGACTTTATCTACTTCCCTATATCCACACCGTTATGTCTAGAGCCAAAGTATAGTCTGATCCAGCAGGGGAAAATGGGATCTGAATCTTGTTGTCCACCCCTCGCCCAAGAAAAAGAAACAAAACCGGTTTCTAAAAATAATTTAAAAAAAAAAAAAAAATGAACGAGCAATGGGAAATATTAGGATAGGAAGACAGATGTAGTATGAGAAAAATGGTCAATATATGTGCAAAAGTACATTACCCAAAAATATATAGAAGGTGGATCCCGCTAATGATTGCTACAGACGATGATAAAAGCCTTACTTGTTCCATGGGTTACTTAACCCATAGGTCCGCGTACTGGTCTTGATAGAAAGCCTGCTAGAGTGAAATGCACCATATAATTCCCAGCATCATGGGCGGCTCTCACACTGACATGTACACCTCCCATCAGCTAGTGTAGACCTCGGTTATGGGTAACTCCAGTGTGTTGTAATTGGTGGAATCTAGTCATCCACAGGCTGCCCGCTAAAAAAAATTGAATATGAAGGTTTTTTGCTATCATTTTTAGTATACATTTGTTTAAGACACTAGCACTTAAATTACACTACTTTTATTAACCTGCAAATGGGGGGGGGAACGCAATGGTGTCTTTTTTTTTCTTTCCTTTTTTAAGGGTACGTGCCCACAATCAGTAATAGAAGTGTTTTGATCGCAGCGCTCTACAGTACAACCACAGTGGATGGGATTTCTCTAAATCTCCTGACCACTATGCTTCTATTTAACACTGCATTAACTCCCCCCGCGGTGTGGGTTTACAAGCCGGAGCATGTCAATTTCTCTAGTGGAAACGCTAGTCTCTAATGCGGATTTTCACCAAATTTTTTTTTTTTTTTTTTATTTTTTTTTTATTTTGCTCTTTTTCTAATAGTTTCAGTAGTTAAAAAAAAAAAAAGGTTGAGGGGGAAAAAAAAGCAAACATGACTTATTTTATACTGACTTTTTGGTGCAGCGACTTTCATTAAAGGGAATCTATCAGAAGCTTTTGCTGTGTTATCTGAAGACTGCAGGACATAGCGGCTGAGGAAAATTTCAGTGATGTCACTTATCAAGCTATGTGCTGATTACTTACAATGAAGGTTATCACCAGGAGATTATCACTGCCAGTGGCTGTTATTTGACCACAGCCCTCCTCCAATGAAACAGCTAATTGTTATACACTGCTCAAAAAATAAAAGGAACACTTAAAAAACACTATGTAACTCTAAGCCAATCAGATTTCTGTGAAATCAAGCTGTCCAGTTATGAAGCGACACTGATTGTGAATCAATTTCTCCTGCTGATGTGCAAATGGAACAGACAACAGGTAACAGGTAACAACAGGTTGCTAATTGGCAAGACAACCCCTATAAGGCTATGTGCGCACGTTGTGGATTCTGCTGCGGATCCTCAGCGTTTCTGGCCTGCAACTGTTTCTGCTGCGTTGTACAGTACCATTCTTTGCAATGGTAAAACCAAAAATGCTGTGCACATGCTGCAGATTTGCTGCGGGTTACAATCTGCAGCATGTCAATTCTTTGTGCGGATTCCGCTGCGGTTTCACACCTTCACCATTGTGAGGTGTGAAACCGCAGGGCTAAACCGCAGGTATTTTGACCTGCGGATGTTTCAAAATCCGCGCAAAAAAATCCGCAGCACTTCCAACTACGTGTGCACATAGCCTAAAGGAGTGGTTCTGCAGGTAGTGACCACAGACAATTTTTTTTGTTCTCATCCTTTTTGGCTGGTTTGGTCACTTTTGCATTTTGTCATTACTCTCACTCCTAGAGGTACTGTACAGTAGCATGACGTGGTGTCTTCAACCCACAGAAGTTGCTCAGGTAGTGCAGCTCATCCAGGATGGCACATCAATGCGATCTGTGGCCAGAAGGGTAGTTGTGTCTGTCAGCACGGTGTCCAGAGCATGGAACGAACACCAGGAAACGTGGAGGGTGCCATAGGAGGGCAACAACCTAGCGGCAGGACTGCTACCTCCTCCTTTGCGCAAAGAGGAACAGTGCCAGAGCCCTTAAAAATGACCTCCCGCAGGCCCTTCACATTCATGCGTCTGCTTAACCTATCAGAATCGGACTCCATGAAGGTGGTATGAGAGCCAGACGTCCACAAGTGGGTGTTGTGCCAGTCTGGAGATGCCGTCGAGAACGTTCTTTTGCCTACAACATCTTCCAGCATGACCGGTTTAGCAGGGGGTCAGTAATGGTGTGGAGAGGCATTTCTTTGTAGGGCCACACAGCCCTCCGTGTACTAGCCTGAGGTACCCTGACTGCCATTAGTAACCGGGATGAGATACTCAGTCCCATAGTGAGACCATATGCAGGTGCAGTGGGCCCTGGGTTCCTTCTGATGCATGACAGTGCTAGGCCTTGTGTGGCTGAAGTATGTCAGCAGTTCCTGGATGATGAATTGATGTTGTGAACTGTCCTTCCCATTCCCCAGACCTGAATCCAATCGAGCACATCTGGGACATCATGTCTCCTTAAATCCAACAACGCCACATTGCACCACGGACTGTCCAGGAGTTGACTGATACTTTTATCCAGGTCTGGGTGGAGGTCCTTCAGGAGAACATGCGCTGCCTCATCAGGTGCATTGTTGGGAGGCCACACACTACCGAGCATCATTTCCTTGTCTTGAGACATTTCCACTGAAATTGAATCCACCTGTAATATGATTTTCCACTTTGATTGTGAGTATCATTCCAAATCCAGACCTCCATGGGGTATTAATTTTGACTTACATTGATCAGTTTTATGTTTTGTTGTTCTGAAGACATCCCACTATGTAAAGATAAAGATTTACAACTGGAATATTTTGATTCAGTGATATCTAGGATGTGGTATTTTAAGGTTCCTTTTTTATTTTGTTGAGCAATGTATAAATGTACATAAAAAGTTTGCACTGGTGTCCTCCAGGGTCTCCGGTTTCCTCCCACACTCCAAAGATAGGGTATTTTAGATAATGTCTGTAACGTGCTGTGGAATTAATGGTCCTATTATAAGGCCGGGTTCACATTAGCGTTTCAGTCCTCAGCGTGGTGCTGCGGACTTCTTTCCTTATGCTTCGCTTACTCCGCATGCGTCCTGCGTACCTATCTTTAACATTGGGTATGCAGGGACACGCGTTGTATGTGGATGCGTCCGCGTGCGTCATTTTGAAGTGCCCTCCGAACGCAACATGTTGCATTTTCTTGCGTACGATGGGCACGTCAAATAGACGCACGCAGATGCATCCGCATACCACACATGTCCCTGCGTAACCAATGTTAAAGATGGGTACGCATGCGGAAGTAGTCCAAGCTTAAAGAGAACCTGTCACTCCCCCCCTGGGCGTTTTTAACTAAAAGAGCCACCTTCAGCAGCACTAAGGCTGCATTCTGTGATGGTGAGTCTTCCGTTTCTGACCCCCAGTAACGCCAAAATATTAACTTTTATAAATAGGTCCTCATACCTGTAATGCGTCCCGTAGGTATGGTGTGTCTCCCTGAAGCAGCCACCTCCCCTCCGTTAATCATGCCTCTGTAGCGTCTGTGCCCCGCCTCCCATAGCCGTCCCTCATGCCCCTGCTCTGCTGTCTGTGCCCCGCCTCCTTCTGTCTCCTATGCTAGCGCCTGCTCTGTGAAAACAATAGGACAAAACAAAGTAATAGGAATGAAAAATAACTTCATGCCAAAGGAGTTGAAAAGAAAAGTCTCTTGATTGAGGAAAAGAGGGCTCAGTTCTGGCTTTACTAGCAGAGGGATACAGTGAGCGTCATGTTGCCTCCATCCTTAAAATTTCTAAGACTGCAGTCCATTACAACAAAGTCAAGCAGCAGACATTTGGGACAGCAAAGCTACAGACCGGCAGAGGGCGGAAACGACCCTCCACTGAGCAGGATGACCGTCATCTTATTTGAATGTCACTCAGCAATCGCAGGATGACATCAAGTGAACTACAAAAGGAATGGCAACTGGGTTCAAGTGCGCGGCAAGAACAGTTCGTAACAGGCTCCTAGAGGCAGGGTTCAAGTCATACAAAGGTAGAAAAAAGCCTTTCATCAATGAGAAGCAAAGGAGAGCCAGGCTGAAGTTTGCCAAAGACCATAAGGATTGGACCATAGAGGACTGGAGTAAGGTAATCTTCTCTGATGAGTCTAATTTTCAGCTTTGGTCGTCTATTGGTTAGACGGAGACCTGGAGAGGCGTACAAGCCACAGTGTCTTGCACCCACTGTGAAATTTGGTGGAGGATCAGTGATAATCTGGGGATGCTTCAGCAAGGCTGGAATTGGGCAGGTTAATCTTTGCGAAGGATGTATGAATCAAGCCGCATACAAGGTTATCCTGGAAAACAATTGATTCCTTCTGCTCAGGAAATGTTCCCCAACTCTGAGGACTAGTTTTTCCAGCAGTACAATGCACCATGCTACACAGCTAGGTCAATCAATGTGTGTGGATGAAGCACCACCACATCAGATCCCTGTCACGGCCAGCCCAATCTCCAGACCTGAACCCCATTGAAAACCTCTGGAATGTAATCAAGAGGAAGATGGATAGTCACAAGCCATCAAACAAAGAAGAACTGCTTAAATTTTTGGACCAGGAGTGGCATAATGTCACCCAAAAGCAATGTGAAAGACTGGTGGAAAGCATGCCAAGACGCATGAAAGCTGTGATAAAAAATCATGGTTATTCCACAAAATATTGATTCCTGAACTCTTCCTGAGTTAAAACATTAGTATTGTTGTTTCTAAATGATTATGAATTTGTTTTCTTAGCATTATTTGAGGTCTGCAAACAGTTTTTTTTTTTTTTTCTTTTTTTTTGTTCTTTTGACCATTTCTCATTTTCTGAAAATAAATACAAAATTTATTGCTTGCAAATTCAAAGACATGTCAGTAGTTTATAGAATAAAAGAGCAATTTACACTGTACTCAAATATACCTATAAAGAGAAAAATCAGACAAACTGAAAATTTTGCAGTGGTCTCAATTTTTGCCTGAGCTATATGTCTTATGGAAGTTGTTCAGCCGCAACACATGCAGGGATTGCCTAGCAAGTGGACAATCCCTGCAAGTGGTGCAGCTGTCGAACATCCATAAGACACATAGGCGCGGGGACTCGTACTTATTTTTTAAGCATGCCGAAGACACTCGGTTCATCACGAAACAATCACTGACCTCAGGGAGACCAGTCAAAGAAAACACTGCGGCAGCCGACAAAGGCTCTCAATCACAGTGAAATCCTTGGTGCAATGCTCCCTGGGAAATGCGAATATGCAAATAAAGTCCGTGGAGCCTCATTTAAGAGACTCAAACACTGGACTAGCCAGATCTTCCTCCAGGGAAGGACCCAGCCAAGGAGTGGCTCCTTTCGGAAACCACCATTACCACCATATTAAGTGGCCCTTTAAGTCAATATCCAGCTCTTTACGTGTTTACAGATGACAAGGGAAATACCAAGGCCAGGTATCCATCCACAGACAGCTGTTTCGAGGTGTTGCCCCTCATCAGTGTGGAGTAGGATTCTGGCTAGGTGGGAGCAATGCCTAGTAGACCAACATCACGAAACAATCACTGACCTCAGGGAGACCAGACAAAGAAAACACTGTGGCAGCTGGCAAAGGCGCTCAGTCAGTGAAATCCTATGTGCATTGCTCCCTGGGAAATACAAATATGCAAATAAAGTCTGTGGAGCCTCATTTAAAGCCCCCGTTACACATTGCGATATCGCTAGCAATATCGCTGTAAAGTCACCGATTTTGTGACGTTGCAGCGATATTGCTAGCGATATCGCTGCATGTGATACTTAGCCCCGACCGGCTCCCCCGCTGCTCATCGTTGGTCGCGCGAGAAGCTCCTGGACCATTTCTCGTCGGGCGCTTCCTGCGGTGCTGACGAGCGACGCGTGAACGCGGGCGGGAGGACGTCAGGATTGCCGCGTCTGACAGGTAAGTAGCGACCCCCGTCCCCAGCGATGTCGCTGGTGAGATCTGCCTGTGTGGCAGCTCACTAGCGACCACTTAGCGATGCACCAGCGATCCATATCGTCTGGATCGCTGGTGCATCGCAATGTGTAACGGTACCCTAAGAGTCTCAAACACGGGACTAGCCAGATCTTCCTCCACGGAAGGACCCAGCCAAGGAGTGGCTCCTTTCGGAAACCACCATTACCACCATATTAAGTGGCCCTTTAAGTCAATATCCAGCTCTTTACGAGTTTACAGATATGACAAGGGAAATACCAAGGCCAGGTATCCATCCACAGACAGCTGTTTCAGGGTGTTGCCCCTCATCAGTGTGGAGTAGGATTCTGGATAGGTGGGAGCAATGCCTAGTAGACCAACATCACGAAACAATCACTGACCTCAGGGAGACCAGTCAAAGAAAACACTGCGGCAGCTGGCAAAGGCGCTCAATCAGTGAAATCCTAGGTGCAATGCTCCCTGGGAAATGCGAATATGCAGATAAAGTCCCTGGAGGAAGATCTGGCTAGTCCCGTGTTTGAGACTCTTAAATGAGGCTCCATGGACTTTATTTGCATGAAGACACTCGGTTAGCACGTGAGGATAGCATCTTATAATAATAATAATCTTTATTTTTATATAGCGCTAACATATTCCGCAGCGCTTTACATTTTTCACACATTTTCACTGTCCCTAATGGGGCTCACAATCTAAATTCCCTATCAGTATGTCTATGGAGTGTGGGAGGAAACCGGAGTACCCGGAGGAAACCCACGCAAACACGGGGAGAACATACAAACTCCTTGCAGATGTTGTCCTTGGTGGGATTCGAACCCAGGACCCCAGCTAACCACTGAGCCACCGTGCTGCCCTAGCATCTTATACTAGCACGTTCGCTTACCGCTAAATGTGTCTTAAACAGTACATAGTCCTTTATTTCTTTGCTGTTTTAATAAAGTAAATTGTGCTAGTGTCTTAAAAAAATGAATAGCAAGGTTTTTTTGCTAGCATTTTTAGTGGTGGCTTTGTAAGGGTTTTTTTTTTTCATATTAGAAATTTTGTTGGATTTGCAGAGAGAAAGCACAAAGTGTGTGCCCTCCCAAACGCCCACTGTAGCCATGAGTAAGGGCCACACAATCTGACTTTGGGATACCACGGATGCATAATGGAGAGATGGGGTATTTTTGAATAAATTATATATGCAATTATTTTGAGTTGCAGAATATTAATTTTCTGTACTTGCCTCCTGAAAAAAAAAAACAATTCTTCAAAGTTTTGCAAGATCGTCAGTCACTTTGGGAGATGGAAACCTGGGCTATTTTATGGAAATTGTATTTTTTTGGAAACATTGTCTTTTATCTGTAACCATCTTTGGAGACCAGTCCAATCTATAGACATGGTCCGGATCAGGCAATTTGTGGTGTTGTCCTGTTCCTATACTTTGGATAGGAGTAACTGCAGCTAAACGCCAGCTGTAAATGCAATTAGCTAGCAATTATGAGCAGATCCCCCTCGGTAATGGCCATGTAAATTGTGAAGAACTGGCCTGAGACTGTCCCGTGGGCCCCCACTTCTACATAGGGAAAGAAACCATTCAGCTTGTGCTCAGCTTACCTTGTAAAGTGATCCCGTGTTGGCAGCCTGGTGGCGGGGATTACTAGGTGTGCCACATTTTAGCACTTGTCTGATTTCTGCTTTCAGGAAGGGGCTTGTGATATTTAAGCCTTGGTGCAAGCTAAGGCTGGACCACACACAAAATGTTTATCGGGAAGTAAGACAAGCAGAAGAAAAGCCAAGAGGAAAGGACGCGGCGAGATAAATGCACGTCAAGAAAAGATTATTCTGTTACTTGATCTTTGTAGATTGCCAGAATCTGTACAATTCACCCTTCTTGGGTTCTTAGACCATGCATGACTCAGAAATGAGATAGTTTGTGAGCATTGAGTTCTTCTGGGTTTTTTTTTTTTTTTTTTATTTTCATCAACTATTTAGTTTCAAAGAGATGGGTGTTTTTATTTAGTGCTAATATTTATGGTCTTTACCAAGGGATGTGGCTAACAGAGTAATAATACAGCGTAGCTTAAAGACCCGTCCCCCGAGAATCCTCTGCCCTACACCCCCTTGTGTAAAGGCCAAAGAAACTAAAACTAAGAGCGAAGATCTCTGAAACCACATGGCAGTTTTTATACAATTTAAAAAATGTAATACTTGGGGGCAGTGTGAATGAAATGAGCACAAGAGCTGTCCACTTTTGACTTGCCTATTTATCCCTTTTGTCTCGCCTTAAGGCTGTGTGCCCACGATGCGATTTTTAAGCGTTTTTGCCTCGATTTTCGGCGCAAAAACGTTTAAAAATCGTGTACAGAACTCACCCATGCATTCCTATGGCATTCCGCACATGCTGTGCTAATGCTGCGCTTTTTTCCGTGGCGGAATCGCATCGCGGAAAAAATTGCAGCATGCTCATTCTTTTGTGTGGAATCGCAAAGAATTGCCGCAATTCCACACCCATAGGAATGCATGAGAATCGCTTACTTCCCGCATGTGGCTATGCCCACCATGCGGGAAGTTAAGCGTCTCATGTGCGGTTGGTACCCACGCTGTGGAGGAGAGGAGACTGTCCTCCAGGCCCTGGGTACCATACCCCTGTAAAAAAAAGAATAAAAAATCGGGGTATATTTACCTTCCGACGTCCCGCGCTGCCTTCCCGGCCTCAGCGTTCCCAGTAATGCCTTGCGGCAAGGTCCTGTGATGACGTAGTCTCGCGTGACTGTAGCGGTCTTGTGAGATCGCTATAGCAACGCGAGACCAACGTCATCACAGGTCTCGCAAGGCATCGCTGGGAACGGGAGCGTCACTGAGACAGCGCGGGACGTCGGAAGGTAAATATACCCCGATTTTTTTATTTTTTTATCATTTTTAACATTCTATCTTATTGATGCCGCATAGGCGACCTCAATAGTAAAAAGCTGGTAACACTTGTCAAACACTGTTTGACGAGTGTGACTAACCTGTCAATCACTTTCCAAGCGATGCTTCAAATCGCTTGGAAAGTGCTTGAATATCGCACGCGAAAATCGCGAACATAATCGTGGTAAAATCGCGCAGAAAAAACACGCGATTTCTGGGAAGGAGTCCGGTTTTCAGTGTCCGGATTAAATCGCTACGTGGGCACATAGCCTAAGGCCAAGTTCACATGCTGCTTTTTTCCAGCGGTTTTTTTTTTTATGCAGATATTTATATAGTAGCAGCAAAGTAAGATTCCAGAAATCTCGTACACGTTGGTTTTTTTTCCCTGTCTTTTCAAAGAGCTGCCTTTTTGCAAAATGTAATATGTCCCTTCTTCAGCGTTTTTGCAACGTTTTTCACCCGTTTGAAAGCAATAGGTTGTGCAAGAAACACTGCAAAAAAATGCAGATGTCGGGTTTTGCTGCGTTTTTGTTGCCCAAGTTTAATGACGTTGAATTTGATTATTTTTGTATAGACTAAATCGCTAACAAGAGACAAAAATGTACCCTTACAAAAACGCTGCAAGAACCATAGCAAACACTCCTCAAAGCCTTCTTTTTTTACATTGCTTCAAAAACGCAACATGTGAACATAGCTTAAAGAAGCATTTCACTTTTTTCTCCTATAACTGCTCCCACTCACCTGATTGTCTTTCACACTCTGCACTTCTCTGTAGTACAGTGTATGTACTTGCATAGCTCACTCTATGCTGATTCCTACCTTGCATCATGCCTGTTATTCCTTTGTGATCTGCTATGAATCCCATGTTATGACGAACTAGACCCAGTACCGTCTTTATTTGCTGGGGATGACCGTGTGATTCTCCTTCCCTCTATATTCTTTTACATAAGCTAAAAAGTATTCTGTAAGGGAGACTGAGCTGTGGTTTCCTGCATTATAACTGTGAGATTGGCACTGTGCAGTCATCATCATTATCTATGATAAGAGCTTCTGCCTCCTCTCACTTGTGTTGACAGAGATGCAGACCCCCTTCAGAGATCATAGCGCCATACAATTCAGAGTTACGTAGTACAGAGTTTAGTTTTCAACTGTTGTAACTAATGTTCAACATGGAAAAGGATCTTGGGTCCTGTGAGCACATGACCTGATTTGTGAAGAGATAGTTTTCAATTAAATAGCTTTTTTTTTTTGTTATCCAATTACTTTTTTAAATGAGCCTGATCTATTTAGCAGAGTGTGTGTGTCGGTTTGGCTGAAGTCACACCAGAGGTTGTACGCATGAAAAACGAACTTTGTAGCAATTTATTACAGAAATTTGCTTTTCTGCTCCTGGATTGATCTTTTAATCTCCATGTTTTCAGTTGTCTGTTAAAATCTGTCTTCAGTGATACAGACTTTGCCATTGCTGAGATAGAAGACAGTTTGTACTCGTTCTGTGGAGAACTGCAAGTTGTTTCTGAGAACTTGCAGCAGAATGTATATTACAAAGTTGCTTATATTCAGGTCTACTATTGATTTCTTTAATAAAAATGAAAACAACAGTCTTTAATGGGGAGGTCAAGTACTTTAATATTGTTGGGCTGTCCTTGGGATAGGTTGTCAATACTAGATCTGTGGGCATGCGACGTGCGCCACACCTTCTGGTCAGCTGTTCACAGTACCTCACTGCACCCAGATACTTATGAAGAACTTGCAGTCTTCATTGGCCCCTATCTCCTCCCTCTCATGTCCTGATACTGCATTGAAGCATTACAATGAAACACTTCAAAGTGATCTGGATGAATTTGCACCTCCTATACATAGAACACCACAACACAGACGGCGACAACCCTGGCACACCCTGCAAACACGTTTCCTGCAGCGGTGCTCCAGGTGCGCCGAACGTCTGTGGAGAAAATCCAACCTACCCGAAGATTTCATCCATTATAAGTTTATGCTTCGAACATACAACACTGCCCTTCACCTCTCAAAACAAACCTATTTCAACACCCTCATCACCTCACTGTCCAATAACCCTAAACGTCTCTTTGACACTTTTCATTCTCTACTCAACCCAAGAGTACAGGCCCCAACCACAGAGCTTCGAGCTGACGATCTGGCCAAAAGAAAAAGTTGACCAGATCCGACAGGAAATTATCTCCCAATCCCCTCATACCATGCACTGTCCTCCCTCCCCCACCTCATCTAGCTCACTTTCTGATTTTGAACCAGTCACAGAAGAAGAAGTAAGCAGGCTCCTTGCGTCTTCTCCCCAACCACTTGCACCAGTGACACATTTCCGTCACATCTCCTCCAGTCCCTTTCCCCTGCTGTCACCCCTCACCTAACTAAAATATTTAACCTCTCTTCTGGTATCTTTCCCTCCTTATTTAAGCATGCCATCATACATCCACTACTTAAAAACCACCCCTCGACCAAAACTGTGCCGCTAACTCTATAGTTAGTCTATACCTGTCTCTAATCTTCCCTTCATCTCTAAACTCCTGGAACGCCTGGTCCACTTCAGGCTTTTCCGCTGTCTCTTTGATAACTCTCTTCTTGACCCTCTCCAATCCGGTTTCTGCTCTTTACACTCTACTGAAACTGCCCTCACTAAAGTCTCTAATGATCTACTAACAGCTAAATCAAATGGTCATTACTCCATGCTAATTCTCTTGGATCTCTCTGCAGCATTCGACACTGTGGATCATCAGTTCCTCCTCACTATGCTCCATTCTATTGGCCTCAAGGACACCGTTCTCTCCTGGTTCACCTCCTATCTCTTGATCGCTCCTTTACTGTATCTTTTGCTGGCTCCTCCTCCTCTCACCTTCCCCTTACTGTTGGGGTTCGTCAAGGATCAGTCCTAGGCCCCCTCCTCTTCTCTTTGTACACTGCCTCTATTGGTCAAACAATCAGTAGATTTGGTTTCCAGTATCATCTCTATGCTGATGACACCCAATTATACGCTTCTTCTCCTGACATCACGCCTGCCTTTCTAGAAAACACCAGCAATTGTCTAAACGCTGTGTCTAACATCATGGCCTCACTATATCTGAAACTGAACCTGTCAAGGACTGAACTCCTTGTGTTTCCTCCCGCTACTAATGTACCTATACCCGAAATTGCCATTTCCGTGTGTGGTTCCACTATTACTCCCCAGCAACCTTTGTCTCCCACATACGATCACTGGCTCACTCTTGTTATCTGCACCTCAAAAACATTTCTAGAATTCGACCTTTTCTTACTTTTGACTCCGCAAAAACTCTTACTGTTTCTCCCATTCATTCTCGTCTCGACTATTGGAACTCTCTTCTAATCGGTCTCCCTCTTACCAAACTCTCCCCCCTCCAATCTGTCTTGAATGCAGCTGCCAGGATCATATTCCTCACCAATCGTTACACCGATGCCTCTACCTTGTGCCAGTCATTACACTGGCTACCCATCCACTCCAGAATCCAGTACAAACTTATTAACCCTCACCCACAAATTTCTCCATGGCTCAGCACCACCCTACATCTCCTCCCTTGTTTCAGTATACCTTCCTACCCGCGCCCTCCATTCTGCTGATGACCTGAGGTTAGCATCCACAATAATCAGAACCTCCCACTCCAGTCTCCAAGACTATACACGTGCAGCACCAATTCTTTGGAATGCACTTCCCAGGTCAATCCGATTAGTCCCCAATCCCCACAGTTTTAAGCGTGCCCTGAAAACTCATTTATTCAGACTGGCCTACCGCCTCAACACATTAACCTAATCTACCCCGTGTGGCACAGCCAAAAGTTTTTACCATAACCAGGTTCCCCGCATCATGTTCCCACATGCTTTATACATCTATTAGCCCTCTGTGTCTGTACTGTTACACACTTAACATTATGGCTGGTCCATACAATCAGGGCAACTGTTACCACCCACCTTTCGTGTCTCCCTTTTTTTTCCTCATAGATTGTAAGCTTGCGAGCAGGGCCTTCATTCCTCTTGGTATCTGTTATGATCTATGTGATTATTGGTATGCTGTAATGTCTATCGTCTGTACAAGTCCCCTCTGAATTGTAAAGTCCTGCGAATGTCGGCGCTATAGAAATAAAATTTATTATTATTACCTCCTGCAACCAGATGTGCTTGGATGGGGAGCAAAAGAGAACAGCTCCACCAACTGCGTAGTGACCGTAGAGGGGCCCTTCAGATCCACACCTATGAGTTTAAATGGGCGCAGATGTCTGTACCTTGTACAGCGACTATGCAGTTGTGCAGCTCCACAATTGATCACATCCGGTCACCGCCAACATCTGTAACAGTTAATCGATAGAGGTACCTCTACCAATCTGGTATCAATGACCTGTTCCAAGGCTGGACCGTATTAAAGTACCAGAGAACCTTTTTAAGGTGGACATATTCAGCTGCATGTGTTTTTTAATATAAACCACGTAAAAATAGTGTCCGTTTCTATGTAGTTTTTAGTAAAGCTACATTTTGACTATTTCTCAATACTGTTTGTGCTATGTGCTCCCAACGTTACCGGATCAGTGTTGGCATCTAATCGCCCTCTAAAGTTTATGGGCACATTTATAAGTCCCTTACACTTTCCCCACGCTGTACACTTTGCCTACGCTATACTCACGATTTACAGAGTATCCATGACTTGACGAGTCCTGTGATTCCGCTGAGTCAATAAATCTCTGTTCAGCAGTTAGTTTTATGGCTGAACCAGGTCTTCCACTTTTAGTTTTTATAAATGGGAAAAAAACAAACCTGTGCAAATAAATGCATTCAATAAAAAATCAAAAAGTGCAGAAACGGACGGAAGGGAAAAAACGATACCTGCCTTTCTAATCAGAAAGCAAAGTAACAACATGGCAGGTGGTTATATGATAATTGGGGTACTTAAATGCCTTATTTCTAATTGAAGTTCAATAGTGGCTTGGCAAATTCTTAATAATGAGCCCTTTTAGATAAATCTGCTGAGCGGTCCATTTCTCTTTCTGCTATGAGTCCTCGTCCAGCTGTACGAGCCATCCTGATTTCCACTTCCCAGGCCTCATTATTGTACAATGTTTCTATTCTGCCATTTACTGTTGTGATGTAATAAGTTGCATGTTCTCCACAATCAATTAGTAATTTTTTTTTTTTTTTTTTTTTTTTTTTTGAGTCTCAATTATTATTACAATTTTTCTTCCAGACGGCTGGCGGGCAATGACCTCTCTTTCATCCATCCCATGGCCTTGTCTGGCCTGAGAGAACTCAAAGTTCTGTAAGTAATTGTGCAGTTTTGTTAGTCATTACATGCTTGCCCTCTGTCAGCACAGCAAGCCTCTCTTTAACCCTCATCGGCCCAAGGGAAATTGCTTGTCCTCCTGTGGCACTGCACCCCCCTCTTCACTAGTGTTTAGTATTTGTACTTCTGGCCTGTAATAGTTGTGAACCTTGGTCACAATAAACTGTTAAGGCGACCCCTTTTCAAGCTCAGTATGGTTGCATCAGCTTGGGCTTCCAGAGAAATGTCACCTTGTTGTATTTACACTGGGCACTTTTTGGCATCTGTCAAGTGCTTGGGGGGTCTACGAACCCATTTGCTGAATGTATCTGGAGCATACCCTAAATATATGTGCATTCTGCTCTGATCTACCACCAGATACTCCTTCACCTAAAATGATTTTAAGATTGAATTATGCGTGCCCTCTCCTGCCTTCTGACGGTTTATTATAGGCTTGTGTCATTCAAGGACCTGTGTGCCGTTCCAATGACTCTTGTGAATCATTTCATGAAATGTTTGCTCTAATACTACTGTAATTTTCTGCCCCACATTTTCGTTTTTTTTTTTTTATGTAGGACTCTTCAAAACAACCAGCTGAAGACTGTCCCTAGTGATGCTCTGAAGGTCCTGGGATCCCTTCAATCCCTGTAAGTGGTTTTGTTATTGGTGTGTAACAGATTTTTAAATGAATTGGGCTTTGCTCACTAATATCTTGTTGTTATTTATATAAATATTATTTACTAGATGTGTGCCTGATGCCATCGCATCAGGAGGGCAGTAACATCACGATGGGGGCAGCTTTGTGGCGCTGGGGGTGGCGGCCCAACCACTTCCGTGCAGTCACAACCGGCAGGAAAGACGGTGTTTTGCGGCCTGTGCTGGAGATGGTGTGAGGCGCCACCAGAGGGTGGCTGCACCCAATCTCCAGCACAGGCCTCAAGCTGCGGTCTTTCCTGCTGGCTGTGACTGCACGGAGGTGGGTGGGCAGGCAGCGGCGGGATCCAGCACATGTAGTCAGGCGTGGGTTCTGGCGTGGGTCCGGCGGTGGCATCACTCTCATTACTCCCCCCCTCATTACACACCCTCATTACACCCTCTCATTATACCCCCTTCGTGCACACGTAGCAGAAAATTTCTGCTCTAAAACCTGACACCCTTCCCAGAAACCGCACCTTTTTTTCCCGCTGTGTTTTTTGCGCGTTTTTGATGCAGTTTTTTTCTGCAGCGGTTTCAAAACGCATGGAACAAGCCAAAAACGCGGAAAAATCCGCAAAATTAATGAGCATGCTGCGTTTTTTTACCGCGATGCATTTTTTTCGCGGTAAAAAACGCATCAATGTGCACAAAAAGTGCAAAATGCATAGAAATGACTGGGAAGCTTATTTTTAGCGGTTTTATTTTTAGCTAAAAAAAGCTGTGTGTGAACACAGCCTTACGCCAGTGTATAGACACAGTAGTTTCTGTTGCCCATTGTAATAAAAACCTTCTGTAGTGCCGATGTTCATCTATATGGCAGGTTGATCCATGCCGGCAGTCCATATCCCATGGGGAAACTCTTGCCATACATCGATCGGATCTATAAAGGCCCTATGGATGTATATGGAACAAACTCCAGGAGCATTCCCAGCACATACACCAAATGTAGTCACACAATGGGATTTGAGCAAAGCCTTATTTTCTTCCGCTGCCATATTCTTAACCTGATATTGTGCAAAGGAAATGATAGTAACTTTGTTTCAGTTTTTTTACGTATTCAGATCCTTGAAAGAGAGCGAGTAATCCACTGCTAAAGTTATACAGAAGTCTAGACTGCACTAATTACAAATTGGCCACGGGTCGCCCATCAGGCATTAGCTCTGCTTTGTGAGGACACTTTTTAATTTTAGAGTGATCGTTTTTAGATCCCATGATTTGGATGTCCGTGTCCTCATTCTGGAAAGTGAGAGTGTTGTGGTGTTGGTTTTTGTGGTGGCCGCACACATGACAGCGGGTGCAGCTGCAGAATCTGGATTTAGGTTGCTGTAGAATAAATAAATGTTCTGACGGCCGGGGACCGCTGCCCTTTCCCAGTTTAGAATGTACAGATAAAGTATGGAAGATGCTTGTGAGGTTTCCAGACCAACGAAACGCTATAATTTAATCTATGCAGAGATCTATTTTGGTTCCCCTCCCAGCTATCATTGCTGTGTGTTTGGAAACTTCTACAATCCCAGTCCGACTGCTGTAACCGTCAGCTGTGGGGACAGGTTATATTAAATGGCGTCTGCATCTTGGTGCTAAATCCATAAAGGAGCTTGGATGAAGTAACTAACAATTACTCCAGAACAACCCATACCCAGCAGAGGTGGCCCAGAATTTATTGTATTTTTTAAATGTTAGCTCCTAAAGTTTACATGTTGTCATATTGTGATTGTGAGTGGAGGCTCCTTTTTATAGAGGCGCTGAGCTGATTTAGGCTATGTGCACACGCTTTCCGTGTGGATCCGCAGGTAAATTGATCTGCGGTTTTACCTGCGGATTGGACAGCGGTTTTCCCCTGCGGTTTGACACCTGGACAATGGAATAGGTGGCAAACCGCAGCGGAATCCACAGAAAGAGTTGACATGTCAATTCTTTCTGCGGATTTAAAACCGCAGCTTTTCCGCAGTGAAAAAACCGCAGCATGTGCACTGCGGATTGTAAATCCCATAGACTTACATGATACTGTACACTGTCTGCCGAACTGCTGCAGATCCGCAGGGCCAAATCCGCTGCGGATCCGCAGCAAAAACCGTAGAGTGTGTACATAGCCTTATAATGTTTTATGGGAAAATATTCACTAGAACTTTCATCAAGTTCATTTTAACACGAGTCCAGTGGGCGGTCTTTCTTAGTAATTGCAGCACTTCCCAGTATCAGGGAAAATTGGGCAGCATTGTGGCTCAGTGGTTAGCACTGTAGCTTTGCAGTGCAGTGGCTCTGGTTTCATATCCCACCAAGGACTTTGTATGTTCTTCCCGTGTTTGCGTGGGTTTCGTCCAACACTCCAAATGTATACCGATAGAGAATTTTTGGATAGTGAACCCCAAAGAGGACAGTGAGGATGCTTGTAAAGCGCTGTGGAATTAATGGTGCATCATACGTGAGTAAAATAAATGGCTATAAGTCACGGAGTAGGACCGCTCACTGGACTCCTATGGCCAGGGTGAGCAGAGATTTTAAATTGGTAAATTACATTATACTGAACGTTTTCCCAAAAATATATCACTGATCATCTCCTCTTGCTCTCCATTAGGCATTTTTTCTGTGCCTTGAAAGGGGTTGTCCACTACTAGAATAACCCCTTCTCAATCTAAATGTTTGATCCCGATAAAATAAACAAGCTTATACTCTCCTCACTCCCGGTGCAGTTCCCGCGGTGTCAGCACTTTCTGTCCCTGGGGCTCCCATGCTGTTCTTTTGACACCTGACCTCTGCACCCAGTCAGCCCTGGCATCACTGCCCCCCCCTTTTGTCGAATTGAACATAAAGAGGAAGTCTGGGCTGCAGTTGATCGGACTGTCTGTTTCCACCTTCTGTCGAATTGAAAACAGTGACACTGGCGCTGATTGGGTGCTAGGCTCACGAGTCACAGCAACCGCACGGGAATGGCACGGGCAGGGAGTATTAAGCTTTATTATTTTATCGGGGCAAAGTGTAGGGTATTACAAGGAGTTGTCCAAGTAGTGGACTACTTCTTTAAAGGGGTATCTGCGACTCTACCAAAAAAAAAAAAAATGTATCTAAGCACTAGCAGGCAGGTAATTGTAGCTTACCTGCCTATTGTGCACGGCGCCGTTCTTCCCCTGCCAGAGTGTTCACATACCGCCAATCCTGCCAGGGATTTGGTCTTCTGATGTCATTCTGATTGACAGTGGGCTCCCCCAGTTAAGCAGTGGGAATCCAGCAGTCAATCAGAATGACCTTGTAAGTCCTGCCCTTTCGTCAGAGCAGACCGGAAAAGAAGCCTCTGCTCTGCTGACGTGATGTCAGCAGTGTTGAGGGCAGAGTGAAGTACTGCAGTGTGCAGGCGCCGGACCTCTCTGACCTTTCCCGGCGCCTGCGCACTGCAGTACTTTACTCTACCCTCAACTGGGCAGATAAAGTACGCGTGCGCAGGAGCTGCGGCAGAAGTAAGAGGACGTCATCGCTAGAAGATGGGAGGCACCGGACCGCGACACCCACCGCACCCGACCGCGCCCCCCGGTAAGTATAATCTAACTTGTTTTTCTTCTCTTTCAGGTTACATCGGGGTCTTATCTACAGCATTACAGAATGCTGTAGATAAGCCCCTGATGGCTGTGTTGGCAGCTGATAAGGATAAAAAATAGGCGACAGATTCACTTTAATCTACACTCTGCACTCCATCTTGACTGAAAAAAAACAAATGTAGAAATATTTGCAAATTTATTAAAAAAAAGAAAAACTGAAATATCACATGGTCATAAGTATTCAGACCCTATCCTTAGTGCCGGACATATGAAAGCCTGCGTAGTTTGCTTAAAAAAAAAAAAAAACACATGAAGGACTCCCAGACAATGAGAAATAAGATTCTCTGGTCTGATGAGATGAAGGTAGAACTTTTTGGTGATAATTCTAAGTGGTATGTGTGGAGAAAACCAGGCACTGCTCATCACCTGCCCAATACAATCCCAACAGTGAAACGTGGTGGCAGCATCATGCTATGGGGGTGTTTTTCAGCTGCAGGGACAGGACGACTGGTTTCAATTGAAGGAAACATAAATGAGGGTCAAGTACAGAGATATCCTAGATGAACACCTCTTCCAGAGTGTTCTGGAACTCAGACTTGGCCGAAGTTTCACCTTCCAAGAAGACAATGACCCTAAGCACACAGCTAAAATAACAAAGGAGTGGCTTCAGAACAACTGACCATTGTGACCATTCTTGACTGGCTCAGCCAGAGCCCTGACCTAAACCCAATTGAGCATCTCTGGAGAGACTTGAAAATGGCTGTCCACCAACGTTCACCATCAGACCTGACGGAACTGGAGAGGATCTGCAAAGAAAAATGGCAGAGGATCCCCAAATCCAGGTGTGAAAAACTTGTTTCATCATTCCCAAGAAGACTTATGGCTGTACTAGCTCAAATGCGTGTTTCTACTCAATACTGAGCAAAGGGTCTGAATACTTATGACCTTGTGATATTTCAGTTTTTCTTTTTTAATAAATTTGCATTTCTACATTTTTGTTTTTTTTTCAGTCAAGATGGGGTGCAGAGTGTACATTAATGAGAAAAAAATGAACTTTTTTGAATTCACCAAATGGCTGCAATAATAATCTTTATATAGTACTAACATATTCCGCAGCGCTTTACAGTTTTTGCACACATTATCATCACTGTCCCCGAGATGGGGCTCACAATTTAAATTCCCTATCAGTATGTCGAGGAAACCCACGCAAACATGGGGAGAACATACACACTCCTTGCAGATGTTGTCCTTGGTGGGATTCGAACCCAGGACTCCAGCTCTGCAAGGCTGCAGTGCTAACCACTGAGCCACCGTGTTGCCCAATGAAACAAAGAGTGAAAAATGTAAAGAGGTCTGAATACTTTCCATACCCACTGTGTGTTTTTTTTTTGTTGTTGTTTTTTTACAAGATATTTGCATATTGTAGGTTTCTATTAAATTAAAAAATCTGGAAGACATTCAGCTATAAATATTCTGGCATGTCATAGATGTGTGTCAGAAATTACATTAATTGGGTGCATGAGATTGGGCATCCACCAAATTTCAGGAGGAGAAGCAGCAATGTTGAGTCCACACATTCTTAAGAATCTTTCAGAGATTTCCTGTAAATAGATATTTTTAACCTCCTGACATCTTTGCCAGTGTTAGACCATGGTCCCCTATCATGCTTGTAGTGATGATTACCTGCCACCTCCACCAGTCTTGGTATACTTGGCTCTAGTGATGTGCACATGGACACCGCTAATTTGATGCTCTTACATGTTCATGGCCATCACACTTGTGTGGGTTCTCTCTATAAATTATGATAATGGTAAAGTTATTGGGATTAAGGAACTTGCATGTATCAAGTATTTTATATAATTTCTGAATGCGCGTGTTGTGCAAGACATAAGAAAATTACTTTGACTCTGCGCATTCCTTAATTCCCAATGTTTTCATGCTGTCCTCCTATCCAAACACCTTGACATCCCTGGTATCCAACGAGAACGTGTTCTTTTGAAAGGTCCTCTTGTTGAGAACGAGACACAGTTTAATGTTAACAGGGCTATGTTGGGCCAACTTTTTCAAGTTTGCAGGTTTGGCACTTTGGGTCATGTTCCACAAGACCTACCAGGTTGTCTGATCTAAACCAAATCCTCCTAGAGGTCTCAATGTTTGCACAGTTACTGAGCCTCCTGCCAAGCAACAGCCGTTGAGTACACAATGGAAATTACTGAACGCTCACTTTTAATTTTTCAATTTGTTTTTAGGGAGCAAATATAATGAGTCGTATAATTACACACATCGAATTTAGCCGATGGCAGAAGTGTTATATAACTTATTTTAATAAAATGCCAACAATTTAGTCTGGTTGAAGCGCTTTAGTCACTTTTTGTGGATACATTCAATTTACGGTATACTGCCCATGATGTAGATCACCACCCTTTTTTCTTTTTTTTTTTTTAAAGTTTATTTTTTTTGTAGCTTTTTATTTATTTAGGATATATGCCATTGATAACTGTATTCTATTCTTATGTTTGGCTTCAAAAGACCATGTGCTTCATGTAACATGGCTAAAATTGGAGATCCTTTTAATGTGGTGGAGTTATTTTAGATGTTACACTGTAGGGAAAAAGACATGGAGGACGTAAAAATTACAGCAGCAGAGTTTCTGGTAGGCTTGTCTACAGGTTTTGGGATTGAGTGAGCACCTGCTATAATTTAGCAGGCACAAGAGACTAACTAGTAGCTAGTATTTTATTAGTTCAAGAGGAGGGCAAAATCTCTTTTACAGTGGTGGCCTCTTGTGGTTTTTCCACATAGAAACCACTATCCTTTTTGTTTTAAAGGATACCTATCCATTGGTATTACACCACGTATGGTTCCACCTATGGTTTGGGCTATTAAATCGGCGTTGAATGGTTCCAAGGAAGCGTATTGTTTTGGGGATTTGTAGAGTTGATTGACCATGGATGGACACCCAACCCCACTTATTAACACTAGGCCATGCTTGTCTGTAGTTACGGCACTTTGATGACATATGATGGGTTTATTCCACTGGAAAATCCTCTTTTTGATCTTCAGGGGAGGTTTATGAATTTGGAATAAGAAGACTAAGAGGGACAGGTTTTTTCTCGTTCACTTTTGACGAAGCCTGGGGCCTTTTGTATCCCGAGATATTTTAATGCACCTCTGTTTAAATACTCCTTTCTCCTGTGAAGGCAAAAATGATTCATCAATTCAGGATTATTTATTTGCATTAGGTAAGAAGCATGCAGGTGTCATTACGTAAGGGAGTCATGTCCCAGGTCACTTCTTTGCATCAACAGTGTATTTTGAGAATATCTCTTTTGGCTTGTAAAAATAATTCTGACACATTTATAAGCCTTCCAGCATTGTGTCAGAGTGACAGAAAGGTTGATATGAGGGGAATTAGCGTTTTCTACATGGTCTATCCTATAGGATAGCGAGGAATGCAAAGTTATCATTATGCCTGTCTTGGTTATTTACTATCAAAGTATAGTTCTTTGAATGATGGGAGGTGTAGTCAGTAAATCCGTTTGTAGTACCATATTTTATGTGTTGTGGTTTTTTTTTTTTTCTTTTTTTAAACCGTTTATAGGATGTTATATGGCTACAAGGTTCACAACTAGCTTCCAGGGTGGTGAATACAAGAAAATGTGAAAATAAGATTAGTTTGCTTTCAAGAAACTTTCATTTTTTGGTTTTTCAAATTTTAAGAGACTTTAGACTTCATCCCATATGATGCTACAGTGTAAAAGTGGTACCAGAGGAGGTTGATCCCATTGGGCTCAGTATAAAGCTGTGCCCATTCAGATGAGCCAAGCAGTCATGGTAATAGTAAAAAATTGACTATACTCGCTGTGGTGCACCTAGACATGGCTGTTGCCACCAATCAATCGAAGAGAATTCCTGGCACTAGCGTTATAATGCTTAACTATTTTCTGTGCTTTATTCAACCATTCAAACAGAAGTGAATATGGCAATATCTATATATTGTCTGGACGCATTTTGACCCATCCTGAGCCTTTGACAATTGGTAATTACTATGTGCTCGTCTTTGGGTCATAAAGGCACTCGTTCCCCTCTGGTATCAGATGTCATTTACATGTGCCAATGGAGTCCTAATGATTAGTGCTTCCAGAGCAGGATGGGTGCTGTTATAACAGAGATGCGCACATGGGAATTAGCAGTTAATGGCTCTGGATCGGCAAAATTTTTCCTAATATATGGATCTTGCCATGGTCACTTTTTTTTGTATTTAAAAAAGACATCAACAAACTGGAGCAAGTACAGAAAAGAGCGACCAGACTGGTGACCGGTCTGCAAACCCTGTCTTGTGAGGAAAGGTTGCAGCATTTGGGAATGTTTAGCTTGCAGAAGAGAAGACTGAGAGGAGACTTAATAGCTGTCTACAAATATCTCAAGGGCTGTCACATTGTGGAAGGATCATCTTTATTCTCATTTGCACAATGAAAGACTAGAAGCAATGGGATGAAACTGAATGGGAGGAGACACAGATTAGATATTAGAAAAAAACTTTTTGACAGAGTGATCAATGAGTGGAACAGGCTGCCACTAGAGATGGTGAGTTCTCCTTCAATAGAAGTCTTCAAAGAGAGGCTGGACAGACATCTGTCTGGGATGATTTAGCGAATCCTGCTTTGAGCAGGGGGTTGGACCAGATGGCCCAGGAGGTCCCTTGCAACTCTACGATTCTATGATTCTATATGAATGGCTGAATAAATCACAACATTTGGTTAAGCATTAGAACGAAAGAGAGAGTGCCAGAAACTATTTTCATTGATGATAATGGCAGAGTCTGAGGAAATGATTGCAGACCTCTCATGGCTATGGCCACCTTCCACAAGAAGCTTGCGTATAAGGCAGTTTTAGAATAAGTGATCTATTGCACCAGAAGGACCATACCGATTATGGGATCTGTCATCCGCCCCCCAAAAAAATCTTGTCTGTAGGCCTTTTTTTTTCCATTATAAGTGGGGGGGGGGAACAGAACTTAGGTGGGCTTTATAATAATCAATGTGGGCTGCACAGCTTCCCTTTGTGTAACCAATGCAACTGATTACTTCAATTTGCTCCTAAAATGACACAATCGGGAGGTCGGACTAGATATGTGAATAGAGCCTTGAACAAATATTTTTTTTCACAACCCACAGATCATATTAGTTTTACACTCAGGATAAGATGGATGACAACTCTACAACTGGAGGTGAAGCTTCAATTTACCTCAGACAGAGAAGGAAAACCAACATGTCTACAGCTGTTTCAGAGACTTCATATGGCCGCCTGACAGGCCGGATAATGCACACAGTCATCAGCTTTTGTCTTTCATTTTGAAAGAAAAGAAAATGTCAAGTGTTGCCCGTTCCATCTTCATTTCTCCGCTGACAGTAGGGTAGATTGGATCTGTAAATGATCTCTGGGCGCTTTGTTTTGAGAAGCCTAATGCTTGGGCAGTGCTGCCATTAATCACCGGGCTGACAGGAAAGTGCAGGTGTTTTTTGTTTAACTAGGAGGAAGCCTGTCAGGAGAGTAGCCTAGGTTCTGCCACAGGGGCATCAGCCCGTTTCCTCCTTAACCCTTTTCAGGCCGGAGGGGTCTACCCATGCTTTGTTCTCAAGCGTAACTTCATCATTTCCCAGTTCAAAGTATCCCGTAACTGAAGATTAATTAAACCATCCAGTGAAATGTGATAGCCTAGGTGGGGCACTGGTTTAAGGCTTAGCTCTTTGTTATAAACGTGGCTGTGATCTTACTGAATGATGATGATTTAGAATTTGTTCGATTGATGTTATTTAGGCTCCAAAGCACACATAAACAGGCCGATGTGAAGCAGAGATGAAGCGCCAGGGCAGGAGGTGTCCTCAGACACGTTTGTGGGACGCGCCTTTGATGTTAGTAACCGATGCTGGCGACGTCCTGTTTATTGGTCTCAACTGAATTAAGAAAATGAAGTCACTTTCACGCTGAGTTTCTCCGGCACGTTTACCGCATGTGCCTGGAACGTTTCTGGTCCAGAAGCTGAAAATGCCCATAGGCAGATGGAGGCCAAAACTATTCCCTTTGGCACACATTGGGGTGCTATAATATTTGCTTTTTCTTTTTTGCACTTAAGCTGCAATTCTTTTTTTTTTTTTTTTTTTTTACATACGGAGGAATTCAGTATAAAACAAAGGGTGTACCTCCCCCCCAAGGGAGCCTATAAGCAAATAAGACTATTAGGGGGCATATGTTAAATGTCTATATCTGAGGTTTCCATCTGGAAAAGAAATGTCAGACTGATTCTGCAAATGGTGTGAAAAGCGCCTCTGAGCCTCTTTTAGAAATGAATTGTATGGTTTTAGAAAAGCTATTTTTTTGCAGATAAAGAATTCGAGTTTATGCACAGTTTATTTTGCACTATTTTGTGAGCTTGTCCGCCACATAAAACTCTTGAAAGTCTCTTCATACTTATTTTTAGTAAAAATCAACTTTTCCACTTGCCCCTTCAAGCTTTTGATCATTTATTAGCTTCAGGTTTCGAGAAAGAAGTGTTCTGAGCATTGTACATGTGACTTCCGCTGTAACGTTGCGCCGTACCTTTAGGCTATGTGCACACACTGCGGATTCACCTGCTACTATGTTAAAGGTGTGAAACTGCTGCGGAATCCGCCCAAACAATTGACATGCTGCGGTTTGTAAACCGCACGGAAAAAAACGCATCGTGAGCACAGCGGATTTGAAATGCCTTAGGCTAACATGGTACTGTACCATGTCTGCGGAACTGCTGCGTTTCCGCAGGGCCAAAACCTCTGCGGAAACGCAGCAGAATCCGCAACGTGTGCACATAGCCTTATAATAGGAAGGCTACAAAACACGCCTGGCTAGTCCTCTATTATTTTATTTTATTTTTTTTAAGTGTTTAGAAGTTGCTTTAACTTAAAAAATGCTAGTATTTTAATTATTTGCTAATGAATGTCAAAACAGAAGAAACTTGCCCAATGAAACACTTTTTTAAAATAAATGCTAAAAATAAAACAAAGCTGCAAAATAAAATGTTAAAAAGTGCACAGAAAATAGCTTAGAAAAACTACTTGTGACAAAAGGCAAAATGCCAGTGTTTCTTTATTCATTTTATTAAAATTAAAAATCTCACTGGTTTTGAACCCCTAAAAAAGAAAAAAGGGTGTGTGAACATACTCTGGGAATAGTCACACGACAAGGATGGCAATGCTCGGACTGGCCATCGGCTCTCCCGACTCAGGCATGATGACTGCATGAAAATACGTGTTGTCGTGCTTGGCTTGGGAGAGCCGATGGCTAGTCCAAGCATTGTGTTGCGATCGTTGTTTGAGGTGTTTGACCATCTGACTCTTCCACTAGTGTTCAGAATTAAAAGTGCAGGGTAAACCATTGATGGCTGGAGTGCACAGTGACTAGGAGTGTTTTGCACTGTTAAAGAACCAGTTTGTGCTTTATATGGACATTGCATTGATTTTCAATGGGCTCCGTGTAAAGCTTGATGAAAATCTTTTCATACAATCATCTGAAGTGACCTAGCCTAAAGGCCCCGTTACACGCTTCAATGTCCCAGCGATCCCACCAACGATCCGACGTGGATGGGATCTCTGGACATATTTAGCTGATCGCTGGTGAGCTGTCACATAGACAGACTCACCAGCTATCAGGACCAGCAAGTAAGCTGGTTTCCAAGGTAAACTGCGGGTATCTAAGAGCTGCACGGCTCTTAGATACCCGCTGTTTACCTTGGAAACCAGTTCCCAACATCACTGATCGTTGGTCTCTCGCTGTCACACGCAGCGATGCGCGCGGGCCAGCGGGAGACCAACGATCAAAAAATGGTCTAGGACGTTCGAGCGCGATCAGCGATACCCCGCAGGGGGGCCGGTTACTGATGCATGTCACACACAGCGATATCACTGGCGAGATCGCTGTGGCGTGACAAAATCAGCGATCTCGCTGTGTGTGACGGGGCCTTGAACATGCAAACGTCCTGGAGGAATTACTATTCAACAATTTACTAGTTATATACTAGTTATGTGTGGTCTCAACATGCCATAGTCTGTAACCTATCGATCTCCAGCATGCTGGTTGCTGGAAGGTAACAAGTTGGCGACCACCTCTATAAAATGATAATGGCCATTGATAAAGGGTCCCTTGCATTTTTCCTGCTTTCTGTTCCTATTCTGCAGAGTTACACAGCAATGAAGGGCGTGCAGCTGTAATGAGATCTGCCCGCGTAGTAAAACTGCAGTGCATGGTGACCAAGCTCACGGGTCTGGTACAATACCGAGCCAGTGTTGTAATGAGATGCAGTCTGTGCACAGCGTGGTCACTTTTTGTATGTTTCAGACTGGGATTTGTGCCCTCAAGCCTGTAACTATTCTCTAGAATAAGCCGTAACATTTATATGGTCGAGGCTTGGAATTTAATGTCCCCTCTGTGACATGCCAGGTAAAGTAGTCACTTATTCCATCTAATTGGAAGGTCTACAGCAATGTGTGATAAAATATTAAAGTATAAAAAACCCACAAAAACCATATGTAGATTGTATATAGTACAGACCAAAAGATTGGACACACCTTCTCATTCAAAGAGTTTTCTTTATTTTCATGACTATGAAAATTGTAGATTCACTCTGAAGGCATCAAAACTATGAATTAACACATGTGGAATTATATAATTAACAAAAAAGTGTGGAACAGCTGAAAATACTGTGTATTTTACAGTTTATACTCGTGTATAAGCCGACCCGTGTATAAGCCGACCCCCCTCACCCCCAATTTTGCCACAAAAACTGGGAAAAATTGACTCGTGTATAAGCCTAGGGTGGAAAATGCAGCAGCTACTGGTAAATTTCAAAAATAAAAATAGATGCCAATAAAAGTAAAATGAATTGAGACATCAGTAGGTTAAATGTTTTTGAATATCCATATTGAACCAGGAGCCCCATATAATGCTCCATACAAAATGCACCCCATATAATGCTGCACAAAGGTTAATAATGGCCCCATAAGATGCTCCATAGAATAATATGCCCCATATAATGCTCCATAAAGGTTATGGCCCCATAAGATGCTCCATAAAGGTTATGGCCCCATAAGATGCTCCATAGATTATGGCCCATAGAATATGCCCCCATATGCTGCCCCTATAGACTATGCCCCCATATGCTGCCCCTATAGACTATGCCCCCGTATGCTGCCCCATAGACTATGCCCCCGTATGCTGCTCCATAGATTATGCCCCTGTATGCTGCTCCATAGATTATGCCCCATATATTATGCCCCATATGCTGCTTCAAAAAAAAAATGCCATACTCCCCTCTCCTGCTCAGGACCCGGCACCTGTGCTATTCACCTGTCCAGGGTCCATCGCTGCTCACCACTGTCTGCGTGTCCTCTGTCGGTGACTGTTCAGCCAGCAGAGGGCGCGGCGCGCACTAATCACGTCACCGCGCCCCCTGCTGGCTAAACATCACGGACACAGGAAGGAGCAGACGGCGGTGAGCAGCGTGGGAACGAGGACAGGTGAATATCGCTATCCTCACCCGTCCTGGAACGTCTCTGCAGCCTCGCTCCTCCACTGTCTCCCTTCCTGCCTTCAGTGGTCACGTGATACCGCTCATTACCACTCATGAATATGCGCATATTCATGAGTTTAATGAGTGGTACCACGTGACCGCTGAAGGCAGGAAGGGAGACAGTGGAGAAGCGAGGGGGCTGCAGAGAGTGCCAGGACGGGTGAGTATGATCTGAGACACCCCCGCCCCCCCTCCCCCGCTGACCCCCAGGTATATGAATCGTGTATAAGTTGAGAGGGGGGACTTTCTGCCCAAAAAAATGGGCTGAAAATCTCGGCTTATACACGAGTATATATGGTATGTTCTAGGTTCTTCAAATTAGCCACCTTTTGCTTTGATTTCTGCTTTGCACACTCTTGGCATTCTCTTGATGAGCTTCAAGAGGTAGTTACAGGTAGTTACGTTAAAACCAAGCACACCCTTGTTTTTCTTGTGAAATTCTCAATAAGATTGTGTCACATGACACTCTTCCCAATGGAAAAAATAAAGTTGGATCCAAAATGGCCCACCCTGTAGAGTCTGTAACTACAGCATGCCCACAGGCTAGCAGCTGGCAAGTGGCTTTTTACTGGGTTAGGAGGCTACCAAACCACTCCATGTACAATGGGAGTACATTAGATGCACGTGTGCGCCTCCTATATTTACTGCTGCCAAAGCCCACATTTGTATAAGCCTATACACCATTTCCTTTAATATACTATTCCATGTGTACTCATTGGCTTGCCAATTTTTTTTTTCCAAACATTCAATTTATTTATTTCATTGCTTCCTGTCTGGTAAACTTGCACTGAACAATTCTGATGAATTGAATGCATCTTTTGCAGACGACTAGATGCGAACCACATTGTCACCGTGCCAGATGACAGCTTTGAGGGTCTTGTGCAGCTCCGGCATCTATGGCTGGATGACAACAGCTTAACGGAGGTTCCTGTTCGTCCACTCAGCAATCTCCCATCCCTTCAGGCCTTAACACTGGCGCTAAACAAAATCACACACATACTGGACTATGCCTTCTCCAATCTCTCCAGCCTGGTTGTTTTGTAAGTAATCTCTAATTACTAATGGAAGTATTTAGGGATTAGCTATGTAAGTTGTAGATATACAGTATAGACTATATAAAGGAAACAAATGTGCATCTCTCAGTAATTCTCACATTTTCTGTCTGTCTCTTTCTCTGTTTCCCCCCTCTCTTGTTTGCTCTGGTTGCTTCCCGTCAACCTCTTTCTCTCTTTGGTTCCTCCCCTCTCTTGCTTGCTCTGGTTCCTTCCCTCCCCCCTCTTGCTTGCTCTGGTTCCTTCCCTCCCCCCTCTTGCTTGCTCTGGTTCCTTCCCTCCCCCCTCTTGCTTGCTCTGGTTCCTTCCCTCCCCCCTATTGCTTGCTCTGGTTCCTTCCGCCCCCCCTCTTGCTTGCTCTGGTTCCTTCCCTCCCCCTCTTGCTTGCTCTGGTTCCTTCCCTCCCCCTCTTGCTTGCTCTGGTTCCTCCCCTCCCCCCTCTTGCTCGATCTGGCTTCTCCCCCCTCTTGCTTGCTCTGGTTCTCTTGCGCGCTCCTGTTCCTCCCCTCCCCCGCCCGCCCTCATTCACCTACTCATGCATTCTTGCACTTCCAATCTCTTGCACTCCCTTATCTAGATCGTATTCTGGTTGGATCTGTAAGCAGTAAAATGATTTAGAATTCTTAATTTATTTTATCTCTTCAAATATTCAATTCTAATTTCCAGACACCTTCACAACAACAAAATCAAAACCCTTGGCCCTCACTGCTTTGATGGACTTGATAGTCTGGAGGCGCTGTAAGTACATTCACTATTTAGCTTGTCCTTCTGCAATGTTTCAGGGCATCATTTTTTCATTATCGGTCCGTTACTTGACGGTACAGGATTCTAGGGTAGACTTTCGTCACGAGCCCCATTACTTTAGCATTCTCTATTTAAAATGTGCAGGAAGAGATGACTTTTACTGTGAATCTCTTTTGGTTTGGCCTAAAATGAGGCCATCATAATAAAATGATCCATAGTTTATATCAGGCTTCTGTGCTGTATGTGTTTCTTTAAAAAAAAAAAGTTGGTAAAAAATTTTTTTAACCCCTTCATGACCCAGCCTATTTTGACCTTAATGACATGGCCATTTTTTTCAATTCTGACCAGTGTCCCTTTATGAGGTAATACCGTAACTCAGGAACGCTTCAACGCATCCTAGCGATTCCGAGATTGTTTTTTCGTGACATATTGGGCTTCATGTTGGTGGTAAATTGAGGTTGATAATTTTTGCGTTTATTTGTGAAAAAAATGGAAATTTGGCGAAAATTTTGAAAATTTCGCAATTTTCAAATTTTGAATTTTATATTCTGTTAAACCAGAGAGTTATATGACACAAAATAGTTAATAAATAACATTTCCCACATGTCTACTTTACATCAGCACAATTTTGGAAACAAAATTTTTTATTGTTAGGAAGTTATAAGGGTTAAAAGTTGACCAGCAATTTCTCATTTTTACAACGAAATTTACAAAACCATTTTTTTTTAGGGGCCACCTCACATTTGAAGTCACTTTGAGGGGTCTATATGGCAGAAAATACCCAAAAGTGACACCATTCTAAAAACTGCACCCCTCAAGCTACTCAAAACTCCATTCAAGGAGATTATTAACCCTTCAGGTGCTTCACAGTGACTAAAGCAACATGGAAGGAAAAAATGGACATTTTAATTTTTCCAACAAAAACTTTGTTTTAGCATCATTTTTTTTCATTTTCACATGGGTAACAGGATAAAATGGATCCTAAAATTTGTTGTGAAATTTCTCCTGAGTACACCGATACCTCATATGTGGTCATAAACCACTGTTTGGGCGCACGGCAGGGCTCAGAAGGGAAGGAGCGCCATTTGACTTTTTGAATGGAAAATATGCTGGAATATTTAGCATTGCCATGTTGCGTTTGGAGAGTCCCTGTGTGCCTAAACATTGGAGCTCCCCCACAAGTGACCCCATTTTGGAAACTAGACCCTCCAAGGAACTTATCTAGATGCATAATGAGCACTTTGAACCCCCAGGTGCTTCACAAATTGATCCGTAGAAAAAAAAAAAAGTACTTTTTTTTTCACAAAAATTTTCTTTTAGCCTCAGGTTTTTCATTTTCACATGGGCAACAGGGTAAAATGGATCCTAAAATTTATTGGGCAATTTTTCCTGAGTACACTGATACCTCATATGTGGTCATAAACCACTGTTTGGGCGCACGGCAGGGCCCGGAAGGGAAGGAGCGCCATTTGACTTTTTGAATGAAAAATTAGCTCCAATCGTTAGCGGACACCATGTTGCGTTTGGAGAGCCCCTGTGTGCCTAAACATTGGAGCTCCCCCACAAGTGACCCCATTTTGTAAACTAGACCCCCGAAGGAACTTATCTAGATGTGTAGTGAGCACTTTGAACCCCCAAGTGCTTCACAGAAGATTATAACGCAGAGCAGAGAAAATAAAAAAATATTTTTTTCTTCAAAAATGATTTTTTAGCCCGCTATTTTTTATTTTCACAAGGCTAACAGGAGAAATTGGACCCCAAAAGTTATTTTCCAGTTTGTCCTGAGTACGCTGGTACCCAATATGTGGGGGTAAACCACTGTTTGGGCGCACGGTAGGGCTCAGAAGTGAAGGAGCGCCATTTGACTTTTTGAATGAAAGATTAGCTCCATCGTTAGCGGACACCATGTCGTGTTTGGAGAGCCCCTGCGTGCCTAAACTTTGGAGCTCCCCCACAAATTCCCCCATTTTGGAAACTAGACCCCCCCAAGGAACTTATCTAGATGGATAGTGAGCACTTTGAACCCTCAGGTGCTTCACAGAAGTTTATAACGCAGAGCCGTAAAAATAGAAATATTTTTTTCCTCAAAAAATGATTTTTTTAGCCCACAATTTTTTATTTTCACAAGGGTAACAGGAGAGATTGGACCCCAAAAGTTGTTGTACTGTTTGTCCTGAGTCCGCTGGTTCCCCATATGTGGGGGGGAACCACTGTTTGGGCACACGTCGGGGCTCGGAAGGGAAGTAGTGACGTTTTGAAATGTCGACTTGATGGAATGGTCTGCGGGCATCATGTTACGTTTGCAGAGCCCCTGATGTGCCTAAACAGTAGAAACCCCCCACAAGTGACCCCATTTTGGAAACTAGACCCCCCAAGGAGCTTATCTAGATGTGTGGTGAGCACTTTGAACCCCCGAGTGCTTCACAGAAGTTTATAACGCAGAGCCATGAAAATAAAAAATCATTTTTTTTTTACACAAAAATAATTATTTTAGCCCCCAATTTTTTATTTTCCCCAAGGGTAACAGGGGAAGTTAGACCCCTAAAGGTGTTGTGCAATTTTTCCCGAGTATGCTGATACCCCATATGTGGGGGTAAACCACTGTTTGGGCACATTTCGGGGCTTGGAATGGAGGGAGCGCTGTTTGACTTTTAAAACGCAAAATTGGCTGGAATAAATGGTGGCGCCATGTCGCGTTCGGATACTCTGTGATGTGCCTAAACAGTGGAAACCCCACCATTCTAACTCCAACCCTAAACCCAACCCTAATAATCCTAACCACAACCCTAACCCCAACACACCCCTAACCCTAATCTCAACTCTAAACCTAACTACAACCCCAACCCACCCCTAACCCTAATCTTAACCCTAATTCCAACCCTAATTCCAGCCCTAGCCCTAATTCCAGCCCTAGCCCTAATTCCAGCCCTAGCCCTAATTCCAGCCCTAGCCCTAATTCCAGCCCTAATTCCAGCCCTAGCCCTAATTCCAGCCCTAATTCCAGCCCTAGCCCTAATTCCAGCCCTAATTCCAGCCCTAGCCCTAATTCCAGCCCTAATTCCAGCCCTAGCCCTAATTCCAGCCCTAATTCCAGCCCTAGCCCTAATTCCAGCCCTAGCCCTAATTCCAGCCCTAGCCCTAATTCCAGCCCTAGCCCTAATTCCAGCCCTAGCCCTAATTCCAGCCCTAGCCCTAATTCCAGCCCTAGCCCTAATTCCAGCCCTAGCCCTAATTCCAGCCCTAGCCCTAATTCCAGCCCTAGCCCTAATTCCAGCCCTAGCCCTAATTCCAGCCCTAGCCCTAATTCCAGCCCTAGCCCTAATTCCAGCCCTAGCCCTAATTCCAGCCCTAGCCCTAATTCCAGCCCTAGCCCTAATTCCAGCCCTAGCCCTAATTCCAGCCCTAGCCCTAATTCCAGCCCTAGCCCTAATTCCAGCCCTAGCCCTAATTCCAGCCCTAGCCCTAATTCCAGCCCTAGCCCTAATTCCAGCCCTAGCCCTAATTCCAGCCCTAGCCCTAATTCCAGCCCTAGCCCTAATTCCAGCCCTAGCCCTAATTCCAGCCCTAGCCCTAATTCCAGCCCTAGCCCTAATTCCAGCCCTAGCCCTAATTCCAGCCCTAGCCCTAATTCCAGCCCTAGCCCTAATTCCAGCCCTAGCCCTAATTCCAGCCCTAGCCCTAATTCCAGCCCTAGCCCTAATTCCAGCCCTAGCCCTAATTCCAGCCCTAGCCCTAATTCCAGCCCTAGCCCTAATTCCAGCCCTAGCCCTAATTCCAGCCCTAGCCCTAATTCCAGCCCTAGCCCTAATTCCAGCCCTAGCCCTAATTCCAGCCCTAGCCCTAATTCCAGCCCTAGCCCTAATTCCAGCCCTAGCCCTAATTCCAGCCCTAGCCCTAATTCCAGCCCTAGCCCTAATTCCAGCCCTAGCCCTAATTCCAGCCCTAGCCCTAATTCCAGCCCTAGCCCTAATTCCAGCCCTAGCCCTAATTCCAGCCCTAGCCCTAATTCCAGCCCTAGCCCTAATTCCAGCCCTAGCCCTAATTCCAGCCCTAGCCCTAATTCCAGCCCTAGCCCTAATTCCAGCCCTAGCCCTAATTCCAGCCCTAGCCCTAATTCCAGCCCTAGCCCTAATTCCAGCCCTAGCCCTAATTCCAGCCCTAGCCCTAATTCCAGCCCTAGCCCTAATTCCAGCCCTAGCCCTAATTCCAGCCCTAGCCCTAATTCCAGCCCTAGCCCTAATTCCAGCCCTAGCCCTAATTCCAGCCCTAGCCCTAATTCCAGCCCTAGCCCTAATTCCAGCCCTAGCCCTAATTCCAGCCCTAGCCCTAATTCCAGCCCTAGCCCTAATTCCAGCCCTAGCCCTAATTCCAGCCCTAGCCCTAATTCCAGCCCTAGCCCTAATTCCAGCCCCAGCCCTAATTCCAGCCCTAGCCCTAATTCCAGCCCTAATTCCAGCCCTAGCCCTAATTCCAGCCCTAATTCCAGCCCTAGCCCTAATTCCAGCCCTAATTTCCAGCCCTAGCCCTAATTCCAGCCCTAATTTCCAGCCCTAGCCCTAATTCCAGCCCTAATTTCCAGCCCTAGCCCTAATTCCAGCCCTAATTTCCAGCCCTAGCCCTAATTCCAGCCCTAATTTCCAGCCCTAGCCCTAATTCCAGCCCTAATTTCCAGCCCTAGCCCTAATTCCAGCCCTAATTTCCAGCCCTAGCCCTAATTCCAGCCCTAATTTCCAGCCCTAGCCCTAATTCCAGCCCTAATTTCCAGCCCTAGCCCTAATTCCAGCCCTAATTTCCAGCCCTAGCCCTAATTCCAGCCCTAATTTCCAGCCCTAGCCCTAATTCCAGCCCTAATTTCCAGCCCTAGCCCTAATTCCAGCCCTAATTTCCAGCCCTAGCCCTAATTCCAGCCCTAATTTCCAGCCCTAGCCCTAATTCCAGCCCTAATTTCCAGCCCTAGCCCTAATTCCAGCCCTAATTTCCAGCCCTAGCCCTAATTCCAGCCCTAATTTCCAGCCCTAGCCCTAATTCCAGCCCTAATTTCCAGCCCTAGCCCTAATTCCAGCCCTAATTTCCAGCCCTAGCCCTAATTCCAGCCCTAATTTCCAGCCCTAGCCCTAATTCCAGCCCTAATTTCCAGCCCTAGCCCTAATTCCAGCCCTAATTTCCAGCCCTAGCCCTAATTCCAGCCCTAATTTCCAGCCCTAGCCCTAATTCCAGCCCTAATTTCCAGCCCTAGCCCTAATTCCAGCCCTAATTTCCAGCCCTAGCCCTAATTCCAGCCCTAATTTCCAGCCCTAGCCCTAATTCCAGCCCTAATTTCCAGCCCTAGCCCTAATTCCAGCCCTAATTTCCAGCCCTAGCCCTAATTCCAGCCCTAATTTCCAGCCCTAGCCCTAATTCCAGCCCTAATTTCCAGCCCTAGCCCTAATTCCAGCCCTAATTTCCAGCCCTAGCCCTAATTCCAGCCCTAATTTCCAGCCCTAGCCCTAATTCCAGCCCTAATTTCCAGCCCTAGCCCTAATTCCAGCCCTAATTTCCAGCCCTAGCCCTAATTCCAGCCCTAATTTCCAGCCCTAGCCCTAATTCCAGCCCTAATTTCCAGCCCTAGCCCTAATTCCAGCCCTAATTTCCAGCCCTAGCCCTAATTCCAGCCCTAATTTCCAGCCCTAGCCCTAATTGAAAAATAAAAATATTTTCTTTATTTTATTATATGTCCCTACCTATGGGGGTGATAAAGGGGGGTTTTATTTACTTTTTTTTCATTTTGATCACTGTGAGAGTTTCTCACAGTGATCAAAATAAATGAATGAATCTGCAGCCAGCGCACTGCGCATGCGCCCGCCATTTTCCAAGATGGCGGCGCCCATGACGCAGGACACCGGGACGGCCAGGAGGTACCGGAGGGACAGGAGGTACTGGAGACGGTGGGGGGGGGGGGGAAATCGGTTGGCTGGGGGGAGATGACTGCGGCTGCCGATCGCTGCCGTCACTCGTTGGTGGCAGCCGATCGGCGCCATCAGTCGGTGGGTGGGGGATCTGATTGCCGTCTCTAGCCATGGCCGATGCTATTGCAGCATCGGCCATGGATGTATTGTAATATTTCACCAAATTTAATTGGTGAAATATTGCAAATCGTACTGCGCATGCGCCCGCCATTTTCAAAGATGGCGGCGCCCATGCAGGAGGGACGGAGGGTCACCGGGAGCCCTGAGCGGGACATGACAAGTACCGGGGAGTGTGAGGGGGGATCGGACATCGGGGGGGAGCGGAAGGAAGGGGAGGGGGGGCAGATCGTGACAGCAGCAGCCCATCGCTGCTGTCAGTCCGTGGCAGGGGCCGATCGCCCCTGCCAGCCGGTGGGGGGGTTAAATTAGTGTCTCCAGCCATGTCCGATGCTACTGCAGCATCGGCCATGGCTGGATTGTAATATTTCATCAAATTTCATTGATGAAATATTACTATCGCTCTGATTGGCTGTTTCACTTTCAACAGCCAATCAGAGCGATCGTAGCCACGTGGGGGCTAAGCCACCCCCCCTGTGGTGAAGCATAAAGGGTCCTTTGTGTGCGGGTCGGGTGACCTTTAATTAACCCCGGTCACCCGACCCGCAGGGGGGCTATTTGTAGCATGACGCCTACGGGGGCGTCATGGGTCGTTTGGGCACGGCTTTTCATGACGCCTACGTAGGCGTCATGGGTCGTGAAGGGGTTAATCCCGTTATTTATTGGAAAAAAAATATAATTAGTAATTTTGCAATTCACACTGGCTACTGGTGGTCGTACTGTCCTTTTTCAGGAAGAGTTTTAAGTAGGCATTACATCATTAGAGGCAGGTTTATCACAGGTAACGCCTTTGTACACAGCTGATTACGCAGGATCCACTATTAAGTGATGTCACAGCTCCCCTGCTCCCCCCCTCAAACCAGGGGAAGAGTCCTGAGGAGATCATTTGCATATTCCCAGTGCCTTTCTGGGATAAGTGAAGAGTCTCCGCGAGCTCAACGATCACTGGGTTTTGGCCATTGCAGCAGAAAAGAGGAAATCGGTAAACCAGGGGAAGCGTCCTGAGGAGATCATTTGCATATTCCCAGTGCCTTTCTGGGATAAGTGAAGAGTCTCCGCGAGCTCAACGATCACTGGGTTTTGGCCGTTCTGAAAAGAGGGAAGCATTTAAGGAAACCAGGATGGATGAACACAGAACTTAAGCATATGCTAAAAAGGAAGAAAGAAATGTTTATAAAATGGATAGAGGGAGGCATATCTAAAGAAGAATATAATGCTGTCAGCATGACCTGCAGGGCACAAATCAGATTATCTAAAGCTGACAATGAATTGAGGCTTGCAAGAGATGTCAAAAGCAATAATAAAGGATTTTGGGGATATTTCAAAAGTAAAAGAAAAGTCAAAGAAGCTATAGAATTTTTACAGGATGAATATGATGAAATAGTAAGACAGGATGTTGAGAAGACTGAACTTTTAAATTCCTATTTTCCATCTGTTTTCTCTCAGAAAGGAAATGTAACATCAACTGTTCTTCCCTGTCCTATTAAGGGAATAGAATAATCCAGGATATCTATAAACAGAAAGATAGTGAGGTAACACTTAGCTAACCTAAATGAATTCAAGTCTCCAGGTCCAGATGAATTACACCCCAGAGTACTGAAGGAGATAGCAGAAGAAATTTTTGAACCCCTCTCCATAATCTTTGAAAATTCTTGGAGACCAGGAGAAGTCCCAGAAGACTGGAGAAGAGCAAATGTTGTTCCTATCTTCAAAAAGGGGAAGAAGGTGGACCCAGGCAACTATAGGCCGGTGAGTCTGACTTCTATACCAAGAAAGATCTTTGAACAAATAATTAAACAACATGTATGTCAATACCTGGATAAGAATGAAGTGATTAAACAGAGTCAGCATGGGTTTGTACCTAATAAGTCATGTCAGACTAACTTAATTTCCTTCTGTGACGGAATCACTGATTGGGTGGATCAGGGAAATGCTGTAGATATAGTATATCTTGACTTCAGCAAAGCATTTGACAAAGTATCTCACATAATCCTTATTGAAAAAATGACTAGGTATGGAATGGATAAGGCAACTGTTAGGTGGATTCATAACTGGCTTAGTGATCGAACCCAAAGAGTGGTCATAAATGGCTGCACATCCAGTTGGAAGAATGTCTCAAGTGGGGTGCCACAGGGCTCTGTCTTGGGCCCTGTATTGTTCAACATCTTTATCAATGATTTAGATGAAGGAATTGAGGTTAAACTGATAGAATTTTCTGATGACACAAAGCTAGGAGTGATAGCTAATACTAGAGAAGAGAGAGGATTCAAAAATATATAAATAAACAGGTTGGACCAGATGGCCCAGGAGGTCCCTTCCAACTCTACGATTCTATGATTCTTCACAATGACTCTTGCACATGTTCATTAGACAACACAATACAAATGAAGGGATCAGGAGTCTGCCATCCTGGCTAATGTTCATGTGTTCTTTTCTGAAACAGGAAGTTTGTCTGAAAAGTGGCCAGTGTGAAAACTGCAAGAATCCTGCTTATTTTTAACAGATTAACCCAACATGGCATATAAGCCTAGATACACAGCACTTCCATAACAATATATAAACCAAAAATCACAAGAGGAAGCAAAAATTTTCGCAAAGTCACAAACTTTATTTAAACAATAACTTTTAAAAAATTTATAAATTTAAAATAAAAGGGACACTTGGTGCATACAAAAACCACTAAAGGCAAGAATATATTTACAGACAAATAAAAAAAATATTATATATATACCTTGAAATGCCAAACCTTGTAAAGGATTCAAAGTACCGTATATACTCGCGTATAGGCTGAGATTTTCCTGATTCAATACGGATATTCAAACCTTTAACCTACTGATGTCTCAATTAATTTTACTTTTATTGGTATCTAGTTTTATTTTTGAAATTTACCAGTAGCTGCTGCATTTTCCACCCTAGGCTTATACGAGAGTCAATAAGTTTTCCCAGTTTTTTTGTGGCAAAATTAGGGGGGTCGGCTTATACATGAGTATATACGGTATATGGGTACATACTGGGTTGTAATACAACTTCCACAATAAAATGGCATTCAAGGAGGTGAAAATTTTTGTATGTATGCTGTACTTTTTGTCAGTAGTATTAAATGTCACATCAAACATCTATGCTGTATTTAATGCCAAAAAACAGAGCACAATAAAATATATTTAAAGAATTGTGTCTCCATATAAACAAACTCGCATTCATCTGAGATTAGGTATTAATGGGTTAAGTCCCCTATAAGTATAATTGTCACAAATGTATGAATAGAGACCAGATAAAAAATACTTGCATACAGTGCCTGGCGAAAGTATTCTGCTCCCTGGAACTTTTCAACCTTTTCCCACATATCATGCTTCAAACATAAAGATACCAAATGTAAATTTTTGGTGAAAAATCAACAACAAGTGGAACACAATTGTGAAGTTGAACGTAATTTATTGGTTATTTTAAATTTTTGTGGAAATTCAAAAACTGAAAAGTGGGGCGTGCCATATTATTCGGCCCCTTTAACTTAATACTTTGTTGCGCCACCTTTTGCTTTGATTACAGCTGCAAGTCGTTTGGGGTATGTCTCTATCAGTTTTTTACATTGAGAGACTGAAATTCTTGCCCATTCTTCCTTGGCAAACAGCTCGAGCTCAGTGAGGTTTGATGGAGATTGTTTGTGAACAGCAGTTTTCAGCTCTTTCCACAGATTCTCGATTGGATTCAGGTCTGGATTGTGACCTGGCCATTCTAACACCTGGATACGTTTATTTGTGAACCATTCCTTTGTAGATTTTGCTTTGTTTGGGATCATTGTCTTGTTGGAAGAGAAATCTCTGTCCCAATCTTAGGTCTTTTGCAGACTCCAACAGGTTTTCTTCAAGAATGGTCCTGTGTTTGGCTCCATTCATCCTCCCATCAATTTTAACCACCTTCCCTGTCCCTTCTGAAGAAAAGCAGGCTCAAATCATGATGCTGCCACCACCATGTTTGACAGTGGGGATGGTGTGTTCAGGGTGATGAGCTGTGTTGCCTTAACGCCTAACATATCGTTTGGCATTGTTGCCAAAAAGTTCGATTTTGGTTTCATCTGACCAGAGCACCTTCTTCCACATGTTTGGTGTGTCTACCAGGTGGCTTGTTGCAAACTTTAAGCAACAGTTTTTATGAATAGCTTTGAGAAAAGGCTTTCTTCTTGCCACCTTTCCATAAAGGCCAGATTTGTGCAATGTACAACTGATTGTTGTCCTATGGACAGACTGTCCCACCTCAGCTGTAGATCTCTGCAGTTCATCCAGAGTGATCATGGGCCTCTTGGCTGCATTTCTGATCAGCCTTCTCCTTGTTTGAGATGAAAGTTTAGAGGGACGGCCGGGTCTTGGTAGATTTGCAGTGGTAAGATACTCCTTCCATTTCAATATGATCGCTTGCTTGTGTTCCTTGGGATGTTTAAAGTTTTGGAAATCATTTTGTATCCAAATCTGGCTTTAAACTTCTCCACAACAGTATCACGGACCTGCCTGTTGTGTTCCTTGGTCTTCATGATGCTTTCTGTGCTTCAAACAGAACCCTGAGACTATCACAGAGCAGGTGCATTTATACAGAGACTTGATTACACACAGGTGGATTATATTTATCATCATTAGTCATTTAGGACAACATTGGATCATTCAGAGATCCACAATGAATTTCTGGAGTGAGTTTGCTGCACTGAAAGTAATGGGGCCGAATAATATTGCAGGCCCCGGTTTTCAGTTTTTGAATTTCCACAAAAATTTAAAATAACCAATAAATTTTGTTCAACTTCACAATTGTGTCCCACTTGTTGATTCTTCACCAAAAATTTTACATTTGGTATCTTTATGTTTGAAGCATGATATGTGGGAAAAGGTTGAAAAGTTCCAGGGGGCCAAATACTTTCGCAAGGCACTGTAAAACTGTATAGGAGCAAATAGCTTCCTAAAAGTGCATCTGAATTAGAACATAATGTGCAAAAAAAGGGGCAAAGTCGTTGGCGTAAAAAGTGCAGACATAGCAAACAGTTTTAGAATATTACCTGGAGGTGGCTGGCAAACCCCGACGTGCATTTCGTTTATTGCTTTATCCAGGGGAGTATATTGTTTAAATAAATTTTGTGATTTGACGGCAGTTTTTGCGTCCTCTTGTGATTTTTGGTTTATTTATTTTTAACATTCATTCAACTTTGCAGCATATATAATGGTATTAAACTATTTCCAGCAACTTCACTGAATCCTGCATGTCTCCAACCTCTATCATTCATCTTTGCAGCATATATAATGGTATATAGTTATTATTATTATTATTATTATTATTTATTGTTATAGCGCCATTTATTCCATGGCGCTTTACATGTAAGGAGGAGTATACATAAAAACAAGTACAATAATCTTAAACAATACAAGTCATAACTGGTACAGGAGGAGAGAGGACCTAGTTGAGGATATAGTTATTTCAACTCACCCTGCTTGTCCCCTTATGCTATTGAGGTCAAGTAACTTTTCAAAGTGGTTTATGATCCATGTAGGCCTGGACACTTGTTTATCTGCTAAATACATTTATTGTGTCCTGCTGTCCTAACTTAGTTTGATTGCTAACGAGTAAGGAGAGAAAAAAAAAAAGAGCTTAGAAGTGGCCATCTATAAATTCAGAGCTAGTCTGGGGAAGGCATTCATGCAGGGGGCATTTATGTGCATGTAATCTAAGTACATGTATCAAAGTACGCTGGCAGTTATAACATGGCAGTTAGACAGGGCAGGAGACAGGTAAGACAAATCTATTCCCTGTACATTTGGACAGGGGCGGCATGGTGGCTCAGTGGTTAGCTGGGTTCGAATCCCACCAAGGACAACAAGGAGTTTGTATGTTCTCCCCGTGTTTGCGTGGGTTTCCTCCGGGCACTCCGGTTTCCTCCCACATTCTAAAGACATACTGATAGGGAATTTAGATTGTGAGCCCCATCGGGGACAGTGGTGATAATGTGTGCAAACTGTGTAAAGCGCTGCAGAATATGTTAGCGCTATATAAAAATGAAGATTATTAATAAAGACTACCACAAATATTTACCATATGCATTTGTCTAATTTATATCCTGGCCACTGCATTTACACACATCCACCGCCCTTGTATTAACTCTCTACACTCCGTCCATATTGGCCCCTCACTCCTTTCCTCTCCTATGTATAGCACTCGTGCTCTTTTCACATTGCTACACAGCACAAATCCATTCAGTCCCACCATTCAACATCAGAGACGCTCTCACAAATCACTTAACCATCTGCTCACTCTTTCTATCCTCCTTCTCCTAGTTGCAGGAGACATTGCTCCCAACCCTGGTCCCCCTTGTTATACACTCAGAAACCCCTCTAATCTTATCAATACTACCTGCCATCTGTCTCTCTTAATTGTGCCCTTTGGAATTCTCGCTCAGTGTATAACCAACTCTCCTTCATTCATGACTTTTTCCTTTCTAATTCTCTTAACCTTCTGGCTCTTACTGAAACCTGGATCCAGCAGTCAGACACTACCGCTGCTGCTGCTCTTTCATATGGTTGACTACACTTCTCTCATACCCCAAGATTAGACAATAGAGCAGGTGGAGGCGTTGGTCTGCTCCTATCATCAAAATGTACCTTTCAGGTTATCCCTCAAGTACCCTCACTTGTCTTCCCTTCTTTTGAGGTCCATGCCGTCAGACTCTACACCCCCTTCTCCATGCGAGTGGCGGTGATATATCGTCCTCCCGACCCCTCCCATCAGTTCCTGGATCATTTTGCCACTTGGCTTCCACATTTTCTCTCCTGTGACATCCCTACCCTCATCATGGGCGATTTCAACATCCCCATTGCTCTTCTCCTCTCCCCATCTGCTACTCACCTTTTATCTCTAACCTCCTCATTTGGCCTTTTGCAGCTTACTAATTCTCCTACGCATGAAGACGGAAACTCCCTCGACTTGGTCTTCTCTCGGCTTTGTGCAGTGGATGATTTTGCAAACTCCCCTCTCCCGCTCTCTGACCACAACCTTCTTTCATTCTCTATCAAGAACTGCCAGGCTGCTCAGGTCACCCCCACTGTCCATATTTATAGAAACATACAGGCCATTAACACCCAGAAACTTATGAAGAACTTGCAGTCTTCATTGGCACCCTATCTCCTCCCTGTCATGTCCTGATTCTGCATTGAAGCATTACAATGAAACACTTCAAAGTACCCTGGATGAATTTGCTCCTCCTATACATAGAACACCACAACACAGAGGGCGACAACCCTGGCACACCCTACAAACACATTTCCTGCAGCAGTGCTCCAGGTGCGCCGAACGGCTGTTGAGAAAATACAACCTACCCGAAGATTTCATCCATTATAAGTTTATGCTTCGAACATACAACACTGCCCTTCACCTCTCAAAACAAACCTATTTCAACACCCTCATCACTTCACTGTCCAATAACCCTAAATGTCTCTTTGACACTTTTTATTCTCTACTCAACCTAAGAGTACAGGCCCCAACCACGGAGCTTCGAGCTGACGATCTGGCCAATTACTTCAAAGAAAAAATTGACCAGATCCGACAGGAAATTATCTCCCAATCCCCTCATACCATGCACTGTCCTCCCTCCCCCACTGCATCTAGCTCACTCTCTGATTTTGAACCAGTCACAGAAGAAGTAAGCAGGCTCCTTGCATCTTCTCGCCCAACCACTTGCACCAGTGACCCATTTCCGTCACATCTACTCCCGCCCCTTTCCCCTGCTGTCACCCCTCACCTAACTAAAATATTTAACCTCTCTCTCTCTTCTGCTATCTTTCCCTCATTTAAGCATGCCGTCATACATCCACTACTTAAGAAACCATCCCTCGACCAAAACTGTGCCGCTAAAGGTACTGTCACACTTAGTGATGTACCAGCGATCCCGACCAGCGATATGACGCGGTCAGGATCGCTGGTACATCGCTAAGTGGTCGCTAGTGAGCTGCCACACAGGCAGATCTCACCAGCGACATCGCTGGGGATGGGGGTCGCTACTGACCTGTCACACTAGGTGATCCTGACGTCCTCCCGCCCGGCTCGACGCTCGTCTCTCCACAGGAAGCGCCGCAGGAAGCTGACAACGAGAAACAGTCCAGGACGTTCTCGCGCAATCAGCGATAACCAGCAGGGGAGCGGGTCGTTGGTAAGTATCAGACACAGCGATATCGCTAGCGATATCGCTATAACGTCACAAGTTATAGCGATATTTCTAGCGATGTCGCTTAGTGTGACCGGCCCTTAAACTCCTGGAACGCCTGGTCCACTCCCGTCTTATCCGCTATCTCTTTGATAACTCTTTTCTCGACCCTCTGCAATCCGGTTTCCGCTCTTTACACTCTACTGAAACTCCCCTCACTAAAGTCTCTAATGATCTACTAACAGCTAAATCAAATGGTCATTATTCCATGCTAATTCTCTTGGATCTCTCTGCAGCATTCGACACTGTGGATCATCAGCTCCTCCTCACTATGCTCCATTCCATTGGCCTCAAGGACACCGTTCTCTCCTGGTTCTCCTCCTATCTCTCTGACCGCTCCTTTACTGTATCTTTTGCTGGCTCCTCCTCCTCTCACCTTCCCCTTACTGTTGGGGTTCCTCAAGGATCAGTCCTAGGCCCCCTCGTCTTCTCTTTGTATACTGCCCCTATTGGTCAAACAATCAGTAGATTTGGTTTCCAGTACCATCTCTACGCTGACGACACCCAATTATACGCTTCTCCTGACATCACGCCAGCCTTTCTAGAAAACACCAGCGATTGTCTAAATACTGTGTCTAACATCATATCCTCACTATATCTGAAACTGAACCTGTCAAGGACTGAACTCCTTGTGTTTCCTCCCGCTACTAATGTACCTATACACGACATTGCCATTTCCGTGTGTGGTTCCACTATTATTCCCCAGCAACATGCCCGCTGTCTTACATAGTAACATAGTTATTAAGGTTGAAGGGAGAATTTAAGTCCATCTAGTTCAACCCATATCCTGTCCTAACCTGCCCTAACATGTTGATCCAGAGGATGGCAAAAAACCCCATGTGGCAACAGTAAGCTTCACATTGGGGAAAAAAATTCCTTCCCGACTCCACACACGGCAATCAGACTAGCTCCCTGGATCAACGCAATATTAAGGAAACTAGTGTATATACCCTGTAATATTATACTTTTCAGGAAAGGCATCCAGTCCCTTCTTAAATTTTAGTAGGGAATCACTCATTACAACATCATATGGCAGAGAGTTCCATAGTCTCACTGCTCTTACGGTAAAGAATCCGCGTCTGTGAGTATACTTAAACCTTCTTTCCTCCAGACGTAGAGGATGCCCCCTTGTCCCCGTCACAGGTCTAAGAGTAAAAAGATCATTAGAAAGGTCTTTGTACTGTTCCCGCATATATTTATACATTGTAATAAGATCACCCCTAAGCCTTCGATTCTCCAATCTAAATAACCCCAAGTGTAATAACCTGTCTTGGTATTACAGACCCCCTAGTTCCCTAATAACCTTGGTTGCTCTTCTCTGCATCCGCTCCAGTTCAGCTATGTCTTTCTTATACACCGGAGACCAGAACTGTACACAGTATTCTTAGTGTGGTCGCACTAGTGACTTATATAGAGGTAAAATTATGTTCTCCTCATGAGCATCTATGCCTCTTTTAATGCATCCCATTATTTTATTTGCCTTTGCAGCAGCTGCCTGACACTGGCCGCTAAATGTGAGTTTGTCGTCCACCCATACACCCAGGTCCTTTTCAATGACCGTTTTGCCTAGTGTTTTACAATTAAGCACATTATTATACATCTTATTCGTTCTACCCAAGTGCATGACCTTACATTTATCCCCATTAAAGCTCATTTGCCATTTATCAGCCCAAGCTTCTAGTTTACATAAATCCTCCTGTAATATAAAATTGTCCTCCTTTGTATTGATTACCCTGCAGAGTTTAGTTTAGTGTCATCTGCAAATATTGAAATTCTACTCTCTATGCCCCCTACAAGGTCATTAATAAATGTTAAATAGAAGCGGGCCCAAAACTGACCCCTGTGGTACCCCACTGCTAACAGTGACCCAGTCCGAGTATGCTCCATTAATAACCACCCTTTGTTTCCTATCCCTGAGCCAGCTCTTAACCCACCTACACATATTTTCCCCTATCCCCATTGTTCTCATTTTATGTATCAACCTTTTGTGTGGCACCGTATCAAAAGCTTTTGAAAAGTCCATGTACTCCACGTCCACTGCATTCCCTTGGTCCAGTCCAGAACTTACCTCTTCATAAAAGCTTATCAGGTTAGTCTGACAGGAATGGTCCCTTGTAAACCCATGTTGATATTGGGTCATGAGGTTATTCTTCTTCAGATACTCCAGTATAGTATCTCTTAGAAAACCCTCCAGGATTTTACCCACAGTTGAGGTTAAACTTACTGGCCTATAATTTCCAAGTTCAGTTTTTGTCCCCTTTTTGAATATTGGCACCACATTTGCTATACACCAGTCCTGTGGTACAGACCCTGTTATTATGGAATCCTTAAAGATTAAAAATAATGGTCTATCTATGACTGTGCTTAATTCCTGCAGTACTCGGGGCTGTATCCCATCCGGGCCCGGGGATTTGTCAATTTGTGTTTTTTAGACGCCGCCGTACTTCCTGCTAGGTTAAGCAGGTGACATTTAATGGAGAATTTTTATCCCTGATCGTGTTATCCGTCATGGGATTTTCTTGTGTAAATACTGTTGAAAAAAAGTCATTTAGCATATTGGCTTTTTCCTCATCCTCTTCCATCATTTCACCCAGACTATTTTTAAGGGGACCAACACTACCTTTTTTTAGTTTCTTACTATTTATGTAGTTAAAGAATATTTTGGGATTATTTTTACTTTCTCTGGCAATGAGTCTCTGTCTCAATCTTTGCTGTCTTGATTTGCTTTTTACAGAATTTGTTTAATCTTCTGTATTTAGTTAATGCCTCATCACTACCTACTTGCTTTAATTCTCTAAATGCTTTATTTACAGCTCTATTTAGCCATAGTGGTTTCCTCCTATTTCTCGCATGTTTATTCCCATACGGTATATATTGTGCACAGGTCCTAATCAGGATGCTAATAATCGTCTCCCATTTTCTTTGTGTATTTTTATGTCTCAGGATATCGTCCCAGTTAATTGCACCAAGATCATCTCTCATCCGTTGGAAATTTGCTTTCCTGAAGTTTAGTGTCCTTGTAACCCCTTTACTACACATCTTATTAAAGGATATATGAAAACTTATTAATTTGTGATCACTATTACCCAAGTGACCCCCAACCCTTATATTTGATATGCGGTCTGGCCTGTTGGTTAATATTAAGTCTAGCAGTGCCCCCATCTTGTTGGGTCCTGAACCAGTTGTGAAAGGTAATTGTCTCTCATAGTTGTCAAAAACCTATTACCTTTGCTGGAACTGCAGGTTTCGGTTCCCCAATGTATTTCAGGGTAGTTGAAGTCCCCCATAATAATGACTTCTCCTTGAGTCGCTGCTTCATCTATTTGCTTTACAAGGATATTCTCTGTTGCTTCCATTATTTTTGGAGACTTATAACAAACCCCTATCAGTAATTTATTATTTTCCCCCCTCCCCTTATGTCTACCCACAGGGACTCTACATTTTCATTAGATTCATATATATTATCACGAAGGATGGATTTTAAGGATGATTTTACATATAAACACACGCCTCCCCCTCGTTTATTTGTACGGTCATTTCTGAACAGACTATAGCCCTGCAAATTAACCACCCAGTCATGGCTCTCATCCAGCCATGTCTCAGATATCCCCATCATGTCATAATTATGTTCCAACAACATTAACTCCAATTCCTCCATTTTGTTGGCGAGGCTTCTGGCATTAGTATACATGCACTTTATGTATCTCTCTGTACCTCTATTCTTTCTTAAATTATTAGCTGTTCTAACCCCACCCCCCTTGCTACCCCCACCCCTAATTTCATTATTTGTGCCCAGGTCTCTATCTGCACTGTCTTGGGGTCATACTTGACTCCGAGCTTTCCTTTGTCCCCCACATACGATCACTGGCTTGCTCTTGTTATCTGCACCTCAAAAACATTTCTAGAATTCGACCTTTTCTTACTTTTGACTCTGCAAAAACTGACTGTTTCTCTTATTCATTCTCGTCTCGACTATTGTAACTCCCTTCTAATCGGTCTCCCTCTTACCAAACTCTCCCCCCTCCAATCTGTCTTGAATGCAGCTGCCAGGATCATATTCCTCGCCAATCGTTACACCGATGCCTCTACCTTGTGCCAGTCATTACACTGGCTACCCATCCACTGCAGAATCCAGTACAAACTTATTACCCTCACCCACAAAGCTCTTCATGGCTCAGCACCACCATACATCTCCTCCCTTGTTTCAGTATACCATCCTACCCGCGCTCTCCGTTCTGCTGATGACCTGAGGTTAGCATCCTCAATAATCAGAACCTCCCACTCCCGTCTCCAAGACTATACACGTGCTGCGCCAATTCTTTGGAATGCACTTTCCAGGTCAATACGAGTAGTCCCCAATCCCCACAATTTTAAGCGTGCCCTGAAAACGCATTTATTCAGACTGGCCTATCACCTCAACACATTAACCTAATCTATCCCTGTGTGGCACAGCCAAAAGTTTTACCATAACTAGGTTTCCCGCATCATGTTCCCACATGCTTTATGCATCCATTAGCCCTCTGTGTCTGTACTGTTACACACTTAACATTATGGCTGGTCCATACAATCAGGGCAACTGTTACCACCCACCTTTCGTGTCTCCCTTTTTTCCTCATAGATTGTAAGCTTGCGAGCAGGGCCCTCATTCCTCTTGGTATTTGTTATAATCTATGTGATTATTGTTATGATGTAATGTCTATTGTCTGTACAAGTCCCCTCTGAAAAGTAAAGTGCTGCGGAATATGTCGGCGCTATATAAATAAAATTTATTATTGTAACAGAGTTGTGTGGGAGGGGAGGAAAGGTTAACGCAAAAATCTGATTTCAATAGGTCATTTTCTGATGGCTTCCCTTTTAAATCACACCAAAAAATGTGATTCCACCTTGCCATTGCGAATACTTAATAAGATTATTGTTCTATTACATTGTTCCTAATGTGCATATATGAGAGACAAATAAGACTGTGATCCCCATTAGTGACAGGTGCTGGTGTGATTGGTGAATTTCTGTACAGCGCTGTACAATATGTTGGTGCCGTATAAGAAATGAAGACCTTATCCTGTGATTTATCCAAACCAAATGTTGGCACGTGGCCTTTGCTTCCCCATCAGCATGCCTGCGTCCTAGAGTAGTAGTTCCGTGTTGTATGTGTTAGGCCTCTTTCACACTTTCACACTTTTCTTTTGAGGATCCGTTTTTTTCTCCATTGACTTTCATTAATGGCGGATTGTGACGAATTGCTGTCCGTTGCATCTGGTTTTTTCGAGGATCCGCCAAAAGTTGCTGTCCGTCACCATCCTCAAAGATTTCAAAACGGAGCTTGTAACGTTTTTTTTTTTTTCTGGAGGATCCTCCAGACACTAATTTAACCCGAAATTCTTTCTGGGTGCCGGACAAAAAAAATTCTCTCTCTCTCTCTCTCTCTCTCTCTCTCTCTCTCTCTCTCTCTCTCTCTCTCTCTCTCTCTCTCTCTCTCTCTCTCTCTCTCTCTCTCTCTCTCTCTCTCTCTCTCTCTCTCTCTCTCTCTCTCTCTCTCTCTCTCTTCCTCCTCCTCTCTCTCTCTCTCTCTCTCTCTTCCTCCTCCTCCCTCTCCCTCCTCCCTCTCCCTCTCCCCCTCCCCCCCTCTCTCTCTCTCTCTCTCTCTCTCTCCCTCTCTCCCTCTCTCCCTCTCCCTCTCTCCCTCTCCCTCTCCCTCTCTCCCTCTCCCCCTCCCTCCCTCCCTCCCTCTCTCTCCCTCTCCCAGGCTGCGATTCCTTTAAACTTCTTAATTTTGCGGATCCGTCAAAAAAACGGATGGGTGGCATCCGTTGTCATCAGTTCTCAAACAGATCCAGCATCCGTCCTTTTGGCGGATTTTGACTGATGCAAAAAAAACTGAAGTGTGAAAGAGGCCTTACCAGTCAGGCTGAAGTACATTTGTTCCTCTTGACTTAACATAAAGGTATCTACCTTTCCTTCCCTCCCTGACCCTGCGCAGCCCCCATTACTGCTATTTTCTCACAGAAGCCAAGCTGTATGGAGGATACACAACATTAATAACTTCTGGAAACTAGAAAAGCTCATCCCTTTTTCAGTCCATGTAACCAGAGTCACGTCTCTTCCAGTTCACTCCAGGCAGAAATTCTCACAGCGGAGTAGGGTATAAGACAGTTGGTGGGATATGATCAGTAAACATGGCAGTGCCATTCTGATCAGAGACTACACGCCACACGCGTTCCTCCACACGGAGGACGCCTTGCGAGATCCTCCGCGCCGAGGACGCCTTGCGAGATCCTCCGCGCCGAGGACGCCTTGCGAGATCCTCCGCGCCGAGGACGCCTTGCGAGATCCTCCGCGCCGAGGACGCCTTGCGAGATCCTCCGCGCCGAGGACGCCATATGCACTGATGTGGATCTGATTTTACTATTCTATATTATATTAGGGGTATCGCATGGCTATGAGGCCAGACGACCCTATACCTTATCCTGCAGAAAGTAGTCGACATTGCAACATAATGGCTACAGAAGGCATAAATGGTGGTTTTGATTTTTTCTTTTTTATAAATGAAACCCATTTGCTAAAATATATTTTAGCCAAAATGACATGGATTTAAGTAAACACTATTTAACACGAAATTGAGAAATTCCAAATCAGGTTCACCAAATTTAAGAGGCTAACTTTGCTGGTAGGTATTGCTAAGGACTGTACAAATTCTAGAAATGCCCTGTCTTTTATGTATGGAAACTGGATGGGTGAAGTTCTTAAACTGCACTTTATTAGTAGGCCAGATAATAAGAGTAAGCAAAGCGTCTTGGAAGAATAACAGAGTATTGATAGTGTTGTGTTATTTTATTTGTTTTTTCCTTTTCTTTTGTGTGGGTGGGACAAAGATGTAAACATAAACTAGATACAAAGACAAGAAAAATACATTTATGTTTGAATAAAGTTCCTTAATCCGCGCGCAGACGCACAATCCCTGCATTGTCTGAGCTTCATCCCTCTGCTGCATACATAAATGATTGCTCCGCTCTGCCCCTTTTGCCTCTGCTCAGTCACCTTCCCTTCTTTTCCCCCAGTAAAGTATTTCCTCCCAGAATGTGCGTCCCCAGTTTTATTGCATTACCATGTATCACGTGAAGCCGCTGGTCTGAACTGAGCTGACCCCTGGCCATTGTTTTGCGGATCAGATATAAACTGTACACTGAAGGAAGTAGTTAAAGACGGAAAGACAAATAGTGTGGTGTACCCACGGGATAAAGGATACCACAGATTTTCATTTACACGCCAGCCGTTCCTGTGTTTTAGGCGGATGTGTAGGAGAATAATATGCCTTTTTGTTTTTCTGCTCAGTATATATTTAGTATTTCGGCACTTTGTCTGTTTGACTTACTGTATTTATTGTCCCAAGCAATGTAGTGAAGCCATCATCGGTAAATGATTAAGGCAGGTCAGTCTTAAAGCATTGCCAAAATTTTTTTTTAAATGCATTTGGTTTTTTTTCCCCTTCTCATTTTCCAATTGTCACTGGGCCAGACTTGCTCATTGTGCTTTACACCAGTTTTGTTACCATCAGAGGTAGGATTACAATGATTGATAACTCCTCAGTACCCTGCTGATAACACAGGCTCAGCCAATCACAATAGCGGATGTCACACCTCCCCTGCTCCTCCTCCCTTCACAATCCCCTTTGCACACGCTCAATACAAAAGATGGGGTCGGGATCTGACTACTGAGGTTATGTACATGTGGGACTTGATGATACAATAGGAAGTCTGTTAAAACAGCGGCCAATGTGAAAATTTTAAAATTTCTAGTTTTATGTAAATGGCGTGTTTTATTTATAAATCAAAATGTGATCTGTTTTAAAATAAATATATACGGTATATGCCCTTTGGAAAAATATTTAAAATTTGCATTTAACACAAGAACCTGATTCAAACGATGAGTAATTTTCTCATGGTGACGTCTCATTTTAAAGATCAGTGTTCCCTTTTTATCCATGTTATTAGGACTTACACATATACATTAGTCTAACATAGACCAAAATTGCCGCTAGCAGTGGACCTGGCTGACTGCTTAGTATTGGGGCACCCAACTCCCGCCCCACAAAATGTTAGGGGAGATGAGGAGCTGGCATATCTGACTTTTGGACTGCCGATCCCTTTGTTCTTGGCAGGTCCAGCTGCCACCACTGCGACTTTGGCAGTGACCCTTTCATGGAGAACACTCGGCATGAGAGAGTCACCGGGCTTCATTAGTGTTAACCATCTTAATAGCATGGGTGGAGATGTCGTTTAGGCTTTTTTTTTTGTGCCTGCATTTTAAAGCTGCAGTGTTTTTTAAATCTGAAGCATGTCAATTCTGCGTCTTTTCTACCATAGAAAGCAATGAGAAAATGTAAAAACACTGCAAGAAAAGCCACAGCCTTTTTCATTATCTTTATAGGGTCTTAGTTTAACTTCCTTTATCAAACATGTACTGTACATCCAGCACACATGTAATCCACCCTTGGTAAATGGGTGTCTGAAGACAGCGTTTTTACTGCCACGAGTGCAGGTACTGACTCTTTAGGAAAAAAAAAATGCAGCAAAGATATTCTGTGAACATAGCCTGTGAGTAGGCTGCTAACCGAGGCCCAAAGTCTCCTCTAATATCAGGGTGTCAGCGAGGGTTTTCTTCTGTAACAGTAGGTGCTCAAAGCTTAATTGTCAATTTTCTTCTATAATTTCAGTGATCTGAACTACAACAATCTTGTGGAGTTTCCTGACGTTATAAAGTCACTGAGCAATTTAAAGGAGCTGTAAGTACTGCGCTCTGATCTGCGGGACATCTGCCGGTGTGATAGTGTTGGGACTGCAGTCTTTGTAATGGCCAAGCTCTAAAATCTTTCCATGTTTTTGTTCATTTTAGGGGTTTCCACAGCAACTCTATTACGACCATTCCTGATGGAGCCTTTGAGAAAAACCCTTTACTAAAAAGCATGTAAGTAGCTGCGGTGCGGGCACAACCTGCCCAGACTTCGGCCCCTACCGCCAACTTTCTAGGTTAATATTTAATTGGTGTTTCATAATAAAGTTGATGCATGCCAAGTGCGGTATGAGACTATCGCACATGGAGTTCCGAGATAATGTCTGCAGCCTGCCTGATTCTATCTAAGCTCTAGATTTGTCACCAAATATTAACCCTTTCTAAAATGAGACTTTTGTTTTTTGTATTTTCAATACATATCCAGAGAGCTAAACTGGCCATTATCTCCCAGCATGGCCCCCAAAGGCTGGCGGGTAGACTTTTATCCATGCAGGCCCCTGTATGGCTCATCAAACATCTCAGCCACTGAGCTTTCAAATTAAAGGATTATTAAAAAAAAAAAAAAAAAAAAGAGGTTATCCGTTTTCTGTGTGACAGGGGCACAGTGCGACGGTGTTACGCTGGTGGTACCGCGCAAGAGGCTGCGTGAGTGTGTGTGGTGTGTATGGCATATAGATCGTGTACCGAGCAATAGGTTGGTACCAGCTGCAGTTTCCATATTTAGACACCCATCACTTGGGTGTCCCAATATGGCGGTCGGTGAACTTCCTCCGCTTGGAATTCTGGGATACGGTGACATCTGGACAGAACAGGAAATGAATACATTACAAGGCAATTCTATAAATAGATTCTTTTTATTTTTATCAGAGGACCCTGAAATGTGACTTTTTACTACAGCTGTAGAGCCGCTGGCTACAGATCTCGGCTACAGGTCATGGTACAAGCAGTGTTGGCGTCAGCTCACCAGCAATACTTTACTGGCCTATACTTTATTGGTGAGCTGAAGCCAGCACAGCTTGTACCAGGACCTGTAGTCAAGATCTGTAGTAAAACGTCACATTTCAACGTTGTCTGATAAAAAGAATAAAGGACGTTCTGGGGTTTGTGGTGTCTCTGCTGCTGAAGAGCCACAGGTTGCTGACTCGTGCCCTATATTCTTATTGAGTTGAGGGATTTTTTTTTCTTTTTCAGACAACTGTATGATAATCCCTTGTCTTTCGTTGGGAATTCGGCTTTCCAGAACTTATCAGACCTGCGCTTCTTGTAAGTACTTGTCTCCCCTCTAGTAGGACGTGTGAAGTGAGATACTTAGACCAGTCGTGGTGGTCTGCCTTCTGTTACTAGTGCGTACTTTATAGTCACTCCGTGACCTCTGTAAAGGTTGAGTTAAAGGGATTTTCTAGTTGTATGAAAATGAAAGCTTAGGCTACTTTCAGACTTGCATTATGAGGCGCAGGGCCTCCGCTAAGCTCCGCCCCTGGCCGTGCCTCCTCCGGTCAGCTCCTCCTATGGGCGCATGACACTGCATGCGACCGGCGTACCCTATATTTAGCGTTGGGTGCGCTGGTCTGCTTTTGCCGGCGCATGCGCCCTCTTGGCGCTGCGCCGACGTGCGCCAAATGCAACGTGCTGCATTTTTGTGCGCTCGGCGCAGCGCCAAAAGGGAGCATGCGTCGGCAAAAGCAGACCAGCACACGGCCAGCGTACCCAGCGCTAAATATAGGGTACGCCGGTCGCATGCAGCGTCCTGCGCGCATAGGAGGTCTCTTGCTCAACCTTTTTCCAAGAGACCTCTAAAAAACGGGAGATGGAGTCTCTAGTACTGAACGGAAACTAAACGATTTGTTTTGACTCCTCATTTTCAAAATGAAGTGATGGTGAATAGGAAGGTGCAAGTATCATGTCTATCTCCCATACACTGGATTGCTCCTGTGTGGTCGCAGAGCCGCTGCTAGTCTTACCTGGTGCTGGCTGATCTCTGGTTTACAACAGAAGGACAGGCTGTCTGAAATTGGATGTGCCGGATCCGTAACTCCCCCTGACAGTCAATTTGTCCGAGGCTCCATGTTAGTCTGTCAGCCAAACCTGTTATCGGCGGGTTCAGCTGCCATTAGTCTCATGTGTATGGGGTCATCACACTTCTTACACATGAGCATGCTCCTCACTTGTATCCAGTCGGGCCATTCTCTGTGAGAGTCATAAGCGGCCCAACATGTCATCTGAACTAGAGCGCTCCTAGTATGGGGCAGACTCCCTGTTGGTCCATATGTCTCGTGTATGGTGCCATCACACTTCTTACAGATAAGTATGCTCCTCATTTGGGCAGCTTATGAGTCTCACAGGGAATGATCAAACTGGATACAACATGTCATCTGAACCAGAGCGTTCCTAGTATGGGATAGACTCGCTGACGGTCCGTATGTCTCGTGCACCTATTACCTTGTTTTTCCCCACAACCATTGCTCCAACCAGTAAACCCTAAACATCTTCCTTTACTGTTTACTAATTGCATAGTTATATATGTCTTATTGTCAAGCTGTTGCTAATGACTCCTTTTTTTCCACAAGGGTGATCAGAGGGGCGTCTGATATCCAGTGGTTTCCAAACCTGACGGGAACCATTAATCTTGAGAGTCTGTGAGTGTTTATTTTTCTTTATGGTTTGTTTTGTTTCTCTCCTCCACCATGTAAGCTCAGCTCATCTCTTAGGGGTACTTCACACTAAGCGAGATCGCTGATGAGTCACCGATTTTGTGACGCATCAGCGATTTCGCTCTGTGTGGCACGCATCAGTAACCAGCCCCCCGCCGGGTATCGCTGATCGTGCAGTAATGTCCTGGGCCATTTTTTGATCGTTGGTCTCCCACTGGCCAGCACGCATCGCTGAGCTCCCAGCGCTGTAAGCAGACGCTGGGAGCTGGTATCCAAGATAAATAGCGGGTAACTAAGCGCGCGCGTGGCTTAGTTACCCGCTGTGTACCCTGGATACCAGCGTGCTCGCGCTGGGAGCTGGTATCCAAGGTCAACAGCGGGTAACTAAGCGCTGTGCGTGCTTAGTTACCTGCTATTTACCTTGGATACCAGCGTCATCATTGGTGAGTCTGCCTTTTTGAGAGCTCACCAGCAATCATGTAGCGACGCACAAGCGATCCTGACCAGGTCGTATCGTTGTCGGGATCGCTGTTGCGTCGTTTACGATCTAGGCTCAGGCTCGCTGTTTATCTAGGCCTAAATATGCAATCCGGCCTCTTCTCTGGTTACATCCAAAGCTGCACTAGCTGTTTTCCATCAGCACTGTCCTGACAGACCAGAGCACACACATTGTAGTGTTTTCTTCTGACTAATGTTCAATGACTGGTCTAACAGGAACCTGTCACCTGAGTCATCCTGCCCAACCATGGGTGGCATGAGTCAGAGCTTGGCTGCAATATTAGAGTCATGCATATATTTTTATTTTTTTCTGGACTGCTTTGGCGTTTCAGATAAAATTATAGATCCATAAAAATCCATTATTACAGAAGACTAGCGTAGTCTGGCTCCACACCCAGAAGGCTCTTCCCAGGTGATTGACAAGTTGCGCGCTACACAAGAGACCTGTCAGTCACTTGTAGTAGCGCTAGATTTGTAAAGCATGTTTTGTCTGACATGCCTGAGCATTTCAGGGAAGAATACACCTGGCTGCAATTGTGCTTTGAGAATCTGATTCTTGGCGCATACTGTTTTCTCTGTATGAATCGGGTAACTGGTTCCCCTTTAAAGGGACTCTGCACAGAATGACTGATCCGACCAAGCACAGGCGCTCGGTGCTCTATAGAAGGGCCAATCCTTTATATACACCACCTCACCTGCTTGTTTTCGATCTATGTCCTCGCTTCTTTGGTTCTATGAAACCAGAGATGTCCATTAAAGAGTAGATGGAGATAGATGGAAAACATACAGGTGGGGCGGTGAGATAAATGATTGGCCCCACCAGAAAGCACCAAGTAGCGGGACTTAGTTTGAACCGTCCTTGTGTGCTGACAGAATCCTTTTAAATACTAACTCTCCTGCGCACCAGGAGAGGGAGGACTGGGAGCTTGCATCGCATCCAAATGAGAACCACTTTGGGCTATGACTAAGGGTGCCTTTGTGCACCAGAAACGCGTCAGGTGTTTTTTGCATTTTAATATGGCATATTAGCCTAATAAAATTTTTTTCATTTATGCCGGTGTGCTGAACGAACTTTCTTCTTCTTGTGGACATCTCCTGCGCACCATGACTGTAAAGGCAGAGGGGGGGGGGGAATGTGTAAGGACAGAGGGGACTGGAGGAGAAATATGAGATGAATTGTCCAGAATTAGAAAAAAAAGTATTTTTCTCCAGGAGCAGCATTCCGTGTGTCCGTGGGTTGTGACTGGTATTACAGCTCAGCCCCAGTCAGGTGAATGTAGCTGCAAAACAAGACACACATCATGCGTGACAGTACTACTGTTTGTATAGAAAAAGCAGACTCCTTGCTAATCCTGGGTTGCCTTTACAGAGACGCTGCCATGAACGGTAACTGCTTTGTCTTTTTAACTGGCATAAATAGCGCTGTTCTTCTGAATGTGGCATGATCTGTTTTTCATACCTGCCCATTTCTGTTCTTGGAATACAACCCTTTTTCACCCTGTATATAATTGTATTCTTTTTAGCCAACTAAAAGGCATAGTCCTCATTAAGACTCCCGTAGCCAAGACCACACCCACTTGGGTTTAAAAATAAAAATTAAAAGACCTGATTTACATACAGGAAGGAGTAGGCCATATCTCTGGAACAGAGGTACAGGACAAAATGAAAAACACAACATTTACAGCCCCCAAAAAATAATTCCTATCTGGCAAATAACAGGCTGCTACCGACAGAAGAGCGCGGCTGATGGCCTCTAATGTGACCTGTCGGCATGCGCAGCACTGACAGATGAATGACTGCGCACTTCACAACATTGAACACTTACTTTTCTATTTTCCCTTGTAATTCTCAACTTTTATTTGAAACCAGTATATTTCTGTGTTTTTTAATGCAGCTTTATATGTGACTGTAATGTAAAGATATCTGTGAAGAACAAGTTTATTTCCCCGTCGTGAAAATGACAGCTGGCACTGTGCTAAGCTATTGGTGCTGCTGTTATCTGCATCTGCCCTCCAATCTGCACCTTCTCACTTATCTAATCTCTACATCTCACTTCTTCTATGTTGTACAGGACCTTGACAGGCACCAAGATAAGAAGCGTCCCACTGAACCTGTGCCAGGAGCAGAAGATGCTGCGATCTCTGTGAGTCCAGATCTGGGTCTGCTACTTCTAAAGGCCCCGTCTCACTAAGCGACTTACCAGCGATCCCGACACCGATATCAAGGTGTCAGGATCGCTAGTAAGTCGCTATGTGATCGCTGGTGAGCTGTCACACAGACAGCTTCACCAGCGATCAGCACAGCGATGCCGAGCGCGCGGCATCGCTTGCCATCACTAAAAAATAGAATCAAAATAAAAAATATAGTTATTCTCACCTTCCGACGTCGCGTTCAGTCATCCCGCCTCTCTCCACGCTCCGGTCCCAGTGATCCTTTGCATGAATGACCGCGAGATGTCACGGTCTCGCGGGATAACAAAGTCTCGCGGTCATTCGTGCAAAGGATCACTGGGACCGGAGCGTGGAGAGAGGCGGGATGGCTGAACGGGACTTCGGAAGGTGAGAATAACTATATTTTTTATTTTTTACACCTGATCGTTGGTCTCCCGCTGTCACACACAGCGATGCGTGCTGGCCAGCGGGAGACCAGCGACCAAAGAAATGTCCAGAGGTTTCTTGCAGCGATCAACGATACCGGCAGGGGGGCCGCTCGCTGATCGCTGTCACACACAGCGATCTCGCTGGTGAGATCGCTGTTACGTCACAAAAGTTGTGACTCAGCAGCGATCTCGCTACCGAGATTGCTTAGTGAGACGGGGCCTTAACTTCTGCTTTGATCTTCCTTTCCATGCATTTATTTTTTCTTCCAGGGACCTCTCCTACAATGAGATTACATCACTGACCGGACTGAAGGGCTGCTGCTTGCTGGAAGAAGTGTAAGGAGCGATAGATCTGAATGATGTGGCCATGTATATTCTTATCATGTGTTCCACCGTTCTCTTAGCTGAGGTTATAATTCTCTTTAATAGACATTTTTTTTCTTTTATAGTTCCCTGCAGCACAATCAAATCACAGAGGTTCAAAACGAGTCTTTGCAAGGCCTGACCTCCCTCCGCATACTGTGAGTACTCGAGATACCACTATTCTCCTTAAGGGTTTCTACACTCTCTCATCACTAGAAGCCATGCATGCGGATGCTATCATACTGCCTCCACCATGTTTTACAGAGGATGTGGTGTGCTTTGGATCACACGCTGTTCCAAGCCTTCATACCTTCTTCCCATCATTCTAGCACAGGTTGACTTTCATTTAATCTGTTCAAAGAATGCTTTTCCAGAACTGGGTGGCTTCTTTAGATGTTTTTTGGCAAAGTCTAATTTGGACTTTCTATTTTTAAGGCTAATTAAAGGGAATCTGTCACCTATTTTTTGGCCTATAAGATGGGCCACCGCCATCAGGGGCTTATCTACAGCATAGGGAAAGGTCAGAGAGGTCCAGCGCCTGCACGCTGCAGTACTTTACTCTGCCCTCAACAGGACAGATAAAGTACGCCTGCGCAGGAGCCGCGGCAGAAGCAAGGAGGAGGACGTCATCGCTAGAAGATGGGAGGTGCCAGACCGCACTGCAACACCCACCGCACCAGACCACGCCCCCCGGTGAGTATAATCTAACTCCTTTTTCTTATCTTTAAGGTTACATCGGGGGCTTATCTACAGCATTACAGAATGCTGTAGATATGCCCCTGATGGCGGTGGCCGCATGTCATAGCCCAAAATTGAGGTAACAGATTCCCTTTAACAGTTTGCACCTTGTGATGAACCCTCTGTATTTGCTCTCGTGAAGTCTTGACTTTATTACATAATGAAACACATACTTCCTGGAGAGTGTTCTTCACTTAGGAGGATGTTGTAATGAAGGGTTTTTTTTTCACTATGGAAATGATTCTGCAATCATCCACCATTGTTGTACTCCGTGAACGTCCAGGCCTTTTTAGTGTCCAACCTCACCAGTGCACCCCGCCTCCCAGAACGGTTGATTTGGCCATTCCTAACAGCCTAATGATTGTCTGTTTCTCTTCCAATAAGAGCTCCCTTTGACCGCATGTTGTGGTTTCACAGCAACAGCTTCCAAAAGCAAATGCCATACCTGGAATCAGCTCCAGAACCCATTTACCTGCTTAATTGATTAACAAGGCAAAAGACCTTTTAAAGAGCTTTTGAGATAATTATCCAGTTACATTTGATCACTTGAAAAAGAGGCAGCTACATATTAAAAAGCTGTAATTGCTAACTCTTTACTCCCATTAGGATGTGAAGACCCTCAAATTAAAGCGGAGAGTCTTTGCTTTACACCCATATTGATTATATAAGTGTATCTTGAATGTTTTAACAAACAGCTGAAATGCCTGAACTTGTCACTGTCAAAATATTTCTGGACCTGACTGTATGTGTTCCCAAAGCCACAATCACATGTTGCAGATTTTTCTCCTTCGTCTCATTGGGGGACACAGAGACTGTGGGGGACACAGAGACTGTGGGTGTGTGCTTCTGCCGTCTGGAGGCTGACACTAAGTATACAAAAAAAGAGTTAGCTCCTCCTCCGCCGCATACACCCTCGCCCCCAGACCGGGCGTAACTCAGTTTTTTGCTTAGTGTCTGATGGAGGCACACGCAGTCTGGAGCTCCAGACTAGGTTTTTTTTTTTTTTCTCTATGAAGATAAGACAGGGGCGACGGATCCTATAGAGAGGATCCGATCTCCCCAAATCATCAACGGGCGACCACGTGTGAGTAACCCTCCACGTGTTTCTCTCCCGCACCGAGGGACACATCTGGGACTTTTCCCCAGACAACTATTTTTCTTTTTTATTTTGAAAGAGGCGGCAACGCATCCTGATAAGAGGATTGCGGTTTCCCCATCGTCCCCAACGGGCGAGCACGTGTGAGCGATCCTCCACGTTGTTCTCTCCTGCAACGTGGAAATGCCCCTACCACCCCTAGGTAGTGAGTCCAGGGGTGGAGTTGGAGGCGCAGGTAAGCCAGGGATTGAAGCGGAGAGCGGTTCAGTAGCCTCCCCCTCCCTGCCCAGGGATGGGGTTGAGAAGCACCTCCGTGGAGCCCCCTCGGCGGCCCGGCTCACCTTTGGTTGATCAGGCCGGGACCAGGTAGTCCGTCTCTCACCCGGCGCTGCCCCCGGTGGGTAAGCAGGAGATCTGTGAGCGCGCGCCCGCCCGCCGACTTCCGGGGGCGGAGAGCGGCGGGCGCGCACAGTGACCGGGGAGCTCCCGCCCCCTCCCTCCAACGCCGCACGTGGAGTGCGGCCAGAGCCCCGCGGGCGGCCACGGTCCCCGCTGTATGGGGAGGTCCGGAGTCCGCGCGCCCGCCCGCCGACTTCCGGGGATGGCCGGAAGCCCCGCTCACTAACTTCCGGGGGCGGAGAGCGGCGGGCGCGCACAGTGACCGGGGAGCTCCCGCCCCCTCCCTCCAACGCCGCACGTGGAGGGCGGCCAGAGACCTGCGGGCGGCCATGGTCCCCGCTGTATGGGGAGGTCCGGAGTCCGCGCGCCCGCCGACTTCCGGGGATAGCCGGAAGCCCCGCCCACTAACTTCCGGGGGCGGAGAGCGGCGGGCGCGCACAGTTACCGGGGACCTCCCGCCCCCCTCCTTGCATTTCCTCGCCGAAGTGGGGCCGGAAGCCGCCCCCTATCTCCTGGAGTGCGAGTACCCCGGCGGGTAACGCTGCACGGAAGAGACGCAAGGTTGGGCCATTACCGGTGGGTAAGTGCATCCCCGTTGCGAGTGCCGCACTAGTAGTCAAGGAAGGGGTTCTCCTCCTCCTCCTACCCTACCTTGCAATATGTCTGGCAAAGGGAAAGCTCACTCTTTCCTATACGCTGTTTGCGTTTCCTGTGGGGTCAGGCTGCCTAAAGCACAGCCGGGTAAATTTTGTGAAGCCTGCGAGTCGGAGCGAGCCCAGGAGCCCCCCATTGTTGCAGAGCCCAGAGGTCAGGACCCTCCAGAATGGGCGGTGTCTTTATCAAACTCTATGATATCCCTTACAAAGGCAATTGAGTCTCTCCAAGGCCCAGGTAGGGACAAGGATGGTGGTCTGCCAGCGGAAGACAGCTCGTCCACATCTCAGGACCCTCCGACCGTTAGAGGCCGCTCCAGCACCAGACAAGCTCATAGCAAAAGAGCTCGTTCCCCGTCGGCCGGACCCTCTGGGGCTTCAGTGGCGGGTATTAGGGTATCTCGTTCCCCGTCGCCGAGCTCAGGAAGCGAGCAGGATGAGGGCGAGGAGGAGGCCTGGAATCCAGAAAGCCTGGGATACCAAGACTCGGTGGACAGCCTCATTGAGGCAGTCAACCAGACTTTAGAGATCGAGGACGATGTGTCCACGGCCTCAGGTCACAAGGTCTCCTTCAAAAAGACCAGGCGACCGCATAGAAGGTTTGCCACGCATCCGGAGTTCGAGGAGCTAGTTCAGAAACATAGGGAACACCCGGATAAGCGTTTTGCAATGCAAAAAGCGCTGCAAGCTAAGTATCCGTTTCCTCCTGAACTCCATAAGGGATGGGTGGAGTCGCCAGTAGTGGACCCACCGGTATCTCGTTTAGCGTCAAGATCGCTATTGTCGATACCCAGCGGTTCTTCTATCAAGGACCCAACTGATCGCCTTATAGAGGGGCTTGCCCGCTCGGTGTATGAGGCAGCGGGGTCGGCCCTTGCCCCCTCCTTTGCGGCTACTTGGGTGGCTAAGGCCATGGTTTCGTGGGCGGACGCTCTGCAGAATGCCCTCCAAGACAGAGACCTGCCTGCGGAGGTCTTGGAGGTGACAAATCAGATCTTAGGGGCAAGTGATTTTCTCGTCAGCGCCTCTCTGGACGCGGCCGAGTGTTCTGCGGTGGCAGCAGCAAATGCGATCGCCATTAGGCGAGCATTATGGCTGAGATTGTGGAAGGCGGATTCTATCTCCAAAAAGTCCTTGACCTCATTGCCGTTTCAGGGCAATCGGTTGTTCGGTGAGAAGCTTGATAAGCTTATCTCAGAAGCCACAGGGGGGAGGAGTAGTTTCCTCCCGCAGCAGAGGACTTGGCCAGCATTCAGGCAGACACAGAGGCGTTTTCGGCCTTTTCGTAACCCCTGGAGGGGGTCTTCGGCCAGAGCATCCACCTCCGCAAATGATGGTCAGATTAGGGAAAGGCAAATCTCTTACAGAGCCAATCCGCTGGGTAGAGGCCGAGGCCGTTTGCCCAGAACAAGGGGGGCCAGATCCCAAAAGCCTCCAGCAAAATGACTCGAGGCGCTTAGTACCTTCGGACGACAGAGTGGGCGGACGCCTACTAAAGTTCAGCCACGTTTGGGTCGCAGTGGCACGCGACGCTTGGGTGGCAGAATTGATATCGTCAACTCAAAGATAGAGTTTCTCGGGCTCCCGCCACGGCGATTCTTCCGTTCCCGGCTTTCCGGAACAGAGTCGCAGGCGGAGAGTTTGTTACAGGCCATAATGACGCTACAGCGCAACGGGGTCATTGTCCCAGTACCGAAAAGCGAAGAGACACAAGGTTTTTACTCCAACCTGTTTTCGGTCCCCAAAAAGGACGGGACAGTAAGGCCAGTATTAGATCTAAAAATCCTAAACAAATTCATCAGAGTCAGGCGGTTCCGGATGGAATCCCTCCGTTCGGTCATTGCAGCCATGGATCCAGGGGAGTTCCTGGCCTCGATCGATGTGCAGGATGCATATCTGCACATTCCGATTTTTCCTCCACACCAGAGGTTCCTGCGTTTTGCGATCGGAGGGCGACATTTTCAATTTGTTGCTCTGCCCTTCGGTCTGGCCACTGCTCCTAGAGTCTTTACGAAGATAATGGCGGTGGTTATGGCCATCCTGCATGCTCGGGGCATAACGGTACTACCTTACCTGGACGACCTTTTGGTAAAGGGGCCGTCCTTTCAGGCGTGCCAGGAGAATGTCAGTATCACGCTGGATACCCTGGCGCGTCTAGGCTGGTTGATCAATCGGAACAAATCGTCCTTGGTTCCAGCCCAGAGAATTGTATTCCTAGGCATGGTTTTCAACACCTCCCGGGGGCTGGTGATCCTCCCTCAGGACAAAGCGCGAAAGATCAAACAGGGGGTACGGAACCTTCTACAGCCAGGCTCCAGATCCATCCGGTACGGCATGAGTGTGTTGGGCAGAATGGTGGCGGCGATGGAGGCAATCCCGTTTGCCCAGTTCCATCTCCGTCCGCTTCAGCATGCGCTCTTGTCAGCATGGGACAGAAGGTTGCTATCCCTCAGTCATCGGTGCAATTTGTCTCCGCTGGTCCGACAATCACTCCGGTGGTGGACTCGCGACTCGTCTCTTGTCCAGGGGAAACCCTTTCCCCCGGAACAGTGGTTGGTGGTGACGACCGATGCAAGCCTGCAAGGTTGGGGAGCAGTTTTCCAGAGTCACACAGCCCAGGGGCGGTGGTCCATTCAGGAGATAATTCTCCCGATCAACATTCTGGAGATACGGGCAATACGATTGGCCCTGCAACATTTTCAGTGTTTCCTGAGACACCGGCCGGTGCGCATTCAGTCGGACAATGCTACAGCAGTAGCATATGTCAACCATCAGGGGGGCACGCGCAGCCAAACAGCCATGCGCGAGGTTGGACTGGTACTGCGTTGGGCCGAAAAGAACCACGTGGTAATTTCAGCGGTGCACATTCCGGGAGTCGAAAACTGGGCGGCAGATTTTCTCAGCCGACAGGGGGTCGCGGCAGGGGAATGGTCCCTGCACCCCGAGGTTTTTCAACAGATCTGCCAACGGTGGGGGACACCAGACGTGGACCTTATGGCATCCAGAGAGAACGCCAAAGTGCAAAGGTTCGTCGCTCGATCCCTCGACCCGCAGGCGATCGCAGCAGACGCTCTGGTGCTTCCATGGAGCCAGTTTCGTCTCCCATACTTGTTCCCCCCGCTACCTCTGCTTCCAAGGGTCATCAGAAAGTTAAGGAGAGAGAAGGTTCCAGCAATTCTGCTAGCGCCAGACTGGCCTCGGAGGGCCTGGTATGCAGATCTGGTTCAGCTAGTGGTGGACGTACCCTGGCGTCTACCAGATCGACCGGACTTGCTGTCCCAGGGGCCGATCTACCATCCGAACTTGGGGGCCCTGTGTTTGACGGCGTGGCCATTGAATCTTGGCTGTTAACACAGGCAGGATTCAGGCGCGATGTGGTGGCCACGATGGTGAGTGCCCGAAAACCTTCCTCGGCGAAGGTATATCATCGGACTTGGGAAGTTTTTTTCCGTTGGTGTAGGGATCGCGGAGTGGCTCCTCTGGTTTTTTCAACCCCCAACGTACTGGCTTTTTTGCAGGCAGGGCTGGACGCAGGGCTGGCTCCGAGTTCGCTCAGGACGCAAATCTCGGCCCTGTCGGTCCTTTTTCAACGAAAGGTCGCTTCGGTCTGGCAGGTTAAGACGTTTATGCAGGGGGTCGCACATTTAGTACCCCCCTATAAGGCGCCGACGGAATCATGGGACCTGAACTTGGTGCTCAGAGCCCTTCAGGAGCCCCCCTTCGAACCCTTGCAAGAAGTCTCCTTACCTTACCTGTCCAGAAAAGTCGTTTTTCTGGTAGCTATTACGTCTATTAGGCGGGTTTCGGAATTGGCGGCTTTATCTTGTAAACCGCCGTTCTTGACTTTTTATAAGGATAAGGTAGTTTTAAGGCCAGCTCCCCCCTTCTTGCCGAAGGTTGTCTCTGCATTCCATATCAACGAAGACATTGTCTTACCTTCGTTTTGCCCGGCACCGGTGCACAAGGTAGAAAAGGCTTTGCACGCACTGGATCTGGTAAGAGCTCTTAGGAGGTATGTGACAAGGACAGCATCTTTCCGCCGGACAGACTCTCTATTCGTGATCCCAGAAGGGAGACGGAAGGGGCTTGCTGCGTCCAAAGCGACTTTGGCCAGATGGGTTCGCCTGACGATTCAGGAATCTTATGAAATCAGTGGCACGCCGGTTCCGGCAGGGATCAAGGCACACTCGGCTCGAGCAGTGGGTGCCTCATGGGCACTGCGACACCAAGCTTCAGCGGAACAGGTGTGCAAAGCAGCTACCTGGTCCAGTTTGCATACGTTTGTCAAACATTATAACGTACATACCCAGGCATCCTCGGATGCAAGCCTGGGAAGAAAGATTCTTCAGGCAGCAGTTGCGCACCTCTAATCAGGGGCACAAAGTAGCATGGATTGGGTGAGCTAAGATCCCGCCCAGGGACTGCTTTAGAACGTCCCACAGTCTCTGTGTCCCCCAATGAGACGAAGGAGAAACATGGATTTTTGTGAGTACTCACCGTAAAATCCTTTTCTCCGAGACGCTCATTGGGGGACACAGCACCCACCCTACTAGCCAGTTGGCTTTTGCTTATTTTAAGTTATACAAATCCTTATGTAAGGATCAGGGTGGTCCCTTTTCCAGACGTATAATTTCTTGCCTGAGTTTAAGGCGCGTTCTCCTACTGCTTATGCACTAAACTGAGTTACGCCCGGTCTGGGGGCGAGGGTGTATGCGGCGGAGGAGGAGCTAACTCTTTTTTTGTATACTTAGTGTCAGCCTCCAGACGGCAGAAGCACACACCCACAGTCTCTGTGTCCCCCACAGTCTCTGTGTCCCCCAATGAGCGTCTCGGAGAAAAGGATTTTACGGTGAGTACTCCCAAAAATCCATGTTTTTTCCTGCTGCAGATTCTATCAGCAGCATGAATCGGAGCTTGCCTGCGCAGTTGCAGCCTGGTGTGTCTTTCTGTGAAATTCCACGTGATGTCAGCGTAAATAGTTGGAACAGCCAGGGACTATAGGAGGAGGCATCACTAGTCCGACGCTGTTCCTGGCTGAATTCTCTCATGTGCACATTAGGCGAGACTTGACACGCAACTGGGGCAGGAAGAATCCGGGCCGAAGGTTGCATTGGACAAGTCAGGTCTCTCCCTATAGATCCTTGGCTAGCGCTACAAACTATATTTTCTCTGAACAGCAGCAACATGAATGCAGTGGGAAGTTCTCTTTAAACAGTGGATTTCATTGACCATAATGGTCAGTTATTAGGTTTACAGGGAGAACCAACATTAAATGCTGCCGCTTTGTACATACAGGATCTAATCCTGCTATAGGCAATAACTATAAGGGTATGTGCACACATTGCAGATTAGCCTGGAAAACTTTCTGCAGAGAATCCGTATCTCTTGGCAGAAAACGCAGGGCAAAACGCTTGCGGTTTTCATGTGGAATTGATGCAGATTTCTTGCGGATTTCAATGCGTTTTTGCTGTGTGGATTTGGTAGTGGGAATGGATTAGGTCTGGTAATTTTCTCCGTTGTGCTTCTGGAGGAGAGAGAGACTAGAAAACGCTGCTGCGGATCCGCAAAAAGAATTGACATGCTGTGGGGAAAAAAAGCCCCTGGAAATCTGCGTGGATTTTTCCGCAGCATGTGCAGAGCAATTCTTAATTTACCATTCACCAACATTGGTTGTGCACTACACTGCGGATTTGATGCAATTCGACGCTGCGGATCCGCATCAAAATCCGCAACGTGCGCACATAGCCTAAGACTCTCATATGGATCTCTCACCAAGTATAAAAGCAATGGCTTCTTCATAACGTCTAATTCTGCTTGTGTTTGTCTTTCGCAGGGACCTCAGTAGAAATGCAATCAGCTGGATCCATAGTGACTCTTTCAGCACTCTGACATCTATATCTAGACTGTAAGTGACCAGTCCAAGAGTGTCACATCTTCATGCTACAAAATGGACTCTAATGCATCTTAATAATTTTGTTTGCTTTTTCAATTACTATATACAGTAATCTGCCTTTGTATGCTAAGAGGATTTACCTTCTCGAAGTATTTAATAAGATTATACCCCCCCAGGGTAATCGCCAGAAATCGGCACAATTTACCATTGAACTAACAAATGTGCTTGAAAAGGCAATTGTCAGATTAAGATTTTTGTAGCGTTAGCTAGAAATGTCAAGTGCAGTATTTAACGACTTGGTTAAATACCCAAATTGCTGACGCTGTGTATTTGTATTGTCTTTTTTTTTTTTTTCTTCTCCTAATTATGTTTATTGATATTGTCAGAGACCTGAGTTTTAATCAGTTGACGTCATTTCCAACTGGAGGACTTCATGGATTAACTCAGCTAAAACTCACAGGAAATCCAACGTTCAGAGACTCGCTGTCGGCTAAAGACTTCCTGAAGCTGCAGTAAGTGATGCTCAGTATTACGGTGGGACTCTGTACACACGCACATCATTCTCACTGCTCTACAATTGTTGGTAACATTTCATTAGACTTCTACACATGGTCTTGTAGCACCAAAGGAATCTATATCTGATCAGTGGTGTCCTTACCCATGGGACCCCACCAATCAGCAGAACAAAAGACTGTGGTGCTTCATTGTTGGTCCTGGTGAGTGTGGCTTTGCCTGGTGGTGATCCTCAGCCAGCCACAGAGAACCGTACTGAGCTACCAGACTAGACACAGCCAACCACCCGTGGACTTTCTTCTGGATGAACAGTGAAGGGCCCGGTGTTCTGCTAACTGACCGGGATCATGAAGGTCAGGCAATGACCATACATTGCTGGCCAATCCTGAGGATTGCCAATTGCTTGAATAACCTCGATAGCTTCTGTTATAGTGATGACTAACTTTTATTTGCCTTGTAACTTGTCATAGACCAGTGTGTTAATATAGAATCTGTAATATTCCGTTAATTTAATTGGGGTCTCAGGACTAAGTAGCCTGCAAACTGGCTTTGGCATAATGCATATACAAGATCAGCTGTGGTAAAGGATGCTTAATACCACATGTACAACCCTCAGGGGTTAAATGTCAGTAGTGTCACCCCCAGTCGTCAGAAGGGGTATTTGCTCCCTACGTGTTTCCTCCCCAGTATCGTGGATTCATCAGGGGAGTTATACAAATAGATATAAGGGGGTTTAAATATATTTGTCCATAAAGAAAAAGAGAAGACCCCGCAATGGCTGGGTGCCTAAACTAGCAGAGTGACTGTCCATATCACTGCCATAAAGTAAGTCCCGGGGAGGAAACGTGTAGGGAGCAAATACCCCTTCTGACGACTGGGAGTGACCCTGTAGGGTCCATTTGGGGCCTGTCCTTGTAAGGGCAGGAGTAATACCTGGGCACGACAGGGAGGATAGGGAAAACTGCACACCTGTAACCCTTTAACCTCCTTTTCCACACGCTGTCTTTTGCTGCTATTTGGACCCGATTACCCGGCAGGGGACCTCTGAAAAATACGCCGGGGTGTCTATGTCCATGAGTAATGGTGAGACCGAACCATTTTTTAAATGAGCACTGATGCGCACGAGCACTATTATGTCTGTTTATGTGTTGTTTATGTGATGTCTCAGGTTTTAATGAATTATTAAAGGTTATGTTTTATTTTGAATGGGAATCCTCCAAGCTACTGACATAATGCATATACCTCCAAGTCACAAAGCTTTATTAAAGGGGTATTTCAGTGTAAGCTCTTTAGATTGGCGCTTATACTTTTCATTCCTCTGCTTCCTCACATCTGCACTTTATTTTTGCAACTCCACTAGAGATTAGATTAGTGGTAGAGGGCATATCGCACTTTCTCACTATATAAACTTCTTAGGGCTCGTTTAGATGAAGTCAGTAATCTGGTAGAGCATTCATTATGACACTCATCTGCTATCGTCTAGTGCAAACATCTCCGCTTTCACTGGAAGAACAAGCGAAGTGCTCGGTTGTTAAGTGGTTGGATCATTCGTGCTGACATTAAAAATTTTCTGTGTAGCACATAACCTATGTAAACAGGAGCTGTGCTGCAGATAACACAACTGTTCTGTGTGTCATACAATATCCTTCTAAGGCTAGTTTCACACTAGCGTTTATGAGCGCAGCGACGGCCTGCGCACGGCCGCCGCTAAGCCCCGCCCCTGCCGCGCCCCGCTGGTAGCTCCGCCCACCGGCGCATGACGCTGCATGCGCCCTGCGTCCCCTATCTTTATCACAGGGGGTGCAGGCCGTGCGCAGTATGCGTTTGGCGGCGCATGCGTCCTTTTGACGGTGCGCCGACGCAACCAAACTGCAGCAGGTTGCGTTTGGCGCAGGTCGGCGCACCGTCAAAAGGACGCATGCGCCGCCAAACGCATACTGCGCACGGCCTGCGCCCCCTGTGATAAAGATAGGGGACGCAGGGCGCATGCAGCGTCATGCGCAGGTGGGCGGAGCTACCGGCGGGGCGCGGCAGGGGGCGGTGCTTAGCGGCGGCCGTGCGCAGGCCGTCGCTGCGCTCATAAACGCTAGTGTGAAACTAGCCTAAATGAGCTTTCAGTCGACCTGTCTAATTAGACCACTAGACGACCAATGACTTGTATATAGCCAAGCAAAAGTAGATTAATGGCTGCTTCTAAATGGCTCCTTTCTTTCCATGTTCTCTAACGGGGTGAGGACTGCGATCCCCGTTCCAACTGCGATCCCCGTTCCAGTGGTCAGTCTGAACACGATCATTTACCCAGTGTATAGGTCATGTTTTTAACGTAAATACCTTATTGTACCAAAGGAAGAAAAAAAATATGCTCAACTTATTGTGTCAGCTTGGTTCACTTTAGAACAGAGGTCTCAAACACGCGGCCTGCGGGCCGCATGCACCACATGTCTCACCCTCTGAGGCAGGTAGAAGGGGGAAGGCACGCATTCAGGAGCGTGTGATGGCTGCTCTGTGTGCACAGGACTTGTGATGAGGGGGAGGAGTCAGGAGTCACATGATCAGGGGCCTCAGAGTGTATGCAGGAGGATGCTGTCTGTGCTGGTTGCCATGGTGTTGGATGCGGGTAAGTTTCTGTGTGTGGTCAGGAGGGGTTTACAGGGTGGATGTAGCAAAGCTGTGTGTGTACAAGGTGTATGGAGAGGAGCTGTGTGTACGAAGTCTATGGAGCGCAGCCGTGTGTATATGAGGTGTACGGAGCAGAGCCGTGTGTGTACAAGGTGTACGGAGCGGAGCCGCGTGTGTGCGAGGTGTAGGGAGCGGAGCCATGTGTGTACGAGGACCGAGGTGTAGGGAGCGGAGCCGTGTGTGTACAAGGACCGAGGTGTAGGGAATGGAGCTGTGTGTGTACTAGGTGTATGAAGTGGAGCCGTGTGTGTTCGAAGACCGAGGTGTAGGGAGCGAAGCCATGTGTGTACGAGGTGTACAGAGCGGAGCCATATGTGCACGAGGACCGAGGTGTAGGGAGCGGAGCCATGTGTGTACGAGGTGAGCGGAGCCATATGTGCACGAGGACCGAGGTGTAGGGTGCGGAGCCGTGTGTGTACGAGGTGTATGGAGCGGAGCCGTGTGTGTACGAGGACCAAGGTGTAGGGAGCGAAGCCGTGTGTACGGAGTGGAGCCGTATGTGTACGAGGTGTATGGAGCGGAACCGTGTGTGTACGAGGACCGAGGTGTAGGGAGCGGAACTGTGTGTGCACGAGGTGTATGGAGCAGAGCCGTGTGTGTGTACGAGGACCGAGGTGTAGGGAGCGGAGCCGCTCGTGTATGAAGTGTACGGAGCGGAGCCGCGCGTGTATTAAGTGTACGAAGTGTGCTGAGTGGATATGTGCATGTATTTTGGCGTGGGAGAGGCCCCATTTGAAAGTTTGCACCAGGGCCCATAACTTTGTAGTTACGCCACTGCTCACGCTAGAAGAGAGAAGTGCGCCGCTCTGTAGTGGCTGTGGCCCTGTGTGATGAAATCCCTCTGGTGCTGTGTAATGACATCACGCCAGCGCGCAGAGAGCGAAGGCGTGACTTTCCCCCCCATTGCTGGATTTTGCAGGTGACTGTGGCTGTGCATGTACAGCGAGATGATAGCGCCGTCTTACATGCAGAGCCGACACTATCATCCGCTGAGGTAAGCTGTACATCGCAGCTGACAACATATTTGAATGGCCACGATCGGTATTAGCACCAATCGCGGCCGTTTAACCCCTTAGATACCGCTATTAATTGTGACTGTATTAAGTTTGAAAGGAATACGGCTCGTCAGCTTAATTTTTCTTTTTGTGTGGCCCATTTACTCTGCCAAGTTTGAGATCCCTGCTTTAGAAGCGGAGATGTTTGATAAGCCATGTGTCTGCTGTCGGTGTATTCTGAAGATACAGTGTCCAGATTTCCGTGGGTTACAATGGATACATTTTTCATAGATCCTCCCTATTTTAGCTTTTGATGAAATGAACATGTTGACTTTATTTCCGTTCTTTGTTTTAGGTCGGTGTCTGTTCCTTACGCTTACCAGTGTTGTGTGTTTTCCGCATGTGACTCTTATGTGACCGCCACTGTGGATGATGATGGGACAAAGTACCAGAAGCTTTTGCAGGATCACGAGAAAGGTATTTGCCTAAATGTGTCCTGGAAAAAAATATAAAAAAATAAAAACGTAAAACAACTAGCAAATTGCAGTCAGAATAGGCAATTGATGTGTGATCAGTGAGAATTTGACCCACTGGTTCCAAACTTATGCTCAAAATTATGTGTCTGTGGTTTTCTGGCGAGTGCCGCATCCCCTCATTGTTTTCATGGGCACAGTGCCGTACATGTGATTGTGACTACCAGGTACCGCAGCTCGGTCCAGACCATATAAATGGGGCTGCACTAACAAGCAAAGCCCCTATGTAGAGAGACCGCAATAAGATCAGACACATTTTAAGAACATAAGTAACACTTCTCATGTCGCATATTGGAATGATATTGACCTCGGAGTAAGAACAAATGTACTCCGTCATAGGTGCCATTGAAGATTACATGATATCGGAGGAGGTTAAAGACCATGTGCAGACCGTTGTTCACTGCAATCCTTCTACAGGTAAGTGTCATTTACATTTTGCCCTAGTATTGTGCTTTAGTGTTATACATTTCACTTAGCTATAGGCAGAACCAAGGAGTTGGGTGCATTAATTTCTAAATTCCCCGCTCTTCTCTTTCCCGTGGAGGGGAGAGTTGGGTAGCCCTAGACATATAGTAGTCGAATGTTACAATTGGTGGGTACAGGGGGACTTTTTAACAGGGTATTCTCAAGTTTAGAAGTAACGCACTACTCATGGGATAGTGGTTAATTTCCCGACTGCTGGGGCTCTGAACACTGGGATCCCCACTGATCACAGGAACTGAGGCTCTGAAGAGCGTTCGATCATGTACACCATTGTCAAAATTCATTCTTAATGGAACCGATGGATATAGCCGAGCATTGCGCTTGGCTAGTCTTCAGCACTCCCATAAGAGTGAATTGAGCTGCATTGCGCATGAACAACTACCGCACCATTCACACTGGGCTTTTCAGGGCCCCGATTCCCTTGATCTTGGGGTTCCCAGTAGTAGGACCCCCAGCAATCCGGGCATTATCTTCCATCCCAGGGATAGTTGATAACTTTCAAATTTGGGAACACTCCTCTAATTTATATGGAGGAGTTTATTGCAACACCTCAACAATGTAAATTAGACCAATTATCAAGTCATTATTTTGATCAGGCCAAAGACTCTAGCAAGGTATAGTGAGCTTGTGGCAACATACAACAGGTCTGGTCATTGGAAAGTCTAGAATGAATAACCGGACTACATAAGGATTCCAGCTATAGTTACTATAGTCAGTTTTTCACCCACTGCCCCAAAGTTGCACTCCCTTTCCTTAGAGATATACCACTTGGACGTGCCCAAACGGTCTAATTTTCCCATACTTTGTTTTTTAGGTGCTTTTAAACCCTGTGAATTCCTCCTTGGTAGCTGGATGATTCGGCTCACTGTATGGTTCATCTTTCTGCTAGCTGTCATCTTCAATGTCATCGTCATCATGACCATGTTTGCTTCTTGCTCTACCATGTCCTCCTCCAAGCTCTTTGTAGGTCTCATCGCCGTCTCCAATCTCTTCATGGGCATCTACACAGGAATTCTGACTGTATTGGACACTGCCTCTTGGGGACAGTTTGCACAGTTTGGCATCTGGTGGGAAACTGGCAATGGATGTAAAGTGGCTGGGTTCCTTGCAATTTTCTCTTCAGAGAGTGCCATTTTCTTCTTGACCTTGGCAGCCATTGAACGGAGCTTGTCAGCAAAGGATATCATTAAGAAGGAAAAGAGCCAACATTTAAAGAAATTTCAGATTGCCTCAGTCATTACTCTGTTTCTTGCAATAGGAACGGGATGTCTGCCTTTGTTTCACGTTGGAGAATTTTCTTCTTCTCCTCTGTGTTTGCCTTTCCCCACAGGAGAGACGCCATCTTTAGGTTTTACAGTTACACTAGTACTTCTAAACTCCTTAGCATTTTTGGTGATGGTTATAACCTATACAAAATTATATTGCACTTTGGAGAAAGAAGACCTGTCTGAGAATGCAGAGTCCAGCATGATCAAACATGTCGCCTGGCTCATCTTCACCAATTGCATCTTCTTCTGCCCCGTCGCCTTCTTTTCATTTGCACCACTCATCACTGCAATATCCATAACCCCTGAAATCATGAAGTCTGTGACTTTGATATTTTTTCCTTTGCCAGCCTGCCTCAACCCTGTGCTGTATGTATTTTTCAACCCCAAGTTTAAGGAAGACTGGAAGCTGCTACGGTGGCACTTGTCCAAGAGACGTGGCTCCGTTGCAGTCGTGACCAATGCCCAGAGGGGATGCGTGACTCAGGATTTTTATTATGACTTTGGAATGTATTCTCACCTACAAGGCAACTATGCAGTGTGTGATTACTGTGAGTCTGTCCTCCTAAAGAATCCTCCAGCTTGTAAACACTTAATAAAGTCTCACAGTTGTCCAACATTGGCTGTCGTGCCCTGCCATCGGTCAGAAAATTACTGGTCAGACATTGGAACTCAGTCTGCCCACTCGGACGGCGCAGATGAAGAAGATTCATTTGTGTCCGATAGCTCTGACCAGGTCCAGGCATGTGGTCGAGCCTGCTTCTACCAGAGTCGTGGCTTTCCATTGGTTCGCTATGCATATAATATACCAAGAATGAAGGACTGAGCAGATGGTGGACCTGTTCATATGGAATATAGCTGTGGTCGAAGAGCACAATCCATTACCGACCTAACATCAAAGGGAGCACTTTTAAATAAGCATGTCACTTATAAGAAGGGAAGACGACAAGGGATGTCAGGACTCTTAAACGCAACTCTTTGTTGTCTACGGGGCGGTGTATTTTTGCACTGCAAGTAGTTACATGCCTGTGCAGGAGACAGAAGTCTAAAGACTGGCTGTTTGGACTACAAATAATATGTAAACCAAAATTTTCCTTGCAATTGTTTTGTTATGTCTGTCTTCTAATCTATGTATCGTGTTGTCGTTTTCTACAGTGTGATGTCTTTGTACGTTAGCTCAGCATCGTCTCATAGATCGGCCATGTCGCATTGTGCTGATGTTGAGGGAACGTCCTTGTATGAAGACAGCTGTTAATGGTCTTCAGCAGCAAGTTGCCTCTGTTTTGTAGCTCAGAATAACTTAACTGTAGGGCCTAAAAGGGACAGTCTGTAATCTGAAGTGTGATTTTTAATATGTCTGTACACCAGATCTATCCCAGCTCTCTGTGCTATGATGCCCCCTTACATGTACTGGCCACCCAAGTGGGATCCTAGATGTAGCAGAAGTGTGCTCTAAATTAACAGCTGTCTTGTAGGTAAGCATAGACCAAAAATAAAATTACAGTATTATTGAAAGGGTTAACACTTAAAATGGCTAGGAATACTAGTGACAGTAATGGGTTTTCTAATCATTGGGAATAGTGCTGGTTGCCCACCATGCACGAGCTGGATACAATTTTTTGATCCTTGTGGCTTTTTGGGGATCTCCAGTATGTCTCCATTATGTTTTGTAGCAATCCTGATCTAATGATGTGAGACAATATTACTTGTGCCTTATGATCCAGGGGTTCCCTCTTGCGCACCCACATTGTCGTCTGAGCCATCTGTTCTTACCATATTTTTCAGAATATCAGAAAGGTCCTAAGTGAAAAGAAACCAGGTCATCATCTATGATGGAACAGTTTACCATATTAGTGTTCGGGTGCTTAGGGGAGAGCCAGTCACCTATGGTAAAACACTAAACATAGCACAAAGAGCGAAAAGGGCCTAAAAAAGGTGCCTTGTATTTTCTATATGGAAAGCTCTCCACAATTGTACAGTCTACTATCTATGGACTCCTACGAGGCCAATGTTGTTTCTGTGAACACTGCCAAAATGTATACAGACTGCGTAGAATGGACCACAACTCTTGTACCACCATGGGAACTTACAAAGCACATCTCTGTCTTGGCACGCAGTATTCACTTTTTATTCCCTCCTAATTAAAATGGAGACAACAATTTTAGGGTATCTTTGGCCTAGGAACTAAGCAGCTAATGTCCAGTACTACTTTTGCTGACGCTGCAGGGAAATTGAAGTATTACACAACACCCATTAATGAAAGGGATTTCTCCATAGTGCGTAGACTTATCTTGTCCTCCAGAGACAGAGACTCAATTTGTAGCTATTTCGGCTTATAGGTGCGTCCTAGACCGCTAACCCTTTATAAACTGAAGGTGCCTCATGACATATTTGGAAATGGGTTTTCAGATCTGGTAACACTTTCACAATCATTGTCACAATTTCACAATCCTTTTTTTAGCACTTAATTTGAATAAGTCTGATTGATTGAATTTTTTTCAAATGAATTCTAAATCTTTAGCCTCAATCTGAAATAAGTGGTAAATTGAGATTTCTATATTTTTTTTTAGGACATTTCTTTCTGACCTTAATTTTTTAGATGCGTGATGGGTGCACCCAAATGGCACAATTTAAGTCCCTTATTTCTTCACATGACCTTCCCTTTCCTTCCCCTCCTTTTTGTTTTAGAGACATTCCGATCTTAACCTTGAAGCTAGATTGAAGTTTTACAAATCAAGCTGTATATAGTGAGCATATTTTTTTATCTTTCTATTCTAAATTATTTGATAGAGCACAAGGTTGGGATGTATAGCTTCATTTTTTTATTTTGTCAATTAAAGCTACCTCCTTTAAACTATATTGGCTGCCAGTAGCAGAATGAATCGGTTTATATACTTTCTCACCTTGTAAATAAGCTCTTTTGTACATAGCTGCTGTACAAGTTGTTGTATATTAATCACGGGAGGGGTTTTACTTTGTATATTGTAATTTTTGTTTTTATATAAAAAGCTTTTAACAAGTAAAGAATTATTTCCATTTTGTGTTTTCTCCTTTCGGGTGAATTGTAATGATTTGGGCACACTTTATTTGCTTCGGTATGTATATAATAAGGCCCTCATAGCAGAATCCAGAGATTGGTGAGATTCTGATTTTGACATAACTGTTGAAGACTGTGCGCATTGTCCTTAAAATGTTTCATATGGGGTTGCTGGAGGACCCTTTATTGCCCCTAAACACTTGGCACTGCACAGAGATTTCTGTTGAAAAATTTTTGGCACAATTATTCTATGCAAGGCTCCATTTATATATGAATGGCTGTATTGCACCACGCAGAGACATTCATCCTGAAAATCTGTTGCAGCACACAACTACTGCCATTGTAGTAATTATCCCGATACCTTTTCATGTTTGACTGTTCATTAGGACTCACGGCAGATCATGATTTGAGGTACATCTCTGGGCACTTTAGGACAGGTATTAATAAACTTATCTAGGCCACACTTTTTCCAGCAGCAATGTCAGGTTCCACCTGTGTACAAGCATGGGGCTGTTACTAGAAAATGGTGTTTTACAGGATAGTGAGGGGTTTGCTTTTAACACTTACGGTTATGTGACATACCTGTACCAGGCTGAGTAGTGGAGCTTGCTTTATACATGGCAAGTACTGGATGTGTTATACATCCAGTCATCTGCCGCTGACAGCAGTGAATGATGCTGGCAGGTTTAAGTCCCTCTTTGGGACTTCGAAAAAAAATAAAGTTAAAGATAAAAGAAAAATCTCACTTTCACAGAAAGGTGTGTGATGTGTGGCTTTTTTTGCATTACTTATCTCATATTGGAAAAACAAAAAATTGCAATATGGGGTGGTTGATTTTTTTTTTTTTCTTTACCATGCAACGGCAAAATTGAAGAAACCGTGATCTATAACTCAAATTTATTATTAAAAAAAATGTTACTAAATAAACAAGCCGTCCAATTGCTTCACTGATGGAAAAATAGAGGTATTGGTGGAAAAAAAAAGGTAGCACAAAGCACATGTTATTAAAGTTTACAGTATACAGTGAAATAGGTATTTTCTACACACCTTGTGGCCACTGGCTTCGTCCTACTGATCAAGTGAATACTTACCAGGTCATTTTTACTCTACATAGAATGCCATAAAGATGCAACTGACGTCTTATATTTCCACCATTTCAAATTAATTTGAATATTTTGTTCTACTTTTTTGGTACATTGTATGGTAAAAAGTAAATGGTGACATTCAAAACTACTTTTCATCTTGCAGCAAATAAGTCCTCCTCTGGTACAAAGTACGAAAACTAAGATTGGCCGCAACGGTAAGATATTTCTTTGTTGTATTAAAGGGAATCTGTCAGGTGGATGAACCCTTGTAAGCAGTCTGTATGGGCATGTCGGTCATAGGAAGCTGAATAAAATGATACCTTGATATCTGTGACCTCATGTCTTATTCCAGAGAAATACATGTTTTTCTTATATGTAAATGAGCTGTTCAGGACTAAGGGCCGGACATTGATCTCCATGTCAATCTGCCTCCAGAGATTGTTCTAAATGAAAGGGGGAGTTACCAGGGCGAGTCAGATAAGTAACAGAAGTGTAGAACTAAACTTTTGTCTCCTTACTAACATTTGCTGTAGCTTTTACAGCACTGCTATATTTCAACCACAGTCTGCCTGTGAGATGGAACTTGCAGATGTGTCAGGTATAGCCATACACAGCTCAGCAGAGAGCGGCCATTACATATCACACTGGTAATGCTCCCTTATTATGTAAAATAAGCTCTGGAGGCAGATTCTCATGAACATAATAGCTCATTGGCATATTTCAGATACATCCATGTTTTTCTTTTAAGACATCAGGTCACAAATATTAAGGTATCATTTTATTCAGCTTCCTACGACCTACATGTCCATATAGACTGCTTAGAAGGGTTGATCCTACTGACAAGTCACCTTTTAAAGTGTTAATCCTAGAATCAGTTACTCCTTTTCCATGTTTGCATATATCACACATAGAGGATTATTTGCTGTTTGTTGAGGGTCTTACCATTGAGGCCCAAAGTGATCCTCAGAAAGAATTCATTGTCTATGGGACTGTTTGGAAATAGAGTACATGTATGGCTATTGCCAACAGTTCCATAGACAATGGAGTGGAGCATGCACACCGAACAAGCACATTACCACCAGGTTCTGCAGAGCCCTGTTCTTGGCATTGCTGGGGAGCCCCTCCCACAATCAGTTATTCCTTATGCTATGGACAGTGGATAACTTTTTTTGGAGAGGAATAACCCTTTAGATTGAATGTTCCATTCCCTAATTGCACTCCCATTTTTCGCCACTGCTTGATCACAAATACCTGTGGAGAGGTATGTGACCGTAGCATGTGCCTTTTAATACAGGTGGCGGATTTAATGCATGTTTTATCTAAAGAAGGCATATTTTATAGTTGTCCCTCGTGTGTTTCCAGTCGTACTGACCCCGGCTTCATTCCAGAGTGTCAATGAGCAAACATATATTTCAGCTGGTAACAATGACCACTTTGCAGGTGAATATATTAGTGAATAAACAAGACTTGGGCAGTCCAGATCTATTTCATGCTCTACTAGAGCATAGATATGAGCAATTTATAAAATGTTCATTTATTTCACATGTAATGGTGTGTATAGCCAACATACAACTGGCCAAGATGAAACCAGACTGGGATTATTAATTTGTCCTCGTCAGAACTAGTCATATCTTGACTTGCATAAACGAGGTATTATTTTATAATCAAGTTTTTGTTTTTTTTATTGTAAATCCGAATGAGAACTTCACCTAATATGATATCAATAATACATATAAAAACAAACCATGGAGCCAAAGACCCAACCAGAATATAATGAAACTTCCAGTGCTGTAAATTAGAAGGAACCAGATTGACCCTATGGGTTACGTTAACATTGCATAGGTTCTACCTAGAAATGTTCTTATGAAGGTTATTATTTCCAAGATACCTTCTGATATGATCTTTATGGAGTTTAGCTGCTCTACATTGAGTTCAATAGCAGTATATATTTCAAAGAATGATAGAATTATAGGATGTTAGAGTTGGAAGGGACCACCAGGGCCATCGTGTCCAACCCCCTGCTCAATGCAGGATTCACTAAACCATCTCAGACAGATATCTGTCCAGCTTCTGTTTGAAGACTTCCATTGAAGGAGAACTCACCACCTCTCGTGGCAGCCTGTTCCACTTATTGATCACCCTAACTGTCAAAGTTTTTCTAATATCTAATCTGTATCTCCTCCCATTCAGTTTCATTCCATTGCTTCCTGTTGTCAAGAACACCGCACTGCACTTGCTCACTGAGCCAGTGCGCGTGTCCTGAGTACAAAGACTGTGCACAAAGATACCTGCGGAGTGGGGTCTCAGTGGTGACGATGCATGCTCCAAGCTCACAGGACCTGAAGCACGTGACTGCTGGGGGCGTGGCCTCAGCGCCACAGAGCCAGGAGCTGCAGGGAAACTCCTAGAAAGGTAACTACAGGGCAATGTTACCAAGGGGAATAGACAGAGACAGAAACCAGATCAAGCCGGGTCAAAGCACGAGATAGCAATACAGTACCAAAGGGTTAGACAGAATGGATAGTCAGGACGTAGCAATAGATCAGAAAACCAGAACGGGCAATAGGCGGTACAATAGGGACAAACTGTAACGGAGTAATGATAGCCAAGCCAGGAGGTCAGAACCAGAAAAGACAACAGTACCAAAACGAGAGACGGATTACAGAGTGAGGGAACGGACTGGGTCATACACGGGAAGCAAACAAGCAACGCAGAATACACGCAAACCAGGGGTCAGACACACCAGAACAACATGAAAACCACAGAAAGAGGAAAGAATCCTCCAATATTTGAGAAAAAAAACCCAAAACAGGCAGAGATGCTTACTTGTATAAACAGGCCTCAATACAAATGCACTAACAGGGTGCAGCGGACCCACGTAAAATGGCAACTGCACAGGTGCAATAATACCTAATGAAACAGCCAGCCTACAATCAGGGATTGGCCGTGTGGCACACCAATGCAAAAAAATAATCCGTATGTGGCAATGTTCACACAGGGAATGCAGAGCATATGGTTCACAGCCTCTTAGTAACATCATATAGGGGATCTGCTCAGTGCTAACTATAATGCATCCCATGTGAACAGAGGCCACAGTTTACAGAACCATTTGGGCCCAACTGCACCCTGAAAAGATAAAAAGTGCACAAAAACATGTCAATATCTGTAAGGTATTGGTTAATATTATGGCCATAATACGTAAGCTGGCAAACTAACGTCAAAGTTCTGTGGCCTCTGTTCACATGGGATGCATTATAGTTAGCACTGAGCAGACCCCCTATATGGTGTTACTAAGAGGCTGTGAACCATATGCTCTGCATTCCCTGTGTGAACATTGCCACATACAAATTATTTGTTTGCACTTGTGTGCCACACGGCCAATTCCTGATTGTAGGCTGGCTGTTTCATTAGGTATTATTGCACCTGTGCAGTTGCCATTTTACTTGGGTCCGCTGCACCCTGTTAGTGCATTTGTATTGACGCCTGTTTATACAAGTAAGCGTCTCTGCCTGTTTTGTTTTTTCTCAAATATTGGAGGATTCTTTCCTATTTCTGTGGTTTTCATGTTAGAGTAGGACTGGCAAGTGTAAGGAACTTTGACGTTAGTTTGCCAGCTTACGTATTATGGCCATAATATTAACCAATACCTTACATATATTGATATGTTTTTGTGCACTTTTTATCTTTTCAGGGTGCAGTTGGGCCCAAATGGTTCTGTAAACTGTGGCCTCTGTTCACACGAGATGCATTATAGTTAGCACTGAACAGACTCCCTATATGGTGTTACTAAGAAGCTGTTAACCATATGCTCTGCATTCCCTGTGTGAACATTGCCACATACGGATTATTTTTTTGCACTGGGGTGCCACACGGCCAATCCCTGATTGTAGGCTGGCTGTTTCATTAGGTATTATTGCACCTGTGCAGTTGCCATTATACTTGGCTCCGCTGCACCCTGTTAGTGCATTTGTATTGAGGCCTGTTATACAAGTATACACCAGAACAACAGTATAGCTGACAGAGAACCCTGGTAAAGAGTGAGTATAAATACCCCTCCCAGATCCAGAAAGAGGCCACGAACACTTATCCCTGTGAGTGCAGGGCAAGAACCCTGTTCAAACCATGACACCTGTGTTTTCATGTGCAAATGAGAAAGATGATCCCTCTACATATTTGTATTCAATAAGTTGTATAACCATTTCAAAGTGGTGTATTATACATATTTTCATCTATAATTTACCCCTTTAACCCCTTCACTACCAAGGGTGGTTTGCACGTTAACTACCGGGCCAATTTTTACAATTCTGACCACTGTCCCTTTATGAGGTCATAACTCTGGAACGCTTCCATGGATCCCGGTGATTCTGACATTGTTTTCTCGTGACATATTGTACTTCATGTTAGTGGTAAAATTGCATTCAAATAACTTGCGTTTATTTGTGAAAAAAATGGAAATTTGGCGAAAATTTTGAAAATTTTGCAATTTTCCAACTTTGAATTTTTATGCCCTTAAATCACAGCGATACGGCACACAAAAAATTTAATACATAACATTTCCCACATGTTTACTTTACATGAGCACAATTTTGGAACCAAAATTTTTTTTTTGTTAGGAAGTTATAAGGGTTAAAAATTGACCAGCGATTTCTCATTTTTGCAACACCATTTTATTTTTAGGGACCACTTCACATTTGAAGCCACTTTGAGGGGTCTATATGATAGAAAATACCCAAAAGTGACACCATTCTAAAAAATGCACCCCTTAAGGTGCTTAAAACCACATTCAAGAAGTTTATTAACCCTTTAGGTGCGTCACAGGAATTTTTTGAATATTAAAAAAAAAATGAACATTTAACTTTTTTTCACAAAAAAAATACTTCAGGTTCAATTTTCTTTATTTTACCAAGGGTAACAGGAGAAATTGGACTGCAAAAGTTATTGTGCAATTTGTCCTGAGTACGCTGATACCTGATATGTGGGGGGGAACCACTGTTTCGGCGCATGGCAGGGAAGGAGCGCCGTTTGACTTTTTCAATGCAAAATTGGCTGGAATTCAGATCGGACGCCATGCCGGGTTTGGAGAGCCCCTGATGTACCTAAACAGTGGAAACCCCCCAAGTGACCCCATTTTGGAAACTAGACCCCCCAAGGAACTTATCTAGATATGTGGTGAGAACTTTGAACCCACAAGGGCTTCACAGAAGTTTATAACGTACAGCGGTACAATTAAAAAATCATATTTTTTCCACAAAAATGATCTTTTTACCCCCAATTTTATTTTTCCAAGGGTAACAGGACCCTAAAAGTTATTGTGCAATTTGTCCTGAGTACACTAATACCCCATATGTGGGTGTAAATGACTATTTGGGCGCATAGCAGAGCTCGGAAGGGAAGCAGCGCCATTTGACGTTTTTGGCTAGAATTGAGATCGGACACCATGTCGCGATTGGAAAACCCCTGATGTACCAAAACACTAGAAACCCCCCACAAATGACACCATTTTGGAAACTAGACCCCCCAAGGAACTTATCTAGATGTGTGGTGAGCACTTTGAACCCCCCAGTGCTTCACTGAAGTTTATAACGTCCGGGCGTGAAAATAAAAAAATCGTATTTTTTCCACAAACATCATCTTTTAGTCCTCATTTTTTTATTTTCCCAAGGGTAACAGGAAAAATTGGACCCCAAAAGTTGTTGTCCAATTTGTCCTGAGTACGCTTGACACCCCATATGTGGGAGAAAACTACTGTATGGACACACGTCAGGGCTCGGAAGGGAAGTAGTGACGTTTTGGAATGCAGACTTTGATGGAATGGTCTGCGGGTGTCATGTTGCCTTTGGAGAGCCCCTAATGTACCTAAACAGTAAAAAACCCCCACAAATGATCCCATTTTGGAAACTAGACCCCCCAAGGAACTTATCTAGATGTGTGGTGAGCACTTTGAACCCCCAAGGGCTTCACAGAAGTTTATAATGCCCAGGCATGAAAATAAAAAAATCGTATTTTTTCCACAAACATGATCAATTAGTCCCCAATTTTTTTATTTTCCCAAGGGTAACAGGAGAAATTGGACCCCAAAAGTTGTTGTCCAATTTGTCCTGAGTACGCTGATACCTCATATGTGGGAGAAAACTACTGTATGGGCACACATCAGGGCTCGGAAGGGAAGTAGTGACGTTTTGGAATGCAGACTTTGATGGCATGGTCTGCGGGTGTCATGTTGCTTTTGGAGAGCCCCTGATGTACCTAAACAGTGGAAACTCCCCACAAATGACCCCATTTTGGAAACTAGACCCCCTAATGAACTTATCTAGATGTGTGGTGAGCACTTTGAACTCCCCAGTGCTTCACAGAAGTTTATAACGACCGGGCGTGAAAATAAAAATATCGTATTTTTTCAACAAACATCATCTTTTAGTCCCCAATTTTTTTATTTTCCCAAGGGTAACAGGAGAAATTGGACCCCAAAAGTTGTTGTCCAATTTGGCCTGAGTACGCTGATACCTCATATGTGGGAGAAAACTACTGTATGGGCACACGTCGGGGCTCGGAAGGGAAGTAGTGACGTTTTGGAATGCAGACTTTGATGGATTGGTCTGCGGGTGTCATGTGCGTTTGGAGAGCCCCTGATGTACCTAAACTATTGAAACTCCCCACAAGTGACCCCATTTTGGAAACTAGACCCCCCACGGAGCTTATCTAGATGTGTGGAGAGCACTTTGAACCCCCAAGTGCTTCACAGAAGTTTATAACGCCTGGGCGTGAAAATAAAAAAAACATTTTTTTCCGCAAAATTATATTTTTGCCCCCAATTTTTTATTTTCCTAAGGGTAACAGGAGAAATTGGACCCCAAAAGTTGTTTTGTAATTTGTCCTGAGTAGGCTGATACCCTACATGTGGGGGTAAAACACTGTTTGGGCGCATGGCAGAGCTTGGAAGGGAAGGAGCACCATTTGACTTTTTCAACGCAGAATTGGCTGGAATTGAGATCAGACGCCATGTTGCCTTTGGAGAGCACCTGATGTGCCCAAACAGTGGAAACCCCCCAATTATAACTCCAACCCTAACCTCAACACACCCCTAACCCTAATCTGAGCCCTATCCCTAACCCTAGCCCTAACCCTAGCGGGAAAATGGAAATAAATACATTTTCTTTTAGTTTTATTATTTTTCCCTAACTAAGGGGGTGATAACGGGGGGTTTGATTTACTATTTATGGCGGTTTTTATGTTTGGCGGCTGTCACACGCTAAAAGACGCTTTTTATTGTAAAAGTAGTTTTTGCATCACCACATATTGAGAGCTATAATTTTTCTGTATTTTGACCCACCGAGTCATGTGAGGTCTTATTTTTTGCGGGACGAGTTGACGTTTTTATTGGTACCATTTTCGGGCACGTGACATTTTTTGATCGCTTTTTATTCCGATTTTTGGGACGCAGAATGAACAAAAACCAGCATTTCATGAATTTCTTTTGGGGGGGTGCGTTTACACCGTTCCGCGTGCGGTAAAATTGATAAAGCATTTTTATTCTTCGGGTCAGTACGCTTACAGCGATACCTCATTTAGGTCGTTTTTTTATGTTTTGTCGGTTTTTTGCAATGAAAACAATTTTATATAAAAAATAATTATTTTTGTATCGCTTTATTCTGCGAGCTATAACTTTTTTATTTTTTTGCGGATGACGCTGTATGGCAGCTCGTTTTTTGCGGGACAAGCTGACGTTTTCAGTGGTACCATGGATATTTATATGTGTCTTTTTGATCGCGCGTTATTGCACTTTTTGTTCGGTGGTATGATAATAAATCATTATTTTTTGCTTCGTTTTTTATTTTTATTTTTTAAGGGGTTCGCTAAAGGGGTTAACTAATGGGACAGTTTTATAGGGCAGGTCATTACGGACGCGGCGATACCAAATATGTGTACTTTTTTTTTTTTTTTTTTTTTTAATTATTTTTAACACTTTTTTTTTTTTTTTTAACTTTATTACCTTGTCCCAGGTGGGACATCACTGTCCTGTGACAGATCGCTGATCTGTCACATCACAGATCACTGTGACAGATCAGCGATCTGTCACAGGCATTGCTGCAGACTTCCTCATGCCTGCGCTTTGCAGGCACTGAGGAAGCCAGCTTCCTCAGGCCCCCGAAGGCCCCCGTCGCCATCTTGGATTCGGGGGCCTGGAGGAAAGGAGCCCCCCGCAGCAGCGCTGCACATTGCGCTGCTGTGGGGGGCTCAGGGAAGCACGGAGGGAGCCCCCTCCCTGCTGATGCTTCCCTTTAACCCCCAGTACACCGCGATCGCGTTTGATCGCGGTGTGCAAGGGGTTAACGTGTCGGGGGCGGTCCGTGACCTCCCCTGACACATTGTGCCGGGTGTCAGCTATGATACTTAGCTGACACCCGGCCGCGATCAGCGGCGCTCACCACGTGGGCGCCGCTGATCATGGTGACGTAATATTCCGTCCATGGTAAGGGGTTAAGGACTTCCGATATGCTTTTTAAAGGCGGCAGTTAAGGGGCCTTATTCCTCAGCACTGCTTTTTAACGGCGCTGATAAATGTATAGCGCCCCCAGCGTTGGAAAATCTGTGGGGTATCGGCTACCAGGGGTAACAGACCCTGCAGAACATGATTCGGATCTGTTTTTACCGTCCCCAGTCACATGATCAAAAAAAGTCAGATTTTCAATTCATTTCTCCTCGGATATGATCTAACACATCAGAGGAGAGAGAAATGGGGTCCCCCAGACCCTCCTGCTCCGTCCTCCGGCCCTCCTAGTCATTTTCCTGGAAGCTGTTGGGGTCATGTGCAGTGCGCCTGCCGAGATCGGCCGGCTGGTACCCGGCCACAATAGATTTTTCCTATCGGTTCATTTTTCTCACTATGCTAGACCCTATCGCAGTGCTCAAAATAAAAAGAATAGTAAATCGACTCCCCCTTTGTCACCCCCTCTTAGTTAGATAAAAATAATTTAAAAAAATTATATTTTTTCCATTTTTTGAAGTTAGGGTTGGGGCTAGGTTAGGGTTGGGTTGGGGTTATGACTGTAGTGTTAGGGTTGGGGCTGTGTTAGGATTTGAGTTAGAACTGGGGAATTTCCACTGTTTAGGCACATCAGGGGGTCTCCAAACATGGCTCCACCATCGATTCCAGCCAATTTTGCGTTCAAAACGTCAAACGGTGCTCCCTCCCTTCTGAGCCCTGCCATGCACCCAAATAGTGGCTTTCTCCCATACACGGGGTATCGCTGTAGTGAGGAGAAATTCCACCACAAATTTTGTGGTCCATTTTGTCTTGATACCCTTGTGGAAAAAAAAGGGTCTAAAGTAATTTTTTTGTGAAAAAGTTAATTTTTTCCTTGAAGGGTTAATAATATTCTTGACTGTGAGCTCGTCGATTGGTGCAGTTCTTAGAATGCTGTCACTTTTGGGTATTTTCTGTCATATTGACCCCCCAAAAACTTCAAATGTGAGGTGGTCCCTAAAAAAAAGTTTTGACAATTTTGTTGGAAAAATGAGAAGTCAACTTTTAACCCTTATAACTTCCTAACAAAAAAAAAATATTTTCCCAAAATTGGGCTGATGTAAAGTTGACATGTGGGAAATGGTAATTATTTTGTGACACCACTCTCTGATTTAAGGGCACAAAAATTACAAATTTGAAAATTACTAAGTTTTTAAAATTTTTGCCAAATTTCCGTTTTTTTCATAAATAAACACAAGTTATAGTGAAGAAAATTTACCACGAACATGAAGTACAATATGTCACGAAAAAACAATCTCAGAATCAGTGGGATCCGTTTAAGCATTCCAGAGTTATAACCTCAAAGTGACAGTGGTCAGAATGATAAAAAAATTGGCTTGGTCACTAAGGGGTTAAAAAAGAATGTTAAAGGCGTCATTCAGACATCGGTTTTCTTCACATATGTGGGAAAAAAGTGTGATTTTCCTCAGCATTTTGGATATTTTTATTAGCGTTCGGTCCAGTGTACCCGATTTTACCATCACTTTCTAATATACGAAACAAAATTTGCAAAGATTTTCCTACTCTGTCAAAAATCTTTATGTCCACAAATTTCTTGTTTCCTTATACCTAAATATGTGACTTGATCCGTCACTCAAACCTATATTGGACATTTTTTTTGTTTTGTTTTTTTTTCTTAATATGTCCATGTGTTCATTAAAAAAACTCAGACTTGAACAGCCCTATGCACTATAAGGCTACACGTTCCCACACTGAGCTTTTGGTGCATTTTTGATATTTCAGAATTTCTGCCCCTATTATTTAAATTAGGTTACTTAATTTATTAATTGCGTTCTTTTTGCTGCGGATTTTCCGTATCTAGTAAGTCTATGGGGAAAAGTTGTATTGAAAACTCAGTGCATCCGCAAGAGAAATTGACATACTGTGGATTAGAAAAAAGTCAGTTCACGCAGCATAAATAAGAAGCAGCACAGTAAGCAGGAGATGTCTATAAATCCCATCCACTTATCTGTAACTGTAACTTAGGTGCTGAAAACACGGAGCGTCAAAAATGCACCAAAAGTTCACCGTGGGATGTACCCTAATAGATAGGTATTCTGTCTATGAAAAAATCGGGCGTCTGAAGGACGCCTAATTCTGGTAGTTAGGGTTCCATCAAAAGAAAAATACTCCTTGGTTTGCCTGATGGACGTGCAGAGGTCGGCCAGTTGCTTAGTCCCTATAGCAGTAATGTTAGTCCTCCCCGAATTTAATATTGGGGGGGGGGTCTCATGGAAACACAGACCCTAATTGTTAGCTTTTATTTTGGGCCATAAGTTCTCTCATATTTAATTTCAACATGGCTTCTAGTTGTTGTGAGTTCAGAGGTCGCCCTTGGTGAGCTTTGGGTCCAAGAACCGGTTTGAACTACTTTTAGCCAGATGTTCTGACGCCTTTTTCTTAAACAGCTGGTTAGTTATTAAATTGACCAGGAAATTTTATGTATATATACCCCGTTATCAGCCTGTTTTCTCCATTACATCATTGAAGAAAGATCTTTACAGCAAGAAGAACAGAAGATGGACAGCTTACTACGGCAGATTGTGCAAAGGGCCGGTGAAGTGGACGGAGCGGAGTGGTTGCAGAGCTGCCTTGTTTTAAAACCTGCCCTGGCAGCAGGCGAAGTCTTCGCTCTGGTTCCGATCCCTTGTTCTCCTAACCAGCTGGCAGGTGAATCTTCCCAATTGCCCTGTGAACAGATGGGTGTCAGGAGGAAGCGGCACATGAAAATGCATTACCGCCCGCCGAATCAATGAGGTCCAGCAGCCGCGCTCAGGAGGTGCGCGTGAAGAGGTCTCTGCCGGGTACCCGGAAGTCTCACAGCCAGACGTGAGATTCTCGGCAACGTCATCCGCCGGCGCCGCCTCAGTCAGCAGGTCCTGCTGGTGATGCACCTAGCCGTCGCAGCCCTAAAAGCGCTGTGGCGGCCCAGGCCGGTGTGTCTGAGGCATCCAGACGCTGCACCCAGGTCTGGCCACAAGACTTCCCAATGGACGCAGACCCCTCACAAGCCTGGAGATCTGCGGAGTTGGACCCTGAGGAAGAAGAGTTGACAACGAGGCAAGTTCCAGCGTAGCGCCGCTCATCCACTTCATTGGGCTCAAGCGGGAGCTCCTTTGAAGATCAGGACTTGGTCCATTCAAGAAGGTAAGACATACGATGTGCGGCTGTCCCATAGTGAGCTCAAGTCTCTCAGCTCACTGTTGGCTGAGGTCTTTGGTGAATCTGCTAGAGCGGGTCCTCCTATGGCCAATCAGCTTACATGTGATTTTAACCCTATCCCTACCAGCATGCCCCAGTCTCTTTTGAAGGAGGAGTTCACTTGTGAACTTTCCCCATTGGGATTCCATCTGAGCGCCTCCGTCAAGGAGCTTATTTGGAGCAGGGGTTACATTGACTTATTTTCTCTTTTGCCCCTTCAAAAGGATCAGCATAGTAAATTGGACAAGTTGTCAGATGACGACAAAAGGCTTGGAATTACAAAATCCTTTAATAATTAGCTCCAAGCTTTTGCAATTTACTCTGCTGTCCTTGCTGAAAAATTTCCTAACCTGTGTAGTGGTCTATTTCAACACATAGATATTATTCTTGAGGCTTATCGTAACTTTGACTTCATGGCCTGGCTTAGTTACGATGAAGCTTTTCGTCAAAAGCTAGCTGTCCATTCAAATATTTCTTGGGGTGTTAAAGATGTAGGCCTTTGGATAAATTTGATGATCCTGCAGAGACACTCTTTGGTAAGGCAGCCAATCATCCTTTCAGTCAAGATTAAATAGGAAGCATCTTGTAAATGGCTGCACAATTGCTGTTTTAGACACGAGTGCTCTTTCTGCGGTGGGTCTCATCCCTTATTCAAATGCTTAAAGAAGCAATCTATGATTTCCCAACAAGGCCCTAATAAGGAAATTTTCCTTATAAGCGCCGACCCCAGTGAAACGGGACAAATTTTTACCTTGGCTAAACAATTATCCAGATCTAGTGATTAGGGATCTACTATACCAAGGTTTTTCTTCAGGAATTTTTATTCCCCCATTTAAAGGGAAGGTGCCGCAATTTTATATAATTTGCAAAAAAATAGTAAGTTACAAAACATGTTGTTTCAGCAAATGTTGTACTAACCAGGATTTATGGTTTGTTTGTAATAATGTTTTCATGTAGCCACTGGGCGCTGCCATCTTGATTTGCAGATCTGTGGAGGACTCATACAGTCTGCAAATATGGCCGTCCCTGCACATAGGAGACTGTGGTCGGCTTCCGACCGCACATTGCAGCCTCAGTAGCAGAGAACTGGGCACGCCCCTGTGGGCTGCACCATTCACTGCTGTAGGTGTGGCTGGGCGCCATTGTACTGTAGCCCAGTGCTATCTGCTGAGCTCCACTTACCCTCTATCACAGGACCACTTGTGGATAACAGGTCCTGTGTTGTGAGGAGAGGCTGAAGAAAAGGAGAAGGTGGTCAGCAGAGGAGAGAAGCGCTCACTGGAGCCGGAGGATGGAGAGTGGTGAGTGCGGGTGACTTTCATCTATGCTCCTCTGTACTGCTTACTCCAGGCTCAGCCCTGTGCTTCCTGCTCTAGCGTCCTCCTGCTCTGTCTCCGCCTCCTCACACACAGCCCCAGTGATCTCCGGTAATCTGACACCTTTGCTTTTATGGCTGTCTGAGGAGGACAGTGACTTATACAGCCCATAGTCTTGTGTATAATTGGGGGGGGCTGGAAGTTTCACCAGTGTGGGCATATCTGTAATACTGTCTGCTGAGCCGTGTATCTAATCCTCTCCTGTGTGATACTGCCTGCTGAGCCGTGCATCTAATCCTCTTCTGTGTGATACTGCCTGCTGAGCCGTGCATCTAATCCTCTTCTGTGTGATACTGCCTGCTGAGCCGTGCATCTAATCCTCTTCTGTGTGATACTGCCTGCTGAGCCGTGCATCTAATCCTCTTCTGTGTGATACTGCCTGCTGAGCCGTGTATCTAATCCTCTCCTGTGTGATACTGCCTGCTGAGCCATGTATCTAACCCTATCCTGTGTGATACTGCCTGCTGAGCCGTGTATCTAATCCTCTCCTGTGTGATACTGCCTGCTGAGCCGTGTATCTAATCCTCTCCTGTGTGATACTGCTCTCCTGAAATACTCTGTGCTGCTGTCACTCTGCTCCCAGAATCCTTGCTGCCTGCCATCCTCGGTGACCGAAGACCCCATTCCTCTCCTCAGATCCCGTCCTGGCGATGTGTGAAACCGAGGGGACAGGGGCCTGATGTATGGTGGAAGGAGCAGGGCGACAGCAGCACAGAGTATTTCAGGAGAGCAGTGTGCTGGTCTGTGGGGGGCGCCCTGTTCGGTGCCAGGGATTGTACAAAGAGCGCTGTGTTTTATTCACATGGATGGACCGTCTGCTTGTCTGCTCCACAGAAATCCAGGAAACATTTCTGCTGATTGATGGCCTGTTCTGATCCAGACTTTACATGCAAAGACAGTCAGTAACTTTGCAAGCCCCATCAAAATGGCTGCTCACTGTGTCTATAGATGTCATAGGTTTTTGTGCCAGATTTCAGTAGCTGCTCCCCCTAGTGTTAACAAGTGGAAATGCCAAACTTTTTAAAATTATTTTTCATATTTTGCAAAATTAAAAACAAACGATAATATTTTTTAAGAAAATGTAAACATTAATTCTTTACATTTTTTCAATTGCTGAAAAAAAATTTTTTGGATGGCACCTTCCCTTTAATGGTTCGGGTTGTACTTTAGTGAAGAATCTGTCTTTAAATGAGTTCTCGGATGTGGCTAGGTCCAAAATTTATAAAGCGTTACACTTGGGGCATGTCTCGTGTCCTTTTAATCACCCCCCTTTTTTAAACTTTCGTATTTCGCCTCTTGGTATTGTACCGCAGAAGGAACCTTGTTGCTACAGGCTTAGTCCCCATTTATCTTACCCTCATGGGCTCTCTTTGAATGATGAGGTGGATATATCTTTGGGGTCAGTTCACTATGCCTCTTTTGATTCCGCCTTGGATATCCTCAGGAAATTGGGAAAGATTCTTTGTTATCCAAATGTGATATCCAATCTGCTTCCTTTCGTCTCCTTCCGGTGAACCCATTGGGATTTAAGGCCCTTTTACATTTAGCGATGCACCAGCGATCCAACCAGCGATCCGACCCGGTCAGGATCGCTGGTGCATCGCTAAATGATCGCTAGTGAGCTTTCATACAGAAAGATCTCACAGCGATGCAGCAGCGACGCAGTGCACGATACTCACCTTTCACACACAGCGATCCTGCGTCCTCCCGCCCGCCTCCACGCGTCGCTGGACGTCACAGCAGGAAGCGCCCGACGAGAAATGGAGCTGGACATTCTCGCGCGATCAGCGATGAGCAGCGGGGGAGCCGGTCGCTGGTAAGTATCACACATAGCGATATCGCTAGCAATATCGCTATAACGTCACAAAACCAGTGACGTTTTAGCGATATTGCTAGCGATATTGCTTAGTGTAAAACCCCCTTTAGTTCTCTAGGTTTTTTTCCTTCGATATAATAATTTTTTCTTTGATAAATGTTTACCTATGTCTTTTTTCCTTTCTTGTTTTTATTTTTAAGCGTTTTCCTCCTTTTAGCAGTGTTGGTCCAGTCAGAATTTTTGGAAGGGGGTATTCACTATTAGATGATTTTTTATTTGTAGGCCCCCAAAATTCCAGCATTTGCCAGGATCTTCTTAAAAAAATTCATTTCTATTTGTTCAGAGTTTGGGGTCCTTATCGCAATAGAAAAGACAGTTCTTCTCACTAAGTCCCTGGAATTCCTTGCTATAGTTTTGGACTCGTCAAAAATGGAGAGTTGGTTGCCCATGAAATAATTGTTAAATTAAAAAAAGTAACAAAAATTCTTAATAAATATAATTCTGGATTAATTATTCAACGGCTCATATACAAAAAAATCAATCCTTAAAAGATACTTTATTGACCAATCATTAAAAAGTTTTCAAAACTTCCAAAAAAAAGGCAAACAAAAATAGGCTTATTGCTGATTTTCAAGATCCAGCCACAAACACTAGAGAGTCGTTCCAATGTCAGGTAGAGGGTCACAAACCTATTTGTCCCTATAGGGCCCTATATCTCTCTCCTACCTGACAGCGGAGGTTGGCACCCTCTTGATACGCAAATGGCGCCCACGCTCCTCGGCGGCTCTCCCTAATCACCTTGTTGATTCCTATGTAAATAACATCAGCTTGGAGTACAACAGATGGCCGGGGACAAAAATCTAATAGATAATAACCCCATGCCACAAACCACCAAGACAAAAATATAAGGAATAGTAACTGGAAAAAACTCTAATTTTTGGCAGATTTGTAAACATTTGCTTTGGGAGGAAAGGGGGTCTAAATAACCCTATTTAGGTGTCTCCCTGCCTGACAGCGGAGCTATTACACCCTACGTTACTCTGGTGCCCCCGCTCCACGTGGGCTGATCCTTACTCTGACCCCTACACTTCTCACCCAGAAAGAGGAAAGAGGGTGTCAGAACATATGGGCAAGGAAGACAGGGGTAATAACTTAGAATTATCCCTGAAAAAATCCCCCCAAAGACAAAAAATGTTTTAATAATAATAGAAAAATGTATCTGCAAACCGATGTATACAGTGTACGGGATAATAGTGCATTAGCAAAGGCAGTTGCAAGTAAAGGGGGTAAGATATCAATCAGAGCACATACAGACTCATTTAAATGTTCTTAAGCAGCATTAATGTACATTTCTCACATCACAGAACGCTGCTATTACCTCTAATCCCCAACAACACATTTTTCATATTGCATCATGCCCAAAACAATGAGCCATTGATCGCTCAGGCTCAAAATTGCACTGTCCCAAAAGAAACTCCAAGCTGATGTTATTTACATAGGAGTCAACAGGGTGATTAGGGAGAGCCACCGAGGAGCGGGGGTGCCATTTGCGTATCAAGAGGGTGCCAACCTCCGCTGTCAGGTAGGAGAGAGATATAGGGCCCTATAGGGACAAATAGGTTTGTGACCCTCTACCTGACATTGGAACGACTCTCTAGTGTTTGTGGCTGGATCTTGAAAATCAGCAATAAGCCTATTTTTGTTTGCCTGTTTTTTGAAGTTTTGAAAACTTTTTAATGATTGGTCAATAAAGTATCTTTTAAGGATTGATTAAATTAAAAAAAGCCCTTGAGAGTATTCTCGCTAAAGAAAGTCACTTTGAGGGAACTCCAATCCCTTCTCAGTTTGTTGAACTTTGATTTGCGCGTTATTCCAATGGGTAGAGTATTTTCTAGGTGTCTGTATGATGCCACAAAGGGCCTTAAGTCTCTTGGTTCTCATGTTTGGGTTGAGATTGATTTGAGAGAAGATGTTAAGGTCTGGCTTGATTTTCTCTCTAGTTTCAATAGTATATCCTACTGGTAGACTTCTTTTATTGATTCTTACCCCATCCCGTTATTATTTTCTACTGACAAGGCAGCTGGTTTCGGTGTTTTGTGCTATTCCCATTGGTCAGGGCATAGTTGGCCTGAGTCATGGGTTTTGCAGAAAATAACAGATAATTCAAGGTTTTAGACCTTTTTTCTTTATTCATTTGCATTTTTTTTATGGGGCCATTTATTGAAAGAAGACTTCTAATTTTTTCTAACCGCCAGTGTGTAGTTTTTTCTATCAATACTTTATCTTCCAAGAACATTTTTTGTTGCCAAGATCATGAGATCTCTAGTTTTATATTGATTAAAATTTAATATTTGGTTGAAGGCTAGGCCTTAGTGATGATATAGTAATTTGTGATTTCATTTGTCACCGGCAGTGGTCAGTATTCCATAAATTGTCCCCGGACGCCGACAAGAAACAGACACCTTTCCCCCCTCATCTATGGGACATTATTCAGGGTTAATCCCCATTTTTGTTGAAAATTCTTTAGCCACTAAAACATGGGCTGACTATTCAGCCGCATGGTACCAATGGGTTAGCTTTTGTGTCGCACACAGCTTCAACTACGCAGATCCCCCTCCAATACCAGAGTATTTAGTTAACAATGAGCTGCCATATTCAGCATTATCTAAATCACTTAATCACTTGCTGGGGTTTCTTTCTTTTTAAAATTGGCAGGGAATGTTCCATTATCTTTTTTTTTTTTTTCTTTTTTCTTTTTTTCCTGTCAAGCAGTTCTTGAAAAGTTTCCGTAGAGGAACCTTTAAGGTAGACTTGAGACGGCCAATATCATTTGAGCTGTTAAAGGACTTATGTCAAAGTTTAAAGTCTGTTTGCATTGACCGTTTTGAGTCTTGTTTATTTAGTTCGGGATTTTGTTTTGCATTCTTTGCGGTGTTACGGGTAGGTGAGGTTGTGTCTGCAAAAAAAGTCTAATCCACATGGTCTGATAATCTCAGATGTGTTGCTAAAAGATTCTTATCCAGTTTTATTTATAAGAAAATCTAAAACTTATCAATTTGGTAAAGGAGCCAACATCCGTTTAAATTCTATTTTGGATTCCTCTTTCTGTCCGGTAAGGAATGCAAAAAAATGGTTTACGGGTACGTCCCATTATTTCTGGTCCATTTTTTATTCACTCAAATCGAGAACCCTCAACTATTTTCCAATTTAATTCAATACTTAAAAAATGTTTGTTGAAGTTAGGCAAGGGTCATTTAAAAATCACATCTCACTCATTTAGAATTGGCGCTGCACCTGAAGCGGCCAGGTTGGGTCTTCGGGATGAAAGGATTATGCAGTTGGGTAGGTGGGATTCAAGACGTTTAAATTATGTGTTCGTCCAGGTCTTTATCATTATTAAAGTGTGTAATTCCTTTGCAGATCCTTTTTCTGTTTGGATTATTGGACACTCGTTTATATTTTGGGCTCGGAAGAAAGCCTGTCAAAGGTCTTATTCAGAAAATCTCTATTTAGTTCCTCTCTTTTTGGCACAGTGTCAGAGGCATGAAATGGAGTGATCTAATTAACGAATTAGTGAAACTTTCTGATAAATTGCCTCTGCCTGATATAATTATCATTCATTTAGGCACTTCTTTTGTTTTTTTTTCCCAAGGTGTTCCCAGGCTGCTTTTGTCAATTCCAAACCTCATTTTTCTTGACATGATCAGAAGAAGGGTAAATAAGGGAATGGAGCGTTTTATGATTTTATTGATGGGTTTCTCTTTCAGACATGTGAACGTGGAAGGTTTTACCCCAGAACTGTATAGGAACGATATGGTTCACCTAACCGACTTTGGGCTGGATATTTATAATCTGGACCTTCAGTCCATGATTGAACAATGGCTGCGGTGTATTTTTGGGGGGCCATGTCTCCTTGAGTCATGGCGTTTGGGAAAATCGCCCAGATGTCTGGGTGGATTGGTTGTTACGGTTATTAGTAAACTGTTATGAATTTATATCACTTTATGAAAAAACCTTGTAGTTACCCTGAATAAAACACCACTGCCATTGTTTTCCACAATTTGTGTCTGTCTTATTTATTCTATAGTATGGGTTTTGTGTTCCCATGCAGTATAGAATTCATATAGTCAATGTTTGCATAGATCTTGGAAGAGAACGTGATTGGGCAGAGATCGGTGAGCGGTGACTTCTGATTGACAGCAGATACTCAGCACAGATTAGTTGTCGCCATAGTAAATCAATGACCAAAGGATGATGCAGATAAAGATTAGGAATAGTGTCAATGACTAAGTTCTCTGAGAACGTCAAGTGTGCGGCGAAACATGTTGGGAGGACTGTGGCGTCTATATGATCGATTATATCACATAAATACATTTTTTTTTTCTTGATTGTTATATTCTCAACCCCCATAAAAACCAAGACCAAAAACAACCTGTAGTTTTTACTGGCTTCATTTCTGGGTATATAAAATATTATTGCCTTTTTATTCCTTTTTTTGTATTTAGAATAAAAAAAATCTGGAATTGTTTTTTTGTTTTTTTTTACAGTGTTCATCATACTAGTTTAATTAACACACTACCTTTATTATTATTATTGTGCATTTGTATAGCGCCATTTATTTCATGGCGCTTTACATGTGAAAAGGGGAAATATAGACAAGTATAATAAACATGTGTAAGACAAGGGACACACAAGTACATAAGGAGAGGGGACCCTCCCTGCGAGGGCTCACAGTCTACAGGGATGGGTGAGGATACAGTAGGAGAGGGTAGAGAGATCATGCGGTGGTTCAGTAGATCATTGCAGGCTATAGGCTTGTCGGAACAGGTGGGTCTCCAGGTTCTTCTTGAAGGTTTCCGTTGATGGTGAGAGTCTGTGTAGCGGCAGAGAGTTCCAGAGTATGGGAGAAGCACGGGAGAAGTCTTGTATGCGGTTGTGGGAAGATAAGGGGAGAGTAGAGAAGGAGATCTTGAGATGATCGAAGGTTGCTGGTAGGTACCTGGAGACCATGTCACGGATGTATGGAGGAGACAGGTTGTGGATGGCTTTGTATGTCATGGTTAGGGTTTTGAATTGGAGCCTCTAGGCAATAGGAAGCCAGTGAAGGGCCTGGCATAGGGGGGAGGCTGGGGAGTAGCTGGGAGACAGGTGGATTAGTTTGGCAGCAGAGTGTAGGATGGACTGGATTGGAGCCAGAGTGCTAGAGGGGAGGCCAGAGAGGAGGAGGTTGCAGTAGTTGAGGCGGTAGATGATAAAAGCATGCACTAGTGTTTTTGTGGTTTCGTGGTTGAGGAATGAGTGGATCTGGGAGATATTTGAGTTTGAGGCGGCAGGAGGAGGCGAGGGCTTGGGGATATGTGGTTTGAAAGAGAGCGCAGTCGAAGATCACCCCAAGGCACCGAGCGTGCGAGACTGGGGAAAGAGAGCAGCCTTTGACGTTGATGGATAGATCTGGTGGAGGGGTAGAGTGAGATGGGGGAAAGATTATGAATTCTGTTTTGTCCATGTTCAGTTTGAGAAAGCGAGCAGAGAAGAAGGCTGAGATAGCAGACAGACATTGTGGGATTTTGATCAGTAAGGAGGTGAGGTTGGGTCTTGATAGGTAGATCTGCGTGTCATCAGCGTAGAGGTGATACTGCAAACCGTGGGATTCTATGAGCTGTCCCAAGCCGAATGTATAGATGGAGAATAGTAGGGGTCCTAGGACAGAGCCAGATATTTGAGTTTGAGGCGGCAGGAGGAGGCGAGGGCTTGGGGGGATATGTGGTTTGAAAGAGAGCGCAGAGTCGAAGATCACCCCAAGGCACCGAGCGTGCGAGACTGGGGAAAGAGAGCAGCCTTTGACGTTGATGGATAGATCTGGTGGAGGGGTAGAGTGAGATGGGGGAAAGATGATGAATTCTGTTTTGTCCATGTTTAGTTTGAGAAAGCGAGCAGAGAAGAAGGCTGAGATAGCAGACAGACATTGTGGGATTTTGATCAGTAAGGAGGTGAGGTTGGGTCTTGATAGGTAGATCTGTGTGTCATCAGTGTAGAAGTGATACTGCAAACCGTGGGATTCTATGAGCTGTCCCAAGCCGAAAGTATAGATGGAGAATAGTAGGGGTCCTAGGACAGAGCCTTGAGGAACACCTACAGATGGGGTGAGGTGAGGAGGTGGTGTGTGAGAGGGAGACACTGAATGTTCGGTCTGTTAGATATGACGAGATCCAGGATAGGGCCAAGTCTGTGATGCCAAGAGATGAGAGAATCTGTAGCAGGAGGGAATGGTCCATGGTGTCGAAGGCAGAGGACAGGTCCAGGAGAAGGAGGACAGAGTAGTGTCGCTTGCTCTTAGCGGTTAGTAAGTCATTAGTGACTTTAGTTAGGGCAGTTTCAGTTGAGTGATGCGGTCAGAAGCCAGATTGTAACTGGTCAAAGAGGGAACAGGAGGAGAGGTGGGAGGACAGTTCAAGATATACATGCCTTTCCAGTCGTTTTGAGGCGTAAGGGAGAAGAGATATCGGACGATAGTTAGACGCAGAGGATGGGTCAAGGGAGGGCTTTTTGAGGATGGGTGTGATTGAGGCATGTTTGAAGGATGAGGGAAAGACACCATTTGTAAGTGAAAGGTTGAAGAGGTGTGTTAGAGATGGGATGAAGACTGTGGCCAAGTTAGGGATGAGGTGGGACGGGAGTGGGTTGAGAGCACAAGTGATGAGGTGATCTTGACAGAAGGGTGGAGAGCTGATGATCTGTCATGGTGGAGAAGCTGGCTTTTGCAGAACAGGGCTGAGCGGCTAAGAGGGGCATTGGGGGCTGCGGGTCAAAGTTTTGTCTGATCATATCGATCTTCTGCTTAAAGAAGGAGGCAAAGTTCAGCAGAAATGAGAGGAGAGGGAGGTGCTGTGGGACGGTGTAGAGAATGGAAAGTGTTGAAGAGCTGTTTAGGGTTGTGAGCCAGGGAGGATATGAGAGATGCGAAGTAAGTTTGTTTTGCAGCAGAGAGCGTGGACTTAAAGCTGGCAAGGGACTGCTTGTATGCGTAGAAGTGCTCAGTAGAAAGGGTTCTCTTCCATCTCCGCTCAGCGGCCCTGTTAACCCGTCTCAGTTCTTTGGTCACCTTTATTCTGCATCTCGCTACCATTTTATATTTATTTTTCCAGGGTAATTATATTCTGAGAACTTCATTGTTTTGTTTACAGAGCTGTAATTTTTATCAGTACTATTATGCTGTGCATGTGACTTTTATTACATTTTATTCATTTTTACAAGGCTGGATAAACATGAAAAGCAATGATGGCATTGTTTTTCAATCTTTCTTTTTTGTCCTGTTCACCTTCTGATAAATCACTTTGATGCAAATCAAATTTCACAGCCAAATTCGTGCAGTTTGCTAAATTCAGATATGGGTTCCTCTACCTTTCGACCCTTACCGACATAGGACGTACTGGTACGTGCTATGTCGCATGCCTGTGTATGGACGTCGGGCTTTACGGGAGACCATAATTGTGTCTATATTATTGCTTTACTGTAGTATTATAATGTATAGAGCAAGATATCAGATGAAAGCAGGTTCAACTCCCTAGAAGATATCTAAAAATTTGAATTCCCCGTTCTCCTTCTAATTAAAGGTAATCTGTCACCTATTTTTCGAATATGACCTGCTGCCACCGCCATCAGGGGCTTATGTACAGCATTCTATAATGCTGTAGATAAGCCTCTGATGTAACCTGAAAGATAAGAAAAACGAGTTATAGTATACTCACCCGGTGGTACGGTCCGATGGGTGTTGCGGTCCGGCGCGTCCCACCTTCATGTGATGATGTCCTCCTCCTTGCTTCTGTTGTGCTCCGGCGCAGGCGTACTTCTCTGCACTGTTGAGGGCAGAGAAAAGTACTGCAGTGCGCAGGAGCCAGGAAAGGTCCGAGAGACCCAGTGACTGCGCACTGCATTACTTTGCTCTGCCCTCAACAGGGCAGATAAAGTATGCCTGCGCTGGAGCACAACACAAGCAAGGAGGACGACCTCATCACTAGAAGATGGGAGGGGCCGGACCCAGACTGCAACACCCATCGGACCGGACCCCTGGGTGAGTATAATATAACTCGTTTTTCTTATCTTTCAGGTTACATCGGGGGTTTATCTACAGCATTACAGAATGCTGTTGATAAGCCCCTGATGGCGGTGGCAACAGCTTATATAGAAGGATCAACTTTATTCTCATTTGCACAAGGAAAGACTAGAAGCAATGGGATGAAGCTGAATGGGAGGAGACACAGATTAGATATTAGAAAAAACTTTTTGACAGTTAGAGTGATCAATGAGTGGAACAGGCTGCCATGAGAAGTGGTGAGTTCTCCTTCAATGGAAGTCTTCAAACAGAGGCTGGACAGACATCTAACTGGGATGATTTAGCGAATCCTGCTTTGAGCAGGGGGTTGGACCAGATGGCCCAGGAGGTCCCTTCCAACTCTACGATTCTATGATTCTATGATTCTATATATGAAAAATAGGTGACAGATTCCCTTTAAAATTAGAAAAAACATTTGGTAGTGACAGATTAGACTTTTATTATCAAAATAGAAAATTAACTAACAGAGGAAAGCTGTGACTCTAGAGCAAAACACTACATGATGAAACACCAGAACTGCAGTTTTTGGTTGTTACAAATAAACCAACCAATATGTTATATGGACCCAAAAATGAAACCAATAAAAAATATTAGTTTGCCTTGCCTAAAAAAGAAAGCTCCCTCCCCCACAGACAGTACATGTAAGAGGGTGTGCTGTGGAAGATGAGATTCCTCAGAGCTGTGCGGCATTTGTGACTGGAAACTGACATTTAGTGCCCAAATGGAACCAATAAGAAGGGGGAGTGTTTCAAGGAGGGCAAGTCTAGATGGAGCACCATGTCAGGTGACATTCGTGGAACAGTTCCCTGAGATAAAAGGCTGAAGTGACAAGGCAGGAAGTGATTTGACGCCAACGAGAGAGAGTAGAAGGAGGGATGCTGCTGCCAAGACATTGGGACGCTCTTGGGGTGCCCAGACTAGAAGGCTGCTGTGCGCCCACAAGTGTGATCCAGACTGCGCCAGTCAAGATTCAGAGACCAGACCACGCTGAGCAAGATCGAAGGCCCTACCTTCATCTGTCAGGGCTCAACAGATGACTTTTACAATCCAAGCACCGTGAAGATCCGGAGAGGACCCTAATCCAGGAGTAAACGTATGTGGCAGCGACCAGGAGGTGCGAGTGAACTGGGCCATTACTTCCGACGTTGATGTGCAGTGTGAGAGTCAGTATGGGGTGGTGCAGCAGACAGCGGGGTCTGGCCAGTGTGTGGGAGACCCAGAGAGCATTGATTAACTTTGTCAGAAGGACTTACAGCCTAGCAGGAAGAACTAGAGATGCCTGCTGGGGCCTAGAACCTAAAGGAGATCATTGCAGTGACACCTTTATTATTGTTAACATTGTTCTCATTCAAAACTAGTTGTATACCATAGATAATTCCTGATGCAAGGGTTATTGTTGATAACTTTGCTGCGATTGTATATTGAATATCATACACTGTAAATACCCCATTACGATTTACTTTCTGTTCAAATCCACCCTCCTCCTATACTTGTGTTCGGAAAATTAAATAGATTTTTATTAAATCAGGAATTGAAGACACCAGAAATTGAAACTCGAGGGAGGGAATTTGCATATTCCTGGTGCACTCTGGGAAGAGTGAAGAGTCACCGCGAGTATGAAAATCTTTGTGTGCAGCTGAATCGAGCTGTTTGAAGGATATCGTCAAACCAGGAATAGAAGTTTGAGGGAGAGAATTTGCATATTTTCAAGGTGATTCTACAGAAATGTGTTTTGTTCAACAGGGAAAGAGTGCTGCAAAGATCATTTGCATATTTCCAAAGCATTCTGAGATAAGTGAAGAGTGTCCGCACACTCAAGGAACACCGAATTTCATGCACTGCAGCGGAAATGAGGACATCGGAAAGCAGCATGAATTTTGGCACAATCTTCACCGCTTTGACATATAAACATTAAGAACATTGAAGAGGCCAGTAACCATTTGGTGAGCTCCATTGCATGCTACATGATCACAGACTTACAAGTGGAAAAGCCAAAATTCAAGTGTCACAATCCCACCGCTGACACCGATATGTTACGGGCAGAGGGATGTGACCTTCGGCCGCACACGACTATCACAGGCACAGGGAGGTTTATCTTAGTTATCCCACCACTGGCACCATGTGATAAACAAAACAGCAAGCTAGCCTTGCCCTAACAATTTAACGCAGGGGGGTTATTTTGGTTGTCCCACCACTGCCAACAATACTTCACAAACTGCAGGGATTTATGGATATCCCACTTTCCCAGTTCCACTTTGGAACTCACAGCTCTCCGGTGCCCCCCTTACCCTCAGGTCAGTCAGGGAACTACACCTAGGATAATTAGTCGCCGGACGGGCTGCTTGTGCACTGGCGATTAGCCTGCTGCAGTGAGGGAATTATAAATGCTTTGGCCGCAGCCACACAATCCGCTTATAAAACCCCTTCTGTCACTGCCAGCTAGCTCACCTGGCCAAATCACACTTCGCTGCCACCAGCTACGATTCTCTTAATCAATGAGTTAATTAAGAGGGTCCGTAGCAAACCCCCAAATTAGTAGCGTAATTAGCTTATAGGCGCATGAATTCGCCAAAGAGAAAGGAGCCGAACTAATAAATTTTATAGTTTATTCCCAAAAATGGGCAGTGTTTATAGAAGATAAAAAAGGCTTTACAAAATGAGACAATAATATATGTACAATACGACTACAAATAAAATAAGGGTTAAAACAGAATATACACTTACATAATGCTTAGATCATGTCCGGCAGAACCATGCTGGGGGGTGGAGCCACACATCACCACTCATTTGAGATCTTACTGGCAAGGCATCCCAAGCTAGAATGACCTCCCAACTGATTGAGTGTACTCTATAGTTCTCGGTCATGACATCATAAAGGGGCTGTCTGGTGATGATCCTACCCCTGCTCTTGGAGTTACAATCTGACTACAAAACATAACTAATCTCACAGAGGGTTCCTCGTATAAACACGCACATAGTGTCATCTTTTCCAGCCTGTCGAAGGCAATAATTCAAAACCAAACATGCAGTAATTATGTCTCACCGTTTAGGAGAAATCCATTCCTCAGTCTCTGTCGGGGCTAAAACTTAGGAAGAACCACCGTAGTGAAGCCGGATTGGAGCATGTCGCAGAAATGTCCGTTTCATTTTTCTATTGTGAACAGGGTCCGAGGTAGGCCCATTTTACTATCTCCCATATATATATATCGATGAGGGCACATGTTTCAGACAAAGGAAATTCTTTCCACTAGCTAATTAACATTCCTTTGGAGATGGGGGTGACAGGAAAGACCTGGTGTAGGGTTACCAACTGCAGGCACAGAGCTGCAATGGGTGATAAGGGGGGTCACATCTGCGGCATGTGACAGCCATGGATTGTTCTGGTCTGTAGTGAATGGAAGATTCTGGAATGTTTCGGAAAAGACATACATATTTTACATTACCATTACATCAAGGTTGTGCCCCTGTTGGAGGAAAAGTTGCAAAGTCTAAAAGAAGAGAATAGCTAGATTGAAAATTTATAAAAGGATGTGAGGAATTCTTACACAGACCAGAAGAATCTCTTCAGAAAACAGAAATAGAAGAAATGTGTCGTGCACCTGAAATAACAGAGTAATGGAAGCATGTAACCCACAGAAGGAGGATCGGGAGCCAGTTCGCACCCATTCTGCTTAGGAACCAGTACCAGGCTCTCATGAAGGAGAACAATGATCAAATACATCAAGATAAGACTGCCCACAAAGAATAAACTTGTTAGCACCCAGAGACCTCTTGTATGGAGAAAGAAAAATGTTGTGAAAGAACAGAGTTGTGTTTATGGGCGATTCCGTGTTGAGAGGAACAGAGGCCGCTATCTGAAGACCAGACATAATCTCAAGAAAAATGTGCTGTCTTCCAGGTGCAAAAATCAAAGATGTGTCTGACAGGATATCAGGACTCTTCAGATCTACAGATGACTACTAGGATTGATCGAATAGCTTCAGATAAGAGCTTACCCAAATAGCTATAGAACTTACCAAATAGCTGCATCGGGAACCCGGATACCTGGAGCGCTTCCGATAATCAGCTGTTAGATGCTGCAGCTGCATGTCATGGCTGTGTGACAGTCACTACACATGCATGGAGGGCTCAACACACAGGTATCCATGTATGTGATGTAACTGTCACACAGCCACGACACATGCAACTGCGGCGCCGAACAGCTGATTATCAGGAGCGCTCCAAGTATCCAGGTTACTGATGCAGCTATTCGGTAAGTGCTATAGCTATTCGCATAAGTACTTATCCAAAGCTATTCGATCAACCCTAATGACTACCCATTCCTGCTAATACATGTAAGGGCAAATAACATCCCAAAAAGAGGACCTGGAAACCATCTGCAGTGACTCTGAAGACTAAAGGTACTGTCACACTTAGCGATGTACCAGCGATATGACGCGGTCAAGATCGCTGGTATATCGCTAAGTGGTCGCTAGTGAGTTGCCACACAGGCAGATCTCACCAGCGACATCGCAGGGGTCGGGGGTCGCTACTTACCTGTCAGAGGAGGCGATCCTGACGTCCTCCCGCCCGCGTCCACGCGTCGCTCGTCATCACAGCAGGAAGCTGACGACGAGAAACAGTCCAGGACGTTCTTGCGTGATCAGCGATAACCAGCGGGGGAGCGGTCGGAGGTAAGTATCAGACATAGCGATATCGCTATGACGTCACAAAAACCAGTGACGTTATAGCGATATTGCTAGCGATAACGCTTAGTGTGACAGGCCCTTTAGGCAAAAAAGTGAAAGAACTGGAAGAGCACGTGGTGTTCTCATCCATCCTCCCAGTGGATGGTCGTGGAAGAAAATTCTACAGGTAAACAACTGGCTACGTGGATATGCAGTCAGCAAGGATTTAGATTTCTGGATCACGGAGTGAATTACCTATATGACGGACTACTTGCTAGAGATGGGCTGCACCTTACCAAGACTGGTAAAACAGATTTGGAAGTAACCTTGCTACACTCATCAGCAGAGCTTTAAACTGGAACATTGTGGCAAGGGTAGCAAAAGGCCAGGGAACGCCATACAGCAAACAAATACGATTGAGAATTCTGCTATTAGAAGTCGAAAGGAAGAACAAAGACAAAAAAAAATCTGAATAATACAAATCTTGGAGAAAGAGAAACCAATCACAAACTTAGATGCTTCTATACAAATGCACAGAGCATGGGCAATAAACAAGGAGTGTTGCTCTCAGTATGTCAAGAGTGGGAGAAGAGGGTTGCATTGACAATCCATCACAATGGGAAGCACTTTGAACACATTTTATAAGTGGTCATAAACTTGTAAATAACTCATGAAAGAATAAAGTTATGTTAAAACCAAGCACACCATTGTTTTTCTTTTGAAATTCTCAGTAAGTGTCATGCCCGTCATGTCTGTTATGCTGCATGATCCCTGGAGCAGTGTGCATGCGCACCTCATGTCTGTTATGCTGCATGATCCCTGGAGCAGTGTGCATGCGCACCTCATGACTGTTATGCTGCATGACCCCTGGAGCAGTGTGCACGTGCACCTCATGGCTGTTATGCTGCATGACCCCGGGAGCAGAGTGCACATGCACCTCACTGTTATACCTGTCATGTCTGTTATGCTGCAGGACCCCTGGAACAGTGATCCTCTCTATGATCCTGGAGGACTCGACCCAGAAGTCCTCCCCTGGTCCTGACCCAGAAGTTCAGGTGCTAATGCCCTATATCAGACTGCCCCTTCCTATGGTCGGGGCCTGAGTATTGTGTTGTTTCCCTGCTAGGCTGTTTGGTCTTGCTTGGTCGCTCCCTGTATTCTGTGCCCCTGCACTCTGCCCTGTTGTGCTTCTCTGCACACGCTCTGTGCTTGTCTATTGTCCTGTGCCATGTCTTGTGTGGTCTTTTGTGCCATGTTTTGTCTTTGCTATTCTTAGCCTTGTAGTACTCTCCATGTTCTCTTGCTTTGCCTGGCTTTCCTATCCTCTGTGTTATTGTGCTCCTTTTGCACAAGCTCTGCTTCCTTCCTTGCTCTGCCCTATCGTGCTCTCTTGCACAAGCCTGTTTTCGTACTGTGCCTCGCGGTGCGGTCTGTACGCGCTTTGGCCATATTCTCTGCTTTAAGCCTTATCTTTGTATTCTGCCTTCCCGTGCTCCTTTAGCACAAGTCTTGTTTTATACTCTGTGCTTTGCCATATATCCGGCTCTGTGCTCTGGCATACGCTCCACTTTTCCCTTGTACCCCGGCTCTGTGCCTCAGCATATGTTCCGCTACCTGTCTGTACTCTGCTCTATGTCTCTGACCCGGCTCTGGGCTCTAACATACGTTCCACTTCTCTTTCTTATACCCAGGTCTGTGCTGCCTACGTTCCGCTCCTTGTTCTGTACTTTGCCTAGCCTTGCCTTGCCTTGTTTCTTCGCGTGCCCTTTGCATGCACCTGGCCTTTCCTCGCCCACCTGTTTGTGCCTCAGCCGTGCCCGCCTTAGCCGTGCCCACCTGCTTGTGCCTCAGACGTGCTCGTTGGCCAGTGACTTAGCTGTGTCCGCCTGTTGTGCCTCAGCCGTGCTCGCCCCAGTCTTGCTCGCCTGTCTGTGCCTCAGCCCAACCAGCTAGCTAGTGACCCAGCCATGCTCTGTGCTTCCTTGCACTCATGCTGTCTCTGCACTGTGCATTGCGTGCCCTCTTGGCACACGCAGGCCCTAGCCTGCTCCTTGGCATACCTCCCTGTGCTTCTCTAAAGCACGTGCAGGTCCTGCAATGAATCCTGGCGTGCCCTCTAGCACGCACAGGCCCTAGCCTGTACCCTGGCGTGCCGTCTAGCACGCACAGGCCTAGACTGTACCCTGACGTGCCCTCTAGCACACACAGGCCCTAGCCTGTACTCTGGCGTGCCCTCTAGCACGCACAAGCCTAGCTTGAACCCTGGCGTGTCCCTTAGCTGGAACCCTGCCTTGAACCTTGCCTTGGACCCTGGTGTTTCTCCCAGCACGCACCCTGCCTTGAACCTTGCCCTGGACCCTGGTGTGTCTCCTAGCATGCATCCTGCCTGGAACCCTGCCTTGGTCCTAGGCGTGAATCCTAACATGCACCATGTCTTGAACTCTGGTGTGCCTCCTTGCCTGAACCCTGGCTTGCCTGCCGGATGCCCAGAGCCTGCCAATCGTTGCCAGAGGTCCGGAGCTGATGGACGCAGCCTGATGGCCGGAGCCTGTCGGTCGTTGCCAGATGTCAGGAGTCCGATGCCACCTAGCCCTTGCCTGAACTCAGGCATGCCACCTATCACGTACCATGAATTGGACCTGGGCGTGCTTTCGCACGCACCTTGCTGTGTATCACTTTGTCCTCGTAATTATGTTTTGCACCTGATGTTACCCTGAGACCACGCTTTGTCTTGTCTTGCATCTTGCATGTTCCCTGTTGCCAGACACACTCGTGTCTTCCTTGAGCTGGCCGTCTGGTTCCAGCAGTCATTGTGACTCACCCCCTTGGTCTTGCCCCTGACACTCCCTGTAAAGGGGGTCGTTCCTCACAAGGTCAGCTTGCCCTAGGTGGGTGGGTGCCACGACCCAGAGGGACCACTCAAAAAATTGACTCAGCAGAAGCTGACTTCATCACAGAAAGTTTGATATGTCACATGACCCTCTTCCCATTGGAAAAAATAAAGTTGGATCCAAAATGGCCAACTTCAAAATGGCCACAATGGTCACCACCCATTTTGAAAAGTCCCCCCCCATATACTAATGTGCCACAAACAGGAAGTTGATATCACCAACCGTTACAATTTTATTTAGGTGTATTCATAAAAATGGCCCACCTTGTATATCATACCATCCTTACTGAAAAAATGACTAAGTATGGAATGGACAAGGCAACTATTAGGTGGATTCATTACTGGCTTAGTGATCTGACCAAAATAGCGGTCATAAATGCCTGCACATTCAGTTAGAAGAATGAATCAAGTGGTCTATGTCCTGGGTCCTGTATTGTTCAACATCTTTATTAATAATTTAGATGAAAGAATCAAGGGTAAATTGTTAAATTTGCTGATGACACAAAGCTAGGAGGGATAGCTAATACTAGAGAAGAGAGAGGATTCAAAAAAGATCAAATCAACCTGGAGCAGTGGACAGCAACTAACAGAATGGTTTTTAAGTGGGAGAAATGCAAAGTCCAAGAAAAATGAAAAAAAAAGCATATACTTGTGGGTGGATTAGGGCTAAGCAACAGCGTATGTGAAAAAGGCTTGGCTATGCAAATAAATCAAAGACTGCACATGAGTCAACAGTGTGATGCAAAAAAGGCACACACAATTCTGGGTTGCATTCACAGAAGCATAGAGTCTAGGCTGGAGGAGTGTTTAAACTAGGGATTGGGGGGAGGGTATTCATTTTATAGGAGGGGATGATCATGCAGATAGTGACCTGGGCACAAATAAAGAAATTGGTGGCATGGGGGGTGGAGTTAGAACAGTTAAGGTTTTAGAGAATAGAGGTACAGAGAGATACATAAAGTGCATGTACTGTATACTAATGCCTGAAGTCTCGCCAACAAAATGGAGGCATTGGAGTTAATTTTGTTGGAACATAATTATGACATGGTGGGGATATCTGAGACATGGTTGGACGAGAGTCATGACTGGGCGGTTAATTTACAGGGCTATAGTCTGTTCAGAAATTACCATACAAATAAGCGAGGGGGGGGTGTTTATATGTAAAATTATCCTTAAAACCCATCCTGTGTGATAATATATGTGAATCTAATGAAAATGTAGAGTCGCTGTGTGTGGAGATAAGGGGAGGGGGAAAAAAATAATGCATTACTGATAGGGGTTTGTTATAAGTCTCCAAAAATAATGGAAGCAATGGAGAATATCCTCATAAAGCAAATAGATGAAGCGGCGACTCAAGGAGAAGTCATTATTATGGGGGACTTCATCTACTTCATCTACCCTGAAATACATTGGGGAACCGAAACCTGCAGTTCCAGGAAAGGTAATGGGTTTTTGACAACTATGAGAGACCATTACCTTTCACAACTGGTTCAGGACCCAACAAGAGGGGGGGCACTGCTAGACCTAATATTAGCCAACCGGCCAGATCGCATATCATATATAAGGGTTGGGGGTCACTTGGGTAATAGTGATCACAAAATAATAAGTTTTCGTGTATCCTTTAATAAGATGTGTAGTAGAGGGGATACAAGGACACTAAACTTCAGGAAGGCAAATTTCCAACGGATGAGAGATGATCTTTGTGCAATTAACTGGGACTATATCCTGAGTAGAGTTGAGCGAAACGGGTCGAAAAAATTCAAAAGTCGCCGACTTTCGCCAAAGTCGGGTTTCATGAAACGAAACCCGACCTTAGCGTGAGGTCGGCCACAAGGTCGGCGACTTTAGCGCCAAAGTCTCGTTTCAAAAGATGCTTTAGCGCCCTTTTTCAGCCAATCAGGAAGAACGGACACTGGGCAACGTGATGACATAGGCAGCGGTCACCACCATCTTAGAGAAGGGCATGCAAGTGATTGGCTTGCTTTGTGTGGCGTCACAAGGGGTATAAAAGGGCGTGCACACCGACCGCCATCTTACTTATGCTGATCTCAGAATAGGGAGAGCTGCTGCTGCTGCTGATTCTGTAGGGAGAGCATTAGGAAAGCCAAAAGAAAAAAAAACTGCTTCTGCTGATAGCGCTTTTCACTAGTTAGTGTGCAGTGAAAGGTGAAGATTTTTGCTTTTGTGCAGCAGCGCTGGTGGTGATTAGGCTGCCTTTTAAGGCTACCTGCATTGCTGTGTGCACACTGGTGTTCAAACTGCTTTTTTAAAAGCAATCCAAATTTTATTGTTTTGTCCTGGTGAGGTACTGAGCGTTCATTTTTTCACACACCATACAGCGGTGTACGCTCCTCATACAGTACCGTGTACCAGCTGTTATCACGGCCAAATTGAAGCTATCTGTGTGTGACTCGGTAAGGAAAAGCCGAGGAGTTTGTCCGTTCTTACAGACCTACACCTTAGAGTTTTGTCCGTTTTTCAAACAGTTTCGTTTATTTGCTGTTTGATTACATTCAAAACTAGAGAGAGACAGCGTGTGTCAGTCCGTATACAAAAACACGGAGCTTGACAATTTTACATACACACACCGTACAGCGGTGTACATGTACGCTCCACACACAGTACCGTGTACCGGCTGTTATCACGGCCAAATTGAAGCTATCTGGGTGTGACTCTGTAAGAAAAAGCCGAGGAGTTTGTCCTTTCTTACAGACCTACACTCTAGGGAGATTCCAATTCTGCCCAATTCTATATACACCTTGTAGTTTGTCATACACTAGGCAATTTCTGGCTGTTACATTGCGGTGTAATATACCCAGGGCCTGACAGAATGCAACTGTGTCCTGAAGTCTGTAGAGAGATTCCATTTCTCCCCAGTCCTCTATACACCTTTTTCACACCATCCAGAATCAGCCTGTTACTTTGAGGTGTAAAATGCACAGGGCCTGACAGAATACAACTGTGTCCTGAAGTCTGTAGAAAGATTCCATTTATCCCCAGTCCTCTATACACTTTTTACATCATCCAGAATCAGCCTGTTACTTTGAGATGTAAAATACACAGGGCCTGACAGAATCCAACTGTGTCCTGAAGTCTGTAGAGAGATTCCATTCTCCCCAGTCCTCTATACACTTTTTTTACACCATCCAGAATCAGCCTGTTACTTTGAGGTGTAAAATACACAGGGCCTGACAGAATCCAACTGTGTCCTGAAGTCTGTAGAGAGATTACATTTCTCCTCAGTCCTCTATACACCTTTTTTTACACCATCCAGAATCAGCCTGTTACTTTGAGGTGTAAAATACACAGGGCCTGACAGAATACAACTGTGTCCTGAAGTCTGTAGAGAGATTCAAATACTCCCCACTACTATATACATTTTGTACCTTGTTTTACAGTACCATATAGTTGGTGGTATTTTGGGTACAGTGTGGTGGAAGAGTCCGTGGAAGTGGGTGGGGGTTGGCAGCTGGTAATGATGGTGTTGGTGGTGGATCTGCTGGTAGTGGCAAAAGCAAAATAGCACCAAATGCAGGAGGTGTGGAGCCTGCGTCATCGTCTATCTCCACAAGGCCTCGAAGGCTCCCTTTTCTGGGAGTAGGTAAACCACTTCTAAAGCCGGAGCTTCAGGAACAAGTTTTGGCTTACATTGCTGACTCAGTCTCCAGCTCTATCGCCTCCTCTTCTGAAGTTTTAAGAAATAAAAGCACTGAGTCATCATTGAAGGCTCATGGTCATGAACCACACCTTTCCTTGTGTCCTTCACCCCAACCAAAATTGAAGGATGCGGCAGGCCACACTACAGATTACTCCATGGAGCTGTTTTCACATACCATGTCTGGGTTATCAAGTCAAATCGTGAATTACCCAGGCCAAGATGAATCTGACAAGGAGTGCACTGATGCACAGCCACTGCTAGATTTATCTGCTGGTACATTCACTCAGAGCACTACATTGTCCTCGCAGTGTACTGAGCCAGAATCTGACCCTGATGAAACTCAGGTGCCCCTTCCCGCATACTATACCACCAGACACGGTGACACAGAGGAAGGTGCACATGACATTGAAGAGGAGGTGATGGATGACCCAGTTGTTGACCCAGATTGGCATCCATTGGGGGAAGAGGGTGCCGCTGCCAATAGCTCAGAAGAGGAGGAGGAGCATCCGCAGCAGGCATCGACATCGCAACAGCTGTTATCTGGCAGGCCCGAAGCAGTCCAAAAATGGGATACAAAAACCAAAAGAGTTGCAGGACAGCTTGGCCAGATGGTCAAAATAGCATAGCGTGCAAGGCCTCAAAATGTCTTGCATAGTAGGAAGAGTGCAGTGTGGCACTTTTTTTTAACAAAATCCTAATGATCAGGCAAAGGTTATCTATAAGAAGTGCACAAAGACCTTTAGCTAAGGGAAAAATCTGAGAAATTTGAATACCAGTTGCATGCTTAGACATTTAACCACCATGCACTTGCACGCGTGGACGGACTACCAAACCTCACGTACCACATGTGCAACTGCTTCCAAAGAAGGTAGTCAGCAACGCTACATTGTTTCCCCCACTGTAAGCCCACCAGTTAGCACACCAACAGCAGCAAATGTTGAGGTGTTGTCGCAAAGCCAAAGCAATCAGGGAGTCACAATGTTATATCAACGAAAGACTGAATCTAGGCCATCAGAAAGAACACCAACTACATCACCATCATCAACCCTCTCTCAGTCCGCCATGTCCACAGCTAGTTCCACCATATGCATTTCTCAAGTCCAGCTCACCCTACCAGAGACTATGAGTAGGACAAATAAGTACTCATCCTCTCATCTGCGTACACTGGGCTTGAACGCCCACATTGCCAAACTAATCTCGTTAGAGATGATGCCCTATTGCTTGGTTGAAAGCGCAACTTTCCGCGAACTCATGGCCTACGCAGTACCACGCTATGACCTACCCAGTCGCCACTTCTTTTCACGCAAAGCCATCCCAGCCCTCCACCTTCATGTGAAAGACTGCATTGTCCATGCACTCAAGCAATCAGTGAGTGGAAAGGTGCACCTCACAACTGATGCATGGTCCACTAGGCATGGCCAGGGCCGTTGCATGTCCATCACTGCGCACTGGGTTAATGTGGTGGATGCAGGGTCCACAGGGGACAGCGGTGGTGGGACAGTGCTGCCTAGCCCACGGTATAGGAAACAGTTGGCTGTAGGCGTTCGACCCTCCTTCTCCAGAAGCGAAAGCTTGTCCACAGAGCGCAGTCGCATGAACACTCCATCCGCAGCTGCCAGTGTTGCACACGAGGTGTCCCCCTATCGATCAGCTAGTGGAAAGCGTCAGCAGGCTGTGTTGAAGATGATGTGTTTGGGCGACAGACACACCACGGAGGTACTGGCCGACTACCTTGCTTGGCTCACACCTTGAACCTGGTGGTGCAGTGCTTCCTCAATAATTATCCAGAGTTAACAGGCCTGCTCCATAAGGTTTGAAGACTGTGCTCGCACATCCGCCGGTCGCCGGTACGCTCCAGTCGTATGCAGAAGCTGCAGCGATTGCTCCACCTTCCCAAGCACCGCCTAATTATCGACGTTGCAACAAGGTGGAACTCCACCCTGCACATGGTTGAGCAGTTGTGCGAATAGAGGCAGGCCGTAATGCATTTGTGGGAGGATACACGGGCAGGCACTTTGAGGGCAGACATGGAGTTGACAGGTGTGCAGTGGTCGAAGCTGAAAGACCTCTAAAGTCCTTCAGTGTTTTGAGGAATGCACACGGCTGGTAAGCACAGACGATGCCATCCTAAGCATGAGCATCCCACTTATGCGTCTGCTCATGCAAACTTTGACGCACATTAAGGAGCAGGCGTCTGCAGCCGAGGTTGATGAGGAGGAAGAGGAGGAGGGAAGCCTTGATGACAGTCAGCCATTGTCTGCTCCGGGACCTCTCCTGGATGAGGTGGAGGAAGAAGAGGAGGAGGAGGTGGATGATGATGGGGATGATTATTTAGGGGAGGAGGATGCTTCTCGTGGGGCAAGAGAAAATGTTGGCGTGGCAAGGTCTAGTACAGGCTTTGTGCTTGACTGGAGGGATGTGGATTTGCCAGAAATTGCTCCTCCACCCAGCACTCGCAGTGCATCATTGACACCGGGAACATTGGCCCACATATCAGATTATGCCTTGCAGATCCTAAAAAAGGTACCCCTGCATTGCCAAAATGATGAACGATGACGACTACTGGTTGGCCAGCATCCTGGATCCACGCTATAAAGGCAAATTCCAAAACATAATGTCACAGGAGAACCTTGACCAAATATTGGCTAACAAACAAGCAACTCTGGTAAACCGGTTGGTTGAGGCATTCCCAGCACACAGCAGCGGTGATGGTTCTCACACGAGCCGTAGGGGCCATGGGCAGCTTGGAAGAGGTGTTTGTGGTGCACACATCAGAAGTGGCGTTGGAGACAGGGGTTTCATGACCATGTTGTGGACTGATTTTTCAAGTCCCGCTCACACGACTGGTAATACTGCATCGATTGAAAGTGACAGGAGACAGCAGTTGTCAGCTATGGTTGCAAACTACTTCTCGTCCCATATCGATGTTCTCTCTCACAGGTCATTCCCATTTGACTATTGGGCCGCTAAACTGGACACCTGGCCTGAATTGGCACAATATGCCTTACAGGAGCTCGCTTGCCCAGCTGCAAGTGTGCTATCGGAAAAAGTCTTCAGTGCAGCTGGATCAGTCCTGACAGAAAAAAGGACCCGTCTGTCGACCCAAAATGTGGATGATCTAACAGTCATTAAAATGAACCATGCATGGGTTTCCAAGGATTTTGTCCCACCTTACCCTGATGACACATAGGTTGCCAGAAAAATGGCTTGCTTTGGTCCTCCTCTTCCTTGGACTTGACCAATTTCGCCTTTAGCAGCAGCTGAATGTCCCACATCAACATGCCATTTTGTAAACCTCCCTTAACTGGGCTGCCTCCCCCCCATGGCCGGGGTCACCAGCTAGTGCACGCACCCGTGCGAGTGCCGTTGCCCTGGACAGGTGGGTAGGCTGACTCTTGGGCGCGGGCACTGGCACAGGGTCCCTCTTAGTGCAATCAAGTGTCTCTGACGGTGGGGGGTGCACACCCGCCGTCAGACACACCGCCGTACTAGGAGGGGCCCAGTGCCAGTATCAACGCCCACGAATGTGTCCCCCTTGCTTGGGCAGGGCCCCAGCATTTGCAATGTTTACCTCTACCTGCTCCTCCGCTGTGTAGTCTGGGCTGTCAAATCCTTCACTGGGACTGCCACTACAAATTTGTTGAACTGATAGATGATGGTTAAGACGTAGCTATGCCCTGTCCCGCTGGCCAGGCTCTAGCTTCAGATGATCAATGGCTTCCATTTCTTATGGACGTCAACTCACAGTGACATGCAGTGGTGGTTTATCATCAGCTTTCACAGTTTTCCTACTCACAGACGTGTGACATTCCGGCGCCCATTTTTAAATGTGCCCTCTCATGCCAATCCCATAGAATCGCCTACGGCCTGTGGCTTCTGTCTTTTGCACTCCAAAGTTACATGACAGATCATGACAGGCAGTGAGCAACATGTTTACATCTCTCCCTGTGATCAAAATTATATGGATATGAGTAATGGCGATGGGATCAACGGTACTGCAATACAGCAACACTTTCTTCACAAAGAAATGTTTTTGCTGTCTCCACACACAAATTAATTGAGGGTCAGCATCGCCTCTGAGAATTGTGATGGAAGTTTTTCCCGTGATTATTAATTCCTAGATTTCTTCAATCACTAGACTTTATGTCAGTAATTGTATGCATCTCATTTCCTATTGTGGAGAGGCTGGACTGTCTTACCGAGACAGAAATATATATGAAGATTTAAAAATACCACCAAAAGTGTATACTGGTGTACGCTTCAAATACATTTCCTTTTTTCTACTTTTAGATTTTTGTCTAATCCATACTTAGAACACGGAGATTTAAAATGTTTAAACTATGCTATATATACCTGCTATCCAGTGATAATGTACCTTTTCTCAACTTTGTACAATCTGGTCAAATCCATACTGGGCCTGAGACCGTCTGAGCCTGCCTCCTGATCTATAGACATAGGTTTTTAATGTGTAAACTATGCTATATATACCTGTAATCCGGTGATACGTTACCCTTTCTCACCTTTGTCCAATCACGTCTAATCCATACTGGACCTGAGACCGTCTGAGCCTGTCTCCTGATCTATAGACATAGGTTTTTAATGTGTAAACTATGCTATACATACCTGTAATCCGGTGATACGTTACCCTTTATCAACTTTCTACAATGTTGTCAAATCCATACTGAGCCTGAGAACGGCTGCCGAGCTGTTAAGCAAGCTACAGCACCTTTGTTTTGGACACGTAATTTTTTCATTTTGTCAGGATTGCCGGTTAGGCCAAATTCCTTAATTGCGGTTGACCTGCACTTACTGGGAAATCATCGTTCGCGGGGAATAATTGGAATCCCAGATCCCCATCACTAACGGTGTTCAGCGGGTTATCAGCACCTGTAAGCGAGAAAAGCTGGTCCTTTCAGTGTAGCGCGCATGCAGCCCCGGACATGTAAGGGCATGATAGACCTGTTATTGCTCGATCTCGCGTGCCAGAGCCTCGCGTATCCCTCTAGTAAGCTTGACGCGTACCGCGGGGGCATGCCGGAGTCTCGGTCATTAGCGGAATAAAGCTGAGAAATCGCTAGCACAACTACAAACGGACATACCACACCACACACAGAATCGACAAAGCTTGGATTCTGTCCATCTTTTCTATAGCTTGTATGGTTGTAGTTTCCCGAGTGGAGTCCAATTAAGCCACAGGCTCCACTCCTGGTGGTGCCCTTTTGCACATTCCTTTAAGGTTCAGCTTTGCAATCATGCAGCCCCCGGAAACCAAACACTTTGCCTTGATGGACGCAGTTTGGAGGTTCGTGGGAATAACGCCGCCCCATCAGCAGTTGGCATAATTTATTGGTGGGAAGTCCGACGGTATATGATCGTGTTCGATTTCAGAATTTTTTGTTTTTTTTTTGTTTGTATTTTACATTTTTATTCCAGCCTTTCTTGACTTCATATGGGCATGACAAGCCTATATCTGTGTCTCCTCCACCTCCTCCTTTTACTCCTCCACCACTTTTCTAAATGTAGTTGCCCTTTTCCATGTTATTTTTGTCTTCTGAGCATTTTGTCTGCTTTGGGACACTTTTAACCCCTTCCTGACATCCGACGTACTATCCCATCCTTTGGACCCGGGCCCCTATGCCCATGGACGGGATAGTACGTCTACCGTGATCAGCGGCACCCACGTGGTGAGCGCCGCTGATCGCGGCCGGGTGTCAGCTGATTATCACAGCTGACACCCGGCACTATGTGTCAGGGGCGGTCACGGACCACCCCCGAAACGTTAACCCCTTGCCCACCGCGATCAAACATGATCGCGGTGTACCGGGAGTTAAAGGGAAGCATCGGCAGGGAGGGGGCTCCCTCCGTGCTTCCCTGAGCCCCCCACGGCAGCGCAATGTGCAGCGCTGCTGCGGGGGGCTCCTTTCCTCCAGGCCCCCGAATCCAAGATGGCGACAGGGGCCTTCGGGGGCCTGGAGGAAGCTGGCTTCCTCAGTGCCTGCAAAGCGCAGGCAAGAGGAAGTCTTCAATGCCTGTGACAGATTGCTGATCTGTCACAGTGATCTGTGATGTGACAGATCAGCGATCTGTCACAGGACAGTGATGTCCCACCTGGGACTATGTAATAAAGTAAAAAAAAAATAAAAAAAAGTGTAAAAATAATTTTAAAAAAATCGCCAAATAAATTCATAAAAAAAAAAAAAAATATTCCCCAATAAATTCATTTTTTGAAAATAAAAAAAAAACAAAACAATAAAAGTACACATATTAGGTATCGCCGCGTCCGTAACGACCCGCCCTATAAAACTGTCCCATTAGTTAACCCCTTTAGCGAACCCCTTAAAAAATAAAAATAAAAAACGAAGCAAAAAATAATGATTTATTATCATACCGCCAAACAAAAAGTGTAATAACGCGCGATCAAAAAGACGCATATAAATATCCATGGTACCGCTGAAAACGTCATCTTGTCCCGCAAAAAACGAGCCACCACACAGCATCATCAGCGAAAAAATAAAAAAGTTATAGCTCGCAGAATAAAGCGATGCAAAAATAATTATTTTTTATATAAAATAGTTTTCATTGCATAAAACCGACAAAACATAAAAAAACGACCTAAATGAGGTATCGCTGTAACCGTACTGACCCGAAGAATAAAACCACTTTATCAATTTTACCGCACGCGGAACGGTGTAAACGCACTCCCCCAAAAGAAATTCATGAAACGCTGGTTTTTGTTCATTCTGCATCCCAAAAATCGGAATAAAAAGCGATCAAAAAATGTCACGTGCCCGAAAATGGTACCAATAAAAACGTCAACTCATCCCGCAAAAAATAAGTCCTCACATGACTCGGTGGGTCAAAATACGGAAAAATTATAGCTCTCAATATGTGGTGATGCAAAAACTATTTTTACAATAAAAAGCGTCTTTTAGCGTGCGACAGCTGCCAAAAATAAAAACCGCCATAAATAGTAAATCAAACCCCCCGTTATCACCCCCTTAGTTAGGGAAAATAATAAAATTAAAAAAATGTATTTATTTCCATTTTTCCATTAGGGTTAGGGTTAGGGCTTGGGTTAGGGTTAGGGCTAGGGTTAGGGCTTGGGTTAGGGCTGAGATTAGGGTTAGGGGTGTGTTGGGGTTCGGGTTGGAGTTAGAATTGGGGGTTTCCACTGTTTGGGCACATCAGGGGCTCTCCAAATGCAACATTGCGTCTGATGCCAATTCTGAGTTGAAAAAGTCATATGGTGCTCCTTCCCTTCCAAGCTCTGCCATGCGCCCAAACAGTGTTTTACCCCCACATGTAGGGTATCAGCCTACTCAGGACAAATTGCAAAACAATTTTTGGGGTCCAATTTCTCCTGTTACCCTTAGGAAAATAAAAAATTGGGGGCAAAAATATCATTTTTGTGGAAAAAAATGATTTTTTTTATTTTCACGTCCGAGCGTTATAAACTTCTGTGAAGCACTTGGGGGTTCAAAGTGCTCACCACACATCTAGATAAGTTCCGTGGGGGGGTCTAGTATCCAAAATGGGGTCACTTGTTGGGAGTTTCAATAGTTTAGGTACATCAGGGGCTCTCCAAACGCACATGACACCCGCAGACCATTCCATCAAAGTCTGCATTCCAAAATGGCACCGCTTCCCTTCCGAACCCCGACGTGTGTCCACAGGAGTTTTCTCCCACATATGGGGTGTCAGCGTACTCATGACAAATTGGACAACAACTTTTGAGGTCCAATTTCTCCTGTTACCCTTGGGAAAATAAAAAAATTGGGGACTAATTGATCATGTTTGTGGAAAAAATACGATTTTTTTATTTTCATGCCCTGGCATTATAAACTTCTGTGAAGCCCTTGGGGGTTCAAAGTGCTCACCTCACATCTAGATAAGTTCCTTAGGGGGTCTAGTTTTCAAAATGGGGTCATTTGTGGGGGGTTTCCACTGTTTAGGTACATTAGGGGCTCTCCAAAGGCAACATGACACCCGCAGACCATTCCATCAATGTCTGCATTCCAAAACGTCACTACTTCCCTTCCGATCCCCGACGTGTGTCCATACAGTAGTTTTCGCCCACATATGGGGTATCAGCATACTCAGGACAAATTGGACAACAACTTTTGGGGTCCAATTTCTCCTGTTACCCTTGGGAAAATAGAAAAAATGGTGACTAAAAGATCATGTTTGTGGAAAAAATACAAATTTTTTATTTTCACGCCCGGGCGTTATAAACTTCTGTGAAGCACTGGGGGGTTCAAAGTGCTCACTACACATCTAGATAAGTTCCTTGGGGGGTCTAGTTTACAAAATGGTGTCATTTGTGGGGGGTTTCCACTGTTTAGGTACATCAGGGGTTTTCCAATCGCGACATGGTGTCCGATCTCAATTCCAGCCAAAAACGTCAAATGGCGCTGCTTCCCTTCCGAGCTCTGCCATGCGCCCAAATAGTGGTTTACCCCCACATGTGGGGTATCAGCGTACTCAGGACAAATTGCACAATAACTTTTAGGGTGCTGTTACCCTTGGAAAAATAAGAATTGAGGGTGAAAAGATCATTTTTGTGGAAAAAATGATTTTTTAATTGTACGGCTTTATGTTATAAACTTCTGTGAAGCCCTTGGGGGTTCAAAGTTCTCACCACACATCTAGATAAGTTCCTTAGGGGGTCTAGTTTCCAAAATGGTGTCATTTGTGGGGGGTTTCCACTGTTTTGGTACATCAGGGGTTTTCCAATCGCGACATGATGTCCGATCTCAATTCCAGCCAAAAACGTCAAATGGCGCTGCTTCCCTTCCGAGCTCTGCCATGCGCCCAAATAGTGGTTTACCCCCACATGTGGGGTATCAGCATACTCAGGACAAATTGCACAATAACTTTTAGGGTCCTGTTACCCTTGGGAAAATAAAAATTGGGGTGAAAAGATCATTTTGTGGAAAAAATATGATTTTTTAATTGTACCGCTGTACGTTATAAACTTCTGTAAAGCCCTTGTGGGTTCAAAGTTCTCACCACATATCTAGATAAGTTCCCTGGGGGGTCTAGTTTCCAAAATGGGGTCACTTGTAGGGGGTTTCCACTGTTTAGGTACATCAGGGACTCTCCAAACGTGACATGGCGTCCGATCTGAATTCCAGCCAATTTTGCATTGAAAAAGTTAAACGGCGCTCCTTCCATTCTGAGCTCTGCCATGCGCCGAAACAGTCGTTCCCCCCCACAAATTAGGTATCAGCGTACTCAGGACAAATTGCACAATAACTTTTGCAGTCCAATTTCTCCTGTTACCCTTGGTAAAATAATAAAAAATTGAACCTGAAGTATTTTTTTGTGAAAAAAAGTTAGATGTTCATTTTTTTTTTAAATATTCAAAAAAATTCCTGTGACGCACCTAAAGGGTTAATAAACTTCTTGAATGTGGTTTTGAGCACCTTAAGGGGTGCAGTTTTTAGAATGGTGTCACTTTTGGGTATTTTCTATCATATAGACCCCTCAAAGTGGCTTCAAATGTGATGTGGTCCTAAAAATAAAATGGTGTTGTAAAAATGAGAAATCGCTGGTCAACTTTTAACCCTTATAACTTCCTAACAAAAAACAATTTTGGTTCCAAAATTGTGCTGATGTAAAGTAAACATGTGGGAAATGTTAGTTATCAAGTTTTTTGTGTGCCGTATCTCTGTGATTTAAGGGCATAAAAATTAAAAGTTGGAAAATTGCGAAATTTTCAAAATTTTTGCCAAATTTCCGTTTTTTTCACAAATAAACGCAAGTTATTTGAATGAAATTTTACCAATAACATGAAGTACAATATGTCACGAGAAAACATTGTCAGAATCACAGGGATCCATAGAAGCGTTCCAGAGTTATGACCTCATAAAGGTACAGTGGTCAGAATTGTAAAAATTGGCCCGGTCATGAACGTGCAAACCACCCTTGGGGGTGAAGGGGTTAAAGGTGTTTTGTAATTGTTTTCTATGTGTTTGTATGTGTTTGTGTTTGCTTGCCATTGTTTTCAATGGGGTTCGACGGTGTTCTTCGAACGTTCGACGAACATTCGTTGAACTTGCCTCCTGTGCGACGAACCAAAACACTAGCGGGGTGGCTCAACACTACTCCTGATATATAGACGTACATTGTTAATGTTTAAAGTATGCTATGGTATACCAGTATACCTGGTATCTGGTGATACTGTACCCTTTCTGCCATGAAGTCCTCCTCCAACCAACACTCTAAGTGTATCATTGACACCTGTAACATTGTCCCACATGTGTGATTATTTCTTGTGGATCTATTTGTTATATTGTGGTGTGATCCATCCTGAGCGTGTGACAGTCTGTGGGTTAGTCCTGCAATTTAGATGTAGATTTAAAAATTACCCCAACACTGTATACAGCTCTACGCTTGTGATACATTACCCATTTACTGCTTGTTATATTCTGGTCTAATGCAAACTGACCAAGTGAGAGTTATTTTCTGACTGTGGAAATAAATACTGAGATTGACAACAATGACACCTACACTGTGTACAGCTGTACTCTTGAGATCCATTACCATTTTACATCTTTTTAGATTGTGTTGTAATCCAATACTGTGCCTGAGAGTGTCCTCAAATTTCTACGGAGATTTAGAATGTTTAAACTATACTGTATATACCTGCTATCTGATGATACTGTACACGTTGTCTAATTTTTATATTCTTGTCTAATTCATACTGAGCCTTTGAGCGTCTCTGTGTGACTGATGTAATATATAGGGAGATTGACAATTATCCTTTGACTGAATAGAGCTGTACGCTTCTGATACAATGCCATATATCTGATGTTATTTTGGGTCTATTTGCGGCAAAATTTTGAAGTTTGGTGGAAGAGGCCGCGGACGTGGGCGTGGGGGGGCCAGCTGGTGCTGATGGTGGTGGTGCATCTGCTGGTAGTGGCAAAAGCACAATAGCAGCTAAGGCATAAGGTGTTGAGCCTGCGTCATGGTCTGGCTCCGGAACGCCTGGAAGGCTACCTTTTCTGCGAGTAGGTTAACCGCTTTTAAAGGCGGAGCATAAGGAACTGGTTTTGGCTTACATTGCCGAAACAGACTCCAGCAAATATGCCCTCCTCTTCTGAAGTTTCAAAAAATGCAAGCACTGAGTCGTCAAGTGCTGGCTCCTGGTCAGGAAGAACCCCTTTCCTTGTGTCCTTCACCCCCACCAAAAGTGAATGATGCAGCAGGCCACACTTCACATTAGTCCATGTAGCTCTTTCTATCATACCATGCCTGGGTTATCAAGTCAAATCGTGAATTCCCAAGTCCAAGATGAATCTGACACGGAGTGTGGTTGGCCAGCCAGGGCAGTGGGGTTAATTGGTATCTGGCCGGTGTCTCAGAGGGATGGGTCACGGTGGTGGTGACCCGTTCCATGGCCCTGGGCGTCCATGCAAAGGGGTGAGTTACGTTTATAGATGAATGATACGTGGCGCCACCTGTGGTTTCTGATTAGATTGACCATCGCTGCAGTGTCGCTTCTCTGGGACAGATGTTGTGGTGCAGCTAAGATGTAGAAGCACTGCACAGGTAGGGCCGTAGTCGCAGGGTAGATGATAGAGTTGGTAGATGGTGTGCAGTGCAGGATGTAGCAGAGCCGTGCGCCAGGCGCAGGAGAAAGATGACAGACACAGTCATGCAGTTCCTTTACCTGTACTTGGTAAGTGCCGTCCTGGACCCAGAGTACAGATGGAGAAGGAGTTGGTCAGCCTGGAAGCCAATTTCGAATTCTCTCTTTGCAGATAGGTAGTGTGGCCTCCGTTCTAGCGCTTATCTGAGGTACTCACAGTGCTGAGTTCAATGAAGTTACCCCTGTTGACTCTCTTTTGGAACTTTCTCGTATGGCAGGCAGCCATAGCCTTTTCCTTCTGACTCCCACACGTCGATGCTGGGGCCTCCGAGCCTTAGTTGGGTACAGCATTTACAGCTGCTACTTCCTCCGGTTTCTGCTGCAGGAACGTCAGTGTCCCTACAAACTCGGAGACCGGAATCCGGACCATGTGCTCCAGCTAGGAGTGAGCCTTAACTCTGCTCATCCTCCAGCTCCCCTTATCACGTCCACACACTTCCCCTTCCCTGCACAGAGTGCCCTATCTTACCTCCTTCCGACCACAGAGAGCAGCTCCTCAGCAGTCAGGTTCAGAGGTCTCCCTGCTGGCCTGGAGTGGGAAATGTGTTGTGTGTTGGTTGAGCTGCTAGAGAGATCCTTCGTTGCTCCCAAGCATGACATCACACTCCCTAGGAGGAAGGTAATGCCACTGTGGCGACATTACTCCTTGGGACGCCACAAGTGCACTGATGCCTAGCCACTGCTAGATGATTCTGCTGGTACATTGACCCAGACCACTACATTCCCCTCACACTCTACACAGTCAGAATCTGACCCTGAGGAAACTCAGGCTCCCCTTCACGCATACTATACCACCTTACACTGTGACAAAGAGGAAGGTGCAGATGAAAGTGCAGGTTCCTTGAGCAGGTGGGGGGCATACTCATGGGCGACGGCACTGGCACAGGGCCCCTCATAGTATGCAAAAGTGTCTCTGCCGGTGGGAGACACACCGCCGTACTATGAGGGGCCCTGTGCCAGTGCCGTCCCCAACGAGTGGGCCCCCCATGCTTGCTCCGGATCACAGCACTTGCAAAGTTGAAATACTTACCTCTCCCTGCTCCACCGCCATGACGTCTTCTGCGTGTCCTGTCAGTGATATTCTGATCAGACAGCGCAATGACATCACGTCTGTACGCCCTCTGCCTAAACAGCCAAGTGCAGTGAGATGGAAGATGGGGACAACTAGGAGTCCAGATTAGTACCGGGATTCCCTAGCGAGGAGACTTATTTAATTGTTTTCAATGTTGGGACAGCAATTTTTGGGGAGCACTATACTCTGGAGAATGATATATGGGGCCCACCATACACTGGAGCATTCCAAAGGTGGACATCAGACACTGGAGCAGCATTTACAGGGCCAATTATACACTAGAGCATTAAAAATGGGGCCCATTATATATGGAGCATTATTTGGTCCCATAAGACAGTGGAGCCTCATCCATGGGGACCAACATATACTGTAGCATTATGTGGAGCTCATCATATACTGTTTCAAACATTATATGGGACCAATGATTCCGTATGGAGAAATATATGGGCCTCATTACTCTGTATAGCGCACTATGCGGTGCCCATAATACTGTATGGAGTTATATACTGTCCGTTTTTAGAGCTATTGGAGAATTTAAAATAGATATCAGTCATGAGATGTAAAAAGTGAAGTATTTTTCATTGAACTATACCGCTATTTCTCTGCCGTATCGGAGCATCATGAGTTGTGGTATGTGTTAAAGGGGAGCTCTTTGGCCCAGGGCACATGAAAACCTGGAGCCAGCCCTACCCCCCCACAACTTTAGCCAAATAACCCCCAGTTTTCAGTGCGTAACTATTATTATGAAGTAAATTAAGGTTAACAAGCTTCAGTAATAAAAATTGATGTTTTTGGCATTCAAATGGGCACTGTAGGAGTGTTTACTGTCCTCCACTCCCTGCCGACTTTGCTTCCCCATTGACTTGCATTGGGTTTCATGCTTCAGTCGGCCTTCGACTTTTCACGATAATTGGCCGATTTCGTTCGACCCGACTTTTGAGAAAGTCGGATTTCATGAAACCCGACTCGACCCGAAAACAGGCAAAGTCGCTCATCTCTAATCCTGAGACATAAAAATACACAAAGAAAATGGGAGAGGTTTATTAGCATCCTGAATAGGACCTGTGCACAGTATATACCGTATGGGAATAAACATGCTAGAAATAGGAAGAAACCATTATGGCCAAATAGAGCTGTAAGGGGTGCAATAAGTGACAAAAATAAAGCATTTAGAGAATTAAAGCAAGCAGGTAGTGATGAGGCATTAAATAAATACAGAAAATTAAATAAATTCTGTAAAAAGCAAATCAGGGCAGCAAAGATCGAGACAGAGACTCATTGCCAGAGAAAGTAAAAATAATCCCAAAATATTCTTTAACTACATAAATAGTAATAAACTAAAAAATGATAGTGTTGGCCCCCTTAAAAATAGTCTGGGTGAAATGGTGGATGAGGAAAAAGCCAATATGCTAAATTACTTTTTTTTTCAACAGTATTTACACAAGAAAATCCCTTGACGGATAACATGATCAGTGATAAAAATTCTCCATTAAATGTCACCTGCTAAACCCAGCAGGAAGTACGGCAGCATCTAAAAATCACTAAAATTGACAAATCCCCGGGCCCAGATGGGATACACCCCCGAGCAAGGGTGGGATTCAAATTTTTAACAACAGGTTCTGTGTTTGGGTGTAGGAAGACCACACCCATTTTAAGCCACACTCATTTTAAGCCATGCCCACTTATAAGCCACACCCATTTAAGCCACACCTTTTCCTCATATACAAGTAGGGGCACCAAGCTGGCAGACTGTCGCCGTATGGGTTTTTTTGCCTTCCTCTGGATCAACATGTTAGGCTATGGGTCAAACTAAATAGACTTAAAGTCTCCCTTCAAACGTAAACACTTTGTTACTGTTTTAGATCACGTGAAGTAATTATCCCCCTCTACTCCTCCATGGTCAGACATCATCTGGAATACTGTGTCCAGTGCTGGGCACCACATTGTAAAAAAGACATGAATAAATTGGAGCAAGTTCAGAGACGAGCTACTAAGATGCTGACCAGTCTGCAAACAATTTCCTATGTGGAACGGTTAGAGGATTTGGGCATGTTTAGATTGTAAAAGAGAAGACTAAAGGCCCCTGTAACGGGGTCTCACAAGCTGGAGTACCTCTTTCAGTACCACCCCGTGTTTTCGGAGGTCCGCTCTGCGTTGGCTGGAGTCTGAATGAATGACGCTGGCTGGAATTCCTTGGTTACATGGGCGCATATAAAAGATCACTGCTTCTCCATGTATTTCCAGTCTGACAACACTTTACTCACAGGACACAGAATATATCACACAGATACAGAGGGCAGGCCAATAGAAAAGCGGCAGGCCAGACATGCATTACAAAAGCCGCAGGTGGCCGGAGCCTGCCGATGTTTACTGTGGGAATTACAAAGGTGGGGGGAGGGCGGACAAAAGGAGAATATCGTGTCCCCTCTGCCCAGGGGCGCAGCCTGTGGGCTGATGCATTAGGGACATGCATCTCACATGGAACCTATTATACATACATATAACTGCACAACATATTCTGGGTGCTGAATGGTACTGTAACACGTAACAGCCCCGTCACACACAGTGATCTCGCTAGCGAGATCGCTGATTTTGTGACGCCACAGCGATCTCACCAGCGAGATCACTGTGTGTGACGGGGATCAGCGACTGCCCCCACCACCGGGTATGGCTGATCGGGCACTATCGTGCATGGCCGTTTTTTGATCGCTGGTCTCCCGCTGGCCAGCGCGCATCGCTGCATGTGGCAGCGGGAGCCAACGATCAGCGACACTCCCAGCGCTCTAAGCAGGCACTGGGAGCTGGTTTCTACGGTAAATATCAGGTTGCTAAGTGACGCGCGTCACTTAGTTACCCGATGTGTACCTTAGAAACCTGCATAATGGCGCCAGGAGCTGCGAGGATGCTGGTTTCTAAGGTAAATATCAGGTTACTAAGTAGCGCGCTTCACTTAGTTACCCGATATGTACCTTAGAAACCAGCATCCTCGCAGCTCCCGGCGCGAGCACGCAGGTTTCTAAGGTACACATCGGGTAACTAAGTGACGCGCGCCGCTTAGTAACCCGATGTGTACCTTAGAAACCAGCGTCCTCGCTGGTGCTGATCGCTGGTGAAGCTGCCTGTTTGACAGCTCACCAGCGATCATGTAGCAACTCACCAGCGATCCTGACAAGGTCGTATCGTTGTCGGGATTGCTGGTGCATCGTTTAGTGTAACGGGGCCTTAAAAGGAGACTTAATACCTGTCTACAGATATCTCAAGGACTGTCACAGTGTAGAGGGATCAGCTTTATTCTCATTTTCACAAAGAAAGACTAGAAGCAATGGGATGAAACTGAAAGGGAGAAGATACAGATTAGATATTAGAAAAAACTTTTTGACAGTGAGGGTGATCAATGGGTGGAACAGGCTGCCATGAGAGGTGGTGAGTTCTCCTTCAATGGAAGTCTTCAAACAGAGGCTGGACAGACATCTGTCGTGAGATGGTTTAGTGAATCCTGCATTGAGCAGGGGGTTGGACCAGATGATCCAGGAGGTCCCTTTCAACTCTACCTTTCCATGAATCTATGATTCTAGTTAAGTTGGTTACTTCTGCCTCGTCCTTGTCTGCGTGTTGCATCCAGCGACCTGCTTACATACACATGTACATCAGTGTTTCCAAAGTTACAAAAATAGTGATGCCCATTTCTGCAGCCCCACCCATCATTCTGTACAGTAAGACCCTGTAAATGCGCTGTTAGCTCCTGGGGACCTGTATGCTGCATAAAATTCAGAACAGTGAAGATTCAGTTAGGCCTCTTTCACACTTCCGTTTTTTACAATCAGTCAAAATCCGCCAGGTTTTGAAAAAAACGGATCCGCAATTTTTTTTTGCGGATCCGTTTTTTTCCCCATTGACTTTCATTGTTGGCGGATCTTGACGGATTGCCGTCCGTTGCATCCGTTTTTGTGAGGATCCGCCAAAATGTTGGTGTCCGTCACCATCCTCAAAGATTTCCAAACGGAGCTTGCAACGTTTTTTTGGACGGCGGATCCTCCAGACACTGATTTAACCCCAAATTCTGTCTGGGTGCCGGACAAAAAATTCTCTCTCTCTCTCTCGCCAGTGGTTCCTTTAAATTTCCTCATTTTGCGGATCCGTCAAAAAACGAATCCTGTGGCATCCGTTCACATCAGTTAACAACGGATCCGCTTGTCCGCCTTTTTGGCGGATTTTAACTGACACAAAAACCTGAAGTCTGAAAGAGGCCTTACTTGTTTTTTGGTTTGCAGACACAGCTCTGTACCTGTGAGCACAGGACACACCACAGGAATTACACACCCACATACATACACCGGCGCCAGTGGGACTTACTTTGTATTGTTTAGTGTTTTAAGAAATAAAAGTTAACAATGTTTGACAGCTGAACTAATTGTCTTAAGACACTTTAGTATATGCAGTTTGTGGGAACATTTCTTAAAAGATTATCAGTTTTAATGAGAAGCATAACAGGGGCTTAAAGAACTATTCCTCCATGTTATCCCAGGAAAGCCATTGGGTTTGTCAGTTATCGTTTTAACATGTTAATTACCGGTATATTGTGATCTGACCTGAAATACCTTTGTTTTATTGCTTCTGACAAAGATAAAAAAATTAAATCTTGTTGCACATTGTATTTTATAGAAGGAAATCTGTCATCACAGCCGTTTACAGCATATAAAGCCTTAGGTAGTGTTTGTCTTTTTTCTGGAATGCCATCTTTCAGTTTTGTGAGATTCTATAAGTTTTCAGTAGTAATATTATGATGTTAGTTTTGTTCTCTGCAGTATAGATATTTATACAACACAGGCTTATTATATGCTGTCATATGGAGAAACTCTCCTCGGCCTCTTTGGACAAGGGCTTTTTGTGAGCCAGCAATGTTATTCTTGCCTTAAGAAAATACTGAAAACCTATACAAGGGGTTATTAGGGGGTCTATATGGGTTACCTCACATTGCACTTTCTCCTATCTAATGACCACCATTGGTAAATCAGAGACATAGAACTGCTGTCCGCTTTCTCACTGCATTGAGTCATCGCAGGAAAGTCAAGAAAACTGTCTAAGGGAATGTGCAGACATTTCTGGACCAAAAATGTGGCTCTTGGCAGGAAAAATGCTGCAGAAAAAATGCAAGTTTTTTACGCTTTTTTTTCCCTTTCATTAGAATAGGTGAAAAACGCTGCAAAATTGCTGAAGGAATTCACATTCACTAATCTGAAACTGGTCAAATCTGCAAGGGAAAAATTAGTAATGTGTGTATGAGATTTCAGAAATCTTATTCACTTTGTTGTTACTGTAAAATGGTTTGTGTGGCAAAAAGGAGCAAAAATAATGCAACTTGTGAACATACCCTAACAGAAAAAAAGAAAAGGTTCCCAAGCAGGACATCACCCAAAGTATCACACCACCTTTACTGGCTTGTCTTCTTTGCTTAGTGCATCCTGGTGCCCTCTCTTCCCCAGGTATGTGGTGTATATGAACCAGGTTGTCCACATAATATTAACCCCTTAACCCCCAAGGGTGGTTTGCACGTTCACGAGCAGGCAAATTTTTACAATTCTGACCACTATCCTTTTATGAGGTAATAACTCTGAGATGCTTCCATGGATCCTGGTGATTCTGACATAGTTTTCTCGTGACATATTGTACTTCATGTTAGTGGTAAAATTTCATTCAAATAACTTGCGTTTATTTATGAAAAAAACGGAAATTTGGCGAAAATGTTAAAAATTTTGCAATTTTCCAACTTTGAATTTTTATGCCCTTAAATCACAGAGATACGGCACACAAAAAACTTAATAAGTAACATTTCCCACATGTTTACTTTACATCAGCACAATTTTGGAACCAAAATTTTTTTTGTTAGGACGTTATAAGGGTTAAAATTTGACCAGCGATTTCTCATTTTTGCAACACCATTTTATTTTTACGGACCACATCACATTTGAAGCCACTTTGAGGGGTCTATATGATAGAAAATACCCAAAAGTGACACCATTCTAAAAACTGCACCCCTCAAGGTGCTCAAAACCACATTCAAGAAGTTTATTAACCCTTCAGATGCGTCACAGGAATTTTTTGAATATTTAAAAAAAAATGAACATTTAACTTTTTTTCACAAAAAAAATACTTCAGGTTCAATTTTTTTTATTTTACCAAGGGTAACAGGAGAAATTGGACTGCAAAAGTTATTGTGCAGTTTGTCCTGAGTACGCTGGTACCTGATATGTGGGGGGAAACCACTGTTTCAGCGCATGGCAGAGCTCAGAAGGGAAGGAGCGTTGTTTGACTTTTTCAATGCAAAATTGGCTGGAATTCAGATCGGACGCCATGTCACGCTTGGAGAGCCCCTGATGTACCTAAACAGTGAAACCCTCCCACAAGTGACCCCATTTTGGAAACTAGACCCCCCAAGGAACTTATCTAGATATGTGGTGAGAACTTTGAACCCACAAGGGCTTCACAGAAGTTTATAACGTACAGCGGTACAATTAAAAAATCATATTTGTTCCACAAAAATGATCTTTTCACCCCCAATTTTTATTTTTCCAAGGGTAACAGGACCCTAAAAGTTATTGTGCAATTTGTCCTGAGTATGCTGATACCCCATATGTGGGTGTAAATGACTATTTGGGCGCATGGCAGAGCTCAGAAGGGAAGCAGCGCCATTTGACTTTTTTGGCTGGAATTGAGATCGGACACCATGGCGCGATTGGAAAACCCCTGATGTACCAAAACAGTGGAAACCCCCCCACAAATGACACCATTTTGGAAACTAGACCCCCCAAGCTGTTGTGAACTCATTTTCTGGTTTACCTCCAGCTTCTGGTGAGGGTGGTGGAGCTGGATGTGTTGACAGAGGAGTTGTGAGTTCTCCATCCGGGCTCCCTCTAGTGGTAACAGTAGGTAATGAAGTTGATCTAAATGGCAGAGACCTGCCACCTATGGAGGAGGACTGTGAGTGGATATCAAGAGTCTCTGACTGGATTTAAGACAGCCGACTCCCTATTTTTGTGCAGGTGATTTTTTCCTGCTCTGAGGTTCTGGTTTCCAGTTCTGTTCCTGCCTTCTCAAGCTAAGTGTGCTCTGCTATTTTTTCACATGAGATTTGGTCTGGTTTTCTCAGTTTTTGTTGTCAGCCAGCCCCTGCTGGGGCTGTGCTTAATTTTCCATTCTTTTGTCTCTGTTTATGCCAGTTTGCTTTTTGTCCTTGATCAGATTGGTCTCTTTTTGCTCTGTCTTCAGAATATACCAGAGTGCTGATATAGGGAATTGAAGTCTAGTGACTTCAGGGTTTTTGTTATCAGAAAGTGTTGGACATTTTTTGGCAGGGTTTTGTGCATGATTGCAGACAGCATCTTTCCCTTCCTGTCCTTTCTAGTTAGTGTGGGCCCCATCGTTTGCTCAGCCTATTTTTCTATCTGTGTTTGTGTTTTCATCTAGTCTCACCGACAATACTTGTTTGGGGGCTGTCTATTGCTTTGGGGTCTGCTCTGGGGCAGTTTAGATTTCCCCTTTTCTTGCTTTAGGTTTATTTAGTTCTCCGGCTGTGACGAGGTGTCTAGGATCATCGTAGGTACGCTCCACGGCTACTGCTAGTTGTGTGGATAGGATCAGGGGTCTGCAATCCGCTTAGTTACCAACCCCTCTGGTTTTCTGTGGCTTAGCTTGTTTTTGTTTTTCCTCCTCGGTGACTCATTCATAACAGGAAGCAGCGCCATTTGACGTTTTTGGCTGGAATTGAGATCGGACACCATGTCGCGTTTGGAAAGCCCCTGACGTACCAAAACAGTGAAAACCCCCAACAAATGACACCATTTTGGAAACTAGACCCCCAAAGAAACTTATCTAGAGGTGTGGTGAGCACTTTGAACCCCCAAGGGATTAACAGAAGTTTATAATGCCCGGGCATGAAAATAAAAAAATCGTATTTTTTTCCACAAACCTGATCATTTAGTCCCCAATTTTTTTTATTTTCCCAAGGGTAATAGGAGAAATTGGACCCCAAAAGTTGTTGTACAATTTGTCTTGAGTACGCTGATACCCAATATGTGGGAGAAAACTACCGTATGGGCACACGTCGGGTCTCGGAAGGGAAGTAGTGACGTTTTGGAATGCAGACTTTGATGTAATGGTCTGCGGGTGTCATGTGCGTTTGGAGAGCCTCTGATGTACCTAAACTATGGAAACTCCCCACAAGTGACCCCATTTTGGAAACTAGACCCCCCCACGGAACTTATCTATGTGTGGTGAGCACTTTGAACCCCCAAGTGCTTCACAGAAGTTTATAATGCCCGGGCGTGAAAATAAAAAAATCATTTTTTTCCACAAAAATGATTTTTGCCCCCAATTTTTTATTTTCCTAAGGGTAACAGGAGAAATTGGACCCCAAAAGTTGTTTTGCAATTTGTCCTGAGTAAGCTGATACCCTATATGTGGGGGTAAAACACTGTTTGGGCGCATGGCAGAGCTTGGAAGGGAAGGAGCACCATTTGACTTTTTCAACGCAGAATTGGCTGGAATTGAGATCTGACGCCATCTTGCATTTGGAGAGCACCTGATGTGCCCAAACAGTGGAAACCCCCCAATTATAACTCCAACCCTAACCCCAACACACCCCTAACCCTAATCTCAGCCCTAGCCCTAACCCTAGCCCTAGCCCTAATGGGAAAATGGAAATAAATACATTTTCTTTTAATTTTATTATTTTTCCCTAACTAAGGGGGTGATAGTGGGGGGTTTGATTTACTATTTATGGCGGTTTTTATTTTTGGCAGCTGTCATACGCTAAAAGACGCTTTTTATTGTAAAAATAGTTTTTGCATCACCACATATTGAGAGCTATAATTTTTGCTTATTTTGACCCACGGAGTCATGTGAGGTCTTATTTTTTGCGAGACGAGTTGACGTTTTTATTGGTATCATTTTCGGGCACGTGACATTTTTTGATCGCTTCTTATTCCGATTTTTGGGATGCAGAATGAACAAAAAACAGCGTTTCATGAATTTCTTTTGGGGGGTGCGTTTACACTGTTCCGCTTGCGGTAAAATTGATAAAGTGCTTTTATTCTTCAGCTCAGTATGGTTACAGTGATACCTCATTTATGTCGTTTTTTATGTTTTGGCGCTTTTATGCAATGAAAACAATTTTATATAAAAAATAATTACTTTTGCATCGCTTTATTCTGCGAGCTATAACTTTTTTATTTTTTTGCTGATGATGCGGTGTGGCAGCTCGTTTTTTGCGGGACAAGATGATGTTTTCAGCGGTACCATGGATATTTATATGCATCTTTTTGATCGCGCGTTGTTGCACTTTTTGTTCGGCGGTATGATAATAAATCATTATTTTTTGCTTTGTTTTTTATTTTTATTTTTTAAGGGGTTTGCTAAAGGGGTTAACTAATGGGACAGTTTTATAGGGCGGGTCGTTACGGATGTGCCAATACCAAATATGTGTACATTTATTGTTTGGTTTTTTTTATTTCGAAAAAATGAATTTATTAGGGAATTTTTTTTTTTATTATTTATTTAGCGATTTTTAAAAAATTATTTTTACACTTTTTTTTTTTTAACTTTATTGCATTGTCCCAGGTGGGGCATCACTGTCCTGTGACAGATTGATGATTTGTCACATCACAGATAGCTGTGACAGATCAGCGATCTGTCACAGGCACTGCACAGGCTTTCCTGATGCCTGCGCTTTGCAGGCACTGAGGAAGCCAGCTCCTTGCAGGCCCCCGAAGGTCCCCGTCGCCATCTTGGATTCAGAGACCTGCAGGGATAGAGCCCCCCGCAGAAGCGCTGCACATTGCGCTGCTGTGGGGGGCTCAGGGAAGCATGGAGGGAGCCCCCTCCCTGCCAATGCTTCCCTTTAACCCCAGGTACACCGCGATCGTGTTTGATCGCGGTGTGCAAGGGGTTAACGTGTCGGGGGTGGTCCGTGACCGCCCCTAACACATTATGCCGGGTGTCAGCTGTGATAATCAGCTGACACCCGGCCGCGACCACGTGGGCGCCGCTGATCTCTGTGACGTATTATCCCGTTCCTGGGAATTAAGTCCCAGGGCACATGGACGGGATAGTACGTCACATGGGAGTAAGGGGTTAAAGAAAACGTAATTTTCAGACTCGGCCACCTTCTTCCAATGCTACATGGACCAGTTCAGATGATCACATGTCCATTGTAAGCACTTTCACCACTGAACAGGGGCTAGCCTGAGTCTGAGGATGTGTGAGCAGGTTGCGGGATGCAGTGACGGACAGGAGGCAGAACAAGGGTTAAGAGATTTATTAACAGAGGTATACTCCACGCAGGGACATAATGAGTTAAGCAGGGAGGTTAAGTAAGGTGATATTTGCATGCTGTGGGTAAAGGAAGTAGTGCAACGTAAAGCAACTGTTCATGAAAGGGTTAACTTATCAGTCTGTCAGTTTCCATGCTGAAGAGCTATAGGTTACAACAGTGGCGCCCAGGCAAATGGCACATGATGTCTCCGGTGTCATCCTGAAGAAGTTGGCGGTCCGATTCCCGGTGATGGCGGAGGGTCCTCGTTGTCCTAAGTGGGGTCCTTGATCCACGATTCATTGTACAATTTGCAGAGCAGTCTGTAACCGCCGGAGCGTGACTCAGCTCGGCAGTAGCAGGCGGGAGAAGAATCACACAGTTCTGAGTTACTTGGCCAGTCTTAGGCGGCACGCGCACAGCAACCACCGGCCCGGAGAATCTGCAACTAGCAGTCATGGGGATTAACGGGTGTCCTTGGACACAGGGAATCTACAGCGCGGGCTTGTGCTCTCACGATGCTCAAGGGACGGGGCACCAACCTTACCCTGTTGCGCGCTCTGTCTTCCCGATAAGTCTCTCCCTTTCCCACGCACAGCGCCTTTTATTAAAGACCCGCCCCCCACTGATGAGTGCAAAGGTCAGTCCAGGTAGGAAAGCTTTCCCCCGGGCAACAATGGTGACAGCCCCGACAGTTCCGAACCCGGCGCAAGAGAGGTACCCCCGGTCCGGTCCATCTTACACTCCCCCTCTCCTTTTGCTCACCATTCCACGGGCAAGAGCTCTTGTAGCATGCATTGACATTCTCCTATTCCTTGAACGATTTGTTGCCAAATAAATTCGTCTTTATTGTATCGACTGGGGGATATCCTGATTGTTGTCCGTTCGGAGCACTGTTAGTCAGAGGGAGTAGCTAAGTCAAATTGGGTAGTCGAGTCAGGTTGTACAGGTGAAGACGGGGACTCACCTGTTTCCAATGCGACAGCCACTTCAGGAACTTCAAGTTCTGGTTCCTCTCTTAAATCTACAGGCTGTTGTCCTGGACCTTCTAAGCAATCAGCGATGACTGGCAGAGGTATTTCAGGAGCATTTTTCACTTCCTCTATCTGATCAGGATCTCTTGACAGACAAGGTCATTGCATATTTTGGTGTACTATTCAAGTGGAAGTGTTGTCTTCCCCTTCTGGTTGAATTTCATAGATGGGCCCTTCGGAGTTGATTCTCCGCTTCACCCAATACGAGTTCTTTTCCCACCGGTACTCCAGCTTATCTCGAGGATGTTTATCTTGAACCAACACTTGATCCCCAGCGTGGCCACTTTGGATAGCAACACCCCAGGGATCAACATCTGGCAGGTGACACCCAGCTCTTGCTGGAGTTGGTTATTCCAATACGGCAATCCATTTCTCAGTTGGAGCCTTTCTCACTCACTAAGGATCTGCGGAGTCCCCAGGAGCATTTTCCAGATGGGCTAACGGGTTATTGTCAGTGCGTACCAGAACTTTGGAGCCAGACAAGTATTCGGCAAACTCCTCCATCATGGCCCACAATAATGCCAACAGCTCTAGTTTGAATGAACTACAATTGTCGGTATTCCTTTCGGAGTCATGGAGAGACCGACTCACGTAGGCAACTACTTTTCCTTCTTGAATCTGGGACAGTACAGCTCCGAGTCCATGCAGGCTTCCATCAGTGTGGAGAATAAACGGTTGCGAGAAGTTGGCATAGGCTAACACTGGCGCTTCAGTCAAGGCTACCTTCAGAGATCGAAACACTTTCTCCTGGCGTTCTCCCCACAGAGTGGTTCTGTTCTTTGCACCAGACAGCACCCCTTTCAAAGGTTCTAACAGCGGGTTCACTATGCAAGAAAAGTTCTTCACGAATCAATGATAATACCCATTAAAGGGAATTTGTCACCAATTATTTTGCCTATAAGCTGTTGGCACTGCAGAATACTGTAGATAAGCCCCCGATGTACCCTGAAAGAGAAGATAAAGGAGTTATATTATATTCACCCAGAGGGCAGTTTGGGTCTGGTTCGGGTCCGGAGGTAGTCCCATCTTGTAGCGATAACATCCTCTTCTTTCCTGCTCATTGTGGCTCCGGCGCTGGCGCACTGGTAGGGGTTTCAAATGAGTCTGTCACCAGACACATGCATCCATCACCATTCACACATAGCAAGATAAGTCTGCACTAGCGAATGGCCGAGCCGCCATTCGGGCTTTTTATAGCCATGCGCTTCCGGGACCTTCCATTGCTTCCAAGCAAGACCTGAATACGTGACCCGAGATCTCCACTGAGAGGTTGTCCTGCGGGCATGCTCAGTAGCACGGCAAGAGGACTTAGCCTCTGGAGCAGTTCCCTGCAAAGCAGGTTGCGCTACCTTTGCTGGACCAGAGGTGGCAGCAACATCCAGACCCAGAGAGCGGGTCAGAGCAGGACGCCTGGCTCGCCGGGATTGCTGTGCAGGTCCCTGAGAGGTCAGAGGAGAATGAGAGACCGCTGGATGTACGGCTCTGGATTCCTGCCGTGCAGTTCCAGAAATCCGACGCCTAACATTACCCCCCCTCCCAGGGCCCCCCTCTGAGCCTCACTGCGCTCAAAGGCTGCGATCAGGAGCGGTGCATGGATGTTATCCACCGGCTCCCAGGTCCGAGCCTCGGGCCCATGACCCTTCCAATCCACCAAATAAATTTTTTTGCCACGGACAATCCTGCGCCCCACGATGGCGTTAACCTCAAACTCGTCAGACGACAAGTCCGATGACCCGGCAGATGACTCGGAAAACCGGGCCATGTAACATAGTAACATAGTTATTAAGGTTGAAGGGAGACTTTAAGTCCATCTAGTTCAACCCATATCCTATCCTAACTTGCCCTAACATGTTGATTCAGAGGAAGGCAAAAAAACCCATGTGGCAAACAGTAAACTTCACATTGGGAAAAAAAAATTCCTTCCCGACTCCACATACGGCAATCAGACTAGCTCCCTGGATCAACGCAATATTAAGGAAACTAGTGTATATACCCTGTAATATTATACTTTTCAAGAAAGGCATCCAGTCCCTTTTTAAATTTTAGTAGGGAATCACTCATTACAACATCATATGGCAGAGAGTTCCATAGTCTCACTGCTCTTACAGTAAAGAATCCACGTCTGTGAGTATGCTTAAACCTTCTTTCCTCCAGACGTAGAGGATGCCCCCTTGTCCCCGTCACAGGTCTAAGAGTAAAAAGATCATTAGAAAGGTCTTTGTACTGTCCCCGCATATATTTATACATTGTAATAAGATCACCCCTAAGCCTTCGATTCTCCAAACTAAATAACCCCAAGTGTAATAACCTGTCTTGGTATTGCAGACCCCCTAGTTCCCTAATAACCTTGGTCGCTCTTCTCTGCACCCGCTCCAGTTCAGCTATGTCTTTCTTATACACCGGAGACCAGAACTGTACACAGTATTCTAAGTGTGGTCGCACTAGTGACTTATATAGAGGTAAAATTATGTTCTCCTCATGAGCATCTATGCCTCTTTTAATGCATCCCATTATTTTATTTGCCTTTGCAGCAGCTGCCTGACACTGGCCGCTAAATGTGAGTTTATCGTACACCCATACACCCAGGTCTTTTTCAGTGACTGTTTTGCCCAGTGTTTTACAATTAAGCACATAATTATACATCTTGTTCGTTCTACCCAAGTGCATGACCTTACATTTATCCCCATTAAAGCTCATTTGCCATTTATCAGCCCAAGCTTCTAGTTTACATAAATCCTCCTGTAATATAAAATTGTCCTCCTCTGTATTGATTACCCTGCAGAGTTTAGTGTCATCTGCAAATATTGAAATTCTACTCTCTATGCCCCCTACAAGGTCATTAATAAATATGTTAAAGAGAAGCGGGCCCAAAACTGACCCCTGTGGTACCCCACTGCTAACCGTGACCCAGTCTGAGTGTGCTCCATTAATAACCACCCTTTATTTCCTATCCCTGAGCCAGCTCTTAACCCACCTACACATATTTTCCCCTATCCCCATTGTTCTCATTTTATGTATCAACCTTTTGTGTGGCACCGTATCAAAAGCTTTTGAAAAGTACATGTACACCACGTCCACTGCATTCCCTTGGTCCAGTCCGGAACTTACCTCTTCATAAAAGCTTATCAGATTAGTCTGACAGGAACGGTCCCTTTTAAACCCATGTTGATATTGGGTCATAAGGTTATTCTTCTCCAGATACTCCAGTATAGTATCTCTTAGAAAACCCTCCAGGATTTTACCCACAGTTGAAGTTATACTTACTGGCCTATAATTTCCAAGTTCAGTTTTTGTCCCTTTTTGAATATTGGCACCACATTTGCTATACGCCAGTCCTGTGGTACAGACCCTGTTATTATGGAATCTTTAAAGATTAAAAATAATGGTCTATCTATGACTGTGCTTAATTCCTGCAGTACTCGGGGGTGTATCCCATCCGGGCCTCGGGATTTGTCAATTTTAGTGATTTTTAGACGCCGCCATACTTCCTGCTGGGTTAAGCAGGTAACATTTAGCGGAGAATTTTTATCCCTGATCATGTTATCCGTCATGGGATTTTCTTGTGCAAATACTGATGAAAAAAAGTCATTTAGCATATTGGCTTTTTCCTCATCCTCATCCGCCATTTCACCCAGACTAATTTTAAGGGGGCCAACACTATCATTTTTTAGTTTCTTACTATTTATGTAGTTAAAGAATATTTTGGGATTATTTTTACTTTCTCTGGCAATGAGTCTCTCTGTCTCAATCTTTGCTGTCTTGATTTGCTTTTTACAGAATTTATTTAATCTTCTGTATTTAGTTAATGCCTCATCACTACCTACTTGCTTTAATTCTTTGAATGCTTTATTTTTATCTCTTATTGCACCCCTTACATCTCTATTTAGCCATAGTGGTTTCCTCCTATTTCTAGCATGTGAACTGGTTTGAGGAGGGACACATAGAACACGTCCGAAATGGCCAAATGTGGAGGAAGAGCCAGGCGGTAGACCACCGAGCTAATTCACTCGAGGACCTTGAAAGGTCCAATGTATCGCGGCGCGAACTTGGGGGACTCGACCAGCAGTTTGATATTTCGGGTGGAGAGCCACACCATGTCGCCAGGGGAGAAGCTTGGAGCGGGTTGCCGATGCGTGTCGACGGACGCCCTCATCCTTTCTTTAGAGGCCCGGATGGCATCCTGAGTGCGATCCCAAATGTCGCGAGCCTCCACTGCCCAGTCTGCCACCCTGGAGTCAGTGGAGGACACTGGCATCGGGACAGGGACGTGCGGATATTGGCCGTAGTTTAGGAGAAAGGGCGTCTGACCAGTGGAATCAGCCACCGCATTGTTTAGGGCAAATTCAGCCCATGGTAGCAAGGATGCCCAGTCATCCTGCCTGGCAGAGACGAAGTGCCGCAGGTACGTGACCAATGTCTGATTGGCTCTCTCAACCAAGCCATTCGTCTCGGGATGGTAAGCGGAGGACAAATTTAGCTCGATGCTGAGTAGGCTGCAGAGCTCCCTCCAAAAGCGAGACGCGAACTGGGGACCTCGATCACTCACAATTTTGTCCGGCATGCCATGTAGTCGGAATACATGTTTAATGAACAGCGTGGCAAGACCACGAGCGGAAGGCAACCGTGCGAGTGGCACCAGATGCACCATTTTAGAAAAATGGTCGGTGACCACCCAGATGACCGTACTGCCACCAGACTTGGGCAGGCCAACCATGAAATCCATGCCAACCATCTCCCAAGGTCTATCTGCCACAGGCAGAGGATACAATAACCCAGCCAGCCTCTGTCTAGAGGATCTGTTCCGTGCACACGAGACGCATGCCTGTATGTATTCCTTGATATCTCGAGCCATGGGTGGCCACCAATACGACCTTGCCAGGAGCTCTGTGGTCTGCTTATTACCAAAGTGACCACCCACCCTGGAGGCGTGTGCCCAGGCGAGAACCTCCAGCCGTAGCTGAGGAGGCACCAAGGTCTTGCCTGGTGGCACTGACTCGAGAGCAACTGGAGCCACGGTCATGAAGCTCTCCGGCGGGAGAATTAGCCATGGCTCAGCCTCTCCTTCCTCCACTGAAACCACCGAGCGCGAGAGAGCATCGGACGCTCTTCTCTCCTGAGAGGTAATGCAAGGTGAAGCGGAAGCAAGAGAAGAAGAGCGACCACCTAGCTTGACGAGAGTTCAAGTGCTGGGCCGTCTGTAAACAGACCAGATTTTTATGGTCCGTGTACACCTGGAAGGGAAACCGAGCTCCCTCCAGGAGATGTCTCCACTTGGAAAAGGCCAACTTCATGGCTAGCAGCTCCCTGTCACCGATGGAGTAATTCTTCTCCGCAGGTGAGAAGGTCTTTAAGAAGAAGCAGGGATGCTTCCGACCTTGAGCATCCTTCTGGTAAAGGACTGCTCCTGCACCGACGGAAGAGGAGTCTACCTCTAGGATAAACGGCTTATCCACATCGGGATGATGTAAAATGGGAGCGCCAGCAAAGTGGGATTTTAAAGACGAGAAGGCCTTGGAGACCTGTTCGGTCCAAGCATTAGGGGTTAGCTCCTTTCTTCGTGAGAGCAACCAAAGGAGCAACCAGTGTGGAAAAGTGAGGTATAAACTGGCGGTAATAATTGACGAACCCTAAAAAGCGCTGCACCGCTTTGAGTGAATGGGGTTCTTGCCAGTCCATTACCGCTTGCAGTTTGGCCGGATCCATAGCCAACCCCTGGGCCGAGATGATGTAGCCCAGGAACGGCAAGGACTCCTGCTCAAACTGGCACTTTTCCAGCTTGGCGAAAAGGGAGTTCGCCCATAGACGGTCGAAGAACCCGGCAGACGTCTCTCCGGTGGGTGGTCAAATCTGGCAAAAAGATGAGACTGTCATCCAGATAGACCACCACCGAGGTAGAGAGCATGTCGCGGAAGATGTCGTTGACGAAATCCTGGAATACAGCAGGCGCATTACAAAGGCCATCCCTGGTATTAAAAGCTGTCTTACACTCTTCTCCTTCACGGATGCGGATTAGGTTGTATGCCCCCCATAGATCTAGTTTCGTAAAGATCCGGGCCGCTCGCAACCTGTCAAATAGCTCAGAGATCAGCGGGAGAGGGTATTTGTTTTGACTGTTATGGCATTGAGACCTCTGTAGTCAATGCAGGGACGTAACTCTCCGCTCTTCTCTACGAAGAAGAACCCTGCACCAGCCGGCGACACCGACTTTCTGATAAATCCCCTAGCCAGGTTCTCCCGGATATATTGAGACATAGCCTCTGTCTCAGGGAGTGATAGTGGGTACACACAGCCTCTAGGAGGTTCAGTGCCTGGCATAAGGTCTATCGGGCAATCGTATGGACGGTGCGGCGGGAACGTCTCTGCAGACTTAGAGAAGACTTCCGCGTACTGTGGTAGGGCTTAGGAAGCGCGGAGAGATCTGCAGGCACTTCAGTGGAAGCTACCTGAACACTGCCCCTCAGGCACCTTCCCTCACAGTCCTTGCTCCAACCCAGTATATTCCCCGAAGCCCAATCAATATATTAGGGGAGTGGTAACGAAGCCAGGGAACTCCGAGAAGCACCTGGTCAATGCCATCTGGCAAAATGAGCATGGACAGAATCGCATGCTCATTCACTGCTGATTGCAGTGCGGCGGTAACTACTGCCGCTAAGCGGCGGTGCCGAGGATCCGGACACCGTCGGACGCTAGTGTATGGTGCGGTAAGCATAGTGGCGCTAGCTTGCCACTGCCTGGCGCTGACCTATGAACACACTCTGTCACCAATCGTAATATCGGAGGGTAGGGGTTTCCAATGAGTCAGTCACCAGACACATGCATCCATCACCATTCACACATAGCAAGATAAGTTTACACTAGCGCATGGCCGAGCCGCCATGTGGGCTTTTTATAGCCATGCGCTTCCGGGACCTTCCATTGCTCTGGGAAGGACCAATCCGATCCGAAGCAGGACCTGAATACGTGACCCGAGATCTCCACTGAGAGGTCGTCCTGCGGGCATGCTCAGTAGCACGGCGAGAGGACTTGGCCTCTGGAGCGGTTCCCTGCAAAGCAGGTTGCGCTACCATTGCTGGACCAGAGGTGGCAGCAACATCCAGACCCAGAGAGCGGGTCAGAGCAGGACGCCTGGCTCGCCGGGATTGCTGTGCAGGTCCCTGAGCAGTCGGAGGAGAATGAGAGACTGCTGGATGTACGGCTCTGGATTCCTGCCGTGCAGTGCCAGAAATCTGACGCCTAACAGTTCCAGGTAGTGGCAAGCTAGGCGCCACTGTGCATGCCGCACCGTCCACTAGCGCCCATCGGTGTCCGGCGTCCCGGCACCGTCGCTTAGCGGCTACAGTTACCGCCGCGCTGCAGTAGCAGCATCTGTTGGCGTTCGCGGCTGCGACGCCACACTCCGGCTGGCCTGTGGAGTTAACAGGTTCAGCGTTCCTTTCTCTTTTATATTAGGGCGTCTCTGTGTCCTAAACAGAGTCTGCCTTAACTACCTCGGGTGACGTTAACCCGAGTGCTCTACTTCGCCATCTAGCGAGTTTGCCATTATCGATCAGCAGTCTTTACACCTACCGCACGGTGGAGCCCGAGCGGCGAACGCACCTCCTATTATTTATATTTGGTGCGTTCTGCCATCCCTAACATTACACTAGCGCCAGGTTCTGGCTGGTAATGACAGACCTGCAGCAGCTGCAGCGCTACATTCGGCAGCTGGAGAGCAGGTTGGCGGTTATTGAGAGCACCAACTTAGCCACGAATGCTGCGCTAGCTGCTGCTCAGACAGTTACTGAGGCTGTCTCACATGTGCCCGCATGTTTGCCCACGCCGACAATTTCTCGCCTCCCGCTCCTCGATAAGTTTTCGGGCGAAAGCGCCACCTGTAGGGGATTCGTGAGCCAGTGCTCTATTCAGCTTGAGTTACTGGCTGCACGGTTCCCTACAGAGAGTGCTAAGGTGGGCTTTATTGTCTCACTGTTGTCTGGCAGGGCATTACAGTGGGCTACGCCATTGTGGGAACGTGTTGATCCCGTGGTTCAGGGTGCTGCTCAGTTCCTCGCGGCCCTGAAGCAGGTCTTTTTGGGACCACGGATCACGCACGATACCTCACTCCAATTATTATCTCTAACACAGGAGTCGCTCTCGGTTAGCCATTATGTCATCCGGTTCCGGACATTGGCTTCCGAATTAGAGTGGCCGGACAAAGCATTAGTCCCGGTGTTTTGGAGTGGGTTAGCTGAGCACGTCAAAGATGCTCTAGCTACCAGAGAGGTTCCCACAAGTCTGTAGGAACTGATTGCCATCTCCACTCGCATTGACCTCCGGTTTACGGAGCGCAGACTGGAACGTGCACAATCCAGACGTAGGGTTAATTTGGCTCCCACCTTCACAGAGCCGCTAAGAGATCCCACACAGGAGCTCTCATCTTCCGAACCTATGGAGGTGTCTCGCACCGGCCCCAAGCCACGTCCGATGCGAAGCTCCGTACATTGCTATCAATGCCGACAGTTTGGTCATTCGGCTAGCACGTGTCCACAACGCTCGAAAAAACGACCACGTCCAGTGGCCGTAGGTGGTGGTCAGTCCAATATGCAACCCTTTTCCCCTAAACCGGTATTCCTGGGCACTTTAGAGAGTAAGGCGTCCACCTGGGAGGCAGAGGTTACCGTGGATTCCGGGGCCGAAGGGAACTTTATGTCTTCGACATTCGCCCAGAAACCTGCTATTCCACTGGTGTTACTGCCCCAACCTCTGACCATTAGGGTGGTTAATGGTGCACCTTTATAGCTCCACTCGGGCTCTCTATCTCACCCTCTCATCGTGAGGTCCTGTCCCTGCTCATTTTGCCTGATGGCATCGACCAGGTGCTTCTCAGGGTTCCCTGGCTCCGTTACCACTCCCCTCATAATGATTGGGCTTCGGGGAGTATACTGGGTTGGAGAAAGGACTGTGACGGAAGGTGCCTGGGGGGGCAGTGTTCAGATAGCTTCCACTGAAGTGCCTGCGGATCTTTCCGCACTTCCGAAGCCCTACCACCAGTACGCGGACGTCTGCGGGCGAACTCTCTCTTTGCCAAGCTGGAGAAGTGCCAGTTTGAGCAGGAGTCCTTGCCGTTCCTGGGCTATATCATCTCGGCCAAGGGGTTGGCTATGGATCCTGCCAAACTGCAGGCGGTGATGGATTGGCAGGAACCCCATTCACTCAAAGCGGAGCAGCGCTTTTTAGGGTTCGTGAATTACTACCACCAGTATATACCGCACTTTTCCACACTGGTGGCTCCTTTGGTTGCTCTCACTAAAAAAGGAGCTAACCTCAACGCTTGGTCTGAACAGGTCTTCAAGGCCTTCACGTCTATAAAATCTCATTTTGCTGGTGCTCCCATCTTACATCGTCCCGATGTAGATAAGCCATTTATTCTGGAGGTAGATGCCTCTTCCGTCGGTGCAGGAGCAGTCCTTTTCCAGAAGGATGCTCAAGGTCGGAAGCATCCCTGCTTCTTCTCAAAGACCTTCTCATCGGCGGAGAAGAATTACTCCATCGGTGACAGGGAGTTGCTAGCCATGAAGTTGGCCTTTTCCGAGTGGAGACATCTCCTGGAGGGAGCTCGGTTTCCCTTCCAGGTATATACGGACCATAAAAATCTGGTCTATTTACAGACGGCCCAGCGCTTGAACTCTCGTCAGGCTAGGTGGTCGCTCTTCTTTTCCCGCTTCCACTTCACCCTGTATTATCTCTCAGGGGAAAAGAACGTCCGTGCGGATGCTCTCTCACGCTCGGTGGTTTCTGCGGAAGGAGAGGCTGAGCCTCTGCTAAATCTCCCACCGGAGAGTTTTACGACCGTGGCTCCAGTTGCTCTCAAGTCAGTGCCACCGGGCAAAACCTTGGTGCTTCCCCAGCTATGGCCGGAGGTTCTCTCTTGGGCACATGCCTCCAGGGTAGGTGGTCACTTTGGCAATAAGCGGACCACTGAACTCCTGGCAAGGTCATATTGGTGGCCGCATATGGCTCGAGATGTTAAGGAATACGTACAAGCATGCGTCTCGTGTGCACGGAACAGACCCTCTAGACAGAGGCCGACGGGGCTATTGTATCCTCTGCCAGTGGCTGATAGAAATTTGGAGATAGTTGGCATGGACTTCGTGGTTGGCCTGCCCAAGTCTGGCAGCAGTACGGTCATCTGGGTGGTCACCGACCATTTTTCCAAAATGGTGCATCTGGTGCCACTCACACGGTTGCTTTCCGCTCGTGGTCTTGCCACTCTGTTCATAAAGCACATATTCCGTTTACATGGCATGCCGGACAAAATCGTTAGTGATCGAGGTCCCCAGTTCGCGTCTCGGTTTTGGAGGGAGCTCTGCAGTCTACTCAGCATCGAGCTAAACCTGTCCTCCGCTTACCATCCTGAGACAAACGGCTTGGTGGAGAGAGCCAACCAAACCTTGGTCATGTACCTGCGGCATTTTGTCTCTGCCAGGCAGGATGACTGGGCATCCTTGCTACCATGGGCTGAGTTTGCCCTGAATAATGCAGTGGCCGATTCCACTGGTCAGACGCCCTTTCTTTTAAACTACGGCCAACATCCACGCGTCCCTGTCCCGATTCCAGTGTCCTCCGCTGATTCCAGGGTGGCAGACTGGGCAGTGGAGGCTCGCGACATTTGGGATTGCACTCAGGATGCTATCCGGGCCTCTAAAGAAAGGATGAGGGCATCCGCCGACACACATCGGCGACCCTCTCCAAGCTTCTCCCCCGGAGACATGGTGTGGCTCTCTACTCGAAATATCAAGCTGTGAGTCGAGTCCCCCAAGTTCGCGCCGCGATACATTGGACCTTTTAAGGTTCTCGAGCATATCAGCTCGGTGGTCTACCGCCTTGCTCTATTTATAAGCATAATGCACAAATAATCATGACATCATAGTGCTTCATTTGTGTCACATTTGAGGTATTATATTAAGCATATCAAAGTGTATCCCCTCAATCTGGTATTATATTTCACATATATGCATGTAACCTCATTATTCCGTTAAATACCTCCTACTTATATTAAAGGCTTTTTTTTTTACACAAATCTAGTGACATGCATAAAACAAGGAACGGTCTCACCGAGTTAGCAGGGTTATGTTCAGGTTACATGCATATATGTGAAATATAATACCTAGATTGAGGGAATACACTTTGATATTCTTAATATAATGCCACAAATGAAGCACTATGATGTCATGATTATTTGTGCATTATGCTTATAAATAGAGCCTGCAGTGAGTAATAAAACTGAGGTTGTTTAGAATAAGCTGGTTGTGGTATTTATCCACCATTTTAGGGCAGTATATGGCTAAAAGTCTGTCTAATCAGAGTGTGGTACATACTGGATAGTGAGGTGAATATTTCATATGCCAAATCTTTATATGGATCAGAAGGTATCCTGATGTTGTTTGGTTATTCATTCTCACCGGAGGGCATTGTTATAAGGCCATGTGGGCAAGGAGCAATATTCAGTCTCAAGGTACAGTGGTGATTTTGGATAATATCCATGTGTGTATACCTTATGCCCTAGGGCGGTCTATTGATACAGGATCAATTTATAACATCCAATCAAGGTCTATATAACTAAAGGATGCAATAGAATTGGTGATTGATGCTGTATTTACCAGCTTTTCTCTTTCTTTTTGTTCTGTTGTTCGTTATTCACTTGAGCACCTTGCACCTTTTCAGATTTTATATTTGTATAATAAAAGTAATATTTTATAATTATTTCTATCCATTGGCTGCTATAATAGTTTAAGAGGAGTGGATACACTAGTGCTATTCACTCCTAGATGGGAGCGTGATATTTCTTTCTCCCAAAACAACACATCGTACAGGAACCGTCCCATCATGTACAGTGGCTAGCTTCTGCGCAACAAGGAGCCATAGAGGTAGCTTCTCCATAATAACTTGCTCTATCTGTATCTTGACTCCTTCCAGAGGGGTACAAGCCCGGACGGGCAGGGTAAGCACAATTTGTCCTGGTGGCAAAACAAGATTGGCAGAGGCTGGAACGATCACTTTTCCCAACATCTTCCTGCTACTAGATGTCTCTTTGGCTTGAGCCGTACAGATTAGCTGTTGAAATACTCTTTGGGGAGTGTGAGGGCTCCTGTTAGGAACGGCGGAACGCACTAAATAAAAATAATAATAAAGTGCGTTCGCTAGAGTTGAGCGAAACGGGTCGAAAAAATTCAAAAGTCGCCGACTTTTGGCAAAGTCGGGTTTCATGAAACGAAACCCGACCCTAGGATGAGGTCGGCCACGAGGTCGGCGACTTACGCGCCAAAGTCGCGTTTCAAAAGTTTGTTTTGTGCTCTTTTTCAGCCAATCAGGATCCACGGACACTGTGGGCAACGTGATGACATAGGCACGGGTCACCACCATCTTTCAGAAGGGCATGCAAGTGATTGGCTTGCTTTGGTGGGCGTCACAGGGGGTATAAAAGGGCGTGCACGCCGACCGCCATCTTACTTCTGCCGATCTTAGCATAGGGAGAGGTTGCTGCTGATTCTGTAGGGAGAGCGTTAGGCAGGGAAGAAGACAAAAAAACTGCTTCTGCTGCTAGCGATTTGGCCTGCACAACACACCAGTCACTGTGTGTGCAGTGCAAGGGGAGGCTATATAGTGGTGTATCAGTGGTGTTGGTTGTTGGGCTGCCTTCTAAGGCTTCCTGACAGGCTGGCATTGCTGTTTACCCACTGCTCCGCAAACTGCTTTTTTAAAAGCAATCCAATCTCCCTTATCCTCTAGTCACTTTGGTCACAGCTGCACCATCGAACCTGTCACATAGCGCTCAGATATTCATTGGGCCTCAAACTGCTTAAGCAATCCCAATTTTTTTTTTTGTCCTGCTGAGAAGAAAAAAAAACTGCTTCTGCTGCTGATAGCAATTTGGCCTGCACAACACACCAGTCACTGTGTGTGCAGTGCAAGGGGAGGCTATATAGTGGTGTATCAGTGGTGTTGGTTGTTGGGCTGCCTTTTAAGGCTTCCTGACAGGCTGGCATTGCTGTTTACCCACTGCTCCGCAAACTGCTTTTTTAAAAGCAATCCAATCTCCCTTATCCTCTAGTCACTTTGGTCACAGCTGTGCCATCGAGCCTGTCACATAGCGCTCAGATATTCATTGGGCCTCACACAATCCAAAAGTGTCCAGTGTCCAAAAGTGTGTGCAGACATTCAAAATCTCACTTATCCTCTAGTCACTTAGGTCACAGCTGTGCCATCGAGCCTGTCACATAGCGCTCAGATATTCATTGGGCCTCACACAATCCAAAAGTGTCCAGTGTCCAAAAGTATGTGCAGACATTCAAAATCTCACTTATCCTCTAGTCACTTAGGTCACAGTTGTGCCATCGAGCCTGTCACATAGCGCTCAGATATTCATTGGGCCTCACACAATCCAAAAGTGTCCAGTGTCCAAAAGTGTGTGCAGACATTCAAAATCTCCCCTGTCCTATAGACACCTTGTACCTTGTTTTACATACTATATAGTTTGTTGGATTTTGTCTACATTTCTACCAAAAATGAGGAAGGCTGGTGGAAGAGGCCGTGGAATTGGGCGGGGGTTGGCAGCTGGTAATGATGGTGTTGGTGGTGGATCTGATGGTAGTGGCAAGAGCAAAATAGGACCGAATGCAGGAGGTGTTGAGCCTGCGTCATCGTCTGGCTACATAAGGCCTCGAACGCTTAGTTTTCTAGGAGTTGGCAAACCGCTTTTAAAGCCAGAGCATCAGGAAAAAGTTTTGTCTTACATTGCTGACTCAGCCTCCAGCTCTATCGCCTCCTCTTCTTCAGTTGTAAAAAGTAAAAGCACTGAGTCGTCATTGGAGGCTTATGTTCATGAACCACACCTTTCCTTGTGTCCTTCACCCCAACCAAGATTGAAGGATGACGCAGGCCATACTACTGATTACTCCATGGAGCTGTTTTCACATACCATGCCTGGATTATCAAGTGAAATGGTGAATTACCCAGGCCAAGATGAATCTGACATGGAGTGCGCTGATGCACAGCCGCTGATGGATGATTCTGCTGGTACATTCACTCAGAGCACTACATTGTCCTCGCAGTGTACATAGCCAGATTCTGACCCTGATGAGACTCAGGTGCCCCTTCCCGCACACTATACCACCATACACGGTGACACAGAGGAAGGTGCACATGACATAGAAGAGGAGGTGATGGATGACCCAGTTGTTGACCCAGATTGGCATCCATTGGGGGAAGAGGGTGCTGCTTCCAATAGCTCAGATGAGGAGCATCCACAGCAGACATCGACATCGCAACAGCTGTTCTCTGGCAGGCCCGTAGCACTCCAAAGACAGGTTCCAAACATCAAAAGAGTTGCTGGACAGCTTGTCCAGAGGGTCAAAAGATCACAGCGTGCTAGGCCGCAAAATGTCTGCCAAAGTAGGAAGAGTGCAGTGTGGCACTTTTTTGACCAAAATCCTCATGATCAGGCCAAGGTTATCTGTAAGAAGTGCGCAAAGACCTTTAGCCGAGGGAAAAATCTGAAAAATTTGAATACCAGTTGCATGCTTAGACATTTAACCAGCATGCACTTGCAAGCGTGGACACAACACCAAACCTCAAGTGCCACATGTGCAACTGATCACAACGAAGGTAGTCATCAACGCTACATTGTTTCCCCCACTGTAAGCCCACCGGTTAGCACAGCAGCAAATGTTGAGGTGTCGTTGCAAGGCCACAGCAGTCAGGGAATCCCACTGTTATATCAACGAAAGACTGATTCTAGGCCATCAGAAAGAACACCAACTCCATCACCATCATCAACCCTCTCTCAGTCCGCTCTGTCCACCGCTACTTCCACCATATGCAGCTCTCAAGTCCAGCTCACCCTCCCAGACACTATGAGTAGGTCAAGAAAGTACTCAGTCTCTCATCCGCGTACACTGGGTTTGAACGCCCACATTGCCAAACTAATCTCGTTTGAGATGATGCCCTTTCGGTTGGTGGAAAGCACAGCTTTCCGCGAACTCATGGCCTATGCAGTACCACGCTATGACCTACCCAGTCGCCACTTCTTCTCTCGCAAAGTCATCCCAGCCCTCCACCATCATGTGAAAAACCGCATTGTCCATGCACTCAAGCAGTCAGTGAGCGGAAAGGTGCACCTCACAACTGATGCATGGTCCAGTCGGCATGGCCAGGGCCGTTACGTGTCCATCACTGCGCACTGGGTTAATGTGGTGGATGCAGGGTCCACAGGGGACAGCGGTGGTGGGACAGTGCTGCCTAGCCCACGGTATAGGAAACAGTTGGCTGTAGGCGTTCCACCCTCCTCCTCCTCCAGAAGCGAAAGCTCGTCCACAGAGCGCAGTCGTACGAGCACTCCATTTGCAGCTGCCACTGTTGCACACGATGTGTCCCCCTATCGAGCAGCTAGTGGAAAGCGTCAGCAGGCTGTGTTGCAGATGATGTGTTTGGGCGACAGACATACCGCCGAGGTGCTGGCCGAGTACTTGAAGCGACAAACTGAGTCATGGCTGGGCAGTGTACATCTTGAGGCAGGCAATGTAGTTAGTGATAACGGCCGTAATTTTGTGGCAGCCATAGCCCTTTCAAAACTCAGCCACATACCTTGCTTGGCTCAACTTTGAACCTGGTGGTGCAGTGCTTCCTCAAAAATTATCCGGAGTTAACAGCCCTGCTCCAGAAGGTGCGAAGACTGTGCGCGCACATCCGCCGGTCGCCTGTACACTCCGTTCGTATGCAGAAGCTGCAGCGATTGCTCCACCTTCCCAACCACCACCTCATTATCGACATTGCAACAAGGTGGAACTCCACCCTGCACATGGTGGAGCGGCTGTGCGAGCAGAGGCAGGCCATAATGCATTTGTGGGAGGATACATGGCCAGGCACTTTGAGAGCAGACATGGAGTTGACAGGTGTGCAGTGGTCGAAGCTGAAAGACCTTTGTAAAGTCCTTCAGTGTTTTGAGGAATGCACACGGCTGGTAAGCGCAGATGACGCCATCCTAAGCATGAGCATCCCACTTATGCGTCTGCTCATGCAAACTTTGTCGCACCTTAAGGAGCAGGAGTCCGCAGCCAATGTTGATGAGGAGGAAGAGGAGGAGGGAATCCTTGATGACATTCAGCCATTGTCTGCTCAGGGACCTCTCCTGGACGAGGTGGAGGAAGAAGAGGAGGAGGAGGATGATGATGGGGATGATTACTTAGGGGAGGAGGATGCATCTCGTGGGGCAAGTGAAAATGTTGGCGTGGCAAGGTCTGGTACAGGGTTTGTGCGTGACTGGAGGGATGTGGATTTGCCAGAAAGTGCTCCTCCACCCAGCACTCGCAGTGCATCATTGACACCGGGAACATTGGCCCACATGTCAGATTATGCCTTGCGGATCCTAAAAAGGGACCCACGCATTGCCAAAATGATGAACGATGACGACTACTGGTTGGCCAGCATCCTGGATCCACGCTATAAAGGCAAATTACAAAACATCATGCCACAGGAGAACCTTGACCTAATATTGGCTAATAAACAAGCAACTCTGGTAAATCGGTTGCTTGAGGCATTCCCAGCACACAGCAGCGGTGATGGTTCTCACACGAGCCGTACGGGCCGGGGGCAGCTTGGCAGAGGTGTTCGTGGTGCACACAGCAGAAGTGGCGTTGGAGACAGGGGTTTCATGACAATGTTGTGGACTGATTTTTCAAATACCGCTCACACAACTGGTAATACTGCATCGATGGAAAGTGACAGGAGACAGCAGTTGTCAACTATGGTTACAAACTACTTTTCCTCCCATATCGATGTTCTCCCACACAGGTCATTCCCCTTTGACTATTGGGCCGCTAAACTGGACACCTGGCCTGAATTGGCTCAATATGCCTTACAGGAGCTCGCTTGCCCAGCTGCAAGTGTGCTATCGGAAAGAGTCTTCAGTGCAGCTGGATCAATCCTGACAGAAAAAAGGACCCGTCTGTCAACCCAAAATGTGGATGATCTAACCTTCATTAAAATGAACCACGCATGGGTTTCCAAGGATTTTGTCCCACCTTCCCCTGATGACACATAGGGTGACAGAAAAATGGCTTGCTTTGGTCCACCTCTTCCTGGTACTTCACCTATTTCGCCTTTTGCATCAGCTGAATGTCCAACATCAACATATGCCACTTTCTAAAACTCCCTAACTGTGCTGCCTCCCCCCATGGCTGGGGTCACCACCTAGCGCACGACACCGTGCGAGTGCCGTTGCCCTGGACAGGTGGGTAGGCCGACTCTTGGGCGCGGGCACTGGCACAGGGTCCCTCATAGTGCAATCAAGTGTCTCTGACGGTGGTGGTGCACACCCGCCGTCAGACACACCGCTGTACTATGAGGGGCCCAGTGCCAGTACCGACGCCCACGAGTGGGCCCCCCTTGCTTGGGCAGGGCCCCAGCATTTGCAATCTTTACCTCTCCCTGCTCCTCCGCTGTGTAATCTGGGCCGTCAAATCCATACTGTGCCTGACACCGTCTGAGCCTGCCTCCTGATGTATAGACATATATTTTGAATGTGTACGCTATCCATACATGTTATCCGGGGATACGGTACCCTTTCTAACCTTTGTGCAATCACGTGCAATCCATACTGGGCCTAACACCGTCTGAGCCTGCCTCCTGAGACATATATTTTGAATGTGTACGCTATCCATACATGTTATCCAGGGATACGGTACCCTTTCTAACCTTTGTGCAATCACGTGCAATCCATACTGGGCCTAACACCGTCTGAGCCTGCCTCATGCTGTATAGACATATATTTTGAATGTGTACGCTATCCATACATGTTATCCGGGGATACGGTACCCTTTCTAACCTTTGTGCAATCACGTGCAATCCATACTGGGCCTAACACCGTCTGAGCCTGCCTCCTGAGACATATATTTTGAATGTGTACGCTATCCATACATGTTATCTGGGGATACGGTACCCTTTCTAACCTTTGTGCAATCACGTGCAATCCATACTGGGCCTAACACCGTCTGAGCCTGCCTCATGCTGTATAGACATATATTTTGAATGTGTACGCTATCCATACATGTTATCCGGTGATACGGTACCCTTTCTAACCTTTGTGCAATCACGTGCAATCCATACTGGGCCTAACACCGTCTGAGCCTGCCTCATGCTGTATAGACATATATTTTGAATGTGTACGCTATCCATACATGTTATCCGGTGATACGGTACCCTTTCTAACCTTTGTGCAATCACGTGCAATCCACGTGATTGCACGGCCTAACACCGTCTGAGCCTGCCTCATGCTGTATAGACATATATTTTGAATGTGTACGCTATCCATACATGTTATCCGGTGATACGGTACCCTTTCTAACCTTTGTGTAATCACGTGCAATCCATACTGGGCCTAACACCGTCTGAGCCTGCCTCCTGAGACATATATTTTGAATGTGTACGCTATCCATACATGTTATCTGGGGATACGGTAACCTTTCTCACCTTTGTGCAATCACGTGTAATCCATACTGGGCGTGAGAACGGCTGGCGAGCTGTTAAGCAAGCTACAGCACCTGTCCAGACAAGTACAGGGATTCCCTAGCGAGGAGACTTATTTGATTGTTTTCAATGTTGGGACAGCAATTTTTGGGGAGCACTATACTCTGGAGAATGATAGATGGGGCCCACCATACACTGGAACATTCCAAAGGTGGACATCAGACACTGGAGCAGCATTTACAGGGCCCATTATACACTAGAGCATTAGAAATGGGGCCCATTATGTTTGGAGCATTATTTGGGCCCATAAGACAGTGGAGCTTCATCCATGGGGACCAACATATACTGTAGCATTATGTGGAGCTCATCATATACTGTTTCAAACATTATATGGGACCAATGATTCTGTATGGAGAAATAGATGGGCCTCGTCATGAGATGTAAAAAGTGAGGTATTTTTCATTGGACTATACCGCTATTTCTCTGCCGTATCGGAGCATGATGAGTTGTGGTATGTGTTAAAGGGGCGCTCTTTGGCCCAGGGCACATGAAAACCTGGAGCCAGCCCTCCCCCCCCACAGTTTGTAGCCAAATAACCCCCATTTTTCAGTGCGTAACTTGTATTATGAAGTTAATTAAGGTTGACAAGCTTAAGAAAGAAGAATTGATGCTTTTGGCATTCAAATGGGCACTGTAGGTGTGTTTCCTGTCCTCCTCTCACTGCCGACTTTTATTCCCCATTGACTTACATTGGGTTTCGTGTTTCGGGACGACCCCGACTTTTCCCTATAATCGGACGATCTTGCTCGACCCGACTTTTGGAAAAGTCGGGTTTCACGAAACGAAACGCGACCCTAAAAAACCAAAAGTCGCTCAACTCTAGCGTTCGCCGCTCAGGGTCCACCGTGCAGTAGGTGATATAACCACTGCTTAGTGGTGGCAGGAGCAATATGGCGGAAATGCGCACAGGGTTAAACTTCATCCAGGTGCGCAAAGCAATCTCAGTTAATTCACAGAGATGCCAAATAAGTACAAACACAAAAGGTCACAGGTACTCAGTAAAAATGCACATACACGGTATCAGGTCACAGGAGTAGCCCAAGACGGCGGCACTACGTCCGTCTAGACCTACCGTGTGCGGAGCGTCGCAACTGCGGACGCTAAGGAGAGCTGCTACTGCAGCGTGGCGTGGACACTGCCGCTAAACGACAAGGCTAAGGCGCAAGCGCAATGTCGGACGCTAGCAGCTGTGGATGTTGCAGCAGAGGAGCGCTGGCGCTGATTCTAACTCAGTCCCTAACCACATACGTAACATCAGAGGGAAGGGGTTTTTTAATGAGTCATTCACCAGAATCATACATCTGTCCTCATACACACAGCAGCAAGTAAGTCTATATCAGCGCATAGCGTAACAGCCATGCGCGCCTTTTATAGCAGCCGGGACCTTCCGCAAGCTTCCAGATTTCTGAGATGGACCAATGAGATCTGGAGCGGGACCTGAGCACATGACTCCCGATCTCCAATGGGAGATAATCCCTTAGCATGCTCAGTAGGAGGAAAGAAGGACTTAGCCTCAGGAGAGATTTGCTGCAAGACAATCTCCTCTGCAATTTCCTCTGCAGTAGATAAACAGCAAGAGACTGCAGAATGTGAGGGTCTGGATCCCTGAGGAGTAAGCGCAGAAATCTGACACCTAACAGCTCCACTCTTTCAGGGACACATTTGGGGAGTCGTTGATGAGACTTCTGAATTCTTTCAGCACATTCATCCCTAGAGTGACAGCGTGTCAGTTACCGGCGTCTCCAGTGGTCAGCACCACTCCCTTCCGACCTACATTTCGCAATTTTCAAATTTTGAATTTTTATTCTGTTAAACCAGAGAGTGATGTGACACAAAATAGTTACTAAATAACATTTCCCACATGTCTACTTTACATCAGCACAATTTTGGAAACAATTTTTTTTTTTGTTAGGAAGTTATAAGGGTTAAAAGTTGACCAGTGATTTCTCATTTTTACAACAATATTTACAAAACCATTTTTTTTAGGGACCACCTCACGTTTGAAGTCACTTTGAGGGGTCTATATGGCAGAAAATACCCAAAAGTGACACCATTCTAAAAACTGCACCCCTCAAGCTACTCAAAACTACATTCTAGGAGATTATTAACCCTTCAGGTGCTTCACAGGAACTAAAGCAACGTGGAAGGAAAAAATGGACATTTTATTTTTTGCACCACAAATTTTCTTTTATCATTAATTTTTTTCATTTTCACATGGGCTACAGGATAAAATGGATCCTAAAATTTGTTGGGCAATTTCTCCTGAGTACACTGATACCTCATATGTGGTCATAAACCACTGTTTGGGCGCACGGCAGGGCTCGGAAGGGAAGGAGCACATTTGACTTTTTGAATGGAAAATATGCTGGAATATTTAGCGCTTGCCATGTCGCTGTGCGCCTAAGCACTGGAGCTTCCCCACAAGTGACCCCATTTTGGAAACTAGACCCCCCAAGGAACTTATCTACATGCATAGTGATCACTTTGAACCCCCCAGGTGCTTCACAAATTGATCGGTAAAAAAAAAAAGTACTTTTTTTTCACAAAAATTTTCTTTTGGTCTCAGTTTTTTCATTTTCACATGGGCAACAGGATAAAATGGATCCTAAAATGTGTTGGGCAATTTCTCCTGAGTGCACAGATACCTTATATGTGGTCATAAACCACTCTTTGGGCGCACGGCAGGGTCCGTAAGTGAAGGAGCGCTATTTGACTTTTTGAATGGAAAATTCGCTCCAATAGTTATCGGACACCATGTCGCGTTTGGAGAGCCCCTGTGTACCTAAACATTGGAGCTCCCCCACAAGTGACACCATTTTGGAAACTAGACCCCTTAAGGAACTTATCTAGATGTGGAGGGAGCACTTTGAACCCCCAAGTGCTTCACAAAAGTTTATAACGTAGAGCAGTGAAAATAAAAAATCATTTTTTTTCCTCAAAAAAGATTTTTTAGCACGCTATTTTTTATTTTCACAAGGGTAACAGGAGAAATTGGACCACAAAAGTTGTTGTCCAGTTTGTCCTGAGTACGCTGGTACCCCATATGTGGGGGGGAACCACTGTTTGGGCGCACGGCAGGGCTCAGAAGGGAAGGAGTGCCATTTGACTTTTTGAAATGAAAATTAGCTCCAATCGTTAGCGGACACCATGTCGTGTTTGGAGAGCCCCTGTGTGCCTAAACTTTGGAGCTCCCCCACAAATGACCCCAGTATGGAAACTAGACCCCCTAAGGAACTTATCTAGATGCATAGTGAGCACTTTGAACCCCCAGGTGCTTCACAGAAGTTTATAACGCAGAGCCGTGAAATTAAAAAATATATTTTTTTTTCTTAAAAAAAAATATTTTTAGTCCGCAATTTTTTATTTTCACAGGGGTACCAGGATAGATTGGACCCCAAAAGTTGTTGTACAGTTAGTCCTGAGTACACTGGTACCCCATATGTGGGGGGGGACAACTGTTTGGGCACACGTCGGGGCTCAGCAGGGAGGTAGTGACATTTTGAAATGCTGACTTTGATGGCATGGTCTGAGGGTGTCATGTTACATTTGCAGAGCCCCTGTGTGCCTAAACAGTAGAAACCCCCGGCATGTGACCTCATTTTGGAAACTAGACCCCCCAAGGAACTTATCTAGATGTGTGGTGAGCACCTTGAACCCCCAAGTGCTTCACAGAAGTTTATAACGCAGAGCCGTGAAAATAAAAAATCATTTTTTTTCCTCAAAAAAAAAAGATTTTTAGCCCGCAATTTTTTTTCACAACAGTAACAGGATGAATTGGACCCCAAAAGTTGTTGTACAGTTTGTCCTGAGTACGCTGGTACCCCATATGTGGGGGGGATCCACTGTTTGGGCACACATCAGGGCTCGGAAGGGAAGTAGTGACATTTTGAAATGCTGACTTTGATGGCATGGTCTGCGGGCATCATGTTACATTTGCAGAGCCCTTGATGTACCTAAACTGTGGAAACCCCCCACAAGTGACCCCATTTTGGAAACTAGACCACATAAGGAAGTTGCCTAAATGTGTGGTGAGCACACTGAACCCCCAAGTGCTTCACAGAAGATTATAACGCAGAGCCATGAAAATAAAAAATAATTTTTTTTTCCTCAAAAAATGATTTTTTAGCTCTCAATTTTTTATTTTCACAAGGGTAACAGGAGAAATTGGACCCCAAAAGTTGTTGTACAGTTTGTCCTGAGTACGCTGATACCCCATATGTGGGGGGAAAACCACTGTATGGGTACACGTCAGGGCTCGGAAGGGAAGTAGTGACATTTTGAAATGCTGACTTTGATGGCATGGTCTGCGGGCGTCATGTTACATTTGCAGAGACCTTGATGTACCTAAGCTGTTGAAACCCCCCACAATTGACCCCATTTTGGAAACTAGACCCCTTAAGGAAGTTGCCTAGATGTGTAGTGAGCACACCGAACCCCCAAGTGCTTCACAGAAGATTATAACGCAGAGCCATGAAAATAAAAAATAATTTTTTTTTCCTCAAAAAATGATTTTTTAGCTCTCAATTTTTTATTTTCACAAGGGTAACAGGAGAAATTGGACCCCAAAAGTTGTTGTCCAGTTTGTCCTGAGTACGCTGGTACCCCATATGTTGGGGTAAACCACTGTTTGGGCACATGTCAGGGCTTGGAAGGGAGGGTGCACCGTTTGACTTTTTGAACGCAAAATTGGCTGGAATCAATGGATGCACCATGTCACGTTTGTAGACCCCCTGATGTGCCTAAACAGTGGAAACCCCTCAATTCTAACTCCAACCCTAACCCCAACACACCCCTAACCACAGCCCTAACCCTAACACATCCCTAACCACAAGCCTAACCCTAATTCCAAAGCTAACCCTAATTCCAACCCTAACCCTAATTCCAACCCTAACCCTAATTCAACCCTAACCCTCTTTCCAACCCTAACCCTCTTTCCAACCCTAACCCTCTTTCCAACCCTAACCCTCTTTCCAATCCTAACCCTAACCCTCTTTCCAACCCTAACCCTAACCCTCTTTCCAACCCTAACCCTCTTTCCAACCCTAACCCTAACCCTCTTTCCAACCCTAACCCTCTTTCCAACCCTAACCCTAACCCTCTTTCCAACCCTAACCCTCTTTTCAACCCTAACCCTAACCCTCTTTTCAACCCTAACCCTAACCCTCTTTTCAACCCTAACCCTAACCCTAATGGAAAAATAAAAATAAAAATATTTTCTTTACTTTATTAGGTGTGCCTACCTATGGGGGTGATAATCGGGGGGTTTATTTACTTTTTCTTTCGTTTTGATCACTGTGAGAGTGATCAAAATGAAAGAATGGAATCTGCAGCCGGCAGATTCGGGCGGGCGCACTGCGCATGCGCCCACCATTTTCAAGATGGCGGCGCCCATGAACCGGAGCCGCCGGACACCGGGAGCGACAGGGGGACTTAGAAGGTGCCGGGGGAGGTGAGATGGGGTGAGGGGGTTATCGGAAGCTGGCGGGGAGCAGAGGGAATGGGTGGGGGGCAGATGATGACAGCGGCGGCAGATCGCCGCTGTCATTCAGTTGCGGGGGGGGCGATCGCCGGTGGGGGGGGGTGGAATCGGTGTCTCCAGCCATGTCCGATGCTACAGCAGCATCGGCCATGGCTGGATTGTAATGTTTCATCAATTTTCATTGATGAAATATTACTATCGCTCTGATTGGCTGTTTCACTTTTAACAGCCAATCAGAGCGATCGTAGCCACATGGGGGCGAAGCCACGCCCCCTGTGGCGAAGAACAAAGCCCCCTGTATCTGCGGGTCGGGTGACCTTTCAGTGACCTAGGTCACCCGACCCGCAGGGGGGCTTTAAAGTCATGACGCCACATAGGCGTCATGGGTCGTTCTGGCACGACTTTTCATGACGCCTACGTGGCGTCAAAGGTCGTAAAGGGGTTAAAGATCCGCCCCCTACTGATGAGTGCAAAGGTTGGTCTGGGTCGGAAAACTTTCCCCTGGGCAACAATGGTGACAATCCCGACAGTTCCGGACCCGGCGCAAGAGAGGTACCCCCAGTCTGGTCCATCTTCTTACAGATGCATAGCCAATTCACAAAAGTCCTCAATAAACTGTGTTCTAATACTTCCATCATATCCAATAGAGATGAGCAAAATATTCACAGTATCCTGAGAGAGCGCCCACATTGGTACGCTCCAGACCAAGAAAGTGCAAACTTCCTTGCCAACACTCGAATGCCTGCAATCTTGGCACCTGTTGCGATTACTAGGTCCTTGAAACGTCACGACATTGTGTGAGGCTAGTAGTCTCAAGAGGTGGGTGAATACTCATGTACATTGAAGTTCTCTTAGTTTTTATACTTATTTGTCTCAAAGTCAGATATTTGCACCTTGGTGGGCACATTGTGCACATTAAGGCTATGCGCACACGCCACGGATTCACCCGCGGATTTGTATCTGCAGATCCGCAGGTAAAATAGCAGCTAAAATGACCTGCGGTTTTACCTGTGGATTTTCCAGCGGTTTTCCCCTGCGGTTTGACACCTGGACAATGGAATAGGTGGCAAACCGCAGCAGAATCCACAGAAAGAATTGACATGTCAATTCTTTCTGCGGATTCAAAACCGCAGCTTTTCCTCAGTTGAAAATCCGCAGCATGTGCACAGCTGAATGTAAATCACATAGACTTACATTGTACTGTACATTGTCTACAGAACTGCTGCAGATCCGCAAAGCCCAAATCCGCAGCAGAATCCGCAGCGTGTGCACATAGCCTAAGAGTCACAAGTTCTCCAAAATCAATTCATCCAATGGTTTTCTTTATTCTTATTGGAATTTGTACATTGTAGATTCAGACAAAGCATGAGAAATTACATTAGACCGGCACCGCTGCCACTCACACCTGTAGCTGAAGTCTGTTGTAATTAAGGAAAAAACAAATAAGCCCGAGAAAAACAAATCATTCAATGTCCAAGAAAAAAAAGAAAATGGTGGCACTCACCGTCCCATGAAAAGTTTCCTTATTATTTCACATTAAAACCTGGATGCAGCAGAGTCTGCGGAACACATCACGGGCGACGGTCGTTTCTCACCTCCTGCGTTTCAACGGTTCCTGTAGATTCAGACAATAATAATAATCTCTTTAACCCCTTTCTGACATCTGACGTACTATCCCGTCCTTGGGCCTTGTGCCCCTATGCCCATGGATGGGATAGTACGTCATAGCGATCAGCGGCACTCACAGGGTGAGCGCCGCTGATTGAGGCCGGGTGTCAGCTGATTATCACAGCTGACACCCGGCACTATGTGTCAGGGGTGATCACGGACCACCCCCGACATGTTAACCCCTGGCACACTGCGATCAAGCACGATCGCAGTGTACCGGGGGTTTAGGGAAGCATCGGCAGGGAGGGGGCTCCCTCCGTGCTTCCCTGAGACCCCCAGCACAGCGCGATGTGCTGCGCTGCTCTGGGGGTCTCCTTCCCTGCAGGTCCCCGGATCCAATATGGCGGCGGGGACCTTCGGGGGCCTGCACGGAGCCGGCTTCCTCATTCCCTGCAGAGCGCAGGCATGAGGAAGCCTGTGCAGCGCCTGTGTCAGATCGCTGATCTGTCACAGTGATCTGTGATGTGTCAGATCAGCGATCTCACACATGACAGTGAAATAAAGTTAAAAAAAAGTGTAAAAATAATTTATAAAAAAATCGCTAAATAAATAAAAAATATTCCCTAATAAATTCATTTTTTGGAAATAAAAAAAACAAACAATAAAAGTACACATATTTAGTATCGCTGCGTCCGTAACGACCCGCCCTATAAAACTGTCACATTAGTTAACCCCTTTAGCGAACCCCTTAAAAAATAAAAATAAAAAACAAAGCAAAAAATAATGCTTTATTATCATACTGCTGAACAAAAAGTGCAATAACGCGCGATCAAAAAGACGGATATAAATAACCAAGGTACCGCTGAAAACGTCATCTTGTCCCGCAAAAAACGAGCCACGACACAGCATCATCAGCGAAAAAATAAAAAAGTTATAGCTCGCAGAATAAAGTGATACAAAAATAATTATTTTTTATATAAAATTGTTTTCATTGCATAAAAGCGCCAAAACATAAAAAAATGACATAAATGAGGTATCGCTGTAATCATAATGACCCAAAGAATAAAACCGCCTTATCAATTTTACCGCACGTGGAACGGTGTAAACACATCCCCAAAAAAAATTCTTCAAATGCTGGTTTTTGTTCATTCTGCGCCCCAAAAATCGGAATAAAAAGTGATCAAAAAATGTCACATGCCCGAAAATGGTACCAATAAAAACGTCAACTCATCCCGCAAAAAATAAGACCTCACATGATTCGGTGGGTCAAAATATGGAAAAATTATAGCTCTCAAAATGTGGTGATGCAAAAACTATTTTTACAATAAAAAGCGTCTTTTAGCATGTGACAGCTACCAAACATAAAAGCCCGCTATAAATAGAAAATCAAACCCCCCCTTTATCACCCCCTTAGTTAGGGAAAAATAATAAAATTAAAAAAAGTATTTATTTCCATTTTCCAATTAGTGTTAAGGCTAGGGTTAGGGCTAGGGCTGAGATTAGGGTTAGGGGTGTGTTGGGGTTAGGGTTGGAGTTATAATTGGGGGGTTTCCACTGTTTGGGCACATCAGGGGCTCTCCAAACGCAACATGGCGTCTGAGCTCAATTCCAGCCAATTCTGCGTTGAAAAAGTCAAACGGTGCTCCTTCCCTTCCAAGCTCTGCCATGTGCCCAAAGAGTGGTTTACCCCTACATATGGGGTATCAACCTACTCAGGACAAATTGCAAAACAACTATTGGGGTCCATTTTCTCCTGTTACGCTTAGGAAAATAAAAAATTGGGGGCAAAAATATAATTTTTGTGGAAAAAAAAAGATTTTTTATTTTCACGCCCAGGCGTTATAAACTTCTGTGAAGCACTTGGGGGTTCAAAGTGCTCACAACACATCTAGATAAGTTCCGTGGGGGGTCTAGTTTCCAAAATGGGGTCACTTGTGGGGAGTTCCAACAGTTTAGGCACATCAGAGGCTCTCCAAACGCGACATGAAACCCGCAGACCATTCCATCAAAGTCTGCATTCCAAAACGTCACAACTTCCCTTCCGAGCCCCCACGTGTGCCCATACAGTAGTTTTCTCCCACATATGGGGTATCAGTGTACTCATGACAAATTGCACAACAACTTTTGGATAAGTAAAAAAAATGTAGTCAGCTTACCCGTCTGCAAAGCAATCCCCAAGCCTGCCAACGCCCAGCACGGACTGTGGTGAGCATCCACATGAATTAGGAGCAAGAGAAAGAAAAAAAAATTTAATTGATCCAGCTGGAGACAGAGGCGGCTGCAATTAACAAAGCTTTATTGGACAACTTAAAAATATGTTGGTTCTAAAAAATTTCTTATAGCAAACACCAAGCACACCAGTGAGGAGGATCAACGCGTTTCAACTAAAAAATAGTCTTAGTCATGATCTACCTGCTAATACATTGAGAAACTATATATAGAGTGCACATGACATTGATTGGACTGACAATTAAAAATGCAAAAAAGCATATACAAATTGAGGAAAAAAAAAAAACAAACCCAAATATTAGTTGGTCAAGAATCATCATGGATAACGGTGAATTAGGATAAAACATTTCCTTATAAGATACTGCATGAACAGTGTTCAGTATAATTTTATTAAATCTTGTCTGGCATTGAGACCACGGGGAATACGGGTGTCAAGCATAAACATCCAGTATGTTTCACGGTTAAATAATTTCTGTTGTAAATTACCTCCTCTAGGAGGTTTGTAAACCTTTTCTTCCACAAAATCTAAAACTACTTAAATTGCCTTTGTGCACATTGTAAAAATGTCTTGACACAGCTGAGGCGGACAGGGCTTGAGAATTTACAGCGTCTGGTAAATGTCTCCTGATCCACACCTTCAGCGGACAAGTAGTGCAGCCGACATACTGAACTTTGCATGCGGTACATTCTATAAGATACACCACATTCTCAGTGTTGCAATTAATGTAATCATGTATGTCAAATTACTTTTGATTATATGAAGACAAAAATGTATTTGTTTTATAAACATAACTGCATGTTTTGCAACGGTTAGCTCCACATCTAAAAAAATCCTGTGGCGTCCAGCCAAGTAGCTCTATTAGTATCCCGAGGAGAGCTGAGAAATAAGCTTGGAGACAGGATCGAACCCAGGGTAGGAGCTCGTTTTGCTACAAACTTGATGTCACTATGCATTAGTATTTGTTTCAATCTGTCATCTTGTTTCAGCATTGGTAAATGTTTTTTAATGATATCTACAATTTGTCCATATACTGCAAGCTATAAGGAGTACTGAATACTACATTATTATTATTATAGTTCTTTTTATTTTAATGTGAATTATTCTGAATAAATCTACCTTTTTTGGTTGTTAATAAATTTTTACGATCTGTCTGTAGGATTCTTTCACGTGAAAGAATTCTACAGACAGATCGTAAAAATTTATCCATGATGATTCTTGACCAAGTAATATTTGGGTTTGTATTTTTTTTTTTTCTCAATTTGTATATGCTTTTTTGCATTTTTAATTGTCTGTCCAATCAATGCCATGTGCACTCTATATATAGTTTCTCAATGTATTAGCAGGTAGATCATGACTAAGACTATTTTTTAGTTGAAACGCGTTGATCCTCCTCACTGGTGTGCTTGGTGTTTGCTATAAGAAATTTTTTAGAACCAACATATTTTTAAGTTGTCCAATAAAGCTTTGTTAATTGCAGCCGCCTCCGTCTCCAGCTGGATCAATTAAATTTATTTTTCTTTCTCTAACAACTTTTGGAGTCCAATTTCTCCTGTTATCCTGGGGAAAATAACAAAATTGGGGAATAAAAGATCATGTTTGTGGAAAAAATATGATTTTTTTATTTTCACGCCCGGGTGTTATAAACTTCTGTGAAGCACTTGGGGGTTCAAAGTGCTCACCACACATCTAGATAATTTCCGTGGGGGGTCTAGTTTCCAAAATGGGGTCAGTTGTGGGGAGTTTCAACAGTTTAGGCACATCAGAGACTCTCCAAACGCGACATGACACCCGCAGACCATGGCTTCAAAGTCTGCATTCCAAAATGTCACTACTTCCCTACCGAGCCCCGACATGTGCCCATACAGTAGTTTTCTCCCACATATGGGGCATCAGCGTACTCAGGACAAATTGGACAACAACTTTTGGGGTCTAATTTCTCCTGTTACCCTTGGGAAAATAAAAAAATTGGGGACTAAAAGATCACGTTTGTGGAAAAAAATATGATTTTTTTTATTTTCACCCCCAGGCGTTATAAACTTCTGTGATGCCCTTGGGGGTTCAAAGTGCTCACCACACATCTAGATAAGTTCAGTGGGGGGTCTAGTTTCCAAAATGGTGCCATTTGTTTAGGCACATCACTGTTTAGGCACATCAGGGGCTTTCCAAACGCTGCATGGCGTCCAATCCCAATTCCAGCCAAAAAAGTCAAATGGCGCTGCTTCCCTTCCGAGCTCTGCCATGCACCCAAATAGTGGTTTGCCCCCACGCTATTGCTCCATTGCCTCAGCAGCCTAGCGTCAGCATTGCGCCTGCTAGTTAGCAGTGTCCTTGCAGCGGCTCTGTTCTCGCCGCGCTGCAGTTGCAGCTTTATGTGTGTTCGCGGTTGCGACGCACTACACCCGATCCTCTTCGGTAGGTCTAGATGGAGTAAGTACCGCCATCTAGTGCTACTCCTGTGACCATATACCGCGGGTGTAGCGCTGTCAGTCTGTGCTCATAACAGACTCAGCGTTTTTGTGTTTTGTTTATGTGACTCTGTGAGTTCAACAGAGTCTGAGTAGTGCATATTGGGTGCTGTTAAACCCCGTGCACATTACCGCCAGATTGCTCTGCCGTCACCTAGCAGCAGTTATTACATCTTCTGCACGGTGGACCCCGAGTGGCAAAGGCACTTTATTTATGTTTTTATTTAGTACCTTCCGCCACTCCTAACAGTTATATGAATGAAATTTTACCACTAACATGAAGTACAATATGTCACGAGAAAACAGTGTCAGAATCAGTGGGATCCATGGAAGCGTTTCAGAGTTATTACCTCATAAATTGTAATTGTAAATTGTAAAAATTGGCCTGGTCTTGAACGTGCAAACCACCCTTGGGGGTAAAGAGGTTAATAATCTCTTCATTTATATAGCACCAACATATTCTGCAGCGCTTTACAGTTTTTTCACACTTTATCATCGCTCTCCCAGATGGGGCTCACAATCTAAATTACAATGCAGCAAAACCATGAAGAAACATATATGGAGACCAAGGATAAAAAAGCGTGTGAAACAAACTAGAATATCTGTTAAAGATTATTAGCAGAAAACCAAAATTAAAAAGAAACTACTTAAAAAATAACTTTTATTAGTATACATAAAAAAATCGTAGTTACTTACCGATAACGGTATTTCTCTGATCCCATGACGGCACCACGGAGAGAGGGATCCGCCCTCAGGGACAGGAAACCTGCAGATGAAAAAGGCGGTACCTCTCTCCCACATCAGTTGGTTTACAGAGCATTACACGGAACTCTCAGCTGCAACTCAAACTGTTATAAAAAAATCCAACATTAATCAAATTAAGCTTAACAAAGGCACCGCGTGGCTAAGTACCAACGCTAACTAACTCACTCTTATGTGCACACCTGTGTGTGTGAAAGGGAGGGGATGTACGGGTGCCGTCATGGGATCAGAGAAATACCGTTATCAGTAAGTAACTACGATTTTCTCTTTCCCCCATGACGGCACCACAGAGAGAATTACAAAGATTGTACATCTAGGGAGGGACCACCGCCTCCAGAACCCTTTTCCCAAAGGTGAGATCTGAAGAAGAGGTCAAGTCTAGACGGTAATGTTTGAAAAATGTAGAGGAGGAAGACCAAGTGGCAGCTCTACATATCTGATCTATTGAAGCGCCGGCTTTCTCTGCCCAGGATGATGCCACTGCCCTGGTTGAGTGGGCCCTTACGTCCTCCGGTATGGCCGCCCCGCGAGAGGAGTAGGATAGGGTGATGGCTTCTCTTATCCACCTCGCCAGTGAGGCCTTCAATGCTTTTTGACCCTTCCGAGGACCCTGAAAGCAAACAAACAGAGCCCTATCCTTCCTAAATTCCCTCGGGGTTGTTAAATATTGGACCAGGCATCTTTTTACATCTAAAGTGTGCAACACCTCTTCTGTTTTGTTTTTGGGATTGGGGCAGAAAGAGGGTAGGGAAATTTCCTGGGTCCTATGAAACTGTGACGACACCTTGGGGAGATATGCTGGGTCGGTTTTAAGAATTACTCTATCATCCAGAATTTGCGTGAAGGGTGCGTGGGCAGACAGAGCTTGCATGTCACTAATATGGCGGGCAGAAGTTAAGGCTACGAAGAGGGAAGTCTTAAGTGACAATATTTTTAAGGGAGCCTCCGCCAGGGGTTCGAGGGGAGATTTGGTTAGTGCGTTTAGCACCAGGTTTAGATCCCAGGGTGGGGTGGTGTGTAGAGGGATCGGCCTGGACCTACTTGAGGCTCTAATGAATCTCATAATCAATCTATTTTTGGCTAGGTCATGGTTATACAGAGCTCCCAAGGCCGCCACCTGTACTTTTAAGGTGCTGGTAGCTAACCCCTTTTCCAACCCTCTCTGAAGGAATTCCAAAATCTTGGCTACAGGGATTTCGCCCGATGGGTAAGAGCCTGACACTGACATGAACTTCTTCCACACTTTGCCATATGCTTTGGTGGTTACTGGCTTTCTACTTTGCAGTAGTGTGGATACCAAGTTTGATGAGAAGCCCTTGCTACTTAAGAGCTCCCTCTCAAAAGCCAAGCTGTCATGTGTAGATTTTTTATGTGGGGGTGATACACTGGTCCCTGGGATAGCAGGTCTGGAGTTTCTGGTAGAACCGAGGGATCCGTTACAGACATTCTTCTCAGCGAGGAGAACCAAATTCTTCGTGGCCAGAAGGGCGCTATTACCACTACCGTTGCCTTGTCTTCCCATATTTTCCTCAGTACTAAGGGGATGAGAGATATTGGTGGGAAGGCGTAGGTCAGCTGATAACCCCAGGGTATCGTGAAAGCGTCTAGCGCTACTGGGCCCCCCCGGGGATCGATTGAGCAGAAGGTTTCCAGCTTCCGGTTCTGACTGTTCGCAAATAAGTCTATTTGTGGCCGGCCCCAGAGTTTCACGATCTGGTTGAAGATTAGCTGGCTTAGTTCCCACTCCCCCTGTTTTAGACGTGTTCTGCTTAAAGCCCGCCATTCGATTTTCTGCACCTTTTATGTGAAGGGCTGTCAGGGACTCTAGATTGTGCTCTGCCAGGTGGAAGATGGATTTTGTTACCTCCATCAGTGGTCGAGATCTGGTGCCCCCCTGGTGGTTTAGTTATGCCACCACTACCTGTTTGTCTGAGAAGACCATTGCGTGATGGGAACGAAGGGAGTCCAGAAGATTATTGAGAGCTAGTTTTACTGCCAGCAGCTCCCTCATATTTGAGGAAGCGGACTTTCTTCCCTGGTCCCAGGCCCCCTGCGCCACTTGGTTGTCTAGATGTGCACCCCACCCCCAGGGGCTTGCGTCTGTAGTTAGGATCTTTGTCGCAGGCAATGTCCAAGGAACCCCCTTGACTAGGTTGGCTGGAATTGTCCACCACGTTAAGGAATGTTTTGTCTCTGGTGAGATGTTTAACTGCATGTCTAAATTCTCGTGTAGGGAAGTGTTTGCGTTTAATATTTCCCATTATAAGTCTCGAGTATGGCTCTGAGCCCACTGAACTGCTGGCATGCAGGCTGTCATGGATCCTAACAGTGACATCGCTTTTCTCAGGGTAGTGTTTGGGGAGGCTATCATTTGTGACGCCATTTGTGTCATTTTTTGAACCTTTGCCTGCGGCAGATAACATTTCTGTTCGATTGAATCCAGTGTTATCCCCAAATACTCCTGTACCTGACTTGGTACGAGTTTGGACTTGGGTAAGTTCAGCATCCACCCTAGACTCAGTAGGGACCTCATGACTATGTCCAATTGTTGTTTACAGTGGTGAGAGGTGACCCCTATTATTAAGAGATCGTCCAGGTATGGGACTATCAGAATGTTTTGCTCTCTTATATGGGCCATTACCTCTGACATTACCTTTGTAAATACCCTTGGAGCAATGTCTAGCCCGAAGGGGAGGGCTCTGAACAGATAATGTTTTAACTCTCCCTGAATCGTCACCGCCACTCTGAGGTATTTCCTGTGGTCTCTGTGGATAGGCACATGATAATATGTGTCCCTCAAGTCTAATACGGCCATGAAGCAAGCTGGGGGAAGCATTTTTATACAAGATTTTATGGTCTCCATTTTGAAGTGCTGAATTTCTAGAAATTTGTTCAGCCTTTTCAGATTTATGATCACCCTGTACGAACCGTCTTGTTTCTTACGAAGGAAAAGAGGGGAGTAGAAGCCTTTGCCCCTGTCTTGGTAGGGGACTTCTTGTAACACATTTTTCTCCCTTAGGTTCGCTATCTCTTGTTGTAGAGCAAGCTGCTTTTGTGATGTCCTTTGAGGGGTTATAAGTGGCTCAGGAATTGGTGTAGGAAGGAGGGGTTTGGGTTCCTGCAGAACTGGGCCGACTTCTCAGTTGGCTACAGGTTCTACGCTAGGGACGGGCTGCACCTCAATGGGGAGGGTGCAGCTGTGCTGGGGGAGAAAATGGCTAGAAGGTTGGAGGAGTGTTTAAACTAGGGACGGGGGGAAGGGTATTTGTTACACCGCTCCGCCATACTCACCCGGCCTCCGCTCCCACGCCACAGTCGCCCTCCGCTCCCACGCCACAGCCTCTCTCCACCCGACGGCCGCGGCGGTCACCTGAGACAGGCCCGCGACCGATGCCTTCCCTGCATGCTATGCGCATGCGCCATAGGCCGCGGCCGCGCCTCCTTCCTGCTTTTTATGCTCCGGCTGTGCCCTGACCTGGAAGCACCTTTGGACCAATGGCTGTCCAGACGGGGCCATATCAGGCCGCTTCCCCCTGAGGGAGGCGCCTGATCGTTGTGTTTCCTGACTCTCTGGCCTCGCTCCATCGTGCACACTCTGCTCCTGCAGTTCCTGTCTCGGCTGCTCCTCACAGCAGCTACTCCAGTCCTGCCTTCAGTGTTCCTGTCGTCCTACTCCAGTCCTGCCTTGTGTTCCTGCCATCCTACTCCAGTCCTGCCTTGTGTTCCTGCCGTCCTACTCCAGTCCTGCCTTAAGTGTTCCTGCCGTCCTACTCCAGTCCTGCCTTGTGTTCCTGCCGTCCTACTCCAGTCCTGCCTTCAGTGTTCCTGCCGTCCTACTCCAGTCCTGCCTTCAGTGTTCCTGTCGTCCTACTCCAGTCCTGCCTTCAGTGCTCCTGCCGTCCTACTCCAGTCTCAGTCTTACTCCGGTCCATCCTGAGCCGCCCCTCTCGGTACCGGCTACCGTGGTACTCGAACCCCTGGGCCTGCTCCTAACGGTCCCTGTATAGGGGTCGGTTCCACCTGGCAGCTCGCCCGGGGTCCCTTGGTGCCACGGTCCAGAGGGTCCACTCTCGGAGTTCCGCTCCTGACCACCCGCGCTAACAGTACGATCAGGCCATGGACTCCGCCGGTACTACGGCTGCTACCCAGAAAGAGTTGCTATTCCTACGGGAGAATCAGGGGCGCATTATGTCAATCATGAAGTCGATGGACACCCGTTTGTCGGCCTTACAGGTGGCCGATCCTGGAAATGCCACTCAGCTGGCCAGTCTCCAACAGGAGCTGGGCCAGCAGCAAGATACTCAAACCCACATTTTGTCCTACATGGCCTCCTTTGATAGTCGCTTGTCGGCCCTCCAGGCTGCCGCTGCAGTGCCGACTCCTCCCCCTGCATCTACTGCTCCTCCGACGCCCCGCCTCGCCAAGCCGCATCGTTTCACCGGGGATCCCAAGCTCTGTAGGGGGTTCTTAAATCAGTGTAGCCTCCACTTTGAATGGCTGCCGCAGCAATATCCCTCGGACAGGGCCAAAGTGGCCTTCATCATGTCCCATCTGGAGGGAGAGGCCCTTTCTTGGGTAAACCCGCTCTGGGAACGTGACGACCCGGTCGTTTCAAGTCTCCCGGTTTTCCTGGATACGTTTCGTAAGGTTTTCGATGAGCCGGGCCGGTTAGCCTCTCTCACTGAGTCACTCTTTAACTTACACCAGGGCTCTCTCACGGTCGGACAGTACGCTATTCGCTTTCGCACTATTTCCTCCGAGCTCGGCTGGAATAACGCAGCTTTGGTGGGGGCATTCTGGCGCGGTCTTTCTAGTAAAATAAAGGATGAACTCGCAGGTCGAGATACCCCGTCCAACTTAGAGGACCTTATCTCTCTGGCTACCCGCATTGACTTGCTCTTCCTGGAGCGTGCTCGGGAGTCAGTGAGAGACAGGCGCTCCTCCAGGTCAGTTTCTCCTTTCACTCACTCGGCCAGCTCACGTTCAGTCGGATCTGCTTCCCTCTCTTCGGGTGAGCCCATGCAGATAGATCATCTCAGGTTGTCCGAGTTACGTCAGAGAGAGAGATGGGCACAAGGTCTGTGCCTCTATTGCGGTCATTCGTCACACTATATCCGCACCTGTCCTAAGAGACAGGGAAACGACTCCACCTAGGTCAGGTAAGAGAGGCCTTCCTAGGTGATAATGATTCCTCTCAACCCCTTACGATTTCTGTGCTTTTGGTTTCAGGAGGGAGACGTGGTTCCGAGGTGGCCTACGTGGATTCGGGCTCAGCGGGTAACTTCATTCGGCCGGAAGAGGTAGACAAATACCAAATTCCTGTAGTCACTCTATCTAACCCAATTCAGATTGCCACCGTGGATGGCAAACCGCTACAGGTGACCGTCACCTTGGTCACTGAAGAGGTGGAATTGCAAATCGGAGCCTTACATCGGGAGAAGATAGCCTTTTACGTTTTACCTAAGCTCTCTCACGCCATTCTACTCGGTCTTCCATGGTTAAGGATTCATCAGCCTGTTCTCGACTGGTCTTCTGGGGAGATACTCCGCTGGGGGCACCCGTGCCAAGCTTGCTGTCTGACTCCTGTCCGCCTGGCGGCCGCTCCACGGTCACCTCCAGACCTCCCGGGTCTTCCTCCAGCTTACAGCTCCTACGCCAATGTTTTTGATAAGAAGGAAGAGGAGGTCCTCCCTCCACACCGGCCGTTTGACTGCCCAATTGAACTTGTTTCTGGTTCAACCCCCCCAAGGGGCAGAATCTACCCTCTGTCTCCCGCGGAGACCACCGCCATGTCTGAGTACGTCCGAGAGAACCTCGCCAAAGGCTTTATACGGAAATCCTCTTCGCCCGCGGGAGCTGGGTTCTTCTTCGTCAAAAAGAAGGACGGGACTCTACGGCCATGCATTGACTATAGGGGCTTGAATGAGATTACCATCAAGAACAGGTACCCTCTTCCACTCATTCCAGAACTGTTTGACCGTCTCAGAGGGGCTCAGGTCTTTACCAAGCTGGACCTCAGAGGAGCCTACAATCTGGTCCGTATCCATGCAGGTGACGAGTGGAAGACCGCTTTCAACACTCGAGATGGCCATTACGTGTACCTGGTCATGCCCTTCGGTCTTTGCAATGCTCCTGCAGTCTTTCAAGAGTTCGTCAATAAGATCTTCCGGGATCTCTTGTACTCCTGTGTAGTCGTGTACTTAGATGACATCCTCGTCTTCTCGCCGGACCTCTCGTCCCACAGAAAGAGTGTCCGCCTGGTGCTTCAGCGTCTTCGGGAGAACCGTCTGTATGCAAAGATCGAGAAATGTCTCTTCGAACAGACCTCTCTGCCATTTCTGGGATACATTATCTCCGACGCTGGTCTAAGGATGGATCCCGAGAAGTTGTCTGCCATCCTCAAATGGCCTCACCCCGTCGGATTAAAGGCGATACGACGATTCCTCGGGTTCGACAACTATTACCGGCAATTTGTCTCCCACTTCTCCGCGATCACTAGACCCATTTCTGTGCTCACCCGTAAAGGGTCTACTTCCAAGGATTGGTCTCCTGAGGCAGAGGGGGCCTTTCTGACCCTAAAACGGGCTTTCTCCACGGCTCCGGTCCTGCATCGCCCTGAGAGCGATCGACCTTTTGTACTCGAGGTGGACGCTTCCTCGACTGGTGCCGGGGCGGTGCTGTCCCAGAGAACCGCCTCCGGTCGCCTGCACCCTTGTGGCTTCTTCTCGAAGGCCTTTTCTCCATCCGAGTGTAACTACTCGATCGGTGACCGGGAACTTTTGGCCATCAAGTTGGCCTTGGAGGAATGGCGCCACCTTCTGGAAGGAGCTGTCCATCCTTTTGTCATCTTCTCGGACCACAAGAATCTGGCCTATCTCCAGTCTGCCCAGAGACTAAACCCTCCCCAGGCCAGATGGTCTTTATTTTTTGCCCGATTTGATTTCGAGCTCCGATTCCGTCCCGGCAACAAGAATTCCAAAGCCGACGCCCTGTCCAGGGTCTTCCAACCACACGAATCCACGGAGGAACCGTCACATATCATTGATCCCACTAGGATCATCACCGTGGCTCCAGTGAACTGGCTTACTCCTCCGCCTGGCAAGACGCTTGTGCCAGAGAATCTCAAGCAAAAGGTTCATCTATGGGGGCACTCCTCCAAACTGGCCGGCCATGCCGGAACTAAGAAGACCCTTGACCTTATCAAACGTCACTACTGGTGGCCCTCACTTCGCCAATATGTACTCGACTTTGTGGCTTCTTGTCCATCCTGTGCAAAAAACAAGGTGCCACGGAGATCTCCGTCCGGTTTGTTGCTTCCGTTGCCTGTCCCTACGGTTCCTTGGGAGAACATCGCCATGGATTTCATCACCGACCTACCCTGCTCTGCGGGCTGCACAGTCATCCTGGTGGTGGTGGATCGTTTTTCCAAGATGGCTCACTTCATCCCTCTGCCCGGTCTTCCCTCAGCGCCAGAGCTGGCCGAAATCTTCATTCATCAAGTCTTCAGGCTTCATGGACTACCTCGACGCATTGTGTCTGACCGAGGGGTTCAGTTTACCTCCAAGTTCTGGCGTTCGCTTTGTAAGCTTATGAACGTTTCCCTCGACTTCTCCTCCGCCTACCATCCACAGTCCAACGGACAAGTAGAGCGTACCAACCAGACGCTTACGGGATACTTACGCCACTTCTCTAACGCCCACCAGAACGATTGGGTCAACTTACTCCCCTGGGCAGAGTTCGCTTATAACAACCATGCTGGTGAGTCTTCGGCCAAGTCTCCGTTTTTCATTGTTTTTGGCAGACATCCTGGTGTTCCTCTTCCGATAACCCCTGCCTCTGAGGTACCCGCGGCCAATGCCTTGTCCTCGGAATTTTCTAAGATTTGGGCTGAGACCAACACATCACTCAAGAGATCCGCTGATCAGATGAAGAACTATGCAGACAAAAAGAGGTTGGATTCTCCTCCGTATCGTGTTGGCGACAAGGTCTGGCTCTCCTCCAAATTCGTCCGACTAAAACTGCCCTCCTACAAGTTGGGTCCACGCTACATTGGCCCGTTTGAAATTCTGGGACGTATTAACGAAGTTGCCTACAAATTGAGGTTGCCTGCTTCGCTCCGGATCCTGAACACCTTTCACGTCTCTCTCCTGAAGCCTGTGGTGCTGAATAGTTTCCATTCCTCGCTTGATCTTGGTCCTCAGCCGGTGGGTGCCGACAACATTTTTGAAGTGCAGGACATCCTCGCTGTGAAAAGTGTTAGAGGTAGGACTTTCTTTCTCGTTGATTGGAAGGGCTTTGGTCCTGAGGAGAGATCCTGGGAGCCTCGGGAGAATATTAATGCTCCCCGTATCCTCAAGAGGTTTCTTGTTAACCTCCGGGGGGGGCGGCTTAGGGGAGGGGGTACTGTTACACCGCTCCGCTATACTCACCCGGCCTCCGCTCCCACACCGCAGTCGCCCTCCGCTCCCACGCCGCAGCCTCTCTCCACCCGACGGCCGCGGCGGTCACCTGAGACAGGCCCGCGACCGATGCCTTCCCTGCATGCTATGCGCATGCGCCATAGGCCGCGGCCGCGCCTCCTTCCTGCTTCTTATGCTCCGGCTGTGCCCTGACCCGGAAGGACCTTTGGACCAATGGCTGTCCAGACGGGGCCATATCAGGCCGCTTCCCCCTGAGGGAGGCGCCTGATCGTTGTGTTTCCTGACTCTCTGGCCTCGCTCCATCGTGCACACTCTGCTCCTGCAGTTCCTGTCTCGGCTGCTCCTCACAGCAGCTACTCCAGTCCTGCCTTCAGTGTTCCTGTCGTCCTACTCCAGTCCTGCCTTGTGTTCCTGCCATCCTACTCCAGTCCTGCCTTGTGTTCCTGCCGTCCTACTCCAGTCCTGCCTTCAGTGTTCCTGCCGTCCTACTCCAGTCCTGCCTTGTGTTCCTGCCGTCCTACTCCAGTCCTGCCTTCAGTGTTCCTGCCGTCCTACTCCAGTCCTGCCTTCAGTGTTCCTGTCGTCCTACTCCAGTCCTGCCTTCAGTGCTCCTGCCGTCCTACTCCAGTCTCAGTCTTACTCCGGTCCATCCTGAGCCGCCCCTCTCGGTACCAGCTACCGTGGTACTCGAACCACTGGGCCTGCTCCTAACGGTCCCTGTATAGGGGTCGGTTCCACATGGCAGCTCGCCCGGGGTCCCTCGGTGCCACGGTCCAGAGGGTCCACTCTCGGAGTTCCGCTCCTGACCACCCGCGCTAACAGTATTCCTTTTATAGGAGGGGAAAACAGTGCAGATAGAGACCTGGGCACAAATAATGACATTGGGGGTGGGGGTGGCATGGGGGTGGGGTTAGAACATTTAATAATTTAAGAAAGAATAGAGGTACAGAGAGATACATAAAGTGCATGTATACTAATGCCAGAAGCCTTGCCAACAAAATGGAGGAATTGGAGTTAATGTTGTTGGAACATAATTATGACATGGTGGGGATATCTGAGACATGGCTGGATGAGAGCCATGACTGGGCGGTTAATTTACAGTGCTATAGTCTGTTCAGAAATGACCGAACAAATAAGCGAGGGGGAGGTGTGTGTTTATATGTAAAATCATCCTTAAAACCCATCCTTCGTGATAATATATATGAATCTAATGAAAATGTAGAGTCCCTGTGGGTAGAGATAAGGGGAGGGGGGAAAAATAATACATTACTGACAGGGGTTTGTTATAAGTCTCCAAAAATAATGGAAGCAACAGAGAATATCCTCATAAAGCAAATAGATGAAGCTGCGACACAAGGAGAAGTCATTATTATGGGGGACTTCAACTACCCTAAAATACATTGGGGAACCGAAACCTGCAGTTCCAGCAAAGGTAATAGGTTTTTGACTACTATGAGAGACAATTACCTTTCACAACTGGATCAGGACCCAACAAGAGGGGGGGCACTGCTAGACCTAATATTAACCAACAGGCCAGACCACATGTCAAATGTAAGGGTTGGGGGTCACTTGGGTAATAGTCATCACAAATTAATAAGTTTTCATGTATTGTTTAATAAGATGTGTAGTAGAGGGGTTACAAGGACACTAAACTTCAGGAAGGCAATGGATGAGAGATGATCTTGGTGCAATTAACTGGGACGATATCCTGAGACATAAAAATACACAAAGAAAATGGGAGACGTTTATTAACATCCTGAATAGGACCTGTGCACAATATATACCGTATGGGAATAAACATGCTAGAAATAGGAGGAAACCACTATGGCTAAATAGAGCTGTAAGGGGCGCAATAATAAATAAAAATAAAGCATTTAGAGAATTAAAGCAAGTAGGTAGTGATGAGGCATTAAATAAATACAGAAGATTAAATAAATTCTGTAAAAAGCAAATCAAGATAGCAAAGATTGAGACAGAGAGACTCATTGCCAGAGAAAGTAAAAATAATCCCAAAATATTCTTTAACTACATAAATAGTAAGAAACTAAAAAATGATAGTGTTGGCCCCCTTAAAAATAGTCTGGGTGAAATGGTGGATGAGGATGAGGAAAAAGCCAATATGCTAAATGACTTTTTTTCAACAGTATTTACACAAGAAAATCCCATGACGGATAACATGATCAGGGATAAAAATTCTCCATTAAATGTCACCTGCTTAACCCAGCAGGAAGTACGGCGGCGTCTAAAAATCACTAAAATTGACAAATCCCTGGGCCCGGATGGGATACACCCCCGAGTACTGCAGGAATTAAGCACAGTCATAGATAGACCATTATTTTTAATCTTTAAAGATTCCATAATAACAGGGTCTGTACCACAGGACTGGCGTATAGCAAATGTGGTGCCAATATTCAAAAAGGGGACAAAAACTGAACTTGGAAATTATAGGCCAGTAAGTTTAACCTCAACTGTGGGTAAAATCCTGGAGGGTTTTCTAAGAGATACTATACTGGAGTATCTGGAAAAGAATAACCTCATGACCCAATATCAACATGGGTTTACAAGGGACCGTTCCTGTCAGACTAATCTGATAAGCTTTTATGAAGAGGTAAGTTCCGGACTGGACCAAGGGAATGCAGTGGACGTGGTGTACATGGACTTTTCAAAAGCTTTTGATACGGTGCCACACAAAAGGTTGATACATAAAATGAGAACAATGGGGATAGGGGAAAATATGTGTAGGTGGGTTAAGAGCTGGCTCAGGGATAGGAAACAAAGGGTGGTTATTAATGGAGCACACTCAGACTGGGTCACGGTTAGCAGTGGGGTACCACAGGGGTCAGTTTTGGGCCCGCTTCTCTTTAACATATTTATTAATGACCTTGTAGGGGGCATAGAGAGTAGAATTTCAATATTTGCAGATGATACTAAACTCTGCAGGGTAATCAATACAGAGGAGGACAATTTTATATTACAGGAGGATTTATGTAAACTAGAAGCTTGGGCTGATAAATGGCAAATGAGCTTTAATGGGGATAAATGTAAGGTCATGCACTTGGGTAGAACGAACAAGATGTATAATTATGTGCTTAATTGTAAAACACTGGGCAAAACAGTCACTGAAAAAGACCTGAGTGTATGGGTGGACGACAAACTCACACTTAGCGGCCAGTGTCAGGCAGCTGCTGCAAAGGCAAATAAAATAATGGGATGCATTAAAAGAGGCATAGATGCTCATGAGGAGAACATAATTTTACCTCTATATAAGTCACTAGTGCGACCACACTTAGAATACTGTGTACAGTTCTGGTCTCCGGTGTATAAGAAAGACATAGCTGAACTGGAGCGGGTGCAGAGAAGAGCGACCAAGGTTATTAGGGAACTAGGGGGTCTGCAATACCAAGACAAGTTATTACACTTGGGGTTATTTAGTTTGGAGAATCGAAGGCTTAGGGGTGATCTTATTACAATGTATAAATATATGCGGGGACAGTACAAAGACCTTTCTAATGATCTTTTTACTCTTAGACCTGTGACGGGGACAAGGGGGCATCCTATATGTCTGGAGGAAAGAAGGTTTAAGCATACTCACAGACGCGGATTCTTTACCGTAAGAGCAGTGAGACTATGGAACTCTCTGCCATATGATGTTGTAATGAGTGATTCCCTACTAAAATTTAAGAAGGGAGTGGATGCCTTTCTTGAAAAGTATAATATTACAGGGTATATACACTAGTTTCCTTAATATTGCGTTGATCCAGGGAGCTAGTCTGATTGCCATATGTGGAGTCAGGAAGGAATTTTTTTCCCCAATGTGAAGCTTACTGTTTGCCACATGGATTTTTTTTTGCCTTCCTCTGGATCAACATGTTAGGGCAAGTTATGATAGGATATGGGTTGAACTAGATGGACTTAAAGTCTCCCTTCAACCTTAATAACTATGTTACTATGTTATTACGAAAGCTGTATGGGAGGCAAATGAATTTTAGCCTCAGACCTTCCTTTATTATGTCCAGTATCCAAGAACTCGCGGATATTTTCTCCCAGGCCTGGAGAAAGTATGATAATCTTCCCCCGACCCGGGGAGTACCTTGATTGTGGCTTCTTGTTGTCGGGGAGTTTGTTAAATATAAAGCCTTTACTCTTGTTCCTTCTGTCCTCCCAACCTTCTTTGTTCCCTTTTGGGGGCTTCCGCCGCATAAACCTTCTATTCCGAAAGGGTTGTTTGTATGACTGGCTGGGGAACCCGGGAAAGGATTTTTTTCTTGTCCCCGGCCTTGTCTAAGATGTCCAGTATTGGGCCAAACAAGAATTCCCCCTCGCACGGGATTGCGCACAATTTGGCTTTCGTCTGCAAATCTCCCGGCCAGCATTTCAGCCATAAGACGCGTCTTGCGGCATTTGAAAAGGCCGCTGTCCTGGCTGCCAGTCTGGTTGAGTCTACCGACGCATCCGCCAGAAACGCTGCTGCTCCCTTCATTACGGAAACTGACCTCTGTATCGTCTCCCTTGGGACCTTCTCCTTTATTTGAGAATCTAAATGGTCCAGCCATACCATCAGGGCCCGTGCCGTACATGTGGCTGCTATGGCAGGTTTTAGCCCCCCTCCTGCTGCTTCCCAAGCGCTTTTTAAGAAAGTTTCAGCCTTCTTATCCAATGGGTCCTTCAGGGTGCCCATGTCTTCGAAGGGCAGGGCAAACTTTTTAGAGGCTTTTGCGACCGCTACATCTAATTTAGGAGCTTTGTTCCAAAAGGAGCAGGCCGGGTCGTCAAAGGGGTATTTTCTCTTTGGTGTTAGAAGGACTTTTTTGTCTGGCTTTTTCCACTCTCGCTTGATGAGGGAGTGGGTTTTCTCATTAATCGGGAAAGCCCTCCGTTTCTTTTGCTCTAGCCCTCCGAACATTATATCTTGGGCTGTTTTCTTGGGCCATTCATCTACCAGCCCCATAGCTGTCCTCACGGCCTTTACCAGGGCGTCCGTCTCCTCAATGGGAAAGCAGCTGCGTCCCCCTTCTGAGGATGATGAAGAGGATTGGGAGGATGATGAATCACTTGAGTCGGATAGTTCGCTTCCCGACTCACTGATGCTCGACTCTTGGGATCTATGCCTGGACCGGTGTTTCTTCTTTGAGGTCCTGGTGCCCTTAAGGGCGTCTTCGATCTGAGTTTCTATTAATGCTTTGAGGTCTAAGGCAAACCCCGGGGATTCCTCTTGTATTGTCTGCTCTATGCAAGTCGCACAGAGCTTTTTCTCCCATTTAGGGGGTAGTTCCTCCGTGCATTTAGCACATACCACGTGCTTAGATTTGGTAGTGCATTTACGCCCCTGAAAAAGAAAAATTAATAGTCGCAAATTAGCAGACGGCATTCACGGAGATCACTCACCCTCCTGTGGAACGAACGATACCGTCTCGGGCGTAGGGATTATCTCCACTGCTGAATCCACTTCTGGCTGTGCTGCCATAGTGGAGCTTTGGCTGCGCTGCGATCTCGTTGGGATCGCTGCCTCCGTGCTTTTTAAAGCCTCATCATTTTTTTTTTTTTTAATTTCGCACCACCTCCCCCTTCCCAGGGATCCCTGCGCCCCGCTGGAAATACCGCGATCACCCAGCGGTGCACCGTGCTTCCCTCTCCCTTAAGGGAGCTGACATGGCGCGCGCGCGCGTGCCCCCATCCTCTGGTGTACCGCGCGTCCGGCGCCGGTTTCCTGTGGCCTCCCGGAGCTGCACACCTGGCTCCGGTGGCCGCCGCCGCCCCCGCTGTGTGCTACAGAGGCCTGCCCGCTTCCCAGCTCTCGGTGGCCCCCCTCCGTCCCGGGTATGGCAGGCTCTGCTGTATGGCCCTTGGTGACCACCGCCGCCACCTGCCCGGCCCCTTATCAGATCGGCTGGGCTCTCCTGTAGTGACCGCCGTCACTATACTGCAGGAGGGCCCCCATTTTTTTTTTTTCTTTTTCCCTTTTTTTCCGGGATCGGCAGACTTCCTGGATTCTTCACTGCCTCTCCCCACTCACCCTCAAGGCCCGCCGACCCCGATGGTGGTGCTTCGGGGGGGAGCCTGTTCAAGGCCTCGACCCAGCCGAGGCAGGGAGCCCTGCTGCCTTATTGCCGGTCTGGATCGGTCCCCGGAATCCTGCGACGACTTCCAGGTACGTGCTGTAGGTTCCCCGTCAGGGACAGGAAACCAACTGATGTGGGAGAGAGGTACCGCCTTTTTCATCTGTAGGTTTCCTGTCCCTGAGGGCGGATCCCTCTCTCCGTGGTGCCGTCATGGGGGAAAGAGAAAATACCAAAAAATTCCTCCTTAGCAATAAAAAAATGAGCATAAGAGGGTCTGATACAGGTTTGGTGTCTATGAACTCGTAATGAGCGGGAGAATCATACTGGCAGGTCATTAGTGAACATGCATTTAGTGAACATGGTAAAAAAAAAAAAACGACTGTGGAATTGCACTTTTTTTTTGCAATTTCACCGCACTTTTTTTTTTTCGATTTTCCAGTACACGATATGTTAAAGCCAATGGTGTTCTTGAAAAAGTACAACTTGTCCCACAAAAAAACAAGCCCTCATATGGCCATTTTGACCAAAAAATAAAAAAAGTTATGGCTGTGGGAAGAAGAGTAGCAAAAAACGAAAACACAAAAATGGAAAATGGCCCGGGGCTTAAGCGGTTTCTGTTTCGTTTAAGACCCTACAACATCGTTCTGGTTTTTGATAAACCTTAGTAGCACCTGCATAATTTGATGACCGCTTTGTACCCCATTGGCATTCTCTCAAGCAGTCACCTCGAATGGCTTCCAATAAGCAGGTCTGCCTCGTCAAGAGTTCATGCGTGGAATCACTGGCCTTCAGTGAATGTTTGTAACTAGGTGTGTTTTGTGGAGACACTGTTGGTTCACAGCTCCACACATAGCTGGGTCCTATTCCACAACTGTTCTAAGCCAGAATATGGCAAGAACCACTCAACTAAGCAAAGATAAATGACACTCCATTGATGCATTAAGACATGAAGGTCTGTCCGTCTTGAAAATTACAAGAACCTTGAAAATACCCTCAGGGGCAACCATGAAAACCATCAATCATAATGATGAAATGTGCTCTTAGAATGACAACCACAGGAAAGCACTAAAAATTACCTCTGCTGAGCGACATGTTCATCAGATTTACCAGATTCCCAAAAAGCAAATTGTCAGCACCTCGCATAAAAAGCTAAGGAGAAAAAATAGTGCAAAAATAGTGTTTTATCTGATGAAAATTTTCAACGATAGTATTGATATATGCTGACCTGATCCAAGGTTGTATAGCTGCTGTAGATCCACTGCTGATTTCACGAAGAAATATGAAAAAAAAAAGAAAAATTTGTTGACTGTATCTGCGCTGCCAGTTGATGAAGTAACGTAAAGCGTGCTACACCTCATAACGTGTAGAAAAATAATAAAGCAAACCTTTATTTTACATTATTTCTGGCATTTGACGTTACTTCATCAACTGGCAGCACAGACACAGTCCACAAATTTCCATTTTTTCCAGCACCTTATCTAACAGCCCCATAATTGATGCATGGACATCAAGTAGCAGACACATGTAAGAGGCTGGCATTGCTATGGACAACAGAGACACTCTGCCCCTTTAAGAGACAGCACCCCCTTGGCTGATGCAATCTTACATTCTATTCTACCCTTCAAAAGTCTGCTTTGGTTTGCTCTTCCAGCTATGGAGAGGGGAGGGGCTGTTTTCCCAAAGTGTGTTTGGAGCTGGGAGTCTGCAGGAGACTGATGTTAGGAGAAAAACGTGCAGCTTGTAACTGTCTGAACTTGTGGATTGTGTATACCCTTCTGGGGATAACGAAGGTGGTTTTCCTGCGATACTGCGAGGAGCCACTAAGATCTACAAGGAAGGAATTCAGAAGAGGGAGTTCACCGTTTCTAGGAACAGGCTTGGAATCTTCACACAAGGACAGGACCACTTGCACAGAGCTTCCAGGGAGGACATTGCATCATCTTGCAGAGAACTGCAGGGTGCCCCCAGGAAGGAATCGAGACACCAACTTCACCGTGAGTGTTAACCCAGTGTGTGCACATGTTTAGGGTTTAGGATAGGCTGCAATAGACAGAGCACGGAAACCGTGCGGCTGGATTAGCAGCGGCCAGTCAGGCTATAGTTAGAGTAGCAGCATACTGTACTTTATTGCATTGTTTGCCTTTTGAAAGAATACACTGATCTGTAATAGTTGGTGCACCGTGCCATTTATACAGTATCACTTTTGTAAATTGTTTTATGTCATTGCATACCCCTGTTTACACTTTCCTAACGCTGCATTCCTTGCCTGTAAATAAATTAACCCTTTGTTGTTTGCACCTCATCTTGTGTACCGTAGTCTCCCTGCTTTGTGGTGGTCCCCTGGCCATCGCTTCACACATATCCACATCAATTGCTCAGTGGAGACTGTGAGGTGCAGACTTTTATGGTCGAATTACTGCAAAGAGGAAGAGACTTGTATTGGCCAAGCAACAGAAGAACTGGACATTAAATCAGTTGAATTCTGTACTGTGGTCTGATGAGGCAAAATGTGAGATCTTGAGATCAACCACCATGACTTTGTGAAATGCAGAGATAAAGAGCAGATAGTTTCTACATGTGTGTTCCCCACTGTGAAGCATGGAGGAGGGAAGTGTGATGGTAGGGGGGTGCTTTCCAGGTGCCAATGTTTATAACTTGTACCAAATTCAATGCATACTAACCCAGCATGCTGACCACAGCATTCTGCTGTGACATGCCATCTCATCTGGTTTGCACTTAGTGGGACCATCATCTGTGTTGCAAGACGACAATGGCCTAAAACACAGGCTATGGAAGGGCTAAATACAAAAGAGAGGGATGGAGTGGTGTGTAATATGACATTGCCTCTACAATTACCTGAACTCACCAAAATTGAGATGTTTTGGTTGAGTTGGACCTCAGAGTGGAGGCAAAGCAGCCGATAATTGCTCTGAGAATTCCTTTAAGATTGTTGGAAAGCCATTCCTGGTGACGACCTGATGAATCTACTTGACAGAATGCCAAGGGTGTGTAAAGCTGTCATCAGCGTGAGGGAGGGACGTTGAGAAATCTAAGGTTTAACACACATTCTGGTTTGTTTCACACAAATTATATTACTCTTTGTTTCCATGTGTTCAGCTTCAAGGTTTTGCTGCCTTCAGTCTGAATCTAAAATGTGCATATTCCAATGAGAACAAGAAAAACCACTGCATGAACAGATGTATCCAAACTTTTAATGGGTACTGTAAGTCAAATGGTACAAATCCCCCAAAATTCTATTTAATTCCAGCTTTCACCTTAAGATGGAATAACGTTCTCAAGGCACCATAGTCCAACATAGGTAACAATTCCTCATTTTACGTTGCTCAGATGTCTCGATTTTTTTTTGCCATTTGTTTGGGTATTCACAATGAATTTGATTTGCTGAAAATATACTTAATTGATTTAACCCCATAGTGTCAGAGCCATTTTGCAGCTTAACCCCTTTCTGACATCTGACGTACTATCCCGTCCACGGTACCTGGGCCCGTATGACCGGGGACGGGATAGTACATCAGCGCGGCCAGGTGTCAGCTGATTATCACAGCTGACACCCTGCACTATGTGCCAGGGGAGGTCACAGACTGCTCCCGGCACATTAACCCCTGGCACGCTGCGATCAAACATGATCGCAGTGTACTGGGGGCATAGGGAAGAGTTGCGCAGGGAGGGGGCTCCCTGCATGCTTCCCTAAGACCAACGGAGCAGCGCGATGCACAAAAAGTGCAATAATGCGCAATCAAAAAGACGTATATAAATAACCATGGTACCGCTGAAAATGTCATCTTGTCCCACAAAAAATGAGCCACCATACAGTGTCATCAGCGAAAAAATAAAGTTATAGCTCGCAGAATAAAGCGATGCAAAAATAATTTTTTATATAACATTTTTTTATTGTATAAAAGCGCCAAAACATAAAAAAATGATATAAATGAGGCATGACTGTCATCATACTGACCCAAGGAATAAAGCCCCTTTATCAATTTTACCACACACGGAATGGTGTAAATGCCCCCCCCCAGCAAAAGAAATTCATGAAATGCTGGTTTTTGTTCATTCTGCATCCCAAAATTTCAGATTAAAAAGCGATCAAAAAATGTCATGTCCCCAGAAAATGGTACCAATAAAAACATCAACTCGTCCCGCAAAAAATAAGACCTCACATGACTCTGTGGGTCAAAATACGGAAAAATTATAGCTCTCAAAATGTGGTGATGCAAAAACTATTTTTACAATAAAAAGCGTATTTTAGCATGTGGCAGCTGCCAAACATAAAAACCCACTATAAATAGTAAATCAACCCCCCCTTTATCACCCCCTTAGTTATGGAAAAATAATAACATTAAAAAAATGAATTTATTTCCATTTTCCCATTAGGGTTAGGGCTGAGATTAGGGTTAGGGGTGTGTTGGGGTTAGGGTTGGAGTTAGAATTGGGGGGTTTCCACTGTTTAGGCACATCAGGGGCTCTCCAAAAGCAACATGGCATCTGATCTAAATTCCAGCCACTTCTAGGTTGAAAAAGTCAAATGGTGCTCCTTCCCTTCCAAGCTCTGCCATGTGCCCAAACAGTGGTTTACCTCCACATATGGGGTATCAGCCTACTCAGGACAAATTGCACAACATATTTTGGGGTCCAATTTCTCATGTTACCCTTGGGAAAATAAAAAATTGGGGCCAAAAATATCATTTTTGTGGAAAAAAATATGATTTGTTATTATTTTTGTGGCTCTACGTTATAAACTTCTGTGAAGCACTTGGGGGTTCCAAGTGCTCAACACATATCTAGATAAGTTCCTTGGGCAGTCTAGTTTCCAAAATGGGGACACTTAAGGGAGGTTTCCAAAGTTTAGGCACATCAGGGGCTTTCCTAACGTGACATGACACCCACAGACCATTCCATCAAAGTCTGCATTCCAAAACGTCACTACTTCCCTTCCGAGCCCCATACAGTAGTTTTCTCCCACATATGGGGTATCAGCGTACTCAGGACAAATTGGACAACAACTTTTGAGGTCTAATTTCTCCTGTTACACTTGGGAAAATAAAAAAAATTGGGGACTAAAAATTATGTTTGTGGAAAAAATATGATTTTTTTATTTTCACACCCAGGCGTTATAAACTTCTGAGAAGCACTTGGGGGTTCAAAGTGCTCACCACACACCGATCTCAATTCCAGCCAATTTTGCATCAAACGGTGCTCCTTCCCTCCCGAGCTCTGGCATGCGCCCAATCAGTGGTTTACCCCCACATAACGATTATCAGCGTACTCAGGACAAATTGCACAATAACTTTTGGGGTCCTGTTTCCCTTGGGGAAAATAACAATTGGGGTGAAAAGATCATTTTTGTGGATAAAATATGATTTTTTAATTTTATGGCTGTACGTTATAAACTTATGTGAAGCCCTTGGGGGCTCAAAGTTCTCACCACACGTCTAGATAAGTTCCTTGGGGGGTCTAGTTTCCAAAATGGTGTCATTTGTGGGGGGGTTTCCACTGTTTAGGCACATCATGGGCTCTCCAAATGCGATATGGCGTCAAGCCAATTCTGCGCTGAAAAAGTCAAATGATGCTCATTCTCTCCCGAGCTCTGCCATGCGCCCAAACAGTGGTTTACCCCCACATATCAGGCTTCAGCGTACTCAGGACAAATTGCACAATAACTTTTGGGTACCTGTTTCCCTTGGGAAAATAAAAATTGGGGGTGAAAAGATCATTTTTGTGGATAAAGTATGATTTTTTAATTGTATGGCTGTACGTTATAAACTTCTGTGAAGCCCTTGGGGGTTTAAAGCTCTTACCACATATCTAGGTAAGTTCCTTGGGGGGTCTAGTTTCCAAAATCGGGTCACTTGTGGGGGGTTTCCACTCTTTAGGCACATCAGGGGCTCTCCAACCGTGACATGGAGTCCGATCTCAATTCCAGTCAATTTTGCGTTGAAAAAGTCAAACGGCGCTCCTTCCCTTTCAAGTTCTGCCATGCACCGAAACAGTGGTTCCCCCACATATCAGGTATCAGCGTACTCAGGACAAATCGCACAATAACTTTTGCAGTCCAACATCTCCTGTTACCCTTGGTAAAATAAAAGAAATTGGACCTAAAGTAATTTTTTTGTTAAAAAAGTTAAATGTTCATTTTTTTCAAACATTCAAATAATTCCTGTGAAGCACCTGAAGGGTTAATGAATTTATTGAATGTGGTTTTGAGTACCATCAGGGGTGCAGTTTTAGAATGGTGTCACTTTTGGGTATATTCTATCATATAGACCCCTCAAAGTGATTTCAAATGTGATGTGGTCCCTAAAAAAATGGTGTTGTAAAAATGAGAAATCGCTGGTCAACTTTTAACCCTTATAACTTCCTAACAAAATAAAATTTTGGTTCCAAAATTGTGCTGATGTAAAGTAAACATGTGGGAAATATTACCTATTAAGTTTATTGTGTGCCATATCTCTGTGATTTAAGGGCATAAAAATTCAAATTTGATGACTGTTGTTTAGTGACATATTGTACTTCATGTTAGTGGTAAAATTTCTTCGATATGACTTTTGTTTAGTTATGAAAAAAACGGAAATATGGCGAAAATTTTGAAAATTTTGCAATTTTAAAACTTTCAATTTTTGTGCCCTTAAATCAGAGATATAAGTCACACAAATTTCTTAATAAATTACATTTCCCACATGTCTACTTTACATCAGCACAATTTTGGAAACTGTCCACAAATTGAGAAAATAGATATCTGGCACCGTTGTGTGGGAAAAATACCCTGAATGTCTGCACATATATTTTTCACATTAATAAAAAACACCTTAATCCCACTTGGAACGAGTGCTCAATCCCATGTTGAAAAAGCAGATCATTTCATTGTCAAGAGAAAGAAAAAATAGGATGGCACTCACCGTTCATGTGAATCAAATCACTTTATTTCACATACACAAGGCATCGGCATAGGCACGGGAGCAATGTGCTGGAAGACGGACAACAGCCGTTTCGCGCTCAATACACTTCAACAGGTCCTATATGCTCAGAATACAGGTAATGCAAATAAAACACATGTGTGAATAATAACTCCTCCCGTTCACCTGAGCATGCCTTGTGACTCCTCTACCAAAAAAACTGTTTAATGAAAAAAACAAAAAACAAAAAAACAAGAAGGTTAAAAACATTTCCCTCTACAGCACTATAATACAATTAAAAAAAAATTTTGAAATTTTTTTTTTAAATAATTTTTTTGATATTAAATATTCAAAGGAATACAGCCATATCTACCTTTTCATTTAACCCTAATGGACCTGTGACTTTAGTGCGGAGAATCCATCTAGCTTCAACCTGCAAAAGATGCTTATCACGATTCCCTCCATATTGCGGTGGAGAAACTCTTTCAATACCAGCAAAACGCAGTGCCTCCGCATTTCCACCATGGAATTTCCTCATGTGTTCTATAAGTCTAGGGACTCCTTTTTCTGTGGTAATAGAATTAAAATGTTCTCTAAACCTAATGTAAAGGGGCCGAATTGTTTTGCCAATGTAGAAAAAACTGCATGGGCAAAATAGGACATAAACCACAAAGGCAGTTTTACATGAGATAAATTCTTTTACCTCGAGATACACAGATCCCATTTTTACAGTTTTTCCACTCAGCTTAAAGGGGCACCAAGGACAATTCTTGCACTTGTAGTTCCCTACTGGACTACTGGATTCCAACCAATTGTTCCGTTTATCCTGATATCTACTTTTTACCAGCAAATCTCGGAGGTTAGTACTCCATTTACTTGCAAACAGGGGACCTCTGCCGACCACATCCAATAAATCTCTATCACCTTCCAAAAGATGCCAGTTCTGTCTGATTACAGTTCTAATATGTCTGTCCATAGAGTTAAAGGTAAAACTAAACACAAACGTTTTTCTTTTTGCTTTCTGCTCTGATTATTAGTGATCGCCAAATCATTAACCCTTGATATAGCTGAGTCTAAAATAGACACAGGGTAACCTCTCTGTCTGAATCTGCTGTGTAGTTGACCTGCTTGTTTGCGAAAACCCTCCTCATGGCTATTGAATTTTTTAAGTCTGAGAAATTGGCTGAAAGGTAGGGAATTTTTGACATAATATACACTCACTGGCCACTTTATTAGGTACACCATGCTAGTAACGGGTTGGACCCCCTTTTGCCTTCAGAACTGCCTCAATTCTTCGTGGCAGAGATTCAACAAGGTGCTGGAAGCATTCCTCAGAGATTTTGGACCATATTGACATGATGGCATCACACAGTTGGCGCAGATTTGTCGGCTGCACATCCCTGATGCGAATCTCCCGTTCCACCACATCCCAAAGATGCTCTATTGGATTGAGATCTGGTGACTGAGGAGGCCATTTGAGTACAGTGAACTCATTGTCATGTTCAAGAAACCAATCTGAGATGATTCGAGCTTTATGACATGGCGCATTATCCTGCTGAAAGTAGCCATCAGATGTTGGGTACATTGTGGTCATAAAGGGATGGACATGGTCAGCAACAATACTCAGGTAGGCTGTGGCGTTGCAACGATGCTCAATTGGTACCAAGGGGCCCAAAGAGTGCCAAGAAAAAATTCCCCACACCATGACACCACCACCACCAGCCTGAACCGTTGATACAAGGCAGGATGGATCCATGCTTTCATGTTGTTTACGCCAAATTCTGACCCTACCATCCGAATGTCGCAGCAGAAATCGAGACTCATCAGACCAGGCAACGTTTTTCCAATCTTCTACTGTCCAATTTCGATGAGCTTGTGCAAATTGTAGCCTCAGTTTCCTGTTCTTAGCTGAGAGGAGTGGTACCCAGTGTGGTCTTCTGCTGCTGTAGCCCATCTGCCTCAAAGTTCGACGCACTGTGCGTTCAGAGATGCTCTTCTGCCTACCTTGGTTGTAACGGTTGGCAATTTGAGTCACTGTTGCCTTTCTATCAGCTCGAACCAGTCTGCCCATTCTCCTCTGACCTCTGGCATCAACAAGGCATTTCCGGCCACAGAACTGCCGCTCACTGGATTTTTTTTCTTTTTTGGACCATTCTCTGTAAACCCTAGAGATGGTTGTGCGTGAAAATCCCAGTAGATCAGCAGTTTCTGAAATACTCAGACCAGCCCTTCTGGCACCAACAATCATGCCACGTTCAAAGGCACTCAAATCACCTTTCTTCCCCATACTGATGCTCGGTTTGAACTGCAGGAGATTGTCTTGACCATGTCTACATGCCTAAATGCACTGAGTTGCCGCCATGTGATTGGCTGATTAGAAATTAAGTCTTAACACACAGTTGGACAGGTGTACCTAATAAAGTGGCCAGTGAGTGTAGGTGTGCACTATTATAATGCAAGAGAGAATTAGTTGCTGACGGTTTGCGAAAAATTTCCGTGTGCAAAATACCACTTTCCAATGATAATCTGACATCCAAAAAATCTATCTGGGAACCCCCAAAATGAGATGGAAATTTCATGTTCATACAATTATGCAAATTGAGAAATTCCACAAATGAATCAAAATCTGTTCTGGATCCGTCCCAAACTATAAAAATATCGTCTACATAAGGGGTGAAAAGTTTTATATGTTTCAAAAAAGGATTAGTAGTTGCATATATCACTTTTTTTTCCAAGACCGTTAAAAATAGATTAGCAAATGTACACGCGATGGGCGTACCCATCGCTGTGCCTTCTATCTGCCTATACCAACTATTGTCAAATTGAAACACATTGTGGGTCAGAATAAATTTAAGGCCATCAGTAATAAAACTAATGGTCTCTGGATCTTTTCCAGAGCTCTGCAAAACCTGTCTTACTGAATCGACCCCACTTTCGTGGGGGATTCTTGTATACAAGCTTTCAACATCTATAGAGGCCGTCTGAAAATTTTCCTGCCAACAAATTTCCTTCATCACCGCAACAAAATCTTTAGAGTCTTTAATGTAGGAAGGAATCTCTTTTAGAAGGGGTCGCAATAACCAATCTATATATTGGGACAGGGGCTCAGTGAGGGATCCTATCCCCGACACTATGGGGTGGCCAGGGGGATTAGAACCAGACTTGTGTATTTTCCGGATGTGATACCAATGAGCCTTCCGTGGATACTCAGAAAACAATCTTTCATCTTTCCGTTTAGACAGCACATTACCCTCCACCTGTTTTTTTTTTTAGAAAGGATCGTAATTCTTCTTTATGCCTATTCGTTGGATCACTTTTTAGTTTGGAATAGGTCGAAGAATAAGATAGTTGTCTATTCACTTCCATAACGTAACTATCTTTTTTTAATAAAACTGCGCTACCTCCCTTGTCAGCGAAGCGTACAATTACATCCGACCATCCCTGTATTTCTTTAACTGCCTGTCTTTCGTCTATTGTTTTTGGAAACAAAATTATTTTTTGTTAGGAAGTTATAAGGGTTAAAAGTTGACCCGCAATTTCTCATTTTTACAGCAAAATTTACAAAACCATTTTTTTGGGGAATCACATCATATTTAAAGTCATTTTGAGGGGTGTACATGACAGAAAATACCCAAAAGTAACACCATTCTAAAAACTGGACCCCTCAAGGTGCTCAAAACCACATTCAAAAAGTTTATTAACCCTTTACGTGCTTCACAGGACTGAAGCAATGTGGAAGGAAAAAATTAACATTTAACTTTCTTTTGCAAAAAATGTGCTTAAGAACCATTTTTTTTATTTTCACAAGTGTTAAAAGAGAAAATGAACCACAAAATTTGTTGTGCAATTTCTCCTGAATACGCCGATACCCCATATGTGGGGGTAAACCACTTTTTGGGCACACCGCTGAGCGCGCAAGGGAAGGAGCGCCGCTTGACTTTTTCAATGCAGAATTGGCTGGAATTGAGATTGGATGCCATGTTGCATTTGGAGAGCCCCTGATGTGCATAAACAGTGGAAACCCCCAGCAAGCGACCTCATTTTGGAAGCTAGACCCCTTAAGGGACTTATCTAGATGTGTGCTGAGCACTTTGAACCTCCAAGTGCTTCACAGAAGTTTATAAATGCAGAGTCATGAAAATAAAAAATAATTTTTTTTCCTCAAAAATGATTTTTTTAGCCCTCTATTTTTTATTTTCCCAAGGGTAGCAGGAGAAATTGGACCATAAAAGTTGTTGTGCAATTTGTCCTGAGTACACCGATACCCCATATGTGGGGGGAAAGCACTGTTTGGGCACATGGGAGAGCTCGGAAGGGAAGGAGCGCCATTTTGGAATGTTCTGCGGGCGTCATTTTGCATTTACAGGGCCCCTGATGTGCCTAAACAGTTGAAACCCCCCCCACACGTGACCCCATTTTGGAAACTATCCCCCCCAAAAGAGCTTATCTAGATGTGCGGTTAGCACTTTGAACCCCCAAGTGCTTCATAGAAGTTTATAACGCAGAGCCGTGAAAATAAAATCTTTTTTTATTCCCACAAAAGTGATTTTTTAGCCCCCAATTTTTTTATTTTCCCAAGGGTAACAGGAGAAATTACACCCTCAAAGTTGGTAAATAGTGGAAACCCCTCAATTCTAGCTCCAACCCTAACCCCAACACACCCTTAACCCTAATCCCAACCCTAAAGCTAATCCCTAACCCTAATCCTAACACTAATCCCAACCCTAACCCTAATCCCTAACTCTAATCCCAACCCTAATCCTAACCCTAATACCAACCCTAACCCTAATTTTAACCCTAACCCTAATTTTAACCCTAACCCTAATTCTAACCCTAACCCTAATGGAAAAATGAAAATAAATATATTTTCTTCATTTTATTATAGTTCCCTAAGTTGGTGATAAAGGGGGGTTATTTACTATTTTTTTATTTTGATCCCTGTGATAGGTTTTATCACAGTGATCAAAATGCTCATTGAATGAATGGAATCTGCCAGGAGGCAGATGCGGCGGGTGCACTGCGCAAGTGCCCACCATTTTCTTTCCGGACCAAGATGACGGCGCCCACGTGAGGAGGCAGGAGGGCCCGAAGACCACTGGGAGTTACCGGGGGTTATCGGGGACCCTATTTCTCTCTCCTCTGATGAGCAATCACATCAGAGGAGAAAGAAATTAAATGCAAAATCGCAGCATTTTTTTTGCAGTCACTGTTATACGGTTAATAACGGCAATTGCAAAAGCAGGATGGGTAAAACCGAACGGAATCATGTTCTCTGGGGTATCGGCTACTCCCGGCAGCCGAGGCCCCGGAGAAAAGTTGACTCTGAGGGGTGCTATTTACTTTCTCCACAGCGCCGTGAATTAACGGCGCTGTGATTTAAGTACCCTTGACTTCCGCCATTAAAAGGCGTATCGGCGGTCGTTAAGGGGTTAATAATGCATGACAGAGTCTTTACGGCCACATTGAGATGTCTGTTTCTCATGTATGTGTTCTATCGGTGGTTTTACTCATTATAATCTATGGAGCTGTTCACATTGTTGTGATTTTTTTTGCGAACCAAGTGTCCACAAAAAGAAATAACGGAGACATATTGGTTTTGAATCCGCGTTAGAAATCAAAATTACCTATACAAGTCTGAGGGTCCATGTAAATCACTGACAGCACACGGATGGCATCTACTGTCCATGAATAACATAGTGATGAATAGGAGAAGCTTTGCATGTTATCTTTTTTTAAATAAAACCTAGAATAAAATCAATGAGCAAATACCCAACAATAAGTAAATGAGTAGTGATCTTGCCTGGAAATAACACAGGGTACTTAGCTGACACTATTTTAATCAAAAAAGTCTAAAAGCCATCCCACCACAACCACGTGTACCCCCATCAGGGTGGTCCCTAACTCTAGTATTTCATCTCACTATGCGCTAGCAGGCTTTAAAATGGCCGAGACAGAGCAGGACCTGGACTTAAAGGTTTCACACTTGCCCAAAATAGAGGGAGCCACGACCCTGTATATACAACGTACAAGACACTAAAGCAAAACCAAACAAACGGGCCTCACAGGCTATTGTTAAAAGTGCAGTTTAAAGGTAATACTTGTAAATACTTGTTTACTTACTGCAGGGTATTTGTTCATTATTTTCATGCTAGGTTTTGTCTGTCACATGAAAAATGCTATTAACCTGCAGATATGGGGTTAATCTACAGGTTCAAATGAATAGAAGAAAGCCAGATTCCTGTTCCTGGAGAAATTTCCTCCAAATTAAGAGCAATGATTAAGAGCTGCTAAGCTCGAAACCCGTCTGTTCTGTCCCAGTTTCGTTGGTGACAATATGCTAAAGTGAAGTTGGATTTTATATATGCAGTCCAAGGAAATTTCTCCAGGAACGGGAAGCTGGATTTCTTCTATTCATTTGGACATTGATCCTGCTGCACTGCAGGTTTCCGTGCTTGAGCTCCTAGATTACCAGAGGGGTGAGCTGGCTTTTTCTTTTTTCATAATCTACAGGTTAAGTAGCATTCTGAATCTGCTCGGCGCTGGCACTTAGACCTCCGCAGCTTGGAAAAAATTAACTTTATTCCTGCCAGCAGCATTCACTGTTCAGTCACTGGCATGTACAGGTTGGTAACAGGCACTGGCAGGTGCAGGCTGGTATACAGATAGACACTGGCAGGTGCAGGCTGGTATACAGAGACACTGGCAGGTGCAGATTGGTATACAGATAGACACTGGAAGGTGCAGGCTGGTATACAGATAGACACTGGCAGGTGCAGGTTGGTATACAGATAGACACTGGCAGGTGCAAGCTGGTATACAGACATTGGCAGTTGCAGGCTGGTATACAGATAGGTGTGGCACCCCTGCAGTCTCAGTCATCACAGGGTACTGCAATTCATTCAGAGGTGTGGTACTCAGCTCCCAGATAAGGAAGGGGCATTGCCAGGACTCACACACATCCAACACCAGACCTCTCAGGGCCCAGGAGGGCCAAGGTAGAGAGTGTGGGTGGAGGAAGATAGAGGGGGAGAAGTCATAGCGTGGTAAGCAGAGAGCTATGAGACTAGAGGAACAGTCTAGAAGGGGAGCTGAAACTGAGTGCAGCTTGTTCCCAAACTACAGAAAGAGAAGCAAGAGGGAAGGAAAGGCTCCAGTAGTGGAGAGGAAGAAGACGTCTCAGGGGCACGGATCCACCTGCCCTCACCAGGTGGAGAGACCAGGTCGCAGTAAGGGGACCGGCCCCAAAACTAATGGAGAAACTAAGGACTCAGCTAGGAAACTGGAGGCTGCAGTATTTGCAGGTGCTGCAGTCACATCCATACATATTCGCTGAAAAGGCAGACACATAGGATCCAGGGGTCTGACCAACATCGCCCGGCAAGATCCAAGTCTGCTGGCTCGGGACACTGTGTATGAAGACGCAGGGCTGGATTGGCGGTTGCCAGCATAGTGAGACGGCCAGGAAAGGAACATCTAAGGGAGCCATGGCAACGTGCACTCCAAGCTACCTGAGAGCTGTGTGGACCACTGACCCTGAGGACACAGCACCCCGGCTGGGGATTGTACCATCTGAACTGTGAATAAAACTTATGAAGACTGCACTTTGCTGTGTCCTCCAATTTTAATGCTGCGACACTTGCCCTGCACTACAACCACCATCGTCTCATCACTTACACATACAGGTGCCCTGGGTAATAGCTCTGCCTGTGGAGAGCTGAACCAACTCTGCTGCATTAACATCTACCCCAGTGGACTGAATCTGCAGCGTCGGCTAACAACTTTACTTGCCGAGTACCAAAGTTGGCGTCATGAACTATCTACAGTGGCATGTAAAAGTTTGGGCACCCCTGGTCAAAATTACTGTTATTGTGACCAGTTAAGCAAGTTGAAGATGGAATGATCTCTAAAAGGGCTAAAGTTAAAGATGACACATTTTCTCTGTATTTTAGGCCCAAAAAATTATATATTGTCATTTTTTACATTTTAAAAATTACAATAAGGAAAATAGGCCAATGCAAAAGTTTGGGCAGCCTGCATAGTTAGTACCTAGTAGCACTCCCTTTTAAAAATATCACAGCTTGTAAACGCTTTTAGTAGCCAGCCAAGAGTCATTCAATTCTTGTTTGATGGATTTTCATCCATTCTTCCTTGGAAAATTCTTCCATTTCTGTGAGATTCCTGGGTCGTCTTGCATGCACTGCTATTTTGAGGACTAGCCACAGATTTTCAATGATGATCGAATCGGGGGACTGTGAGGGCCATTGAAAAACCTTTAGCTATCGCCTTTTTTGGATTTTGATGTGTGTAATCATTATCCATTTGTAGAAGCCATCCGGTTTTCAAATTCAGCTTTTTTACACATGGTGTTATGTTTGCATCAAGAATTTGTTGAAATTTCATTGAATCCATTCTTCCCTCTACCTGTGAAATGTTCCCTGTGCCATTGTCTGCATCACAACTCCAAAGCATGAATGATCCATCCCCATGCTTAATGGTTGGAGAGATGTTCTTTTCCTGAAATTCTATGCAATTTTTTCTCTGCACATACCTTTGATCATTGCGACCAAAGAGTTCTATTTTAACTTCAACGATTCACAGGACTTGTTTCTAAAATGCATTGGGCTTGTTTAGATGTTCTTTTGCATACCTCTGATGCTGAATTTTATGGTGAGGGTGCAGGAGAGATTTTCTTCTGATTACTCTTCCATGAAGGCCATATTTGATAAGGTGTCTCTGAACAGTAGAACAATTACCACAACTCCAGAATCTGCTATATCTTTCTGAAGGTCTTTTGCAGTCAAGTGGAGGTTCTGATATGCCTTTCTAGCAATCCTACAAGCAGCTCTCTCTGAAATTTTGCTTGGCCTTCCAGACCTTATCTTGACCTCCACTGTTCCTGGTAACTGCCATTTCTGAATTACATATTAAACTGAGGAAAGGACAACTTGAAAACGCTTTGGTATCTTCTTATAGCCTTCTCCTGCTTTGTGGGCCTCCACCATTTTCATTTTAAGAGTGCTAGGCAGCTGCTTAAAAGGACCCATGGTGGCTGTTTTTTCGCACAAGGTTAGAGGAGGCTATGTGTTTCTAAACCTGTGGAATCTGCATCAGCTGGCCTTTCCTAACATTGAGGGTGAACAAGCCATAACCCTTACAGGCTAATTGAGGTCTGAAACCTTGGTCAAAGTTATCTGAGCACACAAATCTCCAAAGGTGCCCAAACTTTAGCATCTGACCATTTTTCTTTTTGTAATTTTTAAAATGTGAAAAAATGACAATGTGTATTACTTTTTAGCCTAAAATACAAAACAAATGTGTCATCTTTAACTTTAGGCCTTTTAGAGATCATTTTATCTGCAACTTGCTTAACTGTTCACAATAACAGTAATTTTGACCAGGGGTGCCTAAACTTTTGTTTGCCACTGTAACTATGGCAGGTGCAGGCTGGCATACAGATAGGCACTGGCAGTTGCAGGCTGGTATATGAATAGACACTGGTAGGTGCAGGCTGGTATAGCAGATAGACACTGGGAGGTGCAGATGTGGCACCCCTGAGGGTTCAGTTGCCACAGAGGTACTGCACCTCCTCCTGAGGTGTGGTGCCCCACCATGCTGGTACGTTGGAGGCTCCTGACCATGCTCCAACACTTGCATCCCACACAACACAGTAGTTCAGCAAAGCCACATTTCGGCTCCCTGCTTGGAGTGTAGCAGAGCACCTTTGGTGGCTCCCTGCTTGGAACACGAAACGTGCTGGGAGGCAGGTGGCGTTAGAATACATAAAAGAGTGGGAAGGATTAGGATTTCAGTCAGTCAGTCGAGCAGTAAGTCAGAGAGGAGAGAGGAGTGAGGATCCCTGAGAGAGGGATGGAGGAAGGAGGTGCTGCAGCAGATCTCAGTGACCTGGGTCTGCTGGCACGGGAAAGGAAAGAAAGAGAAAGACATTGAACAGAAACCTGATCTTCCATGGGAAGGAAAGACTAGTACGGAACGTAGGAGTAAAAGGGAACAGAGGACGTGGGTTAGAGGAAGAACCCTACAGGCTACAGCTGTCTGCCGTACAAGGAAGGTTCTTGGGAACATCTGTCAGGAGGAACTCCAGTGTAACTCAGTACTAGGAGTACTTCACACCAAAGGCGCTATAAGAGGAGACGTTCAGAAAGGCACATGTTGGCAGAGTGTTGGAAGGGAGCATTCCATCTGACCTGGAGGTTGACTGAGTCCCTGACCCGGAGGACACAGCACAGAGGCAGGCACCTGTGTGTACTACAGACTGTGAGTAAAGCTTTTGAACTACAAGCCCTGGTGTCCTCCATTCATTCCTGCGCTAACACACCCTGGACCGCTACATCTGGGTACCAGCTTCTACACTGCCTGGGCCTCTCCTCTACCCCTACATCTACACTGCCCTGGGACTACAGCTCCACCTGTGGGGAGCTTCACTATCTTGGCTGCAACACACCACCAGTCCCAGAGAAGCTGCATGCAGCGTTGGCCTAACATCTCACTTGCCAAACACCACAGGTGGCATCACGAACTATTCATTTAATCAATTACATTCCACCATACAATCTCCCCCATTACTTGGGCGCCCAGGGCCACGGACCGGGTCACCGCCGCTGTGACACATCCCGCTGACACCGGCCCGGTACCGAGTACCCCACAGCCCTGGGAGGGCGACCCAACTTGGCGTCACAAACAGGATGATGAGACCCGATGCCATCGGGTTCTGTGTGCCTAAGACTTAAGTTTTTGAAAATGTGCAGAAGCAGAAGACCCAATTTAATAGACTGCAAAATGAACGCTAAAAATGGCCGCTGGGGCGGTGAAGAAGGGCGTGATAACATGGGAGGTCCTAAGAAAAGACCACAAACTGTCCTGGGCCTCCCCTCCCCTTACTATGCAACGGCGATATGGCCCACCCCCCGATGGGTTCGTATACTGGCTTGGTATGGAGGAGTTGGAAGAAGACGCCGCCCCCAGAAGGAGGAGCGGAAGCCAGTAGCGGGAAAAGTCGAGACAGGAAGAAGAACGCCATGATGGAAGGAGGAGAGAGGCAAGAAGAATGGGGGGAGGAAAAGTAACTCGCCCCCAGGCCGCCCCTGCGGAGGATACGACCGCTGAGACACCCTCTGCAGCACCCATCACCACCTCAAAACGGATATTGCCATTGGATGAGCCCTGTCTGGAGGAGGTATATGAGGGTTCGGGAGCAGAATGGAGGGCCGGGACCGCGTCTCCGTCTGGACCGGGCGCGGTTGCGCAGGCCTCCACGGCTCTGGCAGAAAACGGCCTTGCCCCTGCCCGAATCCAGCTGCGATCTACCCCATCTGCAACTTCGGGAGTTGTGACTGCCGCCATCCACTACCAGGTACCGGGACCAGAACCTCAGCCGGGAGCGCAAGGTATGATTACCGCTCCGGACCTGACCCTGGTGTTAGGAGCGGGACCAACGAATAGGAATGGCCCAATTGACCTCCGCCGGCGACCCCAGACTGTGGTGCCGCTAGCTGAGGTCCCGATGGACACAGAAGAATCGGACTCCGAGGTACCAGCGTCAACGCCGGCTGAGTCGCCGACCGCGTCGCCGACCGCAGCTGAAGTGCCATTGGTGGTAGCGGATATGCCGTCCCCGCAGGCAGTTGACATTTCTATGGCCCTTTCAATTACCCCGACCAGTCCCTATCTCACCCTATGGGAGGCAGAGTACATGCAATTGGCAAGCAACCAGCAACAGGATGAAGGCACCCAAAGTATCTCCCCTGGAAACAGCCCCAGTGACCAGTTTCCAGAAATCCCAAGAGGAGACCACCACTAGCAATCTCAAGCAAAAATAACTCTCATTACCCAGGAGGGTATTTGCACCGTTGTGCCCTTTGTTTCCTATTTTGATCATCATGGTTTAGTTTTGTTTTTCCAGTTGTTGCCCAGTTGTATTGGCAGCTTTCACACTTTTTAACTGTGGAGATCCTGAACATTGAATGATCCAGAACTGCAACTTGTACATAGTTTGCACCTCTTTAGGTGCTCTCTCTTGGTTTTACATAGGACTCTCTTCCTGAAGGAAGAATTACCTCATCATAGGGACATTTCCAGACATGTTGGCCGGACCAGTGTCTACAATTGCACTTATTGATAATGGCTAACATATTTTTGAAACAGAAAGCTAGAAAGTGATAATGTTTAATGACAGATTTTATAGGGTATAATTGAGAAAGGAATACAGTGAATGTTTTACAAATGTAGAAGTATAGTAAATGGTATACTAAAGAAATTTTGAAGTACAAATGCCTTGAATGTGAATAAAGAATTGAAGTTACAGGTGATGAACCAGACACCAGCGGTTGTCATATAAGAAAGTAAGAGAATGTGTAAAATAACAGAAAATGTGTTGGTAGAAAATGTGAATTGATATTGAGTTGCTTCCATAGCACTTTAAATTAGGTAGCATAACTTTGAATTTAGATAGGTAGTTAAAACTGTTTGTAATGTTCAAGAAACCGTGCCTCCCACATTGGGAAGTTTAGAATAAGACATGTTTATTCAGCATTACTAAATTTTGTATGTTCCTGTATTGTCAACTCTGTTTAACCCCTTCACTACCAAGGGTGGTTTGCACGTTAACTCCCGGGCCAATTTTTACAATTCTGACCACTGTCCCTTTATGAGGTAATAACTCTGAAACGCTTCCATGGATCCCAGTGATTCTGACATTATTTTCTCGTGACATATTGTACTACATGTTAGTGGTAAAATTTCATTCAAATAACTTGCATTTATTTGTGAAAAAATGGAAATTTGGCGAAAAGTTTTAAAATTTCGTAATATTCTAAATTTGAATTTTTATGCCCTTAAATCACAGAGATATGGCACACAAAAAACTTGATAAGTAACATTTCCCACATGTTTACTTTACATCAGCACAATTTTGGAACCAAAATTTTTTTTTTGTTAGGAAGTTATAAGGGTTAAAAATTAACCAGCGATTTCTCATTTTTGCAACACCATTTTATTTTTACGGACCACATCACATTTGAAGGCACTTTGCGGGGTGTATATGATAGAAAATACCCAAAAGTGACACTATTCTAAAAACTGTACCCCTTAAGGTGCTCAAAACCACATACAAGAAGTTTATTAACCCTTTAGGTGCGTCACAGGAATTTTTGAATATTTAAAAAAAAATTAACATTTAACTTTTTTTCACAAAAAAAATACTTCAGGTTCAATTTTTTTTATTTTACCAAGGGTAACAGGAGAAATTGGACTGCAAAAGTTATTGTGTAGTTCGTCCTGAGTACGCTGATACCTGATATGTTGGGGGGAACCACTGTTTCGGTGCATGGCAGAGCTCAGAAGGGAAGGAGCGCCGTTTGACTTTTTCAATGCAAAAGTGGCTGGAATTCAGATCGGACGCCATGTCGCATTTGGAGAGCCCCTGATGTGCCTAAACAGTGGAAGCCCCCCACAAGTGACCCCATTTTGGAAACTAGACCCCCAAGGAACTTATCTAGATATGTGGTGAGAACTTTGAACCCACAAGGGTACAATTAAAAAATCATATTTTTTCCACAAAAATGATCTTTTCACCCCCAATTTTCATTTTAGCAAGGGTAACAGGACCCTAAAAGTTATTGTGCAATTTGTCCTGAGTACGCTGATACCCCACATGTTGGGGTAAACCACTATTTGGGCGCAAGGCAGAGCTCGGAAGAGAAGGTGCGCCATTTGACGTTTTTGGCTGGAATTGAGATCGGACACCATGTCGCGATTGGAAAACCCCTGATGTACCAAAACAGTGGAAACCCCCCACAAATGACACCATTTTGGAAACTAGACCCCCCAAGGAACTTATGTAGATGTGTGGTGAGAACTTTGAACCCACAAAGGCTTCACAGAAGTTTATAACGTACAGCGGTACAATTAAGAAATCATATTTTTTCCACAAAAATGATCTTTTCACCCCCAATTTTCATTTTACCAAGGGTAACAGGACCCTAAAAGTTATTGTGCAATTTGTCCTGAGTACGCTGATACCCCACATGTGGGGGTAAACCACTATTTGGGTGCATGGCAAAGCTCGGAAGGGAAGCAGCGCCATTTGACGTTTTTGGCTGGAATTGAGATCGGACACCATGTCGCGTTTGGAAAGCCCCTAATGTTTGGTACATTGGTACAGTGGAAACCCCCCACAAATGACACCATTTTGGAAACTAGACCCCCTAAGGAACTTATCTAGATGTGTGGTGAGCACTTTGAACCCCCAAGGGCTTCACAGAAGTTTATAATGCCCTGGCATGAAAATAAAAAATCATATTTTTTCCACAAACATGATCAATTAGTCCCCAATGTATTTATTTTCCCAAGGGTACCAGGAGAAATTGGACCCCAAAGTTGTTGTCCAATTTATCCTGAGTACGCTGATACCTCATATGTGGGAGAAAACTACTGTATGGGCACACGTCGGGGCTCGGAAGGGAAGTAGTGACGTCTTGGAATGCAGACTTTCATGGAATGGTCTGCGGGTGTCATGTTGCTTTTGGAGAGCCCCTGATGTACCTAAACAGTGGAAACCCCACACAAGTGACCCCATTTTGGAAACTAGATCCCCTAAGGAACTTATTTAGATGTGTGGTGAGCACTTTGAACCCCCAAGGGCTTCACAGAAGTTTATAATGCCCGGGCATGAAAATAAAAAAATCATATTTTTTCCACAAACATGATCAATTAGTCCCCAATTTTTTTATTTTCCCAAGGGTACCAGGAGAAACTGGACCCCAAAAGTTGTTGTCCAAATTGTCCTGAGTACGCTGATACCCCATATGTGGGAGAAAACTACTGTATGGGCACACGTCGGGGCTCGGAAGGGAAGTAGTGACGTTTTGGAATGCAGACTTTGATGGAATGGTCTGCGGGTGTCATGTTGCCTTTGGAGAGCCCCTGATGTACCCAAACTATTGAAACTCCCCACAAATGACCCCATTTTGGAAACTAGACCCCCCATGGAACTTATCTAGATGTTTGGTGAGCACTTTGAACCCCCAAGTGCTTCATAGAAGTTTATAACGCCCAGGCGTGAAAATAAAAAAATCATTTTTTTTCCACAAAAATGATATTTTTGCCCCCAATTTTTTATTTTCCTAAAGGTAACAGGAAAATTGGACCGCAAAAGTTGTTTTGCAATTTGTCCTGAGTAGGCTGATACCCCATATGTGGGGGTAAAACACTGTTTGGGTGCATGGCAGAGTTTGGAAGGAGCACCATTTGACTTTTTCAACGCAGAATTGGCCGAAATTGATATCAGACGCCATGTTGCATTTGGAGAGCACCTGATGTGCCCAAACAGTGGAAACTAGAGTTGAGCGAAACGAGTCGAAAAAATTCAAAAGTCGACGACTTTTGGCAAAGTCGGGTTTCATGAAACCTAGGATGAGGTCGGCCACGAGGTCGGCGACTTACGCGCCAAAGTCGCTTTTCAAAAGTTTGTTTTGCGCTCTTTTTCAGCCAATCAGGATCCACGGACACTGTGGGCAACGTGATGACATAGGCACGGGTCACCACCATCTTTCAGAAGGGCATGCAAGTGATTGGCTTGCTTTGGTGGGCGTCACAGGGGGTATAAAAGGGCGTGCACGCCGACCGCCATCTTACTTCTGCCGATCTTAGTATAGGGAGAGGTTGCTGCTGATTCTGTAGGGAGAGCGTTAGGCAGGGAAGAAGACAAAAAAACTGCTTCTGCTGCTAGCGATTTGGCCTGCACAACACACCAGTCACTGTGTGTGCAGTGCAAGGGGAGGCTATATAGTGGTGTATCAGTGGTGTTGGTTGTTGGGCTGCCTTCTAAGGCTTCCTGACATTCCTGCATTGCTGTTTACCCACTGCTCCGCAAACTGCTTTTTTAAAAGCAATCCCAATTTTTTTTTTTGTCCTGCTGAGAATACAAAAAAACTGCTTCTGCTGCTAGCAATTTGGCCTGCACAACACACCAGTCACTGTGTGTGCAGTGCAAGGGGAGGCTATATAGTGGTGTATCAGTGGTGTTGGTTGTTGGGCTGCCTTCTAAGGCTTCCTGACATTCCTGCATTGCTGTTTACCCACTGCTCCGCAAACTGCTTTTTTAAAAGCAATCCAATCTCCCTTATCCTCTAGTCACTTTTGTCACAGCTGTGCCATCGAGCCTGTCACATAGCGCTCAGATATTCATTGGGCCTCACACAATCCAAACGTGTCCAGTGTCCAAAAGTGTGTGCAGAGATTCAAAATCTCCCTTATCCTCTAGTCACTTTGGTCACAGCTGTGCCATCGAGCCTGTCACATAGCGCTCAGATATCAGTGGGCCTCACACAATCCAAAAGTGTCCATCCAGTGTCCAAAAGTGTGTGCAGAGATTCAAAATCTCCCTTATCCTCTAGTCACTTTTGTCACAGCTGTGCCATCGAGCCTGTCACATAGCGCTCAGATATTCATTGGGCCTCACACAATCCAAAAGTGTCCATCCAGTGTCCAAAAGTGTGTGCAGAGATTCAAAATCTCCCTTATCCTCTAGTCACTTTTGTCACAGCTGTGCCATCGAGCCTGTCACATAGCGCTCAGATATTCATTGAGCCTCACACAATCCAAAAGTGTCCAGTGTCCAAAAGTGTGTGCAGAGTTTCAAAATCTCCCTTATCCTCTAGTCACTTTTGTCACAGCTGTGCCATCGAGCCTGTCACATAGTGCTCAGATATTCATTGGGCCTCACACAATCCAAAAGTGTCCAGTGTCCAAAAGTGTGTGCAGAGATTCAAAATCTCCCTTATCCTCTAGTCACTTTTGTCACAGCTGTGCCATCGAGCCTGTCACATAGTGCTCAGATATTCATTGGGCCTCACACAATCCAAAAGTGTCCAGTGTCCAAAAGTGTGTGCAGAGATTCAAAATCTCCCTTATCCTCTAGTCACTTTTGTCACAGCTGTGCCATCGAGCCTGTCACATAGCGCTCAGATATTCATTGGGCCTCACACAATCCAAAAGTGTCCAGTGTCCAAAAGTGTGTGCAGAGATTCAAAATCTCCCTTATCCTCTAGTCACTTTTGTCACAGCTGTGCCATCGAGCCTGTCACATAGCGCTCAGATATTCATTGGGCCTCACACAATCCAAAAGTGTCCAGTGTCCAAAAGTGTGTGCAGAGATTCAAAATCTCCCTTATCCTCTAGTCACTTTTGTCACAGCTGTGCCATCGAGCCTGTCACATAGCGCTCAGATATTCATTGGGCCTCACACAATCCAAAAGTGTCCAGTGTCCAAAAGTGTGTGCAGAGATTCAAAATCTCCCTTATCCTCTAGTCACTTTTGTCACAGCTGTGCCATCGAGCCTGTCACATAGCGCTCAGATATTCATTGGGCCTCACACAATCCAAAAGTGTCCAGTGTCCAAAAGTGTGTGCAGAGATTCAAAATCTCCCTTATCCTCTAGTCACTTTTGTCACAGCTGTGCCATCGAGCCTGTCACATAGCGCTCATTCATTGGGCCTCACACAATCCAAAAGTGTCCAGTGTCCAAAAGTGTGTGCAGAGATTCAAAATCTCCCTTATCCTCTAGTCACTTTTGTCACAGCTGTGCCATCGAGCCTGTCACATAGCGCTCAGATATTCATTGGGCCTCACACAATCCAAAAGTGTCCAGTGTCCAAAAGTGTGTGCAGAGATTCAAAATCTCCCTTATCCTCTAGTCACTTTTGTCACAGCTGTGCCATCGAGCCTGTCACATAGCGCTCAGATATTCATTGGGCCTCACACAATCCAAAAGTGTCCAGTGTCCAAAAGTGTGTGCAGAGATTCAAAATCTCCCTTATCCTCTAGTCACTTTTGTCACAGCTGTGCCATCGAGCCTGTCACATAGCGCTCAGATATTCATTGGGCCTCACACAATCCAAAAGTGTCCAGTGTCCAAAAGTGTGTGCAGAGATTCAAAATCTCCCTTATCCTCTAGTCACTTTTGTCACAGCTGTGCCATCGAGCCTGTCACATAGCGCTCAGATATTCATTGGGCCTCACACAATCCAAAAGTGTCCAGTGTCCAAAAGTGTGTGCAGAGTTTCAAAATCTCCCTTATCCTCTAGTCACTTTTGTCACAGCTGTGCCATCGAGCCTGTCACATAGCGCTCAGATATTCATTGGGCCTCACACAATCCAAAAGTGTCCAGTGTCCAAAAGTGTGTGCAGAGATTCAAAATCTCCCTTATCCTCTAGTCACTTTTGTCACAGCTGTGCCATCGAGCCTGTCACATAGCGCTCAGATATTCATTGGGCCTCACACAATCCAAAAGTGTCCAGTGTCCAAAAGTGTGTGCAGAGATTCAAAATCTCCCTTATCCTCTAGTCACTTTTGTCACAGCTGTGCCATCGAGCCTGTCACATAGCGCTCAGATATTCATTGGGCCTCACACAATCCAAAAGTGTCCAGTGTCCAAAAGTGTGTGCAGAGATTCAAAATCTCCCTTATCCTCTAGTCACTTTTGTCACAGCTGTGCCATCGAGCCTGTCACATAGCGCTCAGATATTCATTGGGCCTCACACAATCCAAAAGTGTCCAGTGTCCAAAAGTGTGTGCAGAGTTTCAAAATCTCCCTTATCCTCTAGTCACTTTTGTCACAGCTGTGCCATCGAGCCTGTCACATAGCGCTCAGATATTCATTGGGCCTCACACAATCCAAAAGTGTCCAGTGTCCAAAAGTGTGTGCAGAGATTCAAAATCTCCCTTATCCTCTAGTCACTTTTGTCACAGCTGTGCCATCGAGCCTGTCACATAGCGCTCAGATATTCATTGGGCCTCACACAATCCAAAAGTGTCCAGTGTCCAAAAGTGTGTGCAGAGATTCAAAATCTCCCTTATCCTCTAGTCACTTTTGTCACAGCTGTGCCATCGAGCCTGTCACATAGCGCTCAGATATTCATTGGGCCTCACACAATCCAAAAGTGTCCAGTGTCCAAAAGTGTGTGCAGAGATTCAAAATCTCCCTTATCCTCTAGTCACTTTTGTCACAGCTGTGCCATCGAGCCTGTCACATAGCGCTCAGATATTCATTGGGCCTCACACAATCCAAAAGTGTCCAGTGTCCAAAAGTGTGTGCAGAGATTCAAAATCTCCCTTATCCTCTAGTCACTTTTGTCACAGCTGTGCCATCGAGCCTGTCACATAGCGCTCAGATATTCATTGGGCCTCACACAATCCAAAAGTGTCCAGTGTCCAAAAGTGTGTGCAGAGATTCAAAATCTCACTTATCCTCTAGTCACTTTGGTCACAGCTGTGCCATCGAGCCTGTCACATAGCGCTCAGATATTCATTGGGCCTCACACAATCCAAAAGTGTCCAGTGTCCACAAGTGTCTGCAGAAATTCAAAATCTCCCCTGTCCTATAGACACCTTGTACCTTGTTTTACATTACTATATAGTTTGTTGGATTTTGTCTACATTTCTACCAAAAATGAGGAAGGCTGGTGGAAGAGGCCGTGGAATTGGGCGGGTGTTGGCAGCTGGTAATGATGGTGTTGGTGGTGGATCTGATGGTAGTGGCAAGAGCAAAATAGGACCGAATGCAGGAGGTGCTGACCCTGCGTCATCGTCTGGCTACATAAGGCCTCGAACGCTTAGTTTTCTAGGAGTTGGCAAACCGCTTTTAAAGCCAGAGCATCAGGAAAAAGTTTTGTCTTACATTGCTGACTCAGCCTCCAGCTCTATCGCCTCCTCTTCTTCAGTTGTAAAAAGTAAAAGCACTGAGTCGTCATTGGAGGCTCATGTTCATGAACCACACCTTTCCTTGTGTCCTTCACCCCAACCAAGATTGAAGGATGACGCAGGCCATACTACTGATTACTCCATGGAGCTGTTTTCACATACCATGCCTGGATTATCAAGTGAAATGGTGAATTACCCAGGCCAAGATGAATCTGACATGGAGTGCACTGATGCACAGCCGCTGATGGATGATTCTGCTGGTACATTCACTCAGAGCACTACATTGTCCTCGCAGTGTACAGAGCCAGATTCTGACCCTGATGAGACTCAGGTGCCCCTTCCCGCACACTATACCACCATACACGGTGACACAGAGGAAGGTGCACATGACATAGAAGAGGAGGTGATGGATGACCCAGTTGTTGACCCAGATTGGCATCCATTGGGGGAAGAGGGTGCTGCTTCCAATAGCTCAGATGAGGAGGAGCATCCACAGCAGACATCGACATCGCAACAGCTGTTATCTGGCAGGCCCGTAGCACTCCAAAGACAGGTTCCAAACATCAAAAGAGTTGCTGGACAGCTTGTCCAGAGGGTCAAAAGATCGCAGCGTGCTAGGCCGCAAAATGTCTGCCAAAGTAGGAAGAGTGCAGTGTGGCACTTTTTTGAACAAAATCCTCATGATCAGGCCAAGGTTATCTGTAAGAAGTGCGCAAAGACCTTTAGCCGAGGGAAAAATCTGAAAAATTTGAATACCAGTTGCATGCTTAGACATTTAACCAGCATGCACTTGCAAGCGTGGACACAACACCAAACCTCAAGTGCCACATGTGCAACTGATCACAACGAAGGTAGTCAGCAATGCTACATTGTTTCCCCCACTGTAAGCCCACCGGTTAGCACAGCAGCAAATGTTGAGGTGTCGTTGCAAGACTACAGCAGTCAGGGAATCCCACTGTTATATCAACGAAAGACTGATTCTAGGCCATCAGAAAGAACACCAACTCCATCACCATCATCAACCCTCTCTCAGTCCGCCCTGTCCACCGCTACTTCCACCATATGCAGCTCTCAAGTCCAGCTCACCCTCCCAGACACTATGAGTAGGTTAAGAAAGTACTCAGTCTCTCATCCGCGTACACTGGGTTTGAAAGCCCACATTGCCAAACTAATCTCGTTTGAGATGATGCCCTTTCGGTTGATGGAAAGCACAGCTTTCCGTGAACTCATGGCCTATGCAGTACCACGCTATGACCTACCCAGTCGCCACTTCTCTCGCAAAGCCATCCCAGCCCTCCACCATCATGTGAAAGACCGCATTGTCCATGCACTCAAGCAGTCAGTGAGCGGAAAGGTGCACCTCACAACTGATGCATGGTCTAGTCGGCAGGGCCAGGGCCGTTACGTGTCCATCACTGCGCACTGGGTTAATGTGGTGGATGCAGGGTCCACAGGGGACAGCGGTGGTGGGACAGTGCTGCCTAGCCCACGGTATAGGAAACAGTTGGTTGTAGGCGTTCGACCCTCCTCCTCCTCCAGAAGCGAAAGCTCGTCCACAGAGCGCAATCGTACAAGCACTCCATCTGCAGCTGCCACTGTTGCACACGATGTGTCCCCCTATCTAGCAGCTAGTGGAAAGCGTCAGCAGGCTGTGTTGCAGATGATGTGTTTGGGCGACAGACACACCGCCGAGGTGCTGGCCGAGTACTTGAAGCGACAAACTGAGTCATGGCTGGGCAGTGTACATCTTGAGGCAGGCAAGGTAGTTAGTGATAACGGCCGTAATTTTGTGGCAGCCATAGCCCTTTCAAAACTCAGCCACATACCTTGCTTGGCTCACACCTTGAACCTGGTGGTGCAGTGCTTCCTCAAAAATTATCCGGAGTTAACTGCCCTGCTCCAGAAGGTGCGAAGACTGTGCGCGCACATCCGCCGGTCGCCTGTACACTCCGTTCGTATGCAGAAGCTGCAGCGATTGCTCCACCTTCCCAACCACCGCCTCATTATCGACATTGCAACAAGGTGGAACTCCACCCTGCACATGGTGGAGCGGCTGTGCGAGCAGAGGCAGGCCATAATGCATTTGTGGGAGGATACATGGCCAGGCACTTTGAGAGCAGACATGGAGTTGACAGGTGTGCAGTGGTCAAAGCTGAAAGACCTTTGTAAAGTCCTTCAGTGTTTTGAGGAATGCACACGGCTGGTAAGCGCAGACGACGCCATCCTAAGCATGAGCATCCCACTTATGCGTCTGCTCATGCAAACTTTGACGCACCTTAAGGAGCAGGCGTCTGCAGCCAATGTTGATGAGGAGGAAGAGGAGGAGGGAATCCTTGATGACATTCAGCCATTGTCTGCTCAGGGACCTCTCCTGGACGAGGTGGAGGAAGAAGAGGAGGAGGAGGATGATGATGGGGATGATTACTTAGGGGAGGATGCATCTCATGGGGCAAGTGAAAATGTTGGCGTGGCAAGGTCTGGTACAGGGTTTGTGCGTGACTGGAGGGATGTGGATTTGCCAGAAAGTGCTCCTCCACCCAGCACTCGCAGTGCATCATTGACACCGGGAACATTGGCCCACATGTCAGATTATGCCTTGCGGATCCTAAAAAGGGACCCCCGCATTGCCAAAATGATGAACGATGACGACTACTGGTTGGCCAGCATCCTGGATCCACGCTATAAAGGCAAATTACAAAACATCATGCCACAGGAGAACCTTGACCTAATATTGGCTAATAAACAAGCAACTCTGGTAAATCGGTTGCTTGAGGCATTCCCAGCACACAGCAGCGGTGATGGTTCTCACACGAGCCGTACGGGCCGGGGGCAGCTTGGCAGAGGTGTTCGTGGTGCACACAGCAGAAGTGGCGTTGGAGACAGGGGTTTCATGACAATGTTGTGGACTGATTTTTCAAATACCGCTCACACAACTGGTAATACTGCATCGATGGAAAGTGACAGGAGACAGCAGTTGTCAACTATGGTTACAAACTACTTTTCCTCCCATATCGATGTTCTCCCACACAGGTCATTCCCCTTTGACTATTGGGCCACTAAACTGGACACCTGGCCTGAATTGGCCCAATATGCCTTACAGGAGCTCGCTTGCCCAGCTGCAAGTGTGCTATCGGAAAGAGTCTTCAGTGCAGCTGGATCAATCCTGACAGAAAAAAGGACCCGTCTGTCAACCCAAAATGTGGATGATCTAACCTTCATTAAAATGAACCACGCATGGGTTTCCAAGGATTTTGTCCCACCTTCCCCTGATGACACATAGGGTGACAGAAAAATGGCTTGCTTTGGTCCACCTCTTCCTGGTACTTCACCTATTTCGCCTTTTGCATCAGCTGAATGTCCAACATCAACATATGCCACTTTCTAAAACTCCCTAACTGTGCTGCCTCCCCCCCCATGGCCGGGGTCACCACCTAGCGCACGACACCGTGCGAGTGCCGTTGCCCTGGACAGGTGGGTAGGCCGACTCTTGGGCGCGGGCACTGGCACAGGGTCCCTCATAGTGCAATCAAGTGTCTCTGACGGTGGTGGTGCACACCCGCCGTCAGACACACCGCTGTACTATGAGGGGCCCAGTGCCAGTACCGACGCCCATGAGTGGGCCCCCCTTGCTTGGGCAGGGCCCCAGCATTTGCAATCTTTACCTCTCCCTGCTACTCCGCTGTGTAATCTGGGCCGTCAAATCCATACTGTGCCTGACACCGTCTGAGCCTGCCTCCTGATGTATAGACATATATTTTGAATGTGTACGCTATCCATACATGTTATCCGGGGATACGGTACCCTTTCTAACCTTTGTGCAATCACGTGCAATCCATACTGGGCCTAACACCGTCTGAGCCTGCCTCCTGAGACATATATTTTGAATGTGTACGCTATCCATACATGTTATCCGGGGAAACGGTACCCTTTCTAACCTTTGTGCAATCAGGTGCAATCCATACTGGGCCTAACACCGTCTGAGCCTGCCTCCTGAGACATATTTTGAATGTGTACGCTATCCATACATGTTATCCGGGGAAACGGTACCCTTTCTAAACTTTGTGCAATCACGTGCAATCCATACTGGGCCTAACACCGTCTGAGCCTGCCTCCTGAGACATATATTTTGAATGTGTACGCTATCCATACATGTTATCCGGGGATACGGTACCCTTTCTAACCTTTGTGCAATCACGTGCAATCCATACTGGGCCTAACACCGTCTGAGCCTGCCTCCTGAGACATATATTTTGAATGTGTACGCTATCCATACATGTTAACCGGGGAAACGGTACCCTTTCTAACCTTTGTGCAATCACGTGCAATCCATACTGGGCCTAACACCGTCTGAGCCTGCCTCCTGAGACATATATTTTGAATGTGTACGCTATCCATACATGTTATCCGGGGATACGGTACCCTTTCTAACCTTTGTGCAATCACGTGCAATCCATACTGGGCCTAACACCGTCTGAGCCTGCCTCCTGAGACATATATTTTGAATGTGTACACTATCCATACATGTTATCCGGGGAAACGGTACCCTTTCTAACCTTTGTGCAATCACGTGCAATCCATACTGGGCCTAACACCGTCTGAGCCTGCCTCCTGAGACATATATTTTGAATGTGTACGCTATCCATACATGTTATCCGGGCAAACGGTACCCTTTCTAACCTTTGTGCAATCACGTGCAATCCATACTGGGCCTAACACCGTCTGAGCCTGCCTCCTGAGACATATATTTTGAATGTGTACGCTATCCATACATGTTATCCGGGGATACGGTACCCTTTCTAACCTTTGTGCAATCACGTGCAATCCATACTGGGCCTAACACCGTCTGAGCCTGCCTCCTGAGACATATATTTTGAATGTGTACGCTATCCATACATGTTATCCGGGGAAACGGTACCCTTTCTAACCTTTGTGCAATCGCGTGCAATCCATACTGGGCCTAACACCGTCTGAGCCTGCCTCCTGAGACATATATTTTGAATGTGTACACTATCCATACATGTTATCCGGGGATACGGTACCCTTTCTAACCTTTGTGCAATCACGTGCTATCCATACTGGGCCTAACACCGTCTGAGCCTGCTTCCTGAGACATATATTTTGAATGTGTACGCTATCCATACATGTTATCCGGGGAAACGGTACCCTTTCTAACCTTTGTGCAATCACGTGCAATCCATACTGGGCCTAACACCGTCTGAGCCTGCCTCCTGAGACATATATTTTGAATGTGTACGCTATCCATACATGTTATCCGGGGATACGGTACCCTTTCTAACCTTTGTGCAATCACGTGCTATCCATACTGGGCCTAACACCGTCTGAGCCTGCCTCCTGAGACATATATTTTGAATGTGTACGCTATCCATACATGTTATCCGGGGATACGGTACCCTTTCTAACCTTTGTGCAATCACGTGCAATCCATACTGGGCCTAACACCGTCTGAGCCTGCCTCCTGAGACATATATTTTGAATGTGTACGCTATCCATACATGTTATCCGGGGATACGGTACCCTTTCTAACCTTTGTGCAATCACGTGCAATCCATACTGGGCCTAACACCGTCTGAGAATGATAGATGGGGCCCACCATACACTGGAACATTCCAAAGGTGGACATCAGACACTGGAGCAGCATTTACAGGGCACATTATACACTAGAGCATTAGAAATGGGGCCCATTATGTTTGGAGCATTATTTGGGCCCATAAGACAGTAGAGCTTCATCCATGGGGACCAACATATACTGTAGCATTATGTGGAGCTCATCATATACTGTTTCAAACATTATATGGGACCAATGATTCTGTATGGAGAAATAGATGGGCCTCGTCATGAGATGTAAAAAGTGAGGTATTTTTCATTGTACTATACCGCTATTTCTCTGCCGTATTGGAGCATGATGAGTTGTGGTATGTGTTAAAGGGGCGCTCTTTCGCCCAGGGCACATGAAAACCTGGAGCCAGCCCTCCCCCCCCACAGTCTGTAGCCAAATAACCCCCATTTTTCAGTGCGTAACTTGTATTATGAAGTTAATTAAGGTTGACAAGCTTAAGTAAGAAGAATTGATGCTTTTGGCATTCAAATGGGCACTGTTGGTGTGTTTCCTGTCCTCCTCTCACTGCCGACTTTTATTCCCCATTGACTTACATTGGGTTTCGTGTTTCGGGACGACCCCGACTTTTCCCTATAATCGGACGATCTTGCTCGACCCGACTTTTGGAAAAGTCGGGTTTCACGAAACGAAACGCGACCCTAAAAAAACAAAAGTCGCTCAACTCTAGTGGAAACCCCTAATTCTAACTCCAACCCTAACCCCAACACACCCCTAACCCTAATCCTAGCCCTAATCCTAACCCTAGCCCTAACCCTAGCCCTAACCCTAGCCCTAACTCTAGCCCTAACCCTAGCCCTAATGGGAAAATGGAAATAAATACTTTTTCTTTTAATTTTATTATTTTTCCCTAACTAAGGGGGTGATAACGGGGGGTTTGATTTACTATTTATGGCGGTTTTTATGTTTGGCAGCTGTCACACGCTAAAAGACACTTTTTATTATAAAAATAGTTTTTGCATCACCACATATTGAGAGCTATAATTTTTCCATATTTTGACTCACCGAGTCATGTGAGGTCTTATTTTTTGCGGCACGAGTTGACGTTTTTATTGGTACCATTTTCGGGCATGTGACATTTTTTGATCGCTTTTTTTCCGATTTTTGGGACACAGAATTTACAAAAACCAGCGTTTCATGAATTTCTTTTGGGTGGTGCGTTTACGCCGTTCCGGGTGCAGTAAAATTTATAAGGCGGTTCTATTCTTCGGGTGAGTATGGTTACAGCGATACCTCATTTAGGTCGGTTTTTTATGTTTTGGCGCTTTTATGCTATGAAAACAATTTTATATAAAAAATAATTATTTTTGCATCGCTATATTCTGCGAGCCATAACTTTTTAATTTTTTCGCTAATGATGCTGTATGGCAGTTCGTTTTTTGTGGGACAAGATGAAGTTTTCAGCGGTACCATGGATATTTATATGCGTCTTTTTGATCGCGCGTTATTGCACTTTTTGTTCGGCGGTATAATAAATCATTATATTTTGCTTCGTTTTTTATTTTTATTTTTTAAGGGGTTCGCTGAAGGGGTTAACTATTGGGACAGTTTTATAGGGCGGGTTGTTACGGACGCGGCGATACCAAATATGTGTACCTTTATTGTTTTTTTTTTTTTGTATTTCCAAAAAATGAATTTATTGGGGAATATTTTTTTTTTTATTTTTTTTTATTTAGCGATTTTTTTTAAATTATTTTGACACTTTTTTTTATTTTTTTTTAACTTTATTACAATGTCCCAGGGGGGACATAACTGTCCTGTGACAGATCGCTGATCTGTCACATCACAGATCACTGTGACAGATCAGCGATCTGTCACAGGCAGTCCAGAAGGCTTCCTCATGCCTGCGCTTTGCAGGCACTGAGGAAGCGAGCTCCCTGCAGGCCCCCGTCGCCATCTTGGATTCGGGGGCCTGTAGGGAAAGAGACCACCGCAGCAGCGCTGCATATTGCGCTGCCGTGGGGGGCTCAGGGAAGCACGGAGGGAGCCCCCTCCCTGCCGATGCTTCCATTTAACCCCCGGTACACCGCGATCGTGTTTGATCGCGGTGTGCAAGGGGTTAACGTGTCGGGGGCGGTCCGTGACCGCCCCTGACACATTGTGCCAGGTGTCAGCTGTGATAACCAGCTGACACCCGGCCGCGATCAGCGGCGCTCACCACGTGAGCGCCGCTGATCGCTGTGATGTAATATTCCGTCCATGGTAATTAGGTCCAGGGTCACATGGACGGAATATTACGTCCATTGTAGGTAAGGGGTTAACTTGCAGCCCGTGGACGTGCTGTGTTTAACGGGGGGAGTGTGGTGTCACGAACTATCTAACTATGGCAGGTGCAGGCTGGCATACAGATAGGCACTGGCAGTTGCAGGCTGGTATATGAATAGACACTGGTAGGTGCAGATGTGGCACCCCTGAGGGTTCAGTTGCCACAGAGGTACTACACCTCCTCCTGAGGTGTGGTGCCCCACCATCCAGGTAAGTTGGAGGCTCCTGACCACGCTTCAACACTTGCATCCCACACAACACAGTAGTTCAGCATAGCCACATTGTGGCTCCCTGCTTTGATTGTAGTAGACCACCTTTGGTGGCTCCCTGCTTGGAACACGAAACATGCTTGGAGGCGGGTGGAGTTAGAATACATAAAAGAGTGGGAAGGTTTAGGATTTCAGTCAGTCAGTCGAGCAGTAAGTCAGAGAGGAGAGAGGAGTGAGGATCCCTGAGAGAGGGATGGAGGAAGGAGGTGCTACAGCAGATCTCAGTGACCTGGGTCTGCTGGCACGGGAAAGGAAAGAAAGAGAAAGACATTGAACAGAAACCTGATCTTCCATGGGAAGGAAAGTGTCAGGAACACCGCACTGCACTTGCTCACTGAGCCAGTGCGCGTGTCCTGAGTACAAAGACTGTGCACAAAGATACCTGCAGAGCGGGGTCTCCGTGGTGACAATGCATGCTCCAAGCTCACATGACCTGAAGCATGTGACTGCTGGTGGCATGGCCTCAGCACCACAGAGCCAGGAGCTGCATGGAAGCTCCTAGAAAGCTAACTACTGGACAGTGTAACCAAGGAGCATAGACAGAGACAGAAACCAGATCAAGCCAGGTCAAAGCACGAGATAGCAATACAGTACCAAAGGGTTAGACAGAATGGATAGTCAGGACGTAGCAATAGATCAGAAAACCAGAACGGGCAATAGACAGTACAATAGGGACAAACTGTAACGGAGTAACGATAGCCAAGCCAGGAGGTCAGAACCGGAAAAGACAATAGCGCCGAAACGAGAAACGGAGTACAGAGTGAGGGAATGGACCAGGTCATACACGGGAAGCAAACAAGCAACGCAGAATACACGCACATCAGGGGTCAGACACACCAGAACAACAGTATAGCTGACAGAGAACCCTGGTAAAGAGTGAGTATAAATACCCCTCCCAGATCCAGAAAGAGGCCGCGAACACTTAACCCTGTGAGTGCAGGGCAAGAACCCTGTTCAAACCATGACAGTCCCCCCCTCTTAATGGGGGCCACTGGACCCCCAGGCTTGTCTGGGTATCTGGCGTTGAAAGCCCGCAGCAGACGATCGGCATGCACCGAACTGGCCGGAACCCATGACCGATTCTCCAGAGAGTACCCCTTCCAGTGTATCAGATACTGGAGTCTCTGGCGCACCCACTGGGAGTCGACAATGCGCCCTACTTCATACTCCAGCTGCCCCTCTACCAGCACTGGCGGAGCATTTGATGAAGGATCCTCTCTCACCGTCCCCACAGGCCTTAACAGGGACCTGTGGAAGACATCAGAAATTTTAAAGGAGGTGGCTAGCTGCAGTCGGTAGGCTACTGGGTTAACAACCTCCACAACTTTGTATGGGCCAATAAACTTGGGGCCCAGCTTTATAGATGGCATCTTAAGCTTGATATTGCGGGTGGATAGCCACACCTTCTCCCCTACTGCAAATGCTGGACCTGACCCTCTCCTCCTGTCAGAAAACCGCTTATAGTTTTCCTGGGCCTTGGAAATATTCCTCTGAACCTCCCTCCAAAGAATTCTAAGACGTTGTGTCACACCCTCAGCTCCAGGACAACCTGAATCCATGCGGGAAAACTCTCCAAAATGTGGGTTAAACCCATAGTTAATCTGAAAGGGAGACTTCCCAGTAGATTGAATCACACGACCGTTGAATGCAAACTCTGCCATGGGCAATACCTCACACCAGTCCTCCTGCCTGGAAGAGGCCAAGCATCTCAGAATCTGCTCCAACGATTGGTTCGTGCGCTCCGTCTGTCCATTAGACTCTGGGTGGTAGGCAGAGGAGAAGGACAATGAAATCCCCAGCTTTTTGCAAAAAGCCCTCCAGAACCTGGCTACAAACTGTACCCCTCTGTCTGACACCACATTCATAGGCACTCCATGCAACCGAATTATATGCTGCATAAATAAACGGGCCAGGGTTTCAGCAGATGGTAACGCCGGGAGAGGTACAAAGTGGGCTTGTTTTGAAAACCTATCCACCACCACACATATCACCGAGTTGCCCCTGGAAGGAGGAAGATTTGTGATAAAATCCATGGACAAATTTGTCCATGGTCTATCCGGATTTGGTAAAGGCACCAACTCTCCGGCCGGCCGGACCTGAGAACTTACAGAATGAGCGCACACCCCACATGCAGTCACAAACTTTTTAATATCTGTTTCCATAGAGGGCCACCAGAAACCCCTTGCAATTGCCCCCCGGGTAGCTGCAATCCCAGGGTGAGCACTCAACATAGAATCGTGAAATTCCTGCATAAGTCCGAGACGGAAACGTTCCGGTACAAACAATTTACCCGGGGGTTTACCACCTGGAGCCCGAGCCTGGGCCTCCAAAATCTCTCTCTGTAACTCAGACGAGATTTCGGCCACCACTACTCCTGGCTGAAGAATGGAGGAGGGAGGTTCTGGAGGGGATACCGAATCAAAGCTTCGGGATAAGGAATCAGTCTTGATGTTTTTAGATCCCGGGCGGAATGTGATGGTAAACTGATATCGAGAAAAAAAAAGTGCCCACCGAGCCTGTCTGGGGGTCAATCTCTTGGCAGACTCGATATAGGCCAAATTTTTGTGATCAGTGATGACTGTAATGGGATGAACAGCCCCCTCCAGGAAATGCCTCCATTCTTCAAAAGCCAACTTTACCGCCAACAACTCTCTATTGCCGACATCATAATTTCTCTCGGCAGAGGAAAATTTTTTAGAGAAGAAGGCACAAGGCCTCAGATTAGTAAGGGTAGGAGGGCCCTGAGACAAAACTGCTGTCATGATCTGAAGTGATCTGACAGTTTTAAATTGCACTGGGTGAACTTTTTTTACTTTGGAAAGTTCCAAGGTGTCTTGACTGTCCCCGGTGGTGGTGAGTGGTATTGCACTTTAGGGTTTTTTGCACTTAATTATGGATCAGGTGTGACACCCTATAAAGGTGTGCTCAGGGTGTTCACTCACGGCCTGTGATATTGTGAGAGTGTGTTCACTCTGTTTTTGGAGAGCCTGGAGGAAGGATGGAGCTGGTGAGGAGTCCTGCGCAGCTTAGCCAGGGGGGGACGTGTTTCAGCTATGGTGTCTGGACGAAGGGCTGGCATGGCGTGGTGGAGTCGCAGTGATGGTGTCAGCGGGAGGTGTCTGCATGGTCTGGTGGAGTGGCTACTATGGAGAGTGGCACTCACCATGTGGGACTTGGCCGCTGAGCTGGACTCAAGCATGCTTGACTTCGTGGCAGAAGCTGAACACTTCCTTGGGACTCTGGTACTAAGCAGCTGCAACTGGTGTTGGACTCTGCTCCAAGGCTGCACTAAGGTGGAGGATCCTGTTATGGTGATGGATCCAGGTGGAGGAGAAGATGCACTCAGGTGGAGGGCTCTGTTGCTGGGAGTGCACGCAGCAGAGCAAAGCTAAGTGGTGTTTCCCCTGTATTGTCTCTTTCCTCATGTGTGTTATTAGTGCAGTGGTGGGATTAGTCTCCGCACCGACCCATTCCCTAGTGAGGGTTTAGGGTCAGGGTGAGCAAGGGCGTTAAGGTACGCGTGCGGCGACAGGTGCGGAGCCTGTTTAGGGAATGTAAGGAGTGCAGGGACACTGGCTCAGGGGAGCTTAGGAGGTCTCCATGTCCCCATTCCCTATCGCAGGCCCCACCATTGTTAAAGTTTCCCAGGTTCCCCCTTTATTATTTGATTATTGTATGTATAACGTGTAATACCTAAATTCGCCAGGTGGAGGCGGCGTATCCACCTGCACGTTTTATTATTTAAATGCGCCCCACTGGAGGCGGTGTATCCAGGGTCACGTGTGTTATGGGTCCTCCTTGCGGTAACATCTGCGTCCTGACACACGTGACCATGACAACTGCCCCCACCCCTACTTCCGAGGCGTCAACCTCCATGATAAAAGGTCTTGACGGGTTGGGTTGTACCAATACAGGGGCTGAAGAAAAGCACTTTTTTAATGTCATGAAAGAATTTTTTGCAGCTACAGACCAATTTTTTACATCAGCTCCCTTGAGAGTGAGGTCCGTTAGAGGCTTTACCACCTGCGAGAAGCCATTAATAAATTTCCTATAAAAGTTAGCAAAGCCTAAAAATCGCTGCAACCCTTTCAAGTCATGAGGCTGCACCCAATCTGTAACAGCCTGGGATCCATGCGGAACCCCTCCCCTGACACAATCAACCCCAGAAAGGATACTTTTTGCATGAAAAATGAGCATTTTTCCAACTTGGCATACAAATGATTCTCCCTCAGTCTCAGGAGAACCATCCGCAAATGGTGCAAGTGAGATTGACTGTCCACCGAGTACACCAGAATGTCATCCAAATAGATGACCACAAAATGACTAATTAAATCAGAGAAAACTACATTAATAAAATTCTGAAAAACAGCAGGAGCGTTGTTGAGACCAAAGGGCATAACCAAGTTTTCGAACAGCCTTTCAGTCATCAGGAATGCTGATTTCCATACGTCCCCTTCCCGGACTCTTATAAGGTTGTATGCCCCACGTAAATCCAGTTTGGAGAACCACTTGGCCCCGGTGAGTTGGTTACATAGATCAGGAATTAGGGGGAGAGGGTATGTATTTTTCACAGTAATTTTGTTTAATTCCCGAAAGTCGAGGCACGGCCGGAAACCACGATCTTTTTTCTTAACAAAAAAGAAGCCCGCCACCACAGGTGAAACAGAAGGCCTAATATGCCCTTTGCGGAGACTCTCGGTAATGTACTCCTTCATGGCTAGACGTTTGGGCCCGGACAAATTTTACAAACAAGCCTTGGGTAACTTGGCTCCAGGGACTAGATTAATGGCACAATCAAAGGGTCTATGTGGTGGTAGCGCCTCAGCCTCACTTTCAGAAAATACGTCTTCAAAATCTTTCAGGTACTCTGGAATACCTTCCAGATCGACAGACGACCGTCATGCTCGCCATGTCTGTCATGTCCGCCATGTCTGTTTTGCCTCATGACCCCTGGAGCGGTGTGCATGCGCATCTCATGTCTGCTATCCTGCATGCTCCCTAGAGCAGTGTGCACACTCACCTCATGACTGTTGAGCTGCGGGATGCCTGCGTTTCTGCTCTCTCTTCTGTGATCGTCTCGTCATGCCTAGAACCCCTGATCATGTGTCCTTCCTATGTTCCAGCAGAGGCTGGTTCGGTATTCATCTCTGCATGTCTGGAACTCTGATCATGTGACCTGCCTAGGTTTCAGCACTGGTTCTGCTATCATCTCTGCATATCTGGAATTCTGATCATGTGACCTGCCTAGGTTTCAGCACTGGTTCTGCAATCATCCCTGCATGTCTGGAATCCTGATCATGTGACTGCTCCCTGTGATCCTGGAGGATCTGAACTGGAAGTTCTCCCCTGGTCCTGAACCGGAAGTGGAGGTGCTATGCCCTATATCAGACCGCCCCTTCCTATGCTCAGGGCCTAAGTATTGTGTTGCTTCCCTGCATAGCTGCTTGGTCTGCTGGGTCGCTCCCTCTATTCTGTGCCCTTGCACTTTGCTCTGTCGTGCGTCTCTGCACACGCTCCGTGCTCGTACTCCGTCTCTTGTCTTGTCTAGTGTTTGTCCTTCGTGCCATGTTTGTCCGTGCCTTGCTTTGCCTTGTAGTACTTTCTATGTTCCCTGCCTTGCCTGTTTTCGCTATGCATTGTTCCGTACCTTGCCTTGCTCTGCCTTGTTCCTCCCTATGGTCTCAGTCTTTGCTTGCTTTGCCTCGCTCTCTTTTATGGTGCTCTGTAGTGCCCTCTGGCACACGCACCATTCCTCCTCTTTCCTATTGTGCTCTCTTGCACATTTCTAGGCTAGTCCCAAGGCTCTCCCTTGGCCCGGCTCTGGGCTTCGGCCTACGCTCCGCTGCTAGCTCCATTCTCGCTCTGATCTGACTCCGTGTTTCTGCTTATGCTTCCGTTCCTGGTTCCGTACTCTGCCTATGCTCTGCCTGGTTTCTTTTCTTGCCTTGCTCTGTTGCTTCGTGTGCCCTTTGCATGCGCCTGGTCTTCCTAGCCTCCTGTTTGTGCCTCAGCCGTGCCCGCCCTAGCCGTGCCCGCCTGTTTGTGCCTCAGCCGTGCTCGTCGGTCAGTGACAGCTGTGTCGCCTGCCATGCCTCAGTCGGGTTCGCTGGAGTCTTGCCCGTCTGTCAGTGCCGCAGCCCGATCAGCTAGCCAGTGCCCCAGCCGTGCTTTCTGTGCTTCCTTGCACTTCACGCTGTTTCTGCACTGTGCTCTGCGTGCTCTCTATAGCACGCGCAGGTCCTCGCCTGCCCTTGGCATACCTCCCCGTGCTTCTATAAAAGTATGCAAAGGTTTTGCCATGTATCCTGTCGTGCCCTCTTGCACGCACAGGCCCTAACCTTGTTCTCGTACCCTGTCCCTGGCGTGTCCTCGCATGCGCAGGCCACTGTCCTTGTACCTGTCCCTGGCGTGGCCTCTGCACGCGCAGGCCACCGTCCTTGTGCCTTTCTCTGGTGTGTCCTCTGCACGCGCAGGCCTCTGTCCTGGTACCTGTCCCTGGCGTGCCTCTCTGCACGCACAGGCCTCCGTCCTCGTACCTGTCCCTGGCATGCCCCTCGGCATGCGCAGGCCTCTGTCCTGTGAACCTGATCCTGGCGTGGCTCCAAGCACGCACCCTGCCTTGAACCCTGGCGTGGCTCCAAGCACGCACCCTGCCTTGAACCCTGGCGTGGCTCCAAGCACGCACCCTGCCTTGAACCCTGGCTTGCCTGCTGGATTCCCGAAACCTGCCGACCACTGCCAGAGGTCCAGAACCAGATGATTGCGGCCTGATGTCCGGAGCTGATGTCCGCAGCCTAATGCCTGGACCCTGTCGGTCGTTGCCAGTAGTCCGGAGTCCGATGCCATCACACCCCGCCTTGGATCCTGGCGTGTCCTTGCACGCACCCTGCCTTGGACTCTGGCGTGTCTCACGGCGCGCACCTTGTCTTGGACTCTGGCGTGCCCTAGCACACATCCCCTCTAGGAACTCTGGTGTGATCCCTAACACGTACTCTGTCCTGGACTCTGGTATGTTTTCGTGCACGTGTTATGTCTGGAACATTTGGCATGCCCTTGCACGCACCATGCCGTGTTTCACCGTTTGTGCCCTGCACCTGATTCCCTGTTTATGCCTTGCACCTGAATAAAGTGTGAAACCACGTTTTGCTGAAGAAACCCTGTGACTTCGTTTTATGTTTGGTATCCTGTCTGTCCTGTTGCCAGACACTCAATAGTGTCTCCCTGAGCCGGCCGTCTGGTCCAGCTGCCGTGGTGGCTCACCCCCTTGGTCTTGCCCCTGACACTCCCTGTACAGGGGGTGGGTTCTTACTAGGTCAGCTCGCCCTAGGTAGGTGGGCGCCATGGCCCAGAGGGTCTACTCAAAAAAGGATAACGACTCAGCGTAAGCTGACGTTCGTCACAACGACACTGACACAGATTTTACTGGGGTGACAAGAGTTGTCAAGTTACAACATAGACCGTTAGCCATACAACCCCACTGAATGATCTCCCCCATGACCCAGTCAATAGTAGGATTGTGACGTTGAAGCCAAGGCATACCCAGTACCAGTCCAGCCGGCAGATTATTTAGAACAAAACACTTTAATATTTCCACGTGAGTGGAACCCACTTTCAGCGAAAAGGTATCAGTCATGAAACAAATTCCCTCCTGTGTGTTAGGAGAAGAATCAATTGCCACAATTTTAACAGGATCTTTTAACCTGACTGTCCCTATCTTATGAAAAATCACAACTAAGAACCACAGTCAACAAAGGCGGTAGTCCCAACCGGACCGCTTGTAAGTTCCAGTTCCACCGGAAGCAGAATTTTAGTAAGTGAGGAAAAGGGTACCTGGGAGTCTGGGCAACCTCCTCGATTGTTACCCAGACTCAGTCGTTTTCCTGATGGCCTCACAGAAGAAGGGCAAGAAGGACAGCAGATCCACAGTAAAAGCACAATTGGTTGTTTCTACGGCGTCTCCTTTCTTTTTCCTCCAATGACGTGGTACCAACCTCCATGGGCTCAGGACTAGATGCAGAGTCTCTCAGATTGGAGAATAAAGGGGTCTCCTGCAGCATGACCCCTCTTGCCCACAACCTACGGTCCATGCGGACAGCCTGGATCATAGCGTCCTCCAAAGAATACGGTGGAGGATGAAACGCTAGGGCATCTTTCAAACGTTCAGACAGGCCTCTACAGAACAAACCCCGGAGGGCAGCATCATCCCAGGAGACCTCCGCTGCCCAGCATCTGAACTCAGAGCAGAACCATTCAGCAGAGTGCCTCCCCTGTGTCACACTCTTCAACATATCCTGTTGTGAGTTCATTTTCCCCTTCACCATTGAGGTCTGATGAACTCCCTCTTCTGGTGAAGGAAGGTTGTGAGGCTGTTTACAAAGCACCTGAGCAGAATGATGATGACTAGGTGACTGGGATTGCTGACTGGATATAAGGCAGCTGACGCCCTTCTGCCTTGTGGGTGATTACTCTGAGGGATTCTTGGAGACCAGTCTGATTCCTGCTCCTCAAAAAGCTAAGTTTTCTGCTCTACTTTTTGCATTTGTGTTTTGGTTTTGTTTTGCCTTGTTTTTCTGGATTTCTGTCTTTCCCTGCTGGGTGAGCTGAATTCCTTTTTGCTCTGTCTTCAGATAATACCTGAGTACTGATATAGTCTTTTTGAAGCCTAGCGTCTTCAGGGCTTTTTTCCCTATCAGTCTGTTGGCTCTTGTTTTTGAGAGGGTTTTGGCGGATTGCAGACAGCAGCTTTTCTATTCTGTCCTATTTAGTTAGCTTGGGCCCCATCATTTGCTCTGCCTATCTTTCTATCTGTGTGAGTGTTTTTTCATCTTGCTTCACCGTCATTATATGTTGGGGGCTGCCTATTGCTTTGGGGTCTGCTCTGGGACAGTTTAGATTTCCCTTTCTGTCTTTAGGCTATGTAGTTCTCCGGCTGTGATCGAGGGGTCTAGGGCACCGTAGGAACCCCCCATGGCTACTGCTAGTTGTTGTTGTTAGGTTCAGGGGTCTGCAATCCGATAGCTCCCAACTTCTCTGGTTTTCTGGACTTAGCTAGTATTTCTGTTTTTGCCTCCTACGGTGACTCATTCATAACAGAATCACCCGCCATACCGCAGATCCTAGGGTACTCAATAGCAGGAAAGAATTGTAAAAAAAAAAAAAGTCTGTATATTTTTTCCTCTATATCTCTGAGGCCGTAAGGGGAATTTTTTTTTTCTCAATGGAGATAAAGCAATTGTCTGATCGTGTGGAGCAGCTTGCTGCGGAAGTGCGGGGAATTTCCACCTACCTTGCTCATTCACATGCTGCTGAACCAAAGATCCCCACTCCTGATGTGTTTTTTGGGGATCGGTCTAAATTTTTGAATTTCAAAAATAATTGTAAATTATTTTTTGCCTTGAAGCCTAACTCGTCAGGGAGCTCCGCGCAGCAGGTTAAAATTGTCATCTCTTTGCTGCGTGGCAATCCCCAGGATTGGGCGTTTTCTTTGAAACCAGATGATCCTATTCTGACTAATGTGAACGCATTTTTTCAAGCCTTGGGGTTGTTGTATGACGAACCTAATGCTATTGATCAGGCTGAAAAGACCCTGTTGGCATTGAGCCAGGGTCGAGATTCTGCAGAATTGTACTGTCAAAAATTCCGAAAGTGGGAGGTCCTTACTACCTGGAATGATAATACCTTGGCAGCTCTCTTTCGGAAGGGTTTGTCAGAAGCCGTAAAAGATACTATGGTGGGATTTCCTGTTCCCTCTGGTCTTGACGATTCTATGTCATTAGCCATTCAGGTTGATCGGCGTTTACGTGAACGCAGGACTGCACGAGAGGTGTTGCCACCTGTTGAACAAGTGTCTGAACCTATGCAATGTGATTGAGTTTTGTCCAGGGAGCAACGTCAGGAGTTCAGAAGGCGTAATAAGCTGTGTTTTTTTTGTGGAGATGCCTCGCATATTATTTCTGTCTGTCCTAAACGAGAGAAACATTTTGCAAACACGTTTTCTGTGGGTGGTGTTCAACCTAAGTTTCTTCTGGCAATTCTCTGATCTGCTCCCTGTCCACATTTTCCGCCAAGGCTTTTGTGGATTCGGGAGCAGCCCTGAATCTAATGGACTTGGATTTTGCTAAACGTTGTGGATTTCCGATTACACCTCTGCGGATGCCTATCCCTTTGAGGGGGATTGATGCTACTCCTTTGGCGGAAAATAAACCTCAGTTTTGGACCCAGGTGCTAATGCGGGTCGCCCCAGACCATCAAGAAAATTGCAGATTTTTGGTGTTGCATAATTTGCATGATACCATTGTTCTGGGGTTTCCCTGGATGCAAATTCATAATCCAGTTTTGGATTGGAAATCTGTGTCTGTGGTGAGTTGTGGTTGTCGGTGTGCCCTTAGTGAGGCTCCGGTTTTTTCCACCTCTCCTCAGCCGCATGATGTTCCTGACTATTTGGCGGACTTTTATGATGTATTTAATGAGAATGAGTCTGCGTCTTTGCCTCCTCATAGGAGTTATGACTGTGCAATTGAACTGAGCCCGGGATGTAAATTTCCTAAGGGTCGGCTCTTCAATTTATCTGTACCCGAGCACGAGGCTATGCGATCCTATATTAAGGAGGCGTTGGAGAAGGGTCATATTAGACCATCCTCTTCACCCTTAGGTGCCGTTTTTTTTTTCGTGGCCAAAAAGGATGGTTCATTAAGGCCTTGTATTGATTATCGTGCCCTCAACAAAATTACTATTAAATATCAGTATTCGTTACCCCTGATTTCGGATCTATTCTCTAGAGTTAAAGGTGCTTGCTTGTTTACCAAGCTTGACCTCAGGGGGGCGTATAATCTTATCGGCATTAAGCATGGGGATGAATGGAAGATGGCGTTTAATACTACGGAGGGACATTTTGAGTACCTGGTGATGCCTTTTGGGCTCACTAATGCCCCTTCTGTCTTCCAGTGCTTCATGAATGACATTTTCCGAGACTTTGTGGATACATTTTTGATTATCTGTCTGGATGATATTTTGATCTTCTCCAAGGATTGGGATTCTCATGTGGAACATGTTCGGACTGTGTTCCGGATCTTGAGGGAGAATTCCCTGTATGTCAAAGGGTCGAAATGCCTTTTTGGGGTACAGAGGATTTCATTTTTGGGATTTATTTTGTCTCCGTCAACTATTGAAATGGACCCGGCCAAGGTACAGGCCATTTATGATTGGGTTCAGCCCACTTCTTTGAAGGCCCTCCAGAAGTTTTTGGGTTTTGCTAATTTTTATCGGAAATTTATAGCAACATTTTCTAGTATTGCCAAGCCATTGACTGATCTGACTTAAAAGGGTGCTGATGTGTTGAATTGGTCTCCGGAGGCTGTTTCTTTCTTTCAGGAGCTGAAGCGAAGATTCACTTCTGCCCCGGTTTTGTGGCAACCTGATATCTCACTCCCGTTCCAGGTAGAGGTGGACGCTTCTGAGATTGGTGCAGGAGCTGTTTTGTCCCAAAAGGATCCTGTAACATCTAAAATGAATCCCTGTGCTTTCTTTTCCCGAAAGTTCTCTCCATCTGAACGTAACTATGATGTGGGGAATCGGGAACTGTTAGCCATGAAATGGGCATTTGAGGAGTGGAGACATTGGTTGGAGGGAGCTAAACACCAAGTCGTGGTCCTCACTGACCACAAGAATTTGATTTACCTGGAGTCGGCCAAACGCTTGAACCCTAGACAGGCTAGGTGGGCCTTGTTTTTTAGACGTTTTGATTTTGTGGTTTCTTTTCTTCCTGGCACTAAGAATGTCAAGGCAGACGCCTTCTCTAGGAGCTTCTTTGCTGATTCTCCTGTGGTGACCAAGCCTGCTACCATCTTAGGCGAAGGGGTGGTTCTTTCTGCCATCTCGCCCGATTTGAGACGTGCTCTGGAAGAGTTCCAGGAGGACAAACCTGAGCGTTGTCCCAGTGGAAAGTTGTATGTTCCTGACCAGTGGAAGAAGAGAGTGATGTCTGAAGTTCATTGCTCTGCACTGGCTGGTCATCCAGGTATTTTTGGTACTAGAGATCTGGTGAGTCGGTCTTTTTGGTGGCCCGCCTTGTCTCGTGATGTCAGGAATTTTGTGCAGTCCTGTGGGACTTGCTCCCGGTCTAAACCTTGTTCTCGCTCTAGTGGGTTGTTGATGCCTTTGCCGGTCCCCAGGAGGCCATGGACCCATATTTCAATGGATTTCATCTCTGATATGCCTGTCTCTCAGAGAATGACTGTTATTTGGGTGATTTGTGATAGGTTCTCTAAGATGGTTCATCTTGTACCACTCCCTAAGTTGCCATCTTCCTCTGAGTTGGTGCCCCTGTTTTTGGGACAGGTGATTCGCTTGCACGGGATTCCTGAGAACATTGTATCTGACAGAGGAGTTCAATTTGTGTCTAGATTTTGGAGTACTTTCTGTTCCAAGCTGGGAATTCAGTTGTCCTTCTCCTCTGCTTTTCACCCTCAGACCAATGGGCAGACGGAGAGAACAAACCAGACCTTGGAGTCGTATTTGAGATGTTTTATTTCCGCTGATCAGGATGATTGGGCTTCATTTTTTCCCTTGGCCGAATTTGCTTTAAATAATAGAGCTAGTTCTGCCACTTTGATGTCACCTTTTTTTTGTAACTTTGGGTTTCATCCTCGATTTTCTTCAGGGCAGGTGGAGCCTTCTGCCTGCCCAGGTGTTGACACTGTGGTGGAGAGAATGCACCAGATCTGGGACCAAGTGGTGGATAAGTTATCTGTTATGAATGAGTCACCGTAGGAGGCAAAAGCAGAAATACAAGCTAAGTCCAGAAAACCAGAGAAGTTGGCAACTATCAGATTGTAGACCCCTGAACCTATCAACACAACTAGCAGTAGCCGTGGGGGGTTCCTACGATGCCCTAGACCCCTCGATCACAGCCGGAGAAATACATAGGCCTAAAGAAAGAAAGGGGAAATCTAAACTGTCCCAGAGCAGACCCCAAAGCAATAGGCAGCCCCCAACATATAATGACGGTGAAGCAAGATGAACATACTAACACAGACAGAAAGATAGACTGAGCAAAGACGGGGCCCCAAAACTACCTAGATAGGAAAGGACAGGAAGGCTGCTGTCTGCAATCTGCCAAAACCCTATCAAAGACATAAGCCAACCAGCTGATATGAAAAAGGCCCTGAAGCAGCTAGGCTTCAAAAACTGAATCAGCACTCAGGTATTTTCAGAAGACAGAGCTAAATGAATTCAGCACACCCCAGCAGGGAATGGCAGAAATCCAGAAAAACAAAGCAAAAACAAAGTCAAAGCACAAAAGCAAAAGGCAGAGCAGCAAACTTAGCTTTGGAGGAGCAGGAATTCAGACTGGTCTCCAAGGATCCCACAGAGAAATCACCCGCAGGGCAGAAGGGCGTCGGCAGCATTATATCCAGTCCGTAACTCCACTCAGCCAGTCACAATCATCAGCCTCAGGTGTTTGACAATCAGGCTCACTACCTTTCTTTACCAGAAGAGGGAGTTCCTCGGGCCTCAGTAATGAAGGGGAAAATGAACTCACAACAGTACCTCCCCCTTGAGGAGGGGTCACCGAACCCTCAACTATGCCACCAGGGCGATCAGGGTGAGCCCGATGAAAGGCACGCACCAATCGTTTGGCATGAATATCAGAGGCGGAGACCCAGGAATTATCCTCCTGACCATAACCCATCCACTTAACCAAATACTGGAGTCTCCGTCTAGCCAGACGGGAATCCAGTACTTTCTCTACCTCATACTCCATGTTACCTTCAACCAATACAGTGTCTGGAGGTGCCACCCCCGGAACAACAGGTTCAACAAACCTCTTCAACAAAGATTTATGGAACACATTATGGATTTTAAATGTGACAGGAAGAGCCAAACGAAAAGAGACCGGATTAATAATCTCCACAATCTTGTAAGGTCCAATAAATCTAGGCTTAAACTTAGGAGAAGCCACCTTCATAGCAATATTTTTTGATGAAAACCACACCATATCACCAACCTTAAACTGGGGACCAATGGTCCTATGTCGGTTGGAAAACCGCTGGGCCTTCTCCTGGGAGAGAGATAACTTATCCACCACTTGGTCCCAGATCTGGTGCATTCTCTCCACCACAGTGTCAACACCTGGGCAGGCAGAGGGCTCCACCTGCCCTGAAGAAAATCGAGGATGAAACCCAAAGTTACAAAAAAAGGTGACATCAAAGTGGCAGAACTAGCTCTATTATTCAAAGCATATTCGGCCAAGGGCAAAAATGAAACCCAATCATCCTGATCAGCAGAAATAAAACATCTCAAATATGACTCCAAGGTCTGGTTTATTCTCTCTGCCTGCCCATTGGTCTGAGGGTGAAAAGCAGAGGAGAAGGACAACTGAATTCCCACCCTGGAACAGGAAGTTCTCCAAAATCTAGACACAAACTGCACTCCTCTGTCAGATACAATGTTCTCAGGAATCCCGTGCAAACGAACCACCTGTTGTAAAAACAGGGGCACCAACTCGGAGGAAGATGGCAACTTAGGGAGTGGTACAAGATGAACCATCTTAGAGAACCTATCACAAATCACCCAAATAACAGTCATCCTCTGAGAGACAGGCATATCAGAGATGAAATCCATTGAAATATGGGTCCATGGCCTCTTGGGGACAGGCAAAGGCATCAGCAACCCACTAGAGCGAGAACACGATTTAGACCGGGAGCACGTCCCACAGGACTGCACAAAATTCCTGACATCACGAGACAAGGAGGGCCACCAAAAAAACTGACTCACCAGATCTCTAGTACCAAAAATACCTGGATGACCAGCCAAAGCAGAGCAATGAACTTCAGACATCACTCTCTTCTTCCACTGGTCAGGAACATACAACTTTCCACTGGGACAACGCTCAGGTTTGTCCTCCTGGAACTCTTCCAGAGCACGTCTCAAATCGGGCGAGATGGCAGAAAGAACTACCCCTTCGCCTAAGATGGTAGCAGCCTTAGTCACCTCAGGAGAATCAGCAAGGAAGCTCCTAGAGAGGGCGTCTGCCTTGACATTCTTTGTTCCAGGAAGAAAAGAAACCACAAAATCAAAATGTGTAAAAAACAAGGCCCACCTAGCCTGTCTAGGGTTCAAGCGCTTAGCCGACTCTAGGTAAATCAAATTCTTGTGGTCAGTGAGGACCACGACTTGATGCTTAGCTCCCTCCAACCAATGTCTCCACTCCTCAAATACCCATTTCATGGCCAACAGTTCCCGATTCCCCACATCATAGTTACGTTCAGATGGAGAGAACTTTCGGGAAAAGAAACCACAGGGATTCATTTTAGATGTTACAGGATCCTTTTGGGACAAAACAGCTCCTGCACCTATCTCAGAAGCATCCACCTCTACCTGGAATGGAAGTGAGACATCAGGTTGCCGCAAAACCGGGGCGGAGGTGAATCTTCGCTTCAACTCCTGAAAGGAATAAACAGCCTCTGGAGACCAATTTAACACATCAGCACCCTTTTTAGTCAAATCAGTCAATGGCTTGGCAATACTAGAAAATTTTGCTATAAATTTCCGATAAAAATTAGCAAAACCCAAAAACTTCTGGAGGGCCTTCAAAGAAGTGGGCTGAACCCAATCGTGAATGGCCTGTACCTTGGCCGGGTCCATTTCAATAGTTGACGGGGACAAAATAAATCCCAAAAAAGAAATCCTCTGTACTCCAAAAAGGCATTTAGATCCCTTGACATACAGGGAATTCTCCCTCAAGATCCGGAACACAGTCCGAATATGTTCCACATGAGAATCCCAATCCTTGGAGAAGATCAAAATATCATCCAGATAGATAATCAAAAATTTATCGACAAAATCTCGGAAAATATCGTTCATGAAGCACTGGAAGACAGAAGGGGCATTAGTGAGCCCAAAAGGCATCACCAGGTACTCAAAATGTCCCTCCGGAGTATTAAACGCCGTCTTCCATTCATCCCCATGCTTAATGCGAATAAGATTATACGCCCCCCTGAGGTCAAGCTTGGTAAACCAGCAAGCACCTTTAACTCTGGAGAATAGATCAGAAATCAGGGGTAACGGATACTGATATTTAACAGTAATTTTGTTGAGGGCACGATAATCAATACAAGGTCTTAATGATCCATCCTTTTTGGCTACAAAAAAAAAAAACGGCACCCAAGGGTGACGAGGATGGTCTAATATGACCCTTCTCCAACGCCTCCTTAATATAGGATCGCATAGCCTCGTGCTCGGGTACAGATAAATTGAAGAGCCGACCCTTGGGAAATTTACACCCCGGGCTCAGTTCCATTGCACAGTCATAACTCCTATGAGGAGGCAGAGACGCAGACTCATTCTCACTAAATACATCATAAAAGTCCGCCAAATAATCAGGAACATCATGTGACTGAGGAGAGGTGGAAAACACCGGAGCCTCACTAAAGGCACACCGACAACCCCAACTCACCACAGACACAGATTTCCAATCCAAAACTGGATTATGAATCTGTAACCAGGGAAACCCCAGAACAACAGTATCATGAAGATTATGCAACACCAGAAATCTGCAATTTTCTTGATGGTCTGGGGCGACCCGCATTACCACCTGGGTCCAAAACTGGGGTTTATTTTTAGCCAAAGGAGTAGCATCAATTCCCCTCAAAGGGATAGGCGTCTGCAGAGGTGTCATCGGAAATCCACAACGTTTAGCAAAATCCAAGTCCATTAGGTTTAGGGCTGCTTCCGAATCCACAAACGCCTTGGCGGAAAATGTGGACAGGGAGCAGATCAGAGTAATAGCCAAAAGAAACTTAGGTTGAACACCCCCAACAGAAAACGTGTGTGCAAAGCGTTTCTCTCGTTTGGGACAGACAGAAATAATATGCGAGGCATCTCCACAGAAAAAACACAACTTATTACGCCTTCTGATCTCCTGACGCTGCTCTCTGGAAAAAACTCTATCACATTGCATAGGTTCAGACATTTGTTCAACAGGTGGCAACACCTCTCGTGCAGCTTTGCGTTCGCGCAAACGCCGATCAACCTGAATGGCTAATGACATAGAATCGTCAAGACCAGAGGGAACAGGAAATCCCACCATAGTATCTTTTACGGCTTCTGACAACCCCTTCCGAAAGAGAGCAGCCAAGGCATTATCATTCCAGGTAGTAAATACTGCCCACTTTCGGAATTTTTGACAGTACAATTCTGCAGAATCACGACCCTGGCTCAAAGCCAGCAGGGTCTTTTCAGCCTGATCAATGGCATTAGGTTCGTCATACCACAACCCCAAAGCTTGAAAGAATGCGTTCACATTAGTCAGAATAGGATCATCTGGTTTCAAAGAAAACGCCCAGTCCTGGGGACCGCCACGCAGCAAAGAGATGATAATTTTAACCTGCTGCGCGGAGCTCCCTGACGAGTTAGGCTTCAAGGCAAAAAATAATTTACAATTATTTTTGAAATTCAAAAATTTAGACCGATCCCCAAAAAATACATCAGGTGTAGGAATTAGAGTTGAGCGAAACGGGTCGAAAAATTTCAAAAGTCGCCGACTTTTGGCAAAGTCGGGTTTCATGAAACGAAACCCGACCCTAGGATGAGGTCGGCCACGAGGTCGGCGACTTACGCGCCAAAGTCGCGTTTCAAAAGTTTGTTTTGCGCTCTTTTTCAGCCAATCAGGATCCACGGACACTGTAGGCAACGTGATGACATAGGCAGGGGTCACCACCATCTTTCAGAAGGGCATGCAAGTGATTGGCTTGCTTTGGTGGGCGTCACAGGGGGTATAAAAGGGCGTGCACGCCGACCGCCATCTTACTTCTGCCGATCTCAGTATAGGGAGAGGTTGCTGCTGATTCTGTAGGGAGAGCGTTAGGCAGGGAAGAAGACAAAAAAACTGCTTCTGCTGCTAGCGATTTGGCCTGCACAACACACCAGTCACTGTGTGTGCAGTGCAAGGGGAGGCTATATAGTGGTGTATCAGTGGTGTTGGTTGTTGGGCTGCCTTCTAAGGCTTCCTGACATTCCTGCATTGCTGTTTACCCACTGCTCCGCAAACTGCTTTTTTAAAAGCAATCCCAATTTTTTTTTTTTGTCCTGCTGAGAAGAAAAAAAAACTGCTTCTGCTGCTAGCGATTTGGCCTGTACAACACACCAGTCACTGTGTGTGCAGTGCAAGGGGAGGCTATATAGTGGTGTATCAGTGGTGTTGGTTGTTGGGCTGCCTTCTAAGGCTTCCTGACATTCCTGCATTGCTGTTTACCCACTGCTCCGCAAACTGCTTTTTTAAAAGCAATCCCAATTTTTTTTTTTTGTCCTGCTGAGAAGAAAAAAAAACTGCTTCTGCTGCTAGCGATTTGGCCTGCACAACACACCAGTCACTGTGTGTGCAGTGCAAGGGGAGGCTATATTGTGGTGTATCAGTGGTGTTGGTTGTTGGGCTGCCTTTTAAGGCTTCCTGACAGGCTGGCATTGCTGTTTACCCACTGCTCTGCAAACTGCTTTTTTAAAAGCAATCCAATCTCCCTTATCCTCTAGTCACTTTTGTCACAGCTGTGCCATCGAGCCTGTGACATAGCGCTCAGATATCAGTGGGCCTCACACAATCCAAAAGTGTCCAGTGTCCACAAGTGTCTGCAGAAATTCAAAATCTCCCATATCCTCTAGTCACTTTGGTCACAGCTGTGCCATCGAGCCTGTCACATAGCGCTCAGATATTCATTGGGCCTCACACAATCCAAAAGTGTCCAGTGTCCACAAGTGTGTGCAGAGATTCAAAATCTCCCTTATCCTCTAGTCACTTTGGTCACAGCTGTGCCATCGAGCCTGTCACATAGCGCTCAGATATTCATTGGGCCTCACACAATCCAAAAGTGTCCAGTGTCCACAAGTGTGTGCAGAAATTCAAAATCTCCCTTATCCTCTAGTCACTTTGGTCACAGCTGTGCCATCGAGCCTGTCACATAGCGCTCAGATATTCATTGGGTCTCACACAATCCAAAAGTGTCCAGTGTCCACAAGTGTGTGCAGAAATTCAAAATCTCCCTTATCCTCTCGTCACTTTTGTCACAGCTGTGCCATCGAGCCTGTGACATAGCGCTCAGATATCAGTGGCCCTCACACAATCCAAAAGTGTCCAGTGTCCAAGTGTCTGCAGAAATTCAAAATCTCCCTTATCCTCTCGTCACTTTTGTCACAGCTGTGCCATCGAGCCTGTGACATAGCGCTCAGATATCAGTGGGCCTCACACAATCCAAAAGTGTCCAGTGTCCACAAGTGTCTGTAGAAATTCAAAATCTCCCTTATCCTCTCGTCACTTTTGTCACAGCTGTGCCATCGAGCCTGTGACATAGAGCTCAGATATCAGTGGCCCTCACACAATCCAAAAGTGTCCAGTGTCCACAAGTGTCTGCAGAAATTCAAAATCTCCCTTATCCTCTCGTCACTTTTGTCACAGCTGTGCCATCGAGCCTGTGACATAGCGCTCAGATATCAGTGGGCCTCACACAATCCAAAAGTGTCCAGTGTCCACAAGTGTCTGCAGAAATTCAAAATCTCCCCTGTCCTATAGACACCTTGTACCTTGTTTTACATTACTATATAGTTTGTTGGATTTTGTCTACATTTCTACCAAAAATGAGGAAGGCTGGTGGAAGAGGCCGTGGAATTGGGCGGGGGTTGGCAGCTGGTAATGATGGTGTTGGTGGTGGATCTGATGGTAGTGGCAAGAGCAAAATAGGACCGAATGCAGGAGGTGTTGAGCCTGCGTCATCGTCTGGCTACATAAGGCCTCGAACGCTTAGTTTTCTAGGAGTTGGCAAACCGCTTTTAAAGCCAGAGCATCAGGAAAAAGTTTCGTCTTACATTGCTGACTCAGCCTCCAGCTCTATCGCCTCCTCTTCTTCAGTTGTAAAAAGTAAAAGCACTGAGTCGTCATTGGAGGCTCATGTTCATGAACCACACCTTTCCTTGTGTCCTTCACCCCAACCAAGATTGAAGGATGACGCAGGCCATACTACTGATTACTCCATGGAGCTGTTTTCACATACCATGCCTGGATTATCAAGTGAAATGGTGAATTACCCAGGCCAAGATGAATCTGACATGGAGTGCACTGATGCACAGCCGCTGATGGATGATTCTGCTGGTACATTCACTCAGAGCACTACATTGTCCTCGCAGTGTACAGAGCCAGATTCTGACCCTGATGAGACTCAGGTGCCCCTTCCCGCACACTATACCACCATACACGGTGACACAGAGGAAGGTGCACATGACATAGAAGAGGAGGTGATGGATGACCCAGTTGTTGACCCAGATTGGCATCCATTGGGGGAAGAGGGTGCTGCTTCCAATAGCTCAGATGAGGAGCATCCACAGCAGACATCGACATCGCAACAGCTGTTATCTGGCAGGCCCGGAGCACTCCAAAGACAGGTTCCAAACATCAAAAGAGTTGCTGGACAGCTTGTCCAGAGGGTCAAAAGATCACAGCGTGCTAGGCCGCAAAATGTCTGCCGAAGTAGGAAGAGTGCAGTGTGGCACTTTTTTGACCAAAATCCTCATGATCAGGCCAAGGTTATCTGTAAGAAGTGCACAAAGACCTTTAGCCGAGGGAAAAATCTGAAAAATTTGAATACCAGTTGCATGCTTAGACATTTAGCCAGCATGCACTTGCAAGCGTGGACACAACACCAAACCTCAAGTGCCACATGTGCAACTGATCACAACGAAGGTAGTCAGCAACGCTACATTGTTTCCCCCACTGTAAGCCCACCGGTTAGCACAGCAGCAAATGTTGAGGTGTCGTTGCAAGGCCACAGCAGTCAGGGAATCCCACTGTTATATCAACGAAAGACTGATTCTAGGCCATCAGAAAGAACACCAACTCCATCACCATCATCAACCCTCTCTCAGTCCGCCCTGTCCACCGCTACTTCCACCATATGCAGCTCTCAAGTCCAGCTCACCCTCCCAGACACTATGAGTAGGTCAAGAAAGTACTCAGTCTCTCATCCGCGTACACTGGGTTTGAAAGCCCACATTGCCAAACTAATCTCGTTTGAGATGATGCCCTTTCGGTTGATGGAAAGCACAGCTTTCCGTGAACTCATGGCCTATGCAGTACCACGCTATGACCTACCCAGTCGCCACTTCTCTCGCAAAGCCATCCCAGCCCTCCACCATCATGTGAAAGACCGCATTGTCCATGCACTCAAGCAGTCAGTGAGCGGAAAGGTGCACCTCACAACTGATGCATGGTCTAGTCGGCAGGGCCAGGGCCGTTACGTGTCCATCACTGCGCACTGGGTTAATGTGGTGGATGCAGGGTCCACAGGGGACAGCGGTAGTGGGACAGTGCTGCCTAGCCCATGGTATAGGAAACAGTTGGCTGTAGGCATTCAACCCTCCTCCTCCTCCTCCAGAAGCGAAAGCTCGTCCACAGAGCGCAGTCGTACGAGCACTCCATCTGCAGCTGCCACTGTTGCACACGATGTGTCCCCCTATCTAGCAGCTAGTGGAAAGCGTCAGCAGGCTGTGTTGCAGATGATGTGTTTGGGCAACAGACACACCGCCGAGGTGCTGGCCGAGTACTTGAAGCGACAAACTGAGTCATGGCTGGGCAGTGTACATCTTGAGGCAGGCATGGTAGTTAGTGATAACGGCCGTAATTTTGTGGCAGCCATAGCCCTTTCAAAACTCAGCCATATACCTTGCTTGGCTCACACCTTGAACCTGGTGGTGCAGTGCTTCCTCAAAAATTATCCGGAGTTAACATCCCTGCTCCAGAAGGTGCGAAGACTGTGCGCGCACATCCGCCGGTCGCCTGTACACTCCGTTCGTATGCAGAAGCTGCAGCGATTGCTCCACCTTCCCAACCACCGCCTCATTATCGACATTGCAACAAGGTGGAACTCCACCCTGCACATGGTGGAGCGGCTGTGCGAGCAGAGGCAGGCCATAATGCATTTGTGGGAGGATACACGGCCAGGCACTTTGAGAGCAGACATGGAGTTGACAGGTGTGCAGTGGTCGAAGCTGAAAGACCTCTGTAAAGTCCTTCAGTGTTTTGAGGAATGCACACGGCTGGTAAGCGCAGACGACGCCATCCTAAGCATGAGCATCCCACTTATGCGTCTGCTCATGCAAACTTTGACGCACCTTAAGGAGCAGGCGTCTGCAGCCAATGTTGATGAGGAGGAAGAGGAGGAGGGAATCCTTGATGACATTCAGCCATTGTCTGCTCAGGGACCTCTCCTGGACGAGGTGGAGGAAGAAGAGGAGGAGGAGGATGATGGGGATGATTACTTAGGGGAGGAGGATGCATCTCGTGGGGCAAGTGAAAATGTTGGCGTGGCAAGGTCTGGTACAGGGTTTGTGCGTGACTGGAGGGATGTGGATTTGCCAGAAAGTGCTCCTCCAACCAGCACTCGCAGTGCATCAATGACACCGGGAACATTGGCCCACATGTCAGATTATGCCTTGCAGATCCTAAAAAGGGACTCACGCATTGCCAAAATGATGAACGATGACGACTACTGGTTGGCCAGCATCCTGGATCCACGCTATAAAGGCAAATTACAAAACATCATGCCACAGGAGAACCTTGACCTAATATTGGCTAATAAACAAGCAACTCTGGTAAATCGGTTGCTTGAGGCATTCCCAGCACACAGCAGCGGTGATGGTTCTCACACGAGCCGTACGGGCCGGGGGCAGCTTGGCAGAGGTGTTCGTGGTGCACACAGCAGAAGTGGCGTTGGAGACCGGGGTTTCATGACAATGTTGTGGACTGATTTTTCAAGTACCGCTCACACAACTGGTAATACTGCATCGATGGAAAGTGACAGGAGACAGCAGTTGTCAACTATGGTTACAAACTACTTTTCCTCCCATATCGATGTTCTCCCACACAGGTCATTCCCCTTTGACTATTGGGCCGCTAAACTGGACACCTGGCCTGAATTGGCACAATATGCCTTACAGGAGCTCGCTTGCCCAGCTGCAAGTGTGCTATCGGAAAGAGTCTTCAGTGCAGCTGGATCAATCCTGACAGAAAAAAGGACCCGTCTGTCAACCCAAAATGTGGATGATCTAACCTTCATTAAAATGAACCACGCATGGGTTTCCAAGGATTTTGTCCCACCTTCCCCTGATGACACATAGGGTGACAGAAAAATGGCTTGCTTTGGTCCACCTCTTCCTGGGACTTGACCTATTTCACCTTTTGCATCAGCTGAATGTCCAACATCAACATATGCCACTTTCTAAAACTCCCTAACTGTGCTGCCTCCCCCCCCATGGCCGGGGTCACCACCTAGCGCACGACACCGTGCGAGTGCCGTTGCCCTGGACAGGTGGGTAGGCCGACTCTTGGGCGCGGGCGCGGGCACTGGCACAGGGTCCTTCATAGTGCAATCAGGTGTCTCTGACGGTGGTGGTGCACACCCGCCGTCAGACACACCGCCGTACTATGAGGGGCCCAGTGCCAGTACCGACGCCCACGAGTGGGCCCCCCTTGCTTGGGCAGGGCCCCAGCATTTGCAATCTTTACCTCTCCCTGCTTCTCCGCTGTGTAGTCTGGGCCGTCAAATCCATACTGTGCCTGACACCGTCTGAGCCTGCCTCCTGATGTATAGACATATATTTTGAATGTGTACGCTATCCATACATGTTATCTGGGGATACGGTACCCTTTCTAACCTTTGTGCAATCACGTGCAATCCATACTGGGCCTAACACCGTCTGAGCCTGCCTCCTGATGTATAGACATATATTTTGAATGTGTACGCTATCCATACATGTTATCTGGGGATACGGTACCCTTTCTAACCTTTGTGCAATCACGTGCAATCCATACTGGGCCTAACACCGTCTGAGCCTGCCTCCTGATGTATAGACATATATTTTGAATGTGTACGCTATCCATACATGTTATCTGGGGATACGGTACCCTTTCTAACCTTTGTGCAATCACTTGCAAGCCATACTGGGCCTTACACCGTCTGAGCCTGCCTCCTGATGTATAGACATATATTTTGAATGTGTACGCTATCCATACATGTTATCCGGGGATACGGTACCCTTTCTAACCTTTGTGCAATCACGTGCAATCCATACTGGGCCTAACACCGTCTGAGCCTGCCTCCTGATGTATAGACATATATTTTGAATGTGTACGCTATCCATACATGTTATCTGGGGATACGGTACCCTTTTTCACCTTTGTGCAATCACGTGTAATCCATACTGGGCGTGAGAACGGCTGGCGAGCTGTTAAGCAAGCTACAGCACCTGTGGTTTGCACACGTAAGTTTTTCATTTTTTCAGGAATGACGGTTAGGCCTAATTCCGGATCTGCGGTTGACCTGCACTTACTGGGAAATCATTGTTCGCGGGTAATAATTGTAATCAGTGATCCCCATCACTAACGTTGTTCAGCGGGTTATCTGCACCTGTAAGCGACAAACGCTGGCCTTTTCAGTGTAGCGCACATGCAGCCACGGACATGTAAGGGCATGACACACCAGTTATTGGCCAATCTCATGTGCCAGAACCTCACGTGTCCCTCTAGTAAGCCGGACTCGGACTGCGGGGCATGACGGAGTCTCGTTCGTTAACGGAATTAAGCTTGCAATGTGTGCATCTGTTCTGTAGCTGGCATGGTTGAGGTTTCCCAGGTGGAGTCGAATTTAACCGTAGGCTCCACTCCTGGTGGTGCCCTTCTGGACATTCCTTTAAGGTTCAGCTTTGCAACCATACTGCCCACGTAAAACAAACACTTTGCCTTCATGAACGCTGTTTGGAGGGTCATGACTCGTGGGAATAACGCCGCCCAATCAGTTAACCTGCTAGAGAGATCGTTCGTTGCTCCCAAGCATGACATCACACTCCCTAGGAAGAAGGTAATGCCACTGTGGCGACCGTACTCCTGGGGGCGACACAAGTGCACTGATGCCCAGCCACTGCTCGATGAATCTGCTGGTACATTGACCCAGACCACTATATTCCCCTTGCACGCTACACGACCTGAATCTGACCCTGATGAAACTCAGGTTACCCTTCCCATATACAGTTCCATCTTACACGGTGACAAAGAGGAAGCTGCAGATGAAAGTGCAGGTTCGGCCCACCCGCCATCAGACACACGACCGTACTATCAGGGGCCCTGTGCCAGTGCCGTCGCCAACGAGTGGGCCCCCCCTGCTTGCTCAGGATCACAGCACTTGCAAAGTTGAAATACTGTGCAGTGAGATGGAAGATGGGGACGACGAGGAGTCCAGACAAGTACAGGGATTCCCTAGCGAGGAGACTTATTTGATTGTTTTCAATGTTGGGACAGCAATTTTTGGGGAGCACTATACTCTGGAGAATGATAGATGGGGCCCACCATACACTGGAACATTCCAAAGGTGGACATCAGACACTGGAGCAGCATTTACAGGGCCCATTATACACTAGAGCATTAGAAATGGGGCCCATTATGTTTGGAGCATTATTTGGGCCCATAAGACAGTGGAGCTTCATCCATGGGGACCAACATATACTGTAGCATTATGTGGAGCTCATCATATACTGTTTCAAACATTATATGGGACCAATGATTTTGTATGGAGAAATAGATGGGCCTCGTCATGAGATGTAAAAAGTGAGGTATTTTTCATTGTACTATACCGCTATTTCTCTGCCGTATCGGAGCATGATGAGTTGTGGTATGTGTTAAAGGGGCGCTCTTTCGCCCAGGGCACATGAAAACCTGCAGCCAGCCCTCCCCCCCCACAACTTTAGCCAAATAACCCCCATTTTTCAGTGCGTAACTTGTATTATGAAGTTAATTAAGGTTGACAAGCTTAAGTAAGAAGAATTGATGCTTTTGGCATTCAAATGGGCACTGTAGGTGTGTTTCCTGTCCTCCTCTCACTGCCGACTTTTATTCCCCATTGACTTACATTGGGTTTCGTGTTTCGGGACGACCCCGACTTTTCCCTATAATCGGACGATCTTGCTCGACCTGACTTTTGGAAAAGTCGGGTTTCACGAAACGAAATGCGACCCTAAAAAACCAAAAGTCGCTCAACTCTAGTAGGAATCTTTGGTTCAGCAGCATGTGAATGAGCAAGGTAGGCGGAAATTCCCCGCATTTCCGCAGCGAGCTGCTCCACACCATCAGACAATTGCTTTATCTACATTGAGAGAAAAAAAAAAATTCCCCCTACGGCCTCAGAGATATAGAGGAAAAAATATACACACTTTTTTTTTTTTTTTTTTTTACAATTCTTTCCTGCTATTGAGTACCCTAGAATCTGCGGTATGGCGGGTGATTCTGTTATGAATGAGTCACCGTAGGAGGCAAAAGCAGAAATACAAGCTAAGTCCAGAAAACCAGAGAAGTTGGCAACTATCAGATTGCAGACCCCTGAACCTATCAACACAACTAGCAGTAGCCGTGGGGGGTTCCTACGATGCCCTAGACCCCTCGATCACAGCCGGAGAAATACATAGGCCTAAAGAAAGAAAGGGGAAATCTAAACTGCCCCAGAGCAGACCCCAAAGCAATAGGCAGCCCCCAACATATAATGACGGTGAAGCAAGATGAACATACTAACACAGACAGAAAGATAGACTGAGTAAAGACGGGGCCCCAAAACTACCTAGATAGGAAAGGACAGGAAGGCTGCTGTCTGCAATCTGCCAAAACCCTATCAAAGACATAAGCCAACCAGCTGATATGAAAAAGGCCCTGAAGCAGCTAGGCTTCAAAAACTGAATCAGCACTCAGGTATTTTCAGAAGACAGAGCTAAATGAATTCAGCACACCCCAGCAAGGAATGGCAGAAATCCAGAAAAACAAAGCAAAAACAAAGTCAAAGCACAAAAGCAAAAGGCAGAGCAGCAAACTTAGCTTTGGAGGAGCAGGAATTCTGACTGGTCTTCAAGGATCCCACAGAGAAATCACCCGCAGGGCAGAAGGGCGTCGGCAGCATTATATCCAGTCCGTAACTCCACTCAGCCAGTCACAATCATCAGCCTCAGGTGTTTGACAATCAGGCTCACTACCTTTCTTTACCAGAAGAGGGAGTTCCTCGGGCCTCAGTAATGAAGGGGAAAATGAACTCACAACAGTTATCTCTCTCCCAGGAAAAGGCCCAGCGGTTTTCCAACCGACATAGGACCATTGGTCCCCAGTTTAAGGTTGGTGATATGGTTTGGTTATCTTCAAAAAATATCGCTATGAAGGTGGCTTCTCCTAAGTTTAAGCCTAGATTTTTTGGACCTTACAAGATTTTGGAGATTATTAATCCGGTCTCTTTTCGTTTGGCTCTTCCTGTCACATTTAAAATCCATAATGTGTTCCATAAATCTTTGTTGAAGAGGTTTGTTGAACCAGTTGTTCCTGGGGTGGCACCTCCGGACCCTGTATTAGTTGAAGGTAACATGGAATATGAGGTAGAGAAGATACTGGATTCCCATCTGGCTAGACGGAGACTCCAGTATTTGGTTAAGTGGAAGGGTTATGGTCAGGAGGATAATTCCTGGGTCTCTGCCTCTGATATTCATGCCAAAAGATTGGTGCGTGCCTTTCATCGGGCTCACCCTGATCGCCCTGGTGGCGTGGATGAGGGTTCGGTGACCCCTCCTCAAGGGGGAGGTACTGTTGTGAGTTCATTTTCCCCTTCACCATTGAGGTCTGATGAACTCCCTCTTCTGGTGAAGGAAGGTAGTGCGGCTGATTACAAAGCACCTGAGCAGAATGATGATGACTGGGTGACTGGGATTGCTGACTGGATATAAGGCAGCCGACGCCCTTCTGCCTTGCGGGTGATTACTCTGAGGGATTCTTGGAGACCAGTCTGATTCCTGCTCCTCAAAAAGCTAAGTTTTCTGCTCTACTTTTTGCATTTGTGTTTTGGTTTTGTTTTGCCTTGTTTTTCTGGATTTCTGTCTTTCCCTGCTGGGTGAGCTGAATTCCTTTTTGCTCTGTCTTCAGATAATACCTGAGTACTGATATAGTCTTTTTGAAGCCTAGCGTCTTCAGGGCTTTTTTCCCTATCAGTCTGTTGGCTCTTGTTTTTGAGAGGGTTTTGGCGGATTGCAGACAGCAGCTTTTCTATTCTGTCCTATTTAGTTAGCTTGGGCCCCATCATTTGCTCAGCCTATCTTTCTATCTGTGTGAGTGTTTTTTCATCTTGCTTCACCGTCATTATATGTTGGGGGCTGCCTATTGCTTTGGGGTCTGCTCTGGGGCAGTTTAGATTTCCCTTTCTGTCTTTAGGCTATGTAGTTCTCCGGCTGTGATCGAGGGGTCTAGGGCACCGTAGGAACCCCCATGGCTACTGCTAGTTGTTGTTGTTAGGTTCAGGGGTCTGCAATCCGATAGCTGCCAACTTCTCTGGTTTTCTGGACTTAGCTAGTATTTCTGTTTTTGCCTCCTATGGTGACTCATTCATAACAATATCCTCTGCCAGACGCTCTCTATCAGGCTCATCATAAATGTGCCCCAGAGCCTCAAAGAACAAATTCACAGACATACGTTCAGGAGCAGAGGAAGAAAGAGAGAAAGCTCATGCCTGTGGAGCCCCCCGAAGTAGGGAAATGACGACCCCCACCCTCTGGAACTCATCCCCGGAGGAGCGGGGCCTCAGAGAAAAAAAAAGCTTGCATCCTTCTCTGAATGACCTGAACTCCCTTTTATCCCCTGAGAAAGGGTCTGGCAATTTGACCGGAGATTCAGGGGATGCCAATGACACATCTCTATAGCCAGCACTAGTAGCCCCTGCAGCGACAGCCCCCTGCACAGTATCCACCAACTGTTGCTGGGTATGGGCCATCGTGCGCTGTTCCACATTAAGTTTGTGGAACATTTGGGTCAGGTGCTTGACCTGATCAGCCAAAGCTTGTATGGGATCCATGAGGATAACACACTTTTTTTTTTTTTTCTTCAGAGGAAAAAAAAAAAACTGAAATGGTCAGCTATAATGTCAGGAACACCGCACTGTACTTGCTCACTGAGCCAGTGCGCGTGTCCTGAGTACAAAGACTGTGCACAAAGATACCTGCGGAGCGGGGTCTCAGTGGTGACAATGCATGCTCCAAGCTCACAGGACCTAAAGCATGTGACTGCAGGGGGCATGGCCTCAGCGCCACAGAGCCAGGAGCTGCAGGGAAACTCCTAGAAAGGTAACTACTGGACAGTGTAAACAAGGGGCATAGACAGAGACAGAAACCAGATCAAGCCGGGTCAAAGCACGAGATAGCAATACAGCACCAAAGGGTTAGACAGAATGGATAGTCAGGACGTAGCAATAGATCAGAAAACCAGAACGGGAAATAGACGGTACAATATGGACAAACTGTAATGGAGTTGGGTCGCCCTCCCAGGGCTGTGGGGTACTCGGTACCGGGCCGGTGTCGGCGGGATGTGTCACAGCAGCGGTGACCCGGTCCGTGGTCCTGGGCGCCCAAGTAATGGGGGAATTGAATGGTGGTTTGTAGTTAATGGAATAGTTCATGACGCCACCTGTGGTGTTCGGCAAGTGAGATGTTAAGCCGACGCTGCATGCAGATCCGCTGGGACTGATAGTATGGTGCAGCAAATATGTAAAAGCTCCTCAGCAGATGGGCTGTGCAGTCTCCTTCTTAGCACCTATTTGGATGAAGTATTCCTAGTACTGAGTTACACTGAAGTTCTTCCTACTTCTCTTATTGTCTCTTAGAACTACCTCGTATGGCAGACAGCTGTAGCCGTATTCCTCTCTTGGCTCACTCCGTGCTGTTGTGCCTCCGAGTCTTAGATGGGAGTAGGGCATTTACAGCCTCCTACTCCTCTGGTGTCTGTTGCAGGACCGTTAGTATCCGTACAACCGTGGAGACCAGGCTCCATTTCATGCGCTCTCACTGTGAGGGAGCTCTCTTTCCTCAGCTCAACCTCCAGCTTCTCTCCACACATCTGCACACGTGGACCTCCTCACACTAACTGACCACTCCTTCCTCTTGGCCCTCAGAGAGCACTTCTCCCTTCAACTCCGGTTCAGAGTCCCCCCTGCTGGCCTGGAGTGGAACTGTGTTGCATGTAAAGGTTAATTGCGAGAGAGACCCTTCACTGCTTCTGTCACGCTCATGCCTTGGCTGAATGGCGTGAGCCGGGGGGTTGTGGCCCCACTGTGCCACAAACCAGGCTACCCTGGAAGGGGCGTGACTACGACAGCTACCTCGGTCTTCACTGGAGCCTCTGATGGTGAGGTCAGGCTTGTGCGGCAGGTAGCTGTCGGGTGCCACTCCAGGGTGGTGTCTGGCTGTGGCTGCTGATCCCACTTGGGGACAAGTCACTTGGACAGGTGTGACTAACAGGCAGGCTGAGACACTGGGCAAGCAGGCACGGCTAGGTACACTGGCAGGCGGGCACGGCTTGGAGACACTGGGCAAGCGGGCACGGCTTGGAGACACTGGGCAAGCGGGCACGGCTTGGAGACACTGGGCAAGCGGGCACGGCTTGGAGACACTGGGCAAGCGGGCACGGCTTTGAGACACTGGGCAGGCGGGCACGGCTTGGAGACACTGGGCAGGCGGGCACGGCTTGGAGACACTGGGCAGGCGGGCACGGCTTGGAGACACAGGACAGGCGGGCATGGCTTGGAGACACAGGACGGCTTGGTGGTCTGTGCAGGCTTCGGGGGTCTGTGCAGGCATCGTCCGATGGGACTACAAGTCCCATCGGGCGATGCCTGCTACCATGACAGTGATTGACACATTAGCCAATGATGGGACAGTAGTAGTCCCATCATCCGGCTAATGTGTTAAATGTAAAAAAAAAAAAAAATACATGCTACATACATACAACATGCATACTACATATATACTACATGTAACATACATACTACATATATACTACATGCAACATGCATGCTACATACATGCTACATACTACATACATGCTACATTCATACTACATATATACTACATGCATGCAACATACATACTACATATATACTACATGCATGCAACATACATACTACATATATACTACATGCATGCAACATACATACAACATATATACTACATGCATGCAACATGCATACTACATATATACTACATGTAACATACATACTACATATATACTACATGCATACTACATGCATGCTACATACATACTACATGCATGCTACATACATACTACATGCATGCTACATACATACTACATGCATGCTACATACATACTACATGCATGCTACATACATACTACATGCTACATACATACTACATACATACTACATATATACTACATGCATGCTACATACATACTACATGCTACATACATACTACATACATACTACATATATACTACATGCATGCTACATACATGCTACATACATACCACATATATACTACATGCATGCTATTCCCACGCAGCAATGGCATAAAGTGAGACTAGGGACTTTTTTTTTTAAAGTGGCGGAGGAATACAGTGCGGAATGATACCTACCTTCCGTCATTGGATTCCTGCAGCCCGTAGAGAGCGGCAGCATCAGCTGATGCTGCAGTTCTCTACCCAAGATCGTCGTGGGACACACTCGTGGACTGCTTCGGATCATGGGTGATTATTTTTGTGGTTTGTTATGTTAATATTTATTCCGTACACGACAATGGCTTCGGGGAACAATGTGACAAGTATTGGTAAGTATGTTACTCTATGTTATATGTACTGTATGTCTATGTATGTATTGTATGTAGCATGCATGTAGTATGTATGTAGTATATATGTGGTATGTATGTAGCATGTAGTATGTATGTAGCATGCATGTAGTATGTATGTAGTATATATGTAGCATGTAGTATGTATGTAGTATGTATGTAGTATGTATGTAGCATGCATGTAGTATGTATGTAGTATGTATGTAGCATGCAGTATGTATGTAGCATGTATGTAGTATATATGTAGTATGTATGTAGCATGTAGTATGTATGTATGTAGCATGTAGTATGTATGTAGCATGCATGTAGTATGTATGTAGCATGTAGTATGTATGTAGCATGCATGTAGTATATATGTAGTATGTATGTAGCATGTAGTATGTATGTAGCATGCATGTAGTATATATGTGGTATGTATGTAGCATGTAGCATGTATGTAGCATGCATGTAGTATATATGTGGTATGTATGTAGCATGTAGTATGTATGTAGCATGCATGTAGCATGCAGTATGTATGTAGCATGCATGTAGTATATATGTAGTATGTATGTAGCATGTAGTATGTATGTAGCATGCATGTAGTATATATGTAGTATGTATGTAGCATGTAGTATGTATGTAGCATGCATGTAGTATGTATGTAGTATATATATATATATATATTTTTTTTTTTTAAACATTTAACACATTAGCCGGATGATGGGACTACTACTGTCCCATCATTGGCTAATGTGTCAATCACTGTCATGGTAGCAGGCATCGCCCGATGGGACTTGTAGTCCCATCGGACGATGCCTGCACAGACCCCCGGACATCAGCACAGCCCCCCGGCAGGCCGGAACAGACCCCCACAGGGTGCACAGACCACCGGCAGGCCGGCACAGCCCACCGGCAGGCCGGTACAGACCCCGGGCAGTCCACACAGCCCCCCGGCAGGCCGGCAGAGACCCCCGGAATGCCCGAAATGACGGCGCATCATGATGCGCACACACCGCGCATCATGATGACGTCAGGCTGTCAATCAACTTTGAACTTCCGATTCCGATACCGACATCCGATATTGAAAAAATATCGGATGTCGGTATCGGAATTCCAAGATAAAACTGAAAAGGAAAGAGCGCAATAGGGTCTTATCTGGGTGGAAGATAGAATAAATTCAAAGGGAATCTACTCACCTTTCCACGAACAAACGCATGTAAATTGCGGTATCGGGATGCTCAACACTACCCTTGGGCATACCAGTCAGCAAGTGGAAGATGAACTTCTTCATGTATAAAGCTCCGACCTGGATCTGTAGTTGTCCTTGCAGGACTAGACTGTTAGGGCTCGGCTACCTCGAGACAATGCCCACGCTGGCTTCGGGAGCTGTACGACAGAGACCACACACTGACTCCGTATGACTGGCGACTTAAACACACCAAAACTCCCTGAAGGCAGAGAAACAGTCAAAGAGTTTAATGGAGAGGAAGTACTCTCGCCAAGGGCATCCTCTCCTACTGGCCCAGGGTTCTGGAGTACAAGCTTCACAGGGCAGAGACCATCAGGATGTTCCTTCTCAGGACTGGACTCCAACGACAACCTAGTCCTCCCCTTTTTCCTAGACCTCTTGGATCATGCATGGGGGGCTGCTTTGGCAGGCTGTGGAACAGGTGGGTGATTGATGGTCATAGACGGATGAGAGGATTCACCCATAGGTTCCTCTTGTCTGGTCTGTTTCTGGAACCTTGGCGGGGAAGACTTTTCAGAAGTAACTGGTCGCAGCACATCAAAGACTTTACGGAAGGTAACCAGGAATGCCCCTAGGTTCATGATGATAGGATCCCCTGCTTCCCAGAGGGGAGTAATCCACATCAGAGCATCTTCTGCTAGGTAGGACATGATGTATCCCACCTTGAACTGGTCAGAGGGGAACCAAGCTGCATTCTGCAGGATCTGGTGCAGGCACTTTTTCAGGAACCCTTGGCACTCTTTGGGGTCCCCATAGAACCTAGGCGGGTCTGCTGGGTCGTGCTCTTCATAGGCCAGGAGCTGCTCATAGATGGCCTTGGATACTATGAGTGGTTCAGAAGTCTCAACAATTGGAACCACACAAGGAGGAACAAACTCTTCCGGTGGCTCACACTGGCAGGGAGAGAGTTCTTCATGCTCTGCGAGCGGAAGGACATGGGACTCAGCGGGGACCATGGCCTGTGCACACTGTCACGCTCACGCCTTGGCTGAATGGCGTGAGCCGGGGGGTTGTGGCCCCACTGTGCCACAAACCAGGCTACCCTGGAAGGGGCATGACTACGACAGCTACCTCGGTCTTCACTGGAGCCTCTGATGGTGAGGTCAGGCTTGTGCGGCAGGTAGCTGTCGGGTGCCACTCCAGGGTGGTGTCTGGCTGTGGCTGCTGATCCCACTCGGGGACAAGTCACTTGGATAGGTTTGACTAACAGGCAGGCTGAGACACTGGGCAAGCAGGCACGGCTAGGTACACTGGCAGGCAGGCACGGCTTGGAGACACTGGGCAAGCGGGCACGGCTTGGAGACACTGGGTAAGCGGGCACGGCTTGGAGACACTGGGCAAGCGGGCACGGGTTGGAGACATTGGGCAAGCGGGCACGGCTTGGAGACACTGGGCAAGCGGGCACGGCTTGGAGACACTGGGCAGGCGGGCACAGCTTGGAGACACAGGACAGGCGGGCACGGCTTGGAGACACAGGACAGGTAGGTGACTGCTTAAGACACAGGGCAAGCAGGAGTGGTATATGAGAGAACAGGTTTGGACCTGTTCACATAGGAGGTGCAGGTATGGATATAGGCAGGAAGGAGTGGAATATGAAGGAACAGGTTTGGACCTGTTCACACAGGAGGTGCAGGTAGGTGGAGCCGCAGGAGAGTGGAGTAGGCAGAGCCGCAGGAGTGCGGAGTAGGCTGGGCTCCAAGGGAGCCAGGCAGGCAGAGCGGCTAGGGAGCCGAGCAGGCAGAGCGGCTAGGGAGCCGAGCAGGCAGAGCTGCAAGAGAGCAGAGCAGGCAGAGCTGCAAGAGAGCAGAGCAGGCAGAGCTGCAAGAGTGCAGAGCCTCAGATAGGAAGGACACAATGAAAGACACAGCAGAGAAGGAACCCACAGACAAGGAGACTGACAGACAGAGGTAAGACTGAGTTCAGACAGAGACACAGGGACAAAGACACAAGGACCAGGATATTCTGCCTCCTGGCAGGCGGACAGAGAAGTACTAGGCAAGGTACCAAGACACAGGAATATGCAATAAGAGCCTTCAGAGAAGACAAGACATAGGACAGGGCCTGGCTAGCTCAGCAGCAAGATACTAACTGAGATTAGACATTGCACAGGCAATGTTTCAGTGGGTGTGGCAGAACTAAATAGTCAAGGGCTCTATGTGACTGGTCAGGGACAGATTAGACCGGTGCACCCTGACTGCATAAGAACCAGAGAGTTCTGGCGCCGCCCCCCTATACACACATAGCCAGGAAACATACAGGAGAGCAGAGGCACAGAGCACAGGACTGGCAACAGACAGAATTCACAGCATGACCCGGAGCAGTGAGTAAGTTGATGTGCGGGGGATGGGAGGCCATGCAGTGATGCCAGCAGGGTTGTTACAGCTACCAAGCCTGGCATTACCCTCCCTGGAGGAAGGCAAAGCCACTGTGGCGGCCATACTCCTGGGGGCGCCACAGAGTAAAGATAGCCAAGCCAGGAGGTCAGAACCAGAAAAGACAATAGTGCCGAAATGAGAAACGGAGTACAGAGTGAGGGAATGGACTGGGTCATACATGGGAAGCAAACAAGCAACACAGAATACACGCACACCAGGGGTCAGACACACCAGAACAACAGTATAGCTGACAGAGAACCCTGGTAAAGAGTGAGTATAAATACCCCTCCCAGATCCAGAAAGAGGCCACGAACACTTAACCCTGTAAGTGCAGGGCAAGAACCCTGTTCAAACCATGACAGAAAGACTAGTATAGAACATAGGAGTAAAAGGGAACAGAGGATGTGGGTTAGAGGAAGAACCCTGCCTAGAAGTTCTAAGCGCAAGGCCGGGGCCCGGCCCCCGAGGTTGCATGGACACTAATGGTCCTGCAGCAGACACCGGAGGAGTAGCAGGCTGTAAATGCGCTACTTCCATCTCAGACTTGGGGGCACAACAGCAACATTGATAGTGAGCCGGGACTCAGGAGCAAGGAGTCCCCGAAGCAGGCTACAGCTGTCTACCGTACAAGGAAGGTTCTTGGGAACATCTGTCAGGAGGAAATCCAGTGTAACTCAGTACTAGGAGTACTTCACACCAAAGGCGCTATAAGAGGAGACGTTCAGAAAGGCACATGTTGGCGGAGTGTTGGAAGGGAGCATTCCATCTGACCTGGAGGTTGACTGTGTCCCTGACCCGGAGGACACAGCACGGAGTCAGGCACCTTTGTGTACTACAGACTGTGAGTAAAGCTTTGGAACTACAAGCCCTGGTGTCCTCCATTCATTCCTGCGCTAACACACCCTGGACCGCTACATCTGGGTACCAGCTTTTACACTGCCTGGGCCTCTCCTCTACCCCTACATCTACACTGCCCTGGGACTACAGCTCCACCTGTGGGGAGCTTCACTATCTTGGCTGCAACACCCCACCAGTCCCAGAGGATCTGCATGCAGCGTCAGCTTAACATCTCATTTGCCGAACACCACAGGTGGCGTCATGAACTATTCATTTAATCAATTACATTCCACCATTCAATCTCCCCCATTACTTGGGCGCCCAGGGCCACGGACCGGGTCACCACTGCTGTGACACATCCCGCTGACACCGGCCCGGTACCGAGTACCCCACAGCCCTGGAAGGGCGACCCACAGACTGGTATACAGATAGACACTGGAAGGTACAGGCTGGTATACAGACACTGGCAGGTGCAGGCTGGATACAGATAGACACTGGCAAGCGCAGGCTGGTATACAGACACTGGCAGGTGCAGGCTGGTATACAGATAGGGTCCCACTTTTCAACTACATGGCAATGTAACATTATCCTTAATCACAAATTTATATAACAATGAATGGAGTAGATTATTAAATGAGTAAGATGCTGCTATTGTCTGTACATAGTGATTCAAGTATATTGTGCCAAATGCTGCTCATATGAAAGGGTGGTGGCCCACCAGAGGATTCTCCTGTGGGCCAGTCCAAGCCTACAGACATGTACTGAACAGGTAGACTGACTGGCGGGTACTGGGGACCTGACAACAAGCAAGCATGCAGGTGACTGCCTATACACATTTCTATTCAGGTGGAGGTGCCTTAAATAATGTGTCTTCAAGCCATTGGCTGGGGATACTTTAGGACGGTGCGCATGGTCCCTTTAAGAAGGAGGGAGTGCGAGACCCCGGGCAGCAGCTGTAAAAGGAGGAGGAAGTGTGGGACAGGCGCCACGGCGGTGACTGAGCTGGCGTCCCTGCCAGGGAGGAGAGAAGCATGCAAAGACAATGGTGCTACACTTGGGTCTGCTGCTAACCCCCGTATCTGTCATTTTGAGCCTCCTGTGAATGTGGGCTTGTGGTCGGTGATCATAGCAGATTGTGCTTAAGAACTGCCACGTGTAGCACAGGCGATCAGACAGCTGCAGCTTCAAGTCTCCTAAGGAGACTCTTGAAGACAGTAAACAGTAAAAAAAAAGTTTTTAAAAATATGAAAAAATAATAAAAACACTAAAGTTCAAATCATCCTCTTTTTTCCCCATCTCTATTTCTAAAACTGAATGTATGTATGTATGTGTGTGTGTATCACCAACCAATCACGAAGCATCTTTCATTTCACCAGAGATGTTCAAAAGAAGCTGAGCTGTGATTGGTTGCTATGAGCAACAGTTTTCCTTGCAACCAATCACTAAGCGTCTCATTTCACCAGAGCTGGTTAAAAGAAGCTGAGCTGTGATTGGTTGCTATGAGCAAGTTTTCCCACTTGACAACACCTCAGCAGACACTGACATGGTGGGAAAAATCTAGCATCCCCGGGAACATAAGCTCCCAGCCATTGTCTGCCCCCCAGAAAGGAGCACAGATTACATGACAGAAATGAATCCCCCCTCCCGTGCCCATATACACATCACACATCCTCCATCCCATAGGCACATCTTCCCTCTTAAAGGGATCTCCAGTATGGAAGTTAGGGCAAATCCCTCAGCGCTCTGATTCTGACCCCAGGGTTCTATTAAAGGGATCTGTTGAGATAATTGGAGGAGTGGGGATAGTGACTGGGACTACATAAACGAGCAGACTTCTCTCAGTGGCTGCCGGTGATACGCCTTTCTTTGCTTATTGAGGATTTCTGTCTCCTGCCTGATCCTGCATTTTTCAGGCTAAGTGTCATTTGCTAAACCCTTTGAATCTGATTTTGCCTTGCTCCCCCTGGGGCTGCTGGCTCCTGCCTTGTATTATTGAATCTTGTGTTTGTTTGCTCAGTCCCCTGCTGTATTAGCCTGTTGCTAGCTGCCAGTTCACACCTGAGTGCTGATGTAGTGGGGGCAAGGTTGTGCCAACCTCAGTATTTTTGTCCATTAGTCGTGTTGGAATTGTTAGGGTTTTTGCGTGATTGCAGACAGTGCCTTTTCTGTCCTGTCCTATCTAGTCAGTGTGGGCCCCATCATTTGCTCAGTCTATTTTCTGTCTGTGTTTGTGCTTCATCTTGTCTCACCGACAATATATGTTTGAGGGCTGTCTATTCCTTTGGGGATCTGCTCCGGGGCAGTTTAGATTCACCTTTCTGTCTTTAGGCTTAGTTAGTCCTCCGGCTGTGACGAAGTGACTAGGGCAACATAGGAATGCTCCACGGCTACTGCTAGTTGTGTTGTTAAGATCAGGGGTCTGCAATCCGCTGAGTGACCAACCTCTCTGGTGTTCTGGTGGCATAGCCTATTGCGTTCTCCTCCTCGGTGACCCATTCATAACAGGGATCATTGGTATGCAAGTCAGGGCAAATCCATCCATCGCTCTGGTTCTGATCCCAGGCTTTCTTAAAGGGATCTCCGGTATGGCAGTTAGGGCAAATCCACTCAGCGCTCTGGTTCTGACTTAAGGCCCCTCTTAAAGGGATCCCCAGAATAGAAGTGAGGGCAAATCCACTCTGCACTTTGGTACTGACCCCATGCCTCTCTTAAAGGGATCCCCGGTATGGAAGTCAGGGCAATTGCCTTCAAATGCTCTAGTACTGACCCCAGGCTCTCTTAAAGGGATCTCCTGAACGGAAGTTAGGACAAGTCCCTCAGCGCTCAGATTCTGACCCCAGGGTTCTATTAAAGGGATCATTGGTATGGAAGTCAGGGCAAATCCACTCAGCGCTCTGGTTCTGATGCCAGACCTCTCTTAAAGGGATGCCCGGTATGGCAGTTAGGACCATTTCACTCAGCGCTCTGGTTCTGACTCCAGGCTGACGGGATGATGTGTGATATTAGGGGTAGTAGTCCGGTGGCTAAGGATGATGGGATGATGCGGGATATTAGGGGGAGTAGTCCGGTGGCTCTGGCTGGCAGGATGATGCGGGATATTATGGGTAGTAGTCTGGTGGCTCTGGCTGACGGGATGATGTGGGATATTAGGGGTAGTAGTCCGGCGGTTGTGACGGGATGATGTGGGATATTAGTGGTAGTTGTCCGGTGGCTCTGGCTGACAGGATGATGTGGGATATTAGGGCTAGTAGTCCGGCAGCTGTGATGGGATGATGTGGGATATTAGTGGTAGTTGTCCGGTGGCTCTGGCTGACGGGATGATGTGGGATATTAGGAGTAGTAGTCCGGCAGCTGTGATGGGATGATGTGGGATATTAGTGGTAGTTGTCCGGTGGCTCTGGCTGATGGGATGATGTGGGATATTAGGGGTAGTAGTCAGGTGGCTTTGACGGGATGATGTGGGATACTAGGGGTAGTAGTTTGGTAGCTCTGGCTGACGGGATGATGTGGGATATTAGTCCGGTAGCTCTGGCTGACGGGATGATGTGGGATATTATAGTGAATGTGGCTATGCGGAGTGGGTGGGGCTATATACTCAGCTTTATATATATATATATATATATATATAGATAGATATAAACATTATAATTTGTTATAACTAAGGCCTGTTTCACACATCAGTTTTTTTGTGTCAGTTAAAAACCGCCAAAATGGCGGAAAGCGGATCCGTTGTTAACTGATGTGAACGCATGCCACCGGACCGTTTTTTTGACGGATCCGCTTAATGAAGAATTTTAAAGGAACCGCTGCCCGGGAAGAGAAGAGAGAGAGAGAGAGAGAGAGAGACAGTTTTTTCTGTCTGCCAGAAATGATTTCGGGGTTAAATTTCGGCCTGACTTCATTCCTCCGGGCATGAGCACTATAAAAGTGCGGATCCTGCAGCCCAAAAAACATTACATGGTCCGTCCAGGCATCTCGGCGGACACAAAAAAATTGATGGATCCGCAAAAAAACGGATGGCCATCCGTCAAGATCCGCCGGTAATGCAAATCAAAAAAATGGCGGATACGTTTTTTTGCAAAAACGGCGGATTTTGACTGATGGTCTAAAAAGGAAGTGTGAAACAGGCCTAACCGTAGTTACTATGTCCGGGCAGCGCTGGGCTCTTCAGCTAGTTAAAAATAAAACAATAAAAAAATACAAATATCTGGTATCGCTGTGTTCAGAAAGGTCTGATCTACCAAAATATAAAACAAATGAATCTGACCAACAAATGGTGTAACAAGAAAAAAAATTGACAGAATTGTTTTTTGGCTGCCGCAACATTGCATATAACGCCGGGGTCGGACTTGCGAGAAACTCGCACGAGTCTCGTATGTCAATACCCGGTACTCGGGACCGGTGCGCTCAGCGGCATAGAAATACAAGCAGCCGCACACTCCTGTCCGAGTGCTGGGTATTGACATGTGAGACCTGTGCGAGTTTCTCGCAAGCTCCGTACTCTGGATAGTGGCCACCCCGGGCCGCCACGATCAGCTCCTGTTCACATTGTACAGTCGTGGCCACAAAGTTTGAAATTGATACAAATTTTAGATATTTCAGGCAGACGTTTCTGTGGCCACTGACGTGCAGTGATCGGCATTTCATACATTTTTCTACTTAATCGCCAAATATGTCAAGTTTATGTAAAGACTTAGTACTGAAATATTTACAATGCTGACCCTTATTTTTCAAGCCTTCTACAATTCTGCTGTGTTTTAGGCACACAAATAACAGCCAAAAAATGCCATAAAAATCTGATGACCCAGACATCCATGCTCTCCGTGTCCTTCACAGCTCGCACTCTTCCCTACAATATCTCTGGGGCAGGCGGCTCACATAATAATAAATTTTATTTCTACAGCGCCGACATATTCGGCAGCACTTTACATTTCAGAGGGGATTTGTACAGACAATAGACATTACAGCATAACAATAATCACATAGATCATAACAGATACCAAGAGGAATGAGGGCCCTGCTCGCAAGCTTACAATCTAAGGAAAAAGGGAGACACGAAAGGTGGGTGGTTACAGTTGCCTTCATTGTTCGGACCAGCCATAATGTTAAGTGTGTAACAGTACAGACACAGAGGGCTAAAAGTTGCATAAAGCAAGTGGGAACATGATACGGGGAACCTGGTTATGGTAAAACCTTTGGCTGTGCCACACAGGGATAGATTAGGTTAATGTGTTGAGGCGGTAGGCCAGTCTGAATAAATGCGTTTTCAGGGCACGCTTAAAATTGTGGGGATTGGGGACTAATCGTATTGACCTGGGAAGTGCATTCCAAAGAATTGGCGCAGCATGTGTATAGTCTTGGAGACGGGAGTGGGAGGTTCTGATTATTGAGGATGCTAACCTCAGGTCATCAGCAGAGCTGAGGGCACGGGTAGGATGGTAGACTGAGACGAAGGAGGAGATTTAGGGTGGTGCTGACCCGTGGAGAGCTTTGTGGGTGAGGGTAATAAGTTTGTACTGGATTCTGGAGTGGATGGGTAGCCAGTGTAAGTACTGGCACAAGGTAGAGGCGTCGGTGTAACGATTGGCGAGGAATATGATCCTGGCTGCAGCATTCAAGACAGATTGGAGAGGGGAGAGTTTGGTAAGAGGGAGACCGATTAGAAGAGAGTTATGTGGCGCCCCTGAGGCTCAGTCGCCACAGAGGTACTGCACCTTCTCCTAAGGTGTAGTGCCTGTAACAACCCTGCTGGCATCACTACAAGGTCTCCCATCCCCCGCACACCAACTTACTTTCTGCTTCAAGCCATGCTGTGAATACTGTCTGTTGCCAGCCCTGTGCTCCATGTGCTATGCCTCGTGTTTTCCTGCTTGCTCTCCATGTTTCCTGACTGTGCGTATAGGGGGGCGGCGCCTGAACTCTCTGGTTCTTATGCAGTCAGGGTGCACCTGGGTAATCTGTCCCTGACCAATCACCTGGAGCCCTTGACTATTTAGTTTCACCACTCCCACTGTAACATTGCCTGTGCAATGTCTAAACTCAGTTAGCTCCTTGCTGCTGAGCCAGCCAGGCCCTGTCTTGCCTTCTCTGAAGGCTCTTACTGCATACTCTTGTGTCTTGGTACCTTGCCTAGCATTTCTCTGTCTGCCTGCCAGGTGGCAGAATATCCTGGCCCTTGAGTCTTGGTCCTTGTGTCTTTATGTCTCTGTCTGAACTCAGTCTTTCCTTTGTCTATCAGTCTCCCTTTCTCCTTGTCCGTGGCTCCCTTCCTTGCTGTGTTTTTCCTTGTGTCCTCCCAGTCTGTGCATCTGCACTCTAGCCGCTCTGTCTGCACGGCTCCTGCTGCCGCTGCAGAACCTCTTGCTGCAGCTTCTCTCCACAGACCTTGTGGCTCAGCTTTGCTCCATTCCTGCTGCCACTGCAGAACCCCTTGCTGCAGCTTCTCTCCACGGACCTTGTGGTTCTGCTTTGCTCCAGTCCTGCTGCTGCAGAACCCCTTGCTGCAGCTTCTCTCCACAGACCTTGTGGTTCTGCTTTGCTCCAGTCCTGCTGCAGAACCTCTTGCTGCAGCTTCTCTCCACAGACCTTGTGGTTCTGCTTTGCTCCATTCCTGCTGCGGAACCTCTTGATGCAGCTTCTCTCCAGACCTAGTGGTTCAGCTTTGCTCTACTCCTGCTGCCGCTGCAGAACCTCTTTCTGCAGCTTCTCTCTCCACTCCTGCCTTCACCTGCACCTCCTGTGTGAACAGGTCCAAACCTGTTCCTTCTTATTTCACTCTTGCCTGCCTGCATCCATACATACCTGCACCTCCTGTGTGAACAGGTCCAAACCCGTTCCTTCATATTTCACGCCTGCCTGCATCCATACCTGCTGTGTGAACAGGTCCCTACCTGTCCTGTGTGTCAAGCCGTGCCCGCCTGTCCTGTGTGTCAAGCCGTGCCCGCCTGTCCTGTGTGTCAAGCCGTGCCCGCCTGTCCTGTGTGTCAAGCCGTGCCCGCCTGTCCTGTGTGTCAAGCCGTGCCCGCCTGTCCTGTGTGTCAAGCCGTGCCCGCCTGTCCTGTGTGTCAAGCCGTGCCCGCCTGTCCTGTGTGTCAAGCCGTGCCCGCCTGTCCTGTGTGTCAAGCCGTGCCCGCCTGTCCTGTGTGTCAAGCCGTGCCCGCCTGTCCTGTGTGTCAAGCCGTGCCCGCCTGTCCTGTGTGTCAAGCCGTGCCCGCCTGTCCTGTGTGTCAAGCCGTGCCCGCCTGTCCTGTGTGTCAAGCCGTGCCCGCCTGTCCTGTGTGTCAAGCCGTGCCCGCCTGTCCTGTGTGTCAAGCCGTGCCCGCCTGTCCTGTGTGTCAAGCCGTGCCCGCCTGTCCTGTGTGTCAAGCCGTGCCCGCCTGTCCTGTGTGTCAAGCCGTGCCCGCCTGTCCTGTGTGTCAAGCCGTGCCCGCCTGTCCTGTGTGTCAAGCCGTGCCCGCCTGTCCTGTGTGTCAAGCCGTGCCCGCCTGTCCTGTGTGTCAAGCCGTGCCCGCCTGTCCTGTGTGTCAAGCCGTGCCCGCCTGTCCTGTGTGTCAAGCCGTGCCCGCCTGTCCTGTGTGTCAAGCCGTGCCCGCCTGTCCTGTGTGTCAAGCCGTGCCCGCCTGTCCTGTGTGTCAAGCCGTGCCCGCCTGTCCTGTGTGTCAAGCCGCGCCCGCCTGTCCTGTGTGTCAAGCCGCGCCCGCCTGTCCTGTGTGTCAAGCCGCGCCCGCCTGTCCTGTGTGTCAAGCCGCGCCCGCCTGTCCTGTGTGTCAAGCCGTGCCCGCCTGTCCTGTGTGTCAAGCCGTGCCCGCCTGTCCTGTGTGTCAAGCCGTGCCCGCCTGTCCTGTGTGTCAAGCCGTGCCCGCCTGTCCTGTGTGTCAAGCCGTGCCCGCCTGTCCTGTGTGTCAAGCCGTGCCCGCCTGTCCTGTGTGTCAAGCCGTGCCCGCCTGTCCTGTGTGTCAAGCCGTGCCCGCCTGTCCTGTGTGTCAAGCCGTGCCCGCCTGTCCAGTGTGTCAAGCCGTGCCCGCCTGTCCAGTGTGTCAAGCCGTGCCCGCCTGTCCAGTGTGTCAAGCCGTGCCCGCCTGTCCAGTGTGTCAAGCCGTGCCCGCCTGTCCAGTGTGTCAAGCCGTGCCCGCCTGTCCAGTGTGTCAAGCCGTGCCCGCCTGTCCAGTGTGTCAAGCCGTGCCCGCCTGTCCAGTGTGTCAAGCCGTGCCCGCCTGTCCAGTGTGTCAAGCCGTGCCCGCCTGTCCAGTGTGTCAAGCCGTGCCCGCCTGTCCAGTGTCTCCAAGCCACGCCTGCTTGCCCTGTATCTGTCGTACCTTCTTGCCCTGTGTCTCAGTCTGCCTGTCAGTCACATCTGTCCAAGTGACTTGTCTCCAAGTGGGATCAGCAGCCACAGCCAGACACCGCCCTGGAGTGGCACCCGACAGCTATCTGCCGCACAAGCCTGACCTCACCATCAGAGGCTCCAGTGAAGACCAGGGTAGCTGTTGCAGTCACGCCCCTTCCAGGGTAGTCTGGTCTGTGGCACAGTGGGGCCACAACCCCCGGCTCGCGACATTCAGCCAAGGCGCGAGCGTGACAGTTTGCACAGGCCATGGTCCCCGCTGAGTCCCATGTCCTTCCGCTTGCAGAGCATGATGAACTCTCTTCCTGCCAGTATGAGCCACCGGAAGAATTTGTTCCGCCTTGCGTGGTTCCAATTGAGACGTCTGAACCACTCATTGTCTCCAGGGCTATGTATGAGCAACTTCTGGCCTATGAGGAGCACAACCCAGATGACCCGCCTAGGTTCTATGGGGATCCTAACGAGTGCCAAGGGTTCCTGAAAAAGTGCCTGCACCAGATCCTGCAGAATGCAGCCTGGTTCCCCTCTGACCGGTTCAGGGTAGGATACATCATGTCCTACCTAGCAGGAGATGCTCTGATATGGATTACTCCCCTCTGGGAAGCAGGGGATCCTATTGTCATGAACCTAGGGGCCTTCCTGGTGGCCTTCCGTAAAGTCTTTGATGTGCCTCGTCCAGTTGCTCCTGTAAAGTCTTCCCCTCCAAGCTTCCAGAGACAGACCAGACAAGAGGAACCTGTGGGTGAAACGTCTCAACTACCTATGACCGTCCAGCCATCACCTGTTCCACAGTCTGCCGGTGCAGCCTCCCGTGCAAGATCCAAGAGGTCTAAAAAGAAGAAGCGGGCCAAGTTGCAACCGGAATCTGGCCTCTGCCCTGTGAAGCCTGTACTCCAGAACCCTGGGCCAGTAGAAGAGGCTGCCCCTGGCGAGAGTACTCCCTCTCCATTAAACTCTTTGACTGTTTCTCTGCCTTCAGGGAGCTTTGGTGTGTTTAAGTCGCCAGTCAGACTGAGTCAGTGTGTGGTCTCTGTCATACAGCTCCCGAAGCCAGCATGGGCGATGTCTCGAGGTGGCCGAGCCCTATTGGAGAACAGTCTAGTCCTGCAAGGACAACTACAGCTCCAGGTCGGAGCTTTATACGTGAAGAAGTTCATCTTCCATCTGCTGACTGGTATGCCCATGGGTCATTCTGAACTAGAGATCCTGATGCCCATTTATGTTTGGAGACCCAGCAAGGCACCACACTTGAAACAACCAAGGGACAAGAGGTGTCTGGTTCCCTTGCGTCGCATTCAGTCAGCAAGGTCGTCTTCTTCGCCTGGTTTGCTAGTCGCCGAGTCAAGGTGTGAGGATGCCTCTGAAGAGGGGGAGGCGGTCTCAGTCTCCTCACACATCCCCAGCGACTATACCAGTGTTCTGCTCCCAAGCGCACCCCTGCCTCTTGATTGTCTTCCCCAGGATAAAGGGCTGAAGATGGATCCAGAGTGTATGCCTTCAGCTCCCCTGTGGCCTAGGGGTGAAGGTCCCAAGACAGAGCTTCACTCATCCTCTAACCAGGAAGATGTGGTCCAGTTTTTTCAGGGTAACAGGCTGAAGTGGCTCCCTGTATGTATGCCTCCAGCTTCTATTTGGCAGGTGGGTGAAGAGGTTGGAACAATGACCTACGTATCATCATTTCTCACCAATCGGGAGGAGGAGGTCCAATTTTTCTGGCATGTCGGGCTGAAGTTGGACTCAGTGAAGGTGTCTGCTGTTTCTAGTTGGCCAGCTGATGTAGGGGTCAAGTCTGAAGCTTCCAGGTCCCTGCCTTCTGCCAATCAGGAGGAAGAAGTCCTTGTACCCTCTGTGTTGGAGGCTGTTGGGCACCAAGAAACTTGGCACTCGGTGATTCCGGATGGCACACCTACTTCGTCTCACCAGAAGGATGCCCTGTCAGCCTGGACTGTGTGTGGTTCCATACTCCTTCTTCAGGTCATTCTGGCCAGGCTTGAGGAAGAGGGGCCGTAAAGGGGGGGGGGGGGGGGGACTGTAACAACCCTGCTGGCATCACTACATGGTCTCCCATCCCCCGCACACCAACTTACTTTCTGCTTCAAGCCATGCTGTGAATACTGTCTGTTGCCAGCCCTGTGCTCCATGTGCTATGCCTCGTGTTTTCCTGCTTGCTCTCCATGTTTCCTGACTGTGCGTATAGGGGGGCGGCGCCTGAACTCTCTGGTTCTTATGCAGTCAGGGTGCACCTGGGTAATCTGTCCCTGACCAATCACCTGGAGCCCTTGACTATTTAGTTTCACCACTCCCACTGTAACATTGCCTGTGCAATGTCTAAACTCAGTTAGCTCCTTGCTGCTGAGCCAGCCAGGCCCTGTCTTGCCTTCTCTGAAGGCTCTTACTGCATACACTTGTGTCTTGGTACCTTGCCTAGCATTTCTCTGTCCGCCTGCCAGGTGGCAGAATATCCTGGCCCTTGAGTCTTGGTCCTTGTGTCTTTATGTCTCTGTCTGAACTCAGTCTTTCCTTTGTCTATCAGTCTCCCTTTCTCCTTGTCCGTGGCTCCCTTCCTTGCTGTGTTTTTCCTTGTGTCCTCCCAGTCTGTGCATCTGCACGGCTCCTGCTGCCGCTGCAGAACCTCTTGCTGCAGCTTCTCTCCACAGACCTTGTGGCTCAGCTTTGCTCCATTCCTGCTGCCACTGCAGAACCCCTTGCTGCAGCTTCTCTCCACGGACCTTGTGGTTCTGCTTTGCTCCAGTCCTGCTGCTGCAGAACCCCTTGCTGCAGCTTCTCTCCACAGACCTTGTGGTTCTGCTTTGCTCCAGTCCTGCTGCAGAACCTCTTGCTGCAGCTTCTCTCCACAGACCTTGTGGTTCTGCTTTGCTCCATTCCTGCTGCGGAACCTCTTGATGCAGCTTCTCTCCAGACCTTGTGGTTCTGCTTTGCTCCAGTCCTGCTGCTGCAGAACCCCTTGCTGCAGCTTCTCTCCACGGACCTTGTGGTTCTGCTTTGCTCCAGTCCTGCTGCTGCAGAACCTCTTGCTGCAGCTTCTCTCCACAGACCTTGTGGTTCAGCTTTGCTCCATTCCTGCTGCGGAACCTCTTGATGCAGCTTCTCTCCACAGACCTTGTGGTTCAGCTTTGCTCTACTCCTGCTGCCGCTGCAGAACCTCTTTCTGCAGCTTCTCTCTCCACTCCTGCCTTCACCTGCACCTCCTGTGTGAACAGGTCCAAACCTGTTCCTTCTTATTTCACTCTTGCCTGCCTGTATCCATACATACCTGCACCTCCTGTGTGAACAGGTCCAAACCCGTTCCTTCATATTTCACTCCTGCCTGCCTGCATCCATACCTGCTGTGTGAACAGGTCCCTACCTATTCCTTCTCAAGCCGTGCCCGCCTGTCCTGTGTCTCAAGCCGTGCCCGCCTGTCCTGTGTCTCAAGCCGTGCCCGCCTGTCCTGTGTCTCAGTCTGCCTGTCAGTCACATCTGTCCAAGTGACTTGTCTCCAAGTGGGATCAGCAGCCACAGCCAGACACCGCCCTGGAGTGGCACCCGACAGCTATCTGCCGCACAAGCCTGACCTCGCCATCAGAGACTCCAGTGAAGACCAGGGTAGCTGTTGCAGTCACGCCCCTTCCAGGGTAGTCTGGTCTGTGGCACAGTGGGGCCACAACCCCCGGCTCGCGCCATTCAGCCAAGGCGCGAGCGTGACAGTGCCCCACCATCCTGGTAAGTTGGGAACTCCTTTCCGCACTCCAACACCTGCATCCCACACACAGGATAATTCAGCACTGATCACATTGCGGCTCATGCTTAGAGGGTAGCAGAGCACCTCTGGTGATTCCTTGCTTCGTAACACGAGATGTGCTGGGACGTGGGTGGAGTTTAGATTCATATAAAAGATGGGGAATGTTTAGAATTACAGATCAGTCTGACGGGAAGTCAGTCCCTTAGGGGGCCGTCTGTCAGAAGGTCGGCGGAGTAGAGAAGCCACTCAGTGAGGAGTGGGGGATCCCTGGAAGAAGGGATGGAGGAAGGAGTGCTGCAGCTGCCTCAGTGACCTGAGCCAGCTGGCACAGGAAAGAGAAGAGAAGGAGAAAGACGTAGACCCGTAACCTAAGCATCCATACGAAGGAGAGACAAGTACAGAGTAGAAGGAGTAGAGAACAGAGAGGAGGAGTGGGTTGGATAGGAACCCTGCCTATAGGTTCTCAGCGCAAGGCCGGGGCCCGGTCCCCGAGGTTGTATGGACACTTATGGTTCTGCAGCAGACACCGGTGGAGTAGTTGGCTGTAAATGCACTACTCCCATCCAAGACTTGGGACACAACAGCAAACGGATAGAGAGCCGGGATCCAGGAGGTCCCTGATCAGTCTACAGCTGTCTGTCATACAAGTAGAGTTGTTAGGAACATCTGACAGAAGGAACTTCAGAGAACCACGGTACTGGAGCTCTTCACACTAAAAGGTGCAATAGAGGAGTCATTCAGGAAAGGTACATGTTGGCGGAGTGTTGGAGAGGAGAGCCCTGACTTGCCCGGAAGGTTGATTGAGTCTCTACCCCGGAGGACACGGCACGGAGGCAGGCACCAGTGTGCTCCACGAACTGTGAGTAAAGCTTTGAAACTGCAAGCCCTGGTGTCCTCCATTCATACGTCGCTAACACCTTCAGCGCCACTACATCTGGGTCCCAGCATCTACACCATCCTGCACTTCTCCAGATCCATTGCACCTACACTGCCCTGGGAATACAGCTCCACCTGTGGGGAGCTACACCATCTTTGCTGCATCACACCATCAGTCCCAGTGGATCTGCAAGCAGCGTTGGCTTAACATCTTACTTGTCAAATACCACGGGTGGCGTCACGAACTTTCCATATAAATTACATTACAAACATCATCCACCATTGACATTGGGCGCCCGGGGCCACGGACCGGGTCACCGCTGCTGTTACACATCTCCCCCTGACACCGGCCCGGTACGGAGTACCCCACGGCCCTGGGACAGGGGCGACCCAGTTACAATAGTCGAGATGAGAATGAATAAGAGAAACAGTAAGAGTTTTTGCGGAGTCAAAAGTAAGAAAAGGTCGAATTCTAGAAATGTTTTTGAGGTGCAGATAACAAGAGCGAGCCAGTGATCGGATGTGGGGGGGCAAAGGAAAGCTCGGAGCTCACATGTCTGTAATTATTTGCGATTTGCGGACCGTGTGGTTCCTGCAGAATCACAGAGACTAGTATGCTAGTGATCCGAGTGTCAGATCAAACATGGGTCCGTAATAATATCAGCCAGCACTCGGCTGCCATCGGTGAGCTGTCTGCTCTCCCTGGACTAGTTGGAGCCCCCTGAGAACCTTTTTCTCCCATCAGGGTCACACCACCACATTCTCCATGTCCGAGAAACACAATTCGTATATTCTGATCAGACTTTGATCAGTTTTTCTTGGACGAGGAAAGAAAAACCCCCCAAAAATGTCCCCCCCCCACTCCCCAGTCCATGAAGATCGGAGCCCACTTGGACATCACAGTTCACTCCGATGCTTGTCACAGACCCATAGTCTTGTGCTGCTGATTCGACACTTGGATCTAATCAGACCCATCCGCAGCCCCATAGATTATCCAATGTATGAGTGATGGAAGCCGCAGGAGAGACTGCCACCAGTCTCCTCACATGACCTGTGCATCAGCCTTTAGGCTATGTTCACACTGGCGTTTATTTAACCCTGAAACCACCATGTTGTGGGGAGACAAACAGCCGAGCTGTGGGGTCGGGCTGAGGCTGAGGCCATTTATGGTGACGGAAGCCTCCATAGGGCGCGGCGGTTTCTGCACTGTATGTGATCTGTGCACTTGGCAGTATTATTCGCCTTTTACATGTATGGGCACAGGGCTGCCCCGCACACGTCTCCTGCCCCGGCAGCAGGCAGCTATGGAGCCCGAGCTGAACAGGGGAGCTATGGCTCATGCACGTCACACACCGCATACTGCCGTTACTAGGCATCACGCGTAACTAAGACGCCAGTTGTAAACGGTTTGTCAGTCCCTTGACAACGGAGGCGGAGCTTCGTCAGCGTGCTGAAGCGTGCTCTGTGATTGGACGGATCTCGCGCAGGCTGATGGGATCACGTTTAGTCGCCGCCATTTTGAAAGCTGGCTGAAGTTTGTTGCTGCCTGTAACATGCAGGCGATGCTTCTCCGGTAATAACGGCAGAGACATCCGGAAGGTAAGGAAGTCCCGTGATCACGTCAGCAGCGCAATGGACACGTGATAAGACGGGTTCACTGATAAGCTGCTGTGAGGACATGCTGGGACTTGTAGTCTCAGATGTATTGTCCCACATGCAGTTACTTCTATAATATCGATATTTGGAGGAGATCCTTTTTCGTCTGAGAAGTGACATCATGCAGATCCCAATTGCAGATAAAGGGGGGAAACCTCCCTGACCGTTAGAGGTCAGAAAATAGACAAAAAGCATTCTGGGGTTATCATTTATGCTATGGGCTCGGCCTGTCTGGGCCGTGCTCCCCCCACTTCCCCCTCGGCCGGTCCGGGCCATACTCCCCCACTTCCCCCTATGCCGGGCCGTGCTCATCCACGTCGCCCCTCGGCCGCTCCGGGCCGTGCTCATCCACGTCGCCCCTCGGCCGCTCCGCGCCGTACATACTAAGGTCTTCTCTGTTGCTTCTCTCAGTGGTATTGATGTTTTCCTTGTCATACAGGCATGTCTTCCTCCACCAGTGACCTGCGATCTGCTGAAGGGAGACGCTCCCATTCCACCCCTCGAAATCCCAGCACAAGAGAGTCCGTAATGGGGGGCTCTAGGAGTGGTGACGCCAGCAGCACTGGGGGTTCCACCTGTTCTCTGCTGTCACCGATCTATCATCTCAGCTTTGAAAGTGACATTGAAGATCATTCATTCCATGAGGAGATACTGACTAAAGAAACTGAAGCAACAAACCCTTGGTAATGTCTCTGGCGGCAGCAGAGGGCTTTATGTTGTGTAAATGGCATCTGGCCATTTCCAGGCTACGTGCTGGATACCCAATATGCTCCCCACCGGTGGCAATCAGGGAGGAGAATATTGTGCGCCCTGTGTGTGTTCCTCCTCTCTGTGGGTGATTAGGGTTAGGTGGCAATAATGAGGTCCACATTTAGGTGGTTTAACCCCGTAAGGTTGATTTCTGTTTTTGTGCCTTCGTGTTTACCTTCTCTTCTTTCGTGAGCCATAACTTTTTTCTTTTTTTGGGTTTTGCCTGCTGAGCTGTAATTTTTAATGGTACCATGAGGTACAAATAGCGTTTTGGTTACTTTTTTTATTTCATTTTTGATGGGAGGTGAAGCAACCAAGAAAGGTACATTCTCCGTTAGCATTAAAGATTATGTCCCTCTACATAAATGAGTATTTTCAGGTAGTGCTTGTAAAAAGAAGAAATGTTGCAGTTTACTGCTTAAAAAAATTTCTTATTTCTGTTTTTCTCTTAGTCCCCACAAAGGGCATGAATCTGCAATCATATGATCACTTGTTCTATACACTACCTTAGTAAGGCCAAATCATGGTCCTTTCTAAAACCTAGACGGGCGCTCGTGTCTGTGATGCAATCCATCGGCACCCAACTATAACGTTGTAGGGAGACCAATAGGCGCCAGGATTTCCTAACTTAAATAACAGAGGCATTTAATGGGTTAAATAGCAGTGATCGGAGTGCACTCTGATCACTGCACTTAGAGAGAAGTGCCAGCTATAGCCGACACCTGTCCTGTGGAGCGTGCTCAGCTCCTGAGCCTGCTCCTTTCTCCACTACATAATTAATTTTATATGTGATGCAGTGTGAATGGGTCAAAGAATCCATTTTTAAACACCCTTTGAAGGAACCCACATTGATAGAGGAGAGCCCACCAATCAGGACCCTCACCTAGTGGCCTGGGCAGGGAACGTCTCTTGCTTTGGTACAATTGCCATGTCCATACATTAGATGTCGTCCTTCATTTTTCCTGTTATCTCTCTGAAATTTAGATGGACACTTCAACTTCCCCTAGAAATTCAGCCGAACAGCAATGGCAAGGCGACCCTATTAATGGAATGGGATTCTTTATTGCCCTTTAACATGCTATAGTCATAACCAGGGTGTACTTTTAATATTTCAATGTTTGTGAGCTTTTTGTTGCAAGGTTATTGTGGTTTTGTTGTGCAGAAACCATTCTTCTGTGTATCGTGGTTGGTCATGGTCACCCCTTTTAGGGTACAGGGTTCACGTTTGATCTCGTGCTGCCTATTAGCAATTCCCATTATAATGCGCTCACCAAAACTAATCTTGGAGGACTGCCAATGAAAATTCAGCTTTGGCGTCTCCCACTTGACGGTCTTTTCTGTTAGTCATCAGCCTAGAATGTGTTCTGCTGACTGTTTCCTGGGCCTACGTCAGGTGGCCAATGCATGTAGACGTTTTCAGCAGGATCTTCTTATGTCTTTTTTCACTGCTGTGAAGTCGGAGGAGGGTAAAGGACAATATTGTGGGGTCTCTCTATCACTCAGAATCTCTGCATCGTGGCTTCTGATGATGTCGGCTGAGAATGGCGTATCATTTCTTAGCGTTTTATGTGACAGGCAGTCCTTTATTACGTTTCATCATCCATACTACACCCTATTTAGATTTGCACACATGTATTATGACCAAGACGGAGAGGCGTTTTCGTACATGTGTGCTGGAGGAAAGCCAGGAGGAATCCTGATCATTAAATGCAACTTGTTAGACTCTCATTAAATAATAATAATAATAATAATAATAATAATAATAATAATAATCTTTATATAGCGCCAACATATTCCGCAGCGCTTTACAGTTTAACAGTTTCAAAACACAAGTCATAAGTAACAACGCTAACAATACAATAATTAAAGCAAAATAAGACGAAATAAGACGACCCTGCTCGTGAGAGCTTACAATCTACAATGAGGTGAGGGAGATACAGAGTACAGGTGTGTATTTACAATGGTGTATTTACAATGTAGGTCCAGCCATCTTGCGGGAGTGAAGGATGGATGGAGATAGTGAATGGGCTACACACGCACACTTACACAAAGAATGACTTTGATTAGTGTATGTGATAGGCCGCTCTGAACAGGTGTGTTTTGAGGGAGCGCCTAAAACTATGCAAATTGTGGATAGTCCTGATTTCTTGGGGTAGAGCATTCCAGAGGATAGGAGCAGCACGGGTGAAGTCTTGGAGTCGGGAGTGGGAGGTACGGATTAGTGCAGAGGTTAGTCGAAAGTCGTTTGCAGAGCGCAGCGATCGGCTAGGCCGATAGACAGAAATGAGAAAAGAGATGTAAGGGGGTGCCGCACTGTGGAGAGCTTTGTGGGTGAGAACAAGTACTTTGAATTGGATCCTATAATGAATGGGCAGCCAATGTAAGGACTGGCGAAGAGCGGACGCGTCCGAGTACCGATTACCCAGATGGATGATCCTGGCCGCTGCATTAAGTATGGACTGGAGAGGGGATAGTCGAGTGACGGGGAGGCCAATTAATAGAGCATTGCAGTAATCCAGGCGAGAGTGGATCAATGCAACAGTGAGGGTTTTTGTTGTTTCCATAGTGAGAAAAGGGCGGATTCTAGAGATGTTCTTTAGGTGTAAGCGGCAAGAGCGGGCAAGGGATTGTATATGGGATGTGAAGGAGAGATTGGTGTCAAACATAACACCCAGACCGCACCTGCTGCCGGGATGTTATTGTGGTACCACCCACGGAGAGGGAAATGTCAGATTTAGGGAGGTTAGTAGACGGCGGGAGCAGAAGAAGTTCAGTTTTGGAGAGGTTGATGTCATGATCTGACAGTTTTAAATTGCACTGGGTGAACTTTTTTTACTTTGGAAAGTTCCAAGGTGTCTTGACTGTCCCCGGTGGTGGTTAGCAGTATTGCACTTTAGGTTTTTGTGCACTTAATTATGTATCAGGTGGGACACCCTATAAAGGTGTGCTAGGGGTGTGCAATCACTGCCTGTGATATTGTGAGAGTGTGTTCACTCTGTTTTTGGAGATCCTGGAGGAAGGATGGAGCTGGTGAGGAGTCCTGCACAGCTTAGCCAGGGGGGATGTGTTTCAGCTATGGTGTCTGGATGAAGGGCTGGCATGGCGTGGTGGGGTCGCAGTGATGGATTCAGCGGGAAGTGTCTGCATGGTCTGGTGGAGTGGCTACTATGGAGAGTGGCACTCACCATGTGGGACTTGGCCGCTGAGCTGGACTCAAGCATGCTTGACTTCGTGGCAGAAGCTGAACACTTCCTTGGGACTCTGGTACTAAGCAGCTGCAACTGGTGGTGGTCTCTGCTCCAAGGCTGCACTAAGGTGAAGGATCCTGTTACGGTGATGGATCCAGGTGGAGGAGAAGATGCACTCAGGTGGAGGGCTCTGTTGCTAGGAGCGCACGCAACAGAGCAAAGCTAAGTGGTGTTTCCCCTGTATTGTCTCTTTCCTCATGTGTGTTATTAGTGCAGTGGTGGGATTAGTCTCCGCACCGACCCATTCCCTAGTGAGGGTTTAGGGTCAGGGTGAGCAAGGGCGTTAAGGTACGCGTGCGGCGACAGGTGCGTAGCCTGTTTAGGGAATGTAAGGAGTGCAGGGACACTGGCTCAGGGGAGCTTAGGAGGTCTCCATTTCCCCATTCCCTATCGCCGGTCCCACCATTGTTATAGTTTCCCAGGTTCCCCCTTTATTATTATTCGATTATTATATGTATAACGTGTAATACCTAAATTCGCCAGGTGGAGGCGGCGTATCCACCTGCACGTTTTATTATTTAAATTCGCCCCACTGGAGGCGGTGTATCCAGGGTCACGTGTGTCACATGGGTTCGCCTTGCGGAAACATCTGCGTCCTGACACACGTGACCATGACAGTTGAGTTTCAGATAGAGAGCGGACATGATATTGGAGACTGCGGACAGACAGTCACTGGCGTTCTGTAGTACAGCGGGGGTAAGGTCGGGGGAAGACGTGTATACTTGTGTGTCATCAGCATAAAGATGGTACTGAAAGCCAAATCTGCTGATGGTCTGTCCAATTGGGGCCGTGCAGAGAGAGAAAAGAAGGGGGCCAAGGAATGAGCCCTGAGGTACCCCGACAGCAAGAGGAAGAGGAGATGACGTGGAGCCAGAGAACAAAACACTGAAGGAGCGGTCAGAGAGATAGGAAGAGAACCAGGAGAGTGCAGTGTCCTTAATGCCTAGTGACTGGAGCCTAGAGAGTAGGAGATGGTGGTCAACAGTATCGAAAGCTGCAGATAGGTCAAGAAGAATAAGCAGAGAGTGGTCACCGTTACGTTTTGCTGTCAGAAGGTCATTGGTCACTTTGATGAGTGCAGTTTCAGTCGAATGTAGGGGGCGGAAGCCGGACTGTGAAGGGTCTAGAAGGGAGTGAATGGAGAGGTAACGGGTAAGGCGGGAGTAAACTAGGCGTTCCAAAAGTTTAGAGATGAAGGGGAGATTGGAGACTGGTCTGTAGTTGTTTGTGCAGGATGGGTCGAGAGCAGGTTTCTTTAGTAATGGAGTAACGATGGCGTGTTTGAAGGAGGATGGGAAAATGCCCGAGGAGAGGGAGAGATTAAAGATTGTAGTTAGGTGGGTTGTGACGACTGGAGAGAGAGACTGGAGGAGATGTGAGGGAATGGGGTCGGTAGTGCATGTAGTCGGACGAGATGTAGAGAGGAGTCTGGAGACTTCTTCTGTGATGGGATCAAATGTGGAGAGTGAGCCAGGGGAGATGTAGGAAGGGATGGGAGTCACAGCACTTGGTGGTTGGGAGCAGATTTCTTGACGGATATTATCTATTTTTTCTGTAAAGTGGGAGGCCAGGTCATCAGCACAAATGTCTGTGATAGGGGCTTGTGCTTTTGGCCTTAGGAGGGAGGGAAAAGTGGCAAAAAGTTTCTTGGGGTTGTTGGCTAGTGAGGAGATCAGGGTGGTGAAGTAGGTCTGTTTGGCAAGGTGAAGGGCAGCGTTATAGGTTCTTAACATAAATTTGAAGTGGATGAAGTCTTCTGGTGTGTGGGTTTTTCTCCATAGGCGTTCAGCACTCCTGGAGCATCGTTGGAGAAGTTGAGTTTGCGATGTGAGCCAGGGCTGTTTTACTCTGTGTTTGGAGGTTCTGAGGGTGAGGGGAGCTACTTGGTCAAGGGTGCTTCTAAGAGTGTCATTGTAGTGATGAACAGCCAGATTAGGACAGGAAAGAGAGGAGATTGGGGACAGAGATGAGTGTAGGGAATCTGAAAGTGTCTGAGGGTTAATAGCTTGTAGATTTCTGACTGTGTGGTAGGTAGGAATGAGCTGGGGTGGGCGAGGATTTGTGAGCGTGAAGGAGAGAATGTTGTGGTCAGAGAGTGGAAGCGGTGAGTTGTTTAGGTGGGAGATTGAACAGAGCCGGCAGAAGACCAGATCAAGGGTGTTACCGTTCTTATGTGTCTCAGAGGTTGAAAGCTGTGAGAGGCCTAGAGAGGTGGTTAGTGATAGAAGCTGGGATGCAGATGTGGAATTTAGGGCTGTTAATGGGGATGTTGAAGTCTCCCAGGATGAGGGTTGGTAGTTCTGAGGACATGAAGTGTGGCAGCCAGGCTGAAAAGTTGTCAAGGAAGTGGGTGGGTGAGCCTGGGGGCCGGTATATGACCGCTACCCTGAGGGAGAGGGGACGGAAAAGCCTGATGGTGTGGACCTCAAAAGAAGGGAATAAGAGTGATGGGACTGGGGGGATGACCTGGAAAGTGCATTGTGGGGACAGGAGTATGCCAACTCCACCACCAGGTCTGTTTGTGGGTCTCGGGGAGTGAGAGAATTGTAAGCCACCGTAGGAAATGGCAGCAGGAGAGACAGTGTCAGAATCCTGAATCCAGGTTTCAGTGAGGGCCAACAGATTAAGAGAGTTGTTCAGAAAGTAGTTGTGTAGGAAAGGAAGCTTGTTACAAGCAGACCGTGGATTCCAGAGGGCACAATTAAAAGATTGAGATGAGGGAGTGCAAGTAATGTTAATCAGATTATTGTGGTTTTGATATGAGGTAGGGTAGGGGTTGAGGTTGGGGGATGATGGACCAGGGTTGGGGAGATGTCCCCTGAAATCAGTAGGAGAAGGAAGATAAAGAGCCAATAGTTGTTGGAATTGTAAGTAGTTTTTTTCTGCGATGTTTTTGGGCAAGATGGGCTGAGGTTTCTCAAGAAGGTGAGGAGTGTGTGGGAGCTGTACATGGGAGAAGGAAGTATAGAGGGGCTGATGTGTATGAGTCGTGATGGAGGGGGGATAGGGTGATGAATGTGGATGGCAAGGGAACACAGGAGGATAAAAATAAAGCACATGGTTAAAGGGGAAGGCAAAGTGTGGGTTACCTGACTCGACTAACTGCCATGTATAACTGCCGTTTTGCTGGATGCTTATCTTCTGTGATGCTTTGCTTATGGGATGCTTGCGTGCTGTACCCCACACTGCGTGCTTCCCCTTAGCAACTACTACATATATAGGCCACACTACAGGGTCAGGAGAGAGGGATTGTGGGAGATGGTTGGGTATAATTTGGCAGCTGGGGCCAGCACACCAGGGGATGGTTAGATGATCAAAGGCACTAGACCAAGATGTGGCAAAATGCTATTGCACCTTCCACCTGATAAGATCTAGAAAGGCCCCAGTCACAGATCTAAACCAGTAAGTATTACATACAGTGCAACAAATGAATTATACCAAAGCTTTAGCAAGCACATTTAAATATGCAGCAAAATGGTAAAGCAGCAGAAGTAAGGAGTTGTACCATTTGGATATATAGCAGCAGAGAATAGAGGCAGCAGAGGTGGGAAGTTGTTCAGGCTGCTTGCTGGCAGTGAATGGAGTAAATACATGCAGGGTGGCTCAGTTGATTACCATTTGGATATATAGCAGCAGAGAATAGGGAATTAAATAGTAGAATTAAATACTCATCTGTAGTCACCCTAATGCTAAGGCCACTCATCCAGGGATTATCCTGTGTGGAGTGCGCTGCTGGCTACCTCCATGCTCATTTGTAGTTACCCTAATGCTAAGGCCGCTCATCCAGGGATTATCCTGCTGGCCACCTCCACGCTCTCCTAATGCTTACATCTAGTATTGAGCACGTTACTGAATAAAATTTATGCTACATTTCCTCTTAGTAATCGGAGCCGAAGTGGGACCACCGCAATAGAGCAATCTCTCGCTGATCTGAAGCTGTCTCCCTGGGAAACATGGCTGCTTGGCAAGGAAAAGCAAGGGAGAATTGACCTGCAAAACAAACTTTCCCAGGTTTATGTCTCTTTACACATGTGTGACTTAATAACCATAAGCGCCCGGTTTGGCCTGCTGATCTGTGCCGAAGCGTAGCTGCTGGGGGATCCCATTACAGTTGGGTCATTATCACTTTACAAGTAGATCAAAATTACCCCATTTTTTTGGACCTTAGAGAAAAAAGGGCTGTCCACGCAATGGCAGAGTGGCCACCTAGGATGACACCTCCATTAGTCCTGGAAAAAGCATTCGTAAGCATAATAAGAAAGATCTGCATCTGGAAGACAGGTGGGCCAGTATTTAGCCAGATTTTAAAAGACTTGTCCAGGCTTGGCAAAAAAGCCTGTAGTCCCACTATGTGCTGAATCGTGACCTCGTGCTGTGCACACAATCCCCATGTTCCCGGTGCGAGCAGGCGGTCCAGTATTTACGTGATCTGCAGTCTTGAGGTCACTTGCCGACTAATCCTATTCGGCTTCTTGCAATTCACTTATGTAGATAACCCAAACGCGTCTAGTTGGCAACTATTATCATGTATGGGAATCGTGCACGTGCTTTATCGAGGGGTCGTGACAGCGCCCCGATTTAGCAGTCACATAGAGTGACTGTAGACTTCTCTCCTAAATCTAGACAGCCCCTTTAAGGAGACCATATGCATTAGATGGCTGGCAGGTTAGACCATCATTAATCCAAAGTGAAAGCCTCCCAACTATTCAGGTGGGGTAGAGGCATGTCAACCTCCAATCCTTCTTATCCCCAGGAGGGAGGAATGTTCGGAGGGTTTGCACCCATTACCTTAGCTTTATTAGAGCATGTAAATGATGCTGTGCTGGAAGAAGATTGTTGGCAGATCTGGTCTTTCTGCACATTATAAATTAGCTACTGTGCTCTGTAACTAAAGAAAAAAAAAATTAAAAAGAGAGCATAGACCCTAAAACAAGTAAACGAGTAAATAGTAATGGTGCATGTAACATAGGGAACTGTATTTAACACTATTTTGATTTAAAAAAAAAAAGAAAAAAAAAAGCATAAAAGCCATCCCACCCTGACAAGGTGTACCCAACGGAACAGTCCTAGCCTGTCTAGTATTAAAACCTTACCTTGTGTGATACCATGTCAATGTGAATAAGGGCTGAGCAGGATAGAGCCCCCCCAAAACACACCAACCCATCACACTTTGCATGTATACCAGTTTATAGTCTGGCTCCGATTTTTGGTTTTCCTGTATATTTTTTTTTTTTTTTTTTTTTTTTTTGTACCCTGTACAAATACAGAGCATGGCACCAATTTCTGAGCTAAGTATTCTTTGTGCTGAGCTTCCCATGGACGGGTTATTCACATTGACGTGTCATATGACGCATTGTAAGGTTTTAATGCTTGACAGGTTAGGACCGTCCCGTTGGGTACTCCATGACGCGGTGGGATGGCTTTTATGCTTTTTGATCAAAAATAGTGTTAACCAAGTACCCTTTGTTACTTCATGTACTATTATTATTTACTCATTTATGTGTGTTGGGGTCTATGCACATTTTTTTCCCTTGGGTTTTGTCTATGACATGACCACAGTGTGAACATGTTCTTACATGTATACCAACTTATAGTTCTTCTCAGGGTTTGGATTTCTATGTAACTATTATTATTCTTTAGCTTTTTGGACCGTGAATCTTAAAGATGATTTTTCATTCAGGAATTGAAACAGGAGGAAGATAGAAGAATACAGGAACAGAAGAAAGAGCAGAAAAAACATTTTGCTGAAGAGCAGCACAAAGAGTGGGTCCGAAGGAAACAAGAGCAGGTAAAGCTGTAGATGCAGCCGTTGGCAGCAATTCTGGTCTTTATGAACTTACTACGAATGACAGAAATATTTGGTAGAGGTGTAACTCGCATTGTTTGAACTGTGGGCTCCTAGTTCTCTAATTAACCCCCTCCTGCGGTGTCTGAGATCTGTGTAAGGTAAAGTTTTAGAGAAAAAGGGGGTGTTTGGAGCTTTACCACGCATGTAAGATTAGAGTCCAAGGGAGGCAAAACCGGTGGGTGCCATGTCTCCAGCTGGTGACCACGGAAGACAATCGGGGTTAAAAAACTGATGCGTTTCTGGCGCCCAGGACACCCTTATTCATGGTATAGCAAGAATAACAATAGTCTCTTTTTAAGCTAGCCAGGACCAATCGCAGAAACCTGTGATTGAAAGATGCATAACAGGCGTGTAAGGAGAATGGACATATGGATCAATCGACAGAGGTAACAATACAGACAACAAAGCTTCAATAAATATAAAAAAGGTCACTTTTGTAATTCATACCTCTAGGGTATTGACTATCTAAATTTAATACCCAGTATGCCTCCTGTAACATAAGGCGCTTTTGCCAACTGCTTCCTCTAGGGGATAATGGACTTATTAAAGCTAAAGTAGATTTGTTGGTTCTGATGATTGCTTCTTGCAGAATACATCAGTACATGTGGCACCAGGAGGGTAGTCTCTATTGTTTTTATGCTTTAGCTGCTTTTATCTCCACAACTGGAGTATATCACATGGGTTTTATTGGAGTCAAAAGCAATGTATCTGCTACAATTCGGAATTGCCTTTATGTCCTCTGTGTGGCCACTCTGTCATGTATTACCCATACAGGCCATTATGTCAGTTTATTATGGTGTCCTATGTAGGAGCAATATATTGCTGCCTCAAGTCCATATCTCTGTGGTGTTTAGCTACTGGCAGCACTGAAAAAACTTACTGGACACATTCAAACGTAAAGCACTGCTCAGGTCCCCGCGCTTGTATATGGTGTCTGTCTATCACCACTCTGATGGGTGTGGGGAGTGTTCTTCTCAGGTCCCTGCGCTTGTTTGTGGTGCCTGTCTATCACCACTCTGATGGGCGTGGGGAGCGTTCTTCTCAGGTCCCTGCGCCTGTTTGTGGTGCCTGTCTATCACCACTCTGATGGGCGTGGGGAGCGTTCTTCTTCTCTGGCCCCTGCGCCTGTTTGTGGTGCTTGTCTATCACCACTCTGATTGGCGTGGGGAGCGTTCTTCTTCTCAGGTCCCTGCGCCTGTTTGTAGTTCCTGTCTATCACCACTCTGATGGGCGTGTGGAACGTTCTTCTCTCGTCCCTGCGCCTGTTTGTAGTTCCTGTCTATCACCACTCTGATGGGCGTGTGGAGCGTTCTTCTCTCGTCCCTGCGCCTGTTTGTGGTGCCTGTCTATCACCACTCTGAGGGGAGTGGGGAGCGTTCTTCTCTCGTCCCTGCGCCTGTTTGTAGTTCCTGTCTATCACCACTCTGATGGGCGTGGCGAGCGTTCTTCTCAGGTCCCTCCGCCTGTTTGTGGTGCCTGTCTATCACCACTCTGAGGGGCGTGGGGAGCGTTCTCAGGTCCCTGCCCTTGTGTGGTGCCTGTCTACTATCACCACTCTGAGGGGCTTATGGAGCGTTCTTCTCAGGTCCCTGCACCTATTTGTGGTGACTGTTTATTATTATTATTATTATTATTATTATTATTATTATTATTATTATTATTATTATTATTATTATTATTATTTATAAAGCACCATTGGTTCCATGGTGCTGTACATAAGGGGTTACATACAAATTACAGATATTACTTACAGTAAACAAACTAACAATCACAGACTGATATAGAGGGGAGAGAGGACCCTGCCCTTTCGGGGCTTACATGCTACAGGATGGTGGGGAAGGAGACAGTAGGATGGGGGGCAGCAGCAGCTCCAGTGATGGTGAGGCGGTAGCTCCAGTAGTGGTGAGGAGGCAGCGGGGATCATTGCAGGCTGTAAGCTTTCCTGAAGAGGTGGGTTTTCAGGTTCCATCTGAAGGATCCGAGTGTGGTTGATAGCCGGACATGTTGGGGCAAAGAATTCCAGAGGATAGGGGCTATTCGGGAGAAGTCTTGGAGGCGTTTGGGGGAGGAGTGAATAAGGGTGGAGGAGAGAAGGAGGTCTTGGGAGGACCAAAGATTACGTGAGGGAAGGTATCGGGAGATTAGTTCAGAGATGTATGGAGGAGACAGGTTGTAGATGGCTTTGTAGGTCAGTATTATCACCACTGGGTGTGGGGAACATTCTTCTCAGGAATACTTCAGACTCTGAAAATATGAGTCCTTTGCCTTTTTATGCATAATTTTGGCTACTAGTTGTATAAACCTGCTCTGCAGTAGAGCAGCAGCATTTAATGCTTTAATGTCAGATTTCACCTTGCTCACAGGAAAATTGCTGCAACAGAATTACTGCAACCACATCACAGGAGTACTGCTGAAATACTAGTGAAGGTCACTTGCAACTTTTTTTGCCTCCATAGGGAAGAGTTAAACACGTTGCTATCTTACTTTGACTTGATGGAGCTCCAACCTAAGGCTCGGTTCATACTCTTTTTGCCACATGTTAGTGGCTCTGTTGGAGCTTCCAGCTCAAGCCTTGAAAAACGGAGTTGAGGCGCATCCCTGGATAGGGCCATTGACTTATGAGGCAGTCGCTTTGTGCAGTGTCTGTGCTGTGATTTAGCACTGTCCGCCTTCTTGAAACATGCACAAAAGTGTCATCAACTGCATTTTTGTACCCACCTCAAGATGGTAGACCCAACTAAAATGGGGACCAGACAGAGCACAAAGTGACTCCATCTGCCTGACTTATGTCAGTGTCCCCATTAGGAGATACGCCTGAATCCCTTTTTATCAGGACGTTAGAAGGAAGTCTTAAGAGCTACTGACGTGTGGCAGAAATGCTATGTGAACATGGCCCAAGCCATATTTTCTAATCCTGGCATTGTCATCATAGATAGCCATTCATGGGGCGGAGGCAGTGGTGTGTTCTTTCAGCCTGCGTCTTGCCAGTCCGCTCCTGCATAACGTGTATCTGTATAGCACCATGCCGTATACGTTTCTTTACAGTGGGTCCCTATGGTGCCCGGATGCCTCTGCATCTATCCTGATCTTGCTTATCTCCTGATCATACGTGCCCAGCAGTGGGCCCAGACACAGTGTGGACTGAGCCTTATCCCCCCCTCCGGTATGGTTGGCTATAGCATATTGGGATGTCTTCTGATCTTGAACTCTTAATTGATACTAACTATAAACCAATGACAAAATGCAGCCATGCCATGAAATTTATACTCCAAGTATCCTGAAATCTCTAGAAATAAAACAAACTCCAAAAAAAAAAAAAAAGTGATAAAAGCTCTGCACAAATATAATTGAGCTCAATGAGGTCGGCCTCGTGATTCACAATACAACCTGCACACCTTAATAAATCTATCTTTTAGACCTGACCAGGCTGCTGTACTTACTTTGGAAATCTTGTATAATTCTAATATTAAGATAAATTCAGAGAGAATGAGCGTTTGTGACTGAGTCCCAATGTATTCAGCCTCTAGCCACCCAGTCTGACAGCTGCAGCTTGTACTGAGCTGTGCGAGATCTCAGCAGCAGGGAGGAGAAACATGGAGAATCTGTAAATCGGGGTAAGTGGGAAGAGATGGAGTTAACCTCTAATTTTTATAGTTCTTCTTACAATGGGGCTTGGTCCATAGGGTAATAATGCAGAGCAGCCATAAGACACGCCCCTGAGAATCCTGTGAGCCTCGCCCACTTGGAAGACTAAAAAATAGCATGAAATAAAAAGCCCCCGTATCTCGAACAGCGTGGCAATTTTTTTTTTTTTTTAAAGAAAAAATCAGAATACTCAGCAATGGAGAAAAAAATAAAACAAAAACTGGTCACTTATATCTAGTGACAGGTCTGCTTTAAAGCGATTTTTCAGGCTAGAAGAGAAAAACTGGAAGAAAAGCTAGTCAGCATGTGACTCCCATGTATGCAATTCACATACCATACTTGCATTCACGTGACAACCACTTGAACCAGCGAGCCAAATCCTAACATTTGTGCATGATACACACTGTTGGGGTTCGGCATGCTACCTTCCTTTCTAAAAGTTTTCTATAGCCTGGAAAACGTCTGTAAACTCTGTTCTAAACTGCCAGAGGAGTGATGGCTGTCAGAGACCACCTCAATCTACCTGACCGCTGTATAGACGCAATGAAAAGCCATGCCGATGCTCCAGTCTCAGTGATCATGTGATTGCTGGGTTTCTGTAGGAACTACTGGATCAAATATATCAAAACCAGCTACAGGGCATAACAGGAAATGAAAAGTAAAATAAATGTTCTGTTAAAATGTCCTACAAAGGTCTACTTTGATGTTAAGGAGGCACAAAGTGTAAAATAAATAGCAAGAAAATAAAGAATAAGTCAGTACCCCTTCCTGCATCAGAGATAGGGATAGCTCACCTGTAGCCCCACCCCTGAGGAGCTGCACTATACAACTCGTCCCGATGCTACACATGGCCCATGCGCACTGCTTTTCTGTGTTTGTGAGCTGTGTTTTTGCAGGATCTCCACTTTGCTTGGAGCCATATAGCTATTACAGGATGAAGAGTGAAAGGGGGCTACATTGGTATCCATGAAGTGACCACATCGGGACAGATTCTCCCCGTGTAATAACCACATATGCACTTACCCCTGTATTCTGCGTCTTGCACCAGCGTCGAAGGTCACAAGGAGTGCCATGACCTGGTATAGATTGCATTAAAACCCAGTGGATTGCCCAGACAAAGCCTTGGCGGTGGTGCGTGTGCTGTCATCCTGTGAATACTATAACTTGCTGGACTTCAGATTGCTTGTGATTTATTATATTGTTGTGTCTATATTCCGAGGTCACCCTAGCCACAGTCCGGGACAATGGCTTTCTGTCTTGGCTCTCACATAATATAATTACATGATTTTTATTTTCGGCCATCTCATGCTTTATCCCTTTGCCAGCCATCATTTATCTTGATGACTGCAAGCAATATAGAGCAGAACGAGCCTTGGATGGGCTTTATCTGTACTGTTAGCGGTGACATGCGAGGTATGTGGAGTTTGTAGGCTCAGACGTGAAAAGACAAAACGTACACTTCCATAATCGCCTGAGACTATAGGGTCCACCTCACACGATTTGTAAAATAAAGGTGCAGAAAGGCTCCTCCAAGGCTAAGAATGTATGAGCTGCCGTTTACACTGTCGAAAAAGGACCACCCATTTCAATGTCATATTCATCGAGTAGATCATAAAAATAAGAGTTTGCCGTCTACGTGCTGTTTAATATGTCTTTACAGAATAATTTTTTAACTTTAATTACAAATACAGGGTGATTAAAAATAAACGAGTCAAAATTCTACCCTTGGTATCAATGGCCGAGAGAGCAACTTGAAAAGCCACCATATTGATCTAAGTTTTACACTACACATTTTCACAGTGATTTCTCTTGGTGATGCAGGCGATGACTGGTTGGTGGTCTAGTTCTGTCCCGACACATGCCAGCATATTCTCTTATATGGAGTACGCTGTTTACACGCTCGTTCAGATCCAATGTCCGGGAGTGGCAGATGCCATGAGTCCTTGATGTAGCCTCACAGAAAGAAGTCTGCAAGATGTTGGATTTGCCGATCAACAAGACCAGCACAACATTAGGGAATCGTTGTTTCCAGCAACATTTTGGTAGAGCTTCATTCAGGTATTGGTAAACGCCCACATAGAAATGAAATGGTGTGCCATCCTGCTGACAGCCTGCGTTTGGCATATCTTCCTCTCTATGGCATAAGCCATTCCTTTAAGATCATAGAATCATAGAATCGTAGAGTTGGAAGGGACCTCCTGGGCCATCTGGTCCAACCCCCTGCTCAAAGCAGGATTCGCTAAATCATCCCAGTCAGATGTCTGTCCAGCCTCTGTATGAAGACTTCCATTGAAGGAGAACTCCCCACTTCTCGTGGCAGCTTGTTCCACTCATTGATCACTCTGTCAAAAAGTTTTTTCTAATATCTAATCTGTGTCTCCTCCCATTCAGTTTCATCCCATTGCTTCTAGTCTTTCCTTGTGCAAATGAGAATAAAGTTGATCCTTCTACAATGTGACAGCCCTTTAGATATTTGTAGACAGATATTAAGTCTCCTCTCAGTCTTCTCTTTTGCAATCTAAACAATCCCAAATCCTGCAACCTTTCCTCATAAGACAGGGCTTGCAGACCGGTCACCATTCTGGTCGCTCTTTTCTGAACTTGCTCCAGTTTGTTGATGTCTTTTTTAAAATGTGGTGCCCAAAACTGGGCACAATATTCCAGATGAGGTCTGACCAAAGAGGAGTAGAGGGAAATAATGACTTCACGTGATCTAGACTGTATGCTTCTGTTAATACATCCTAGAATTGCATTTGCCTTTTTTTGCTGCTGCATCACACTGTTGACTCATATTCAGTCTGTGATCTATTAGTATACCCAAGTCTTTTTCACATGTGCTGTTGCTTAGCCCTATTCCTCCCATTCTGTATATGCTTTTTTCATTTTTATTGCCCAGATGTAGTACTTCGCATTTTTCCCTGTTAAAAACCATTCTGTTAGTTGCTGCCCACTTCTCCAGTTTATTTAAATCTTTATGAATCCTCTCTCTCTCTTCTCTAGTATTAGCTATCCCTCCTAGCTTTGTGTCATCAGCAAATTTAATCAGTTTACCCTCAATTCCTTCATCTAAATCGTTGATAAAGATGTTGAACAATACAGGGCCTAGGACAGAGCCCTGTGGTACCCCACTTGAGACATTCTTCCAACTGGATGTGCAGCCATTTATGACCACTCTTTGGGTCCGATCACTAAGCCAGTTATGAATCCACCTAACAGTTGACTTGTCCATTCCATACTTAGTCATTTTTTCAATAAGGATTGTATGAGATACTTTGTCAAATGCTTTGCTGAAGTCAAGATATACTATATCTACAGCATTTCCTTGATCCACCCAATCAGTTATTCCATCATAGAAGGAAATTAAGTTAGTCTGACATGACTTATTAGTTACAAACCCATGCTGACTCTGTTTAATCACTTCATTCTTATCCAGGTACTGACATACATGTTGTTTAATAATTTGTTCAAAGATCTTTCCTGGTATAGAAGTCAGACTCACCGGTCTATAGTTGCCTGGGTCCACCTTCTTCCCCTTTTTGAAGATAGGAACAACATTGCTCTTCTCCAGTCTTCTGGGACGTCTCCTGTTCTCCAAGAATTTTCAAAGATTATGGAGAGGGGTTCAAAAATTTCTTCTGGTATCTCCTTCAGTACTCTGGGGTGTAATTCATCTGGACCTGGAGACTTGAATTCATTTAGGTTAGCTAAGTGTTTCCTCACTATCTTTCTTTCTTATAGATATCCTGGATTCTTCTATTCCCTTAATAGGACAGTGAAGAACAGTTGATGTTACATTTCCTTTCTGAGAGAAAACGGATGCAAAATAGGAATTTAAAAGTTCGGCCTTCTCAACATCCTGTCTTACCATTTCATCATTTTCATCCTGTAAAAATCCTATAGCATCTTTGACTTTTCTTTTACTTTTGACATATCCCCAAAATCCTTTATTATTGCTTTTGACATCTCTTGCAAGCCTCAATTCATTGTCAGCTTTAGATAATCTGATTTATGCCCTGCAGGTTCTGCAGACAGCATTATATTCTTCTTTAGATATGCCTCCCTCTTTCCATTTTATAAACATTTTTTTTCTTCCTTTTTAGCATGTGCTTAAGTTCTGTGTTCATCCATCCTGGCTTCCTTAAATGCTTCCTATTCTTCCCTCTTTTCGGAATTGTTAACAATTGTGCTTTGAGAATTTCATTTTCAAGATTTCCCTTCCTTCCTGGACATTTTTGTCTTTAAGGATATCCAGCCATTGGATCCCTCCAATTCTCTTTCTGAATCCCTTAAAATCTGCCTTTCTGAAATCTAACCTTGACGTCTGAGTCATCACAGGTCTTCCTCCTCTAGTTATCCAAAATTCTAAAATAGCATGGTCGCTACCTCCTAGGGTCCCAGCCACTTTTACCTGCTCAACCATTTCCTCCCTGTTTATAAGGATTAGATCCAAGGTAGCAGTTCCCCTTGTTTTCTCCCCTACCTTTTGGTAGATAAAGTTGTCAGCAAGAGAGGATAAGAATTTCCTTGACCTGTTAGTTTTGCCTGAGAGAGATTCCCAACAAATGTCTGGATAGCTGAAATCTCCCATGACAACGATGTCATATTTTTTGGAGAACTTGGCCAAATGATGCATAAAGAGTTCATCCATATCTTCAGCTTGCACAGGCGGCCTGTAGTAAATGCCTACAATGGTGTCCTTTCCATTGTTCTGTCCTTGTATTTTTACCCAAACAGTTTCCACAGAACTCCCAGTCTCTGAAGCTTCAATCTCTGTGCAGGTATACGCGTTTCTAACATACAATGCGACACCTCCTGCGATGTCCAGGTAGGAATGAACGGTGACAACATCCTCATAAAAATAAGGGACCATAAACTTTGCACCCTGCTTATTGCCTAGATCATGTTTACTTTGAGGAGTCCCTCATGAGCTCGATAAGGGCACATGATGATTTCATGGAGGCCCAAATTGAATTATTGTGGTGATTTCCCTTACCACTGAGGTGAAGCATGGCCTCGTTGCTGAACATCGGCTTGTCAGTGAATTCCTCGTCTTCCAACTGGCGCTGCAAGTCAGTGCAAAAGCCATGGCATTTCGGTTTGGCGCCTGGCTTCAGTTCCTAAAGAAGATGTAATCTGTCTGGCTAATAGTGTGGACATTTTGTAAGATACGCCATACTGGGGTTTCTGGCACTTGTAGTTCTAGACTAGTCAGCCAGCCCAAGCTTCTAGGTCCATCTCACGGTCTCTTCTGAATTGTTTGGGCGCCCGAACATATCCCGTGGCGTAACCCCCCCAGTGGTTTTGAATGGCTTCACCATCATGTAATGCCTAGTCTCTGCAGAGCACATTTACCATATTTATTCTGAAAGTTTCACCGTAATGTCACAGCAGACCCCGTTCTTGCAAATTGCAACACACAAAACGCTTTTTCTTCCATGTCGCCATCTTGTGTCCCACCATGTAAGCACATTGCAAATTTGGCTCTTGGAAAATGAAATCTGTGTTGTGATTGGCTGCTCTGGCCGCCTAGGCCAGTTATGCTTGATTTTCAGTCCTTGCCAAGTTACCATTGCTGTTAGGAGAACCTGTCAGGCCCGATACGGAGTCCACTGCACTTTGTTTCCCAGGTCTGTCTGCTTTCAGTCATGCAGTTGTGCCCGGAGCAATTAGTCAGCACTGAGCACGGTTCTTGTAGGCAGGCCTGACACTGACTGACAGCCCGCTCACAGTGCATCAGTGAGAAGCCTGCGCCGGGGCGTGGTTATGGCCGCCGCTCTCAATGCTGCGAGTGGTGGCTGTAATTGTTACAGGCACTACTGCATGACTTTTTCTCAGGGGAGCCGCCAACTTTAAGTTCTTTTTCTTCTGAGAGCAGTGCATTCAGTACAGCGGCCTGGCATTATCAGAAAGCTATTAACCTCAAATTAACCCTATATATGCAGCTTAATGGTGTTATCGGACATGATGGGTTCCCTTTAACTGCAGGCCTTTGGGTTTTGAACCATTCTTTTTTAATTGCCCTGTATGGCGCCACCTGGTGTTCAAAATGTATACCATTCTGCACTTCCCCTATTGAGCAGAGTGCTGATGGACAGACATTCACAATCACTCTCCCAACAGCCACATCTTTGCAGAGGGATTTTCTGCCTCCACTGCTAGGACTGTAAAACTCTAAATCTTGATAACTGATGTACATTACGCACAGACCTGCATAGCCAAAGTTTTTTTTTTTTACACTTTCACTGGTTCCTATGGAAGTGTATAATGTGGCTGTGACATGGTATGCATCATCATTACTCTGGACCCTATCTGCAGGGAAAGCAAGATGGTAATATATTGTCAGCTGCCAGAGGGGGAAGGAGACTGATTCAGAGATATCTACTAAACAGAATAGGTAAAGGTTTTTAGATGCTGTCATTACTGTACAAAATCTACATACTTCATTTATGAGCTAATGGTCTGAAAATAGTCTCGGGAGTATTAATTAAGAATACAACATTTGCTGTGTTGATAACTGTTGGAATAAATCCTTCTTTTCTTTTTGTAAAATGACATTACACCATGCACCGTATTTTTCAGACTGTAAGACACACCGGACCATAAGATGAACCCCAAATTTTCAGAAGGAAAAATGGGGGAAAAAAAATTAATGCGTCAAATGGGGATCTGTCTTACAATCCTGAATTGATCTTACTTGGTGGCGGGGGATTGGCAGCGCTGGTGGCAGCAGGAGTCGGGTGATTCTTCCAGTGGTCCTGCAAGCTGTGCATCAGTCGGCGGTGCTCAGTGCTGCGGGGGGCTCCGGCGACATGGTGCAGCAGTGCTCGGTCATGCGGGGGGCTTCATCATTATGTGAAAACCCGAAGTCTCCACAGTTTTATTTCCTTGATGCTGTCTGTGACCTCCAGGAAAATGGCTGTAGGAGGCGGCGCATGCGCAGACTGAGATCTCAGCAATGAGATCTTGTCACAAGATCTCGGAGCCGAGACCTCAGTCTGCGCATGCGCTGCCTCTGGCGGCCATTTCTCCGGAGGCCAGATTGAGATCTCGTCCCGTGATCTTGGGGGACGAAATCTCAGAGCCGAGATCTCAATCTGCACATGTGCCGCCTCCGGTGGCCCTTTTCCCGGAGGCCACAGTATTGAGGCACTAGAGCTGTGGGGGCTTCGGGCTTTCATGTAATGTCGCCGGAGCCCCCCCGCAGGACCGAGCACCGCCGAAACTGCCGCACCAGCCCCTGCAGCGTCGGACCATCGCTGCTGCCACCACGCTAACTGTAAGTACATTCCGACTATAAGACGCACCCCCGGTTTCCCCTCAAATTTTGGGGAAAAAAGCGTATATTCTAGTCTGAAAAATACGGTAAGTGTGTCACAAATTTGTGAAACTAAATGAAAGAGAATGCGATATGAGCACCCATTGTTCATACATCTGTTCAAGTGCTGCATGTTGGGCCTGGCACATAGGGCGTGGCTTGGTGAGTGCACCCCTGGTCATAGACCCTGTTGTCTTACCCATTGTTAGTTTCTGATATATTAGTGTGATATGGAAACATGACGTGAAGGTCTGCTCTGCAGCACAGACCTGTGTGTGTCGCAGCATGTGCTGCTCAGGCCGTGCCGATGTCTGTGTCCGTCCGCAGAGGGCAACACCTGTCCTGTACACTAAGACCTGTCACACCGTAGAGTATACACAAGTGTAGGGCAACGTTCCTCTGCTCTAGAGAGTCGCGCAGTACGTGTTCAGACAGGGCATTGGTATGTAAAGGTGTGACTGCCCAACCTATCATGTGCTTGTGGAGACAATAGTATGGATGTGTGTGCCAGATGGAGGCTCAAAATAGTCATCAACTTATACAATGCTGAGTACATGATGCGGGACAGTACTACAGTGACCTAAAACAGCTCCTGGATTTTGCCAGATCATCTGATCTGAAGTGAAAAGCCATTCATTTAGCTGCAGCCTCCTAAAGAATTAACCTTCTTGGCCATTGTTAGGACATTGGTTTTGGACAGCTTGTGACTCTGTGCACTGTGTCTTCAGAGGATGTCCTCTGCTTGGCTTTTCTGGCCTCTACATGATCATGACTTTTATGACAGTAGCCATCCCTCATGCTTTTTCCAGCGGGTTCAGTCTTCTCATATTGGTCCTAAATCGTATAAAGCTTCAGTCTGGTCATTTGAATAGATTGATCGACTTGAATTTTCCTTTCTGTAGTTCATAGACCATGATGGCATTTTCTATATTTTAAGGATATAATGCGTCCTGTTGCACAAGTGTCACCTATAGGAGGAGGCTAACCTGTAAGTCACTATCCAAGCCGTGACCGAACCGCTCAACCTATTCTGAATTATTAGCCAAGCCAGGCTGGACATTGGCTTACCGGGAAGCCTCCTCCAATCAGTATAATTTCCTATGTGACATCAGGCAGTTGATAAAGTTTTGTAGTGGTGGTACTGGAGCATCCCCTTATGTATGTATCCCTCCAGTGATCCGCTTATTGTAGGTCCAGATTTTTGACCCCGTGCCCCTACAGGGGATATGTAGCATTAACTTTTCCCCATTCAATAAGCGCTAAGCTGCGGAGTCTGCCAAATCCATTTTATATCTAGTTTACTGATGCTTAGACAGACTTCATTTAAAGGGATCATGCCAATGCCTTTATGATGCCATCTGTGAGTGTTGCATAAAGTAGTGACAATTGCATGGTTTTCACTGATCTGCCACTTTTGTAAGGCCATGTGCACACGCTGCGGTTTTGCTGCGGTTTTGGCCCTGCAGAACTGCAGCAGTTCCGCAGACATGGTACAGTACCATGTTAGCCTATGGGTTTTAAAAACCGCAGTGCTCACGCTGCGGTTTTTTACCTGCGGAAAAGCTACGGTTTTTTTTCCGCAGCATGTCAATTGTTTCTGCGGATTCTGCTGCGGTTTGCCACCTATTCCATTGTCCAGGTGTCAAACCGCAGGGCAAAACCGCAGCAAAACCGCAGGTCACTTTACCTGTGGTTTTACCTGCGGTTCCGCAGGAAAAAACCTGCAGGTGAATCTGCAGTGTGTGCACATACCCTTAATGTGCTGTAGTTTGGGTCTGCTGTATTCGTGCCCCATTTTGTACTCCGTGCGTCAGCCAATTATTGACAGATTTCTCTGGATGCGCAGTAACAGCCTATCTTGTATTATCTAACTAATACAAAATCTGAAGAATCATATGTGATTCTTCAGATTTTGTATTAGTCTAGCCTGATGAAGAGACCTGCATAGTCTTGAAAGCTTGCAATTTGTTACCATCTTTTCAGTTAGCCATTAAAAGGTATCAACCACTGAGGACTCTCAATTCTAAATATTCTTCAGTGGACAGTCATCTTTAAAAGAGTCGGACACTTAATCTTTATTCTAACATGTGTTGGGGACATGATTTAATGGCACTAATAAATATATATTTTTGTGGCCAAAAGTATTGACACCCCTGCAATTCTGTCAGATAATACTCAGTTTCTTCCTGAAAATGATTGCAAACACGAATTCTTGGTATTATTTTCGTCATTTAATTTGTCTTAAATGAAAAAACACAAAAGAGAATGAAGCAAAAAGCAAAACATTGATCATTTCACATAAAACTCCAAAAATGGGCCAGACAAAAGTATTGGCACCCTCAGCCTAATACTTGGTTGCACAACCTTTAGCCAAAATAACTGCGACCAACCGCTTCCGGTAACCATCAATGAGTTTCTTACAATGTTCTGCTGGAATTTTAGACCATTATTCTTTGGCAAACTGCTCCAGGTCCCTGATATTTGAAGGGTGCCTTCTCCAAACTGCCATTTTTAGATCTCTCCACAGGTGTTCTATGGGATTCAGGTCTGGACTCATTGCTGGCCACCTTAGAAGTCTCCAGTGCTTTCTCTCACCATTTTCTAGTGCTTTTTGAAGTGTGTTTTGGGTCATTTTCCTGCTGGAAAACCCATGACCTCTGAGGGAGACCCAGCTTTCTCACACTGGGCCCTACATTATGCTGCAAAATTTGTTGGTTGTCTTCAGACTTCATATGCCATGCACACGGTCAAGCAGTCCAGTGCCAGAGGCAGCAAAGCAACCCCAAAACATCAGGGAACCTCCGCCATGTTTGACTGTAGGGACCGTGTTCTTTTCTTTGAATGCCTCTTTTTTTTCTCCTGTAAACTCTATGTTGATGCCTTTGCCCAAAAAGCTCTACTTTTGTCTCATCTGACCAAAGAACATTCTTCCAAAACGTTTTAGGCTTTTCAGGTAAGTTTTGGCAAACTCCAGCCTGGCTTTTTTTTGTCTCCGGGTAAGAAGTGGGGTCTTCCTGGGTCTCCTACCATACAGTCCCTTTTCATTCAGATGCCGACGGATAGTACGGGTTGACACTGATGCACTCTCGGACTGCAGGGCAGCTTGAACTTGTTTGGATGTTAGTCGAGGTTCTTTATCCAACATCCGCACATTCTTGCGTTGAAATCTCTTGTCAATTTTTCTTTTCCGTCCACATCTAGGGAGGTTAGCCACAGTGCCATGGGCTTTAAACTTCTTAATGACACTGTGCACGGTAGACACAGGAACATTCAGGTCTTTGGAGATGGACTTGTAGCCTTGAGATTGCTCATGCTTCCTCACAATTTGGTTTCTCAAGTCGCCAGAAAGTTCTTTGGTCTTCTTTCTTTTCTCCATGCTCAATGTGGTACACACAAGGACACAGGACAGAGGTTGAGTCAACTTTAATCCATGTCAGCTGGCTGCAAGTGTGATTTGGTTATTGCCAACACTTGTTAGGTGCCACAGGTAAGTTACAGGTGCTGTTAATTACACAAATTAGAGAAGCATCACATGATTTTTCGAACAGTGCCAATACTTTTGTCCACTCTCTTTTTTATGTTTGGTGTGGAATTATATCCAATGTGGCTTTAGGACAATTCTTTTTGTGTTTTTTCATTTAAGACAAATTAAAACCACTATGGCTAAATAGAGCTGTAAGGGGCGCAATAAGAGATAAAAATAAAGCATTTAGAGAATTAAAGCAAGTAGGTAGTGATGAGGCATTAAATAAATACAGAAGATTAAATAAATTCTGTAAAAAGCAAATCAAGACAGCAAAGATTGAGACAGAGAGACTCATTGCCAGAGAAAGTAAAAATAATCCCAAAATATTCTTTAACTACATAAATAGTAAGAAGCTAAAAAATGATAGTGTTGGTCCCCTTAAAAATAGTCTGGGTGAAATGGTGGATGAGGATGAGGAAAAAGCCAATATGCTAAATTACTTTTTTTCAACAGTATTTACACAAGAAAATCCCATGACGGATAACATGATCAGGGATAAAAATTCTCCATTAAATGTCACCTGCTTAACCCAGCAGGAAGTACGGCGGCGTCTACAAATCACTAAAATTGACAAATCCCCGGGCCCGGATGGGATACACCCCCAAGTACTGCAGGAATTAAGCACAGTCATAGATAGACCACTATTTTTAATCTTTAAAGATTCCATAATAACAGGGTCTGTACCACAGGACTGGCGTATAGCAAATGTGGTGCCAATATTCAAAAAGGGGACAAAAACTGAACTTGGAAATTATAGGCCAGTAAGTTTAACCTCAACTGTGGGTAAAATCCTGGAGGGTTTTCTAAGAGATACTATACTGGAGTATCTGAAGAAGAATAACCTCATGACCCAATATCAACATGGGTTTACAAGGGACCGTTCCTGTCAGACTAATCTGATAAGCTTTTATGAAGAGGTAAGTTCCGGACTGGACCAAGGGAATGCAGTGGACGTGGTGTACATGGACTTTTCAAAAGCTTTTGATACGGTGCCACACAAAAGGTTGATACATAAAATGAGAACAATGGGGATAGGGGAAAATATGTGTAGGTGGGTTAAGAGCTGGCTCAGGGATAGGAAACAAAGGGTGGTTATTAATGGAGCACACTCGGACTGGGTCACGGTTAGCAGTGGGGTGCCACAGGGGTCAGTTTTGGGCCCGCTTCTTTTTAACATATTTATTAATGACCTTGTAGGGGGCATAGAGAGTAGAATTTCAATATTTGCAGATGACACTAAACTCTGCAGGGTAATTAATACAGAGGAGGACAATTTTATATTACAGGAGGATTTATGTAAACTAGAAGCTTGGGCTGATAAATGGCAAATGAGCTTTAATGGGGATAAATGTAAGGTCATGCACTTGGGTAGAACGAACAAGTTGTATAATTATGTGCTTAATTGTAAAACACTGGGCAAAACAGTCACTGAGAAAGACCTGGGTGTATGGGTGGACGACAAACTCACATTTAGTGGCCAGAGTCAAGCAGCTGCTGCAAAGGCAAATAAAATAATGGGATGCATTAAAAGAGGCATAGATGCTCATGAGGAGAACATAATTTTACCTCTATATAAATCACTAGTGCGACCACACTTAGAATACTGTGTACAGTTCTGGTCTCCGGTGTATAAGAAAGACATAGCTGAACTGGAGCGGGTGCAGAGAAGAGCGACCAAGGTTATTAGGGAACTGGGGGGTCTGCAATACCAAGACAGGTTATTACACTTGGGGTTATTTAGTTTGGAGAATCAAAGGCTTAGGGGTGATCTTATTACAATGTATAAATATATGTGGGGACAATACAAAGACCTTTCTAATGATCTTTTTACTCTTAGACCTGTGACGGGTACAAGGGGGCATCCTCTACGTCTGGAGGATAGAAGGTTTAAGCATACTCACAGACACGGATTCTTTACTGTAAGAGCAGTGAGACTATGGAACTCTCTGCCATGTGATGTTGTAATGAGTGATTCACTACTAAAATTTAAGAAGGGACTGGATGCCTTTCTTGAAAAGTATAATATTACAGGGTATATACACTAGTCTCCTTAATATTGCGTTGATCCAGGGAGCTAGTCTGATTGCCGTATGTGGAGTCGGGAAGGAATTTTTTTCCCCAATGTGAAGCTTACTGTTGCCACATGGTTTTTTTTTTGCCTTCCTCTGGATCAACATGTTAGGGCAAGTTAGGATAGGATATGGGTTGAACTAGATGGACTTAAAGTCTCCCTTCAACCTTAATAACTATGTTACTATGTTACTATGTAAATGAAGATAATACCAAAGAATTTGTGTTTGCAATCATTTTCAGGAAGAAACTGAGTATTATCTGACAGAATTGCAGGGGTGTCAATACTTTTGGCCACAACTGATATATATATATATATATATATATATATATATATATATATATATATATATACACATATATACAATACTGACCAAAAGTTTGGGCACACCTTCTCATTCAAAGTTTTCTTTATTTTCATAACTAGAACTATGAACATTGTAGATTCACTCTGAAGGCATCAAAACTATGAATTAACACATGTGGAATTATATAATTAACAAAAAAGTGTGAAACAACTGAAAATATGTCTTATATTCTAGGTTCTTCAAACTAGCCACCTTTTGCATTGGTTACTGATTTGCACACTCTTGGCATTCTCTTGATGAGCTTCAAGAGGTAGTCACCGGAAATGGTCTTCCAACAGTCTTGAAGAAGTTCCCAGGCCAGGTCATCTGGTGTAGCACCCCATCACTCTCCTTGGTCAGATAGCCATTACACAGCCTGGAGGTGTGTTTGGGGTCATTGTCCTGTTGAAAAATAAATGATGGTCCAACTAAACGCTAACTGGATGGAATAGCATGCCGCTGCAAGATGCTGTGGTAGCCATGCTGGTTCAGTATGCCTTCAATTTTTAATAAATCCCCAACAGTGTCACTAGCAAAGCACCCCCACACCATCACACCTCCTCCATGCTTCACGGTGGGAACCAGGCATTTAGAGTCCATTCGTTCACCTTTTCTGTGTCGCACAAAGACACGATGGTTGGAACCAAAGATCTCAAATTTGGACTCATCAGACCAAAGCACAGATTTCCACTGGTCTAATGTCCATTCCTTGTGTTCTTTAGCCCAAACAAGTCTCTTCTGCTTGTTGCCTGTCCTTAGCAGTGGTTTCCTAGCAGCTATTTTACAATGAAGGCCTGCTGCACAAAGTCTCCTCTTAACAGTTGTTGTAGAGATGTGTCTGCTGCTAGAACTCTGTGTGGCATTGACCTGGTCTCTAATCTGAGCTGCTGTTAACCTGTGATTTCTGAGGCTGGTGATTCGGATGAACTTATCCTCCGCAGCAGAGGTGACTCTTGGTCTTCCTTTCCTGGGGCGGTCCTCATGTGAGCCAGTGTCTTTGTAGCACTTGATGGTTTTTGCCACTGCACTTGGGGACACTTTCAAAGTTTTCCCAATTTTTCGGACTGACTGACCTTCATTTCTTAAAGTAATGATGGCCACTCGTTTTTCTTTACTTAGCTGCTTTTTTTTGCCATAATACAAATTCTAACAGTCTATTCATTAGGACTATCAGCTGTGTATCCACCAGACTTCTGCACAACACAACTGATGGTCCCAACCCCATTTATAAGGCAAGAAATCCCACTTATTAAACCTGACAGGGCACACCTATGAAGTGAAAACCATTTCCGGTGACTACCTCTTGAAGCTCATCAAGAGAATGCCAAGAGTGTGCAAGCAGTAATCAAAGCAAAAGGTGCCTACTTTGAAGAACCTAGAATATAAGACATATTTTCAGTTGTTTCACACTTTTTTTGTTAATTATATAATTCCACATGTGTTAATTCATAGTTTTGATGCCTTCAGAGTGAATCAACAATTTTCATAGTCATGAAAATAAAGAAAACTCTTTGAATGAGAAGGTGTGTCCAAACTTTTGGTCTGTACTGTATATAACAAAAAGAATACAGCAGCACATGTGCATGAATCTAGGCCATGTTAAAACACAGAAAAGCATTAATACCCATTCAATTTAGATAATCCTCAAAAATATTTTTGTCAAAAATTTTTTTTAAACTTACAGTAAGATGAAACTGAAGGTTCTTAGTGCACAAATTGGCTTACATGAATTGGCCAATCAACCACGGCAAGGTGACCTCCCCCTGATGGGTTCCTGCTCTACTGTACATAAGCCACTTCTGAGCCACCAGCCTACAATTTTGGACAAACATGTCACTACTGGGCTAAAGGGCCTTTTACACCTAGCGATATTGCTAAAACGTCACCAATTTTGTGATGCAACAGCGATCTCGCTACACGTGACACCTCCGACCGCAAAATGATCGCGCAAGAACGTCTTAGGCCGTTTTCTTCTCGCTGGAGTCCCGCTGGCGCCGACGAGCAACGCATAGACGCAGGCGGAAGGCGTCATCATCGCTGCCGTCTGACAGGTAAGTAACGACTGCCGAGCGTCGCTGGTGAGAGCTGCCTGTTTGGCAGCTCACTAGCGACTATAGTTGAGCGAAACAGGTTGGTCAAATTCAAAAGTCGCCGACTTTCGCTGAAGTCGGGTTTGATGAAACGAAACCCGACCATAGCGTGAGGTCGGCCATGAGGTCTGTGACCAGAGCGCCAAAGTCGCGTTTCAAATGATGCTTCCTGCGCTCTTTTTCAGCCATTGATGGAGGACGCACACTGTGGGCAACGCGATGACATAGGCATCTGTCACCACCATCTTTGAGAAGGGCATGCAAGTGATTGGCTGGCTTTGTGTGGCGTCACAGGGGCTATAAAAGGGCGTGGACGCCGACCGCCATTTTACTTCTGCTGATCTTAGCATTAGGGAGAGGTTGCTGCTGCTGATTCAGAATAAGGGAGAGCGTTGGGCAGGGAAGAAGAACCAAAAAACTGCTTCTGCTGTTAGCGATTTCCACTTACAACACAACAGTTTGTGTGCAGTGACAGGGGAGGCTATATTTTTGTGCATCAGCTCTGTTATTAGGTTGCCTTATAAGGCTCCCTGATAGCTGCATTGCTGTTTGCACACTGCTGTGCAAACTGCTTTTTTAAAAGCAAAAATACTTTTCTGCACAGTTACCAAGCGTTCATTTTTTCACCCTCTTGTGTGCTATAATCCTGCTTATTAGGCTGCATGCGTCCATACTTGGACTGAGAGCATCATTGTCAGCCTCTTAAAATCTCTAGTGAGATTCAAATTCTCACCAGTACTATATACACCCTCCACCTTGTCATACACCATCCAATTTCAGCTTGTTACATTGAGGTGTAATCTCTACTGGCCCTGAGATACTAGTTCAGCGTCCTCAAATCTCTAGTGAGATTCAAATTCTCACCAATACTATATACACCACCTACCTTGTTTTACAGTACCATATAGCTGGTGGTATTATGGGTACATTTTCACAAAAATGAGGAAGTATGTTGGAAGATGCCGTGGAAGTGGGCGGGGGTTGCCAGCTGGTCCTGATGGTGGTGGTGGTGGTGCATCTGTTGGTAGTGGCAAAAGCACAATAGCACCTAAGACAGGAGGTGTTGAGCCTGCGTCATCGTCTGGCTCCACAAGGCCTCAAAGGCTCCCTTATCTGGGAATAGGTAAACCGCTTTTAAAGCCAGAGCTTCAGGAACAAGTTTTGGCTTACATTGCTGACACAGCCTCCAGCTCTATCGCCTCCTCTTCTGAAGTTTCAAAAAATAAAAGCACTGAGTCGTTTGTGGAGGCTCCTGGTCAGGAACAACACCTTTCCTTGTGTCCTTCACCCCTACCAAAAGTGAAGGATGCGGCAGGCCACACTACAGATTACTCCATGGAGCTCTTTTCACATACCATGCCTGGGTTATCAAGTCAAATCGTGAATTCCCCAGTCCAAGATGAATCTGACATGGATTGCACTGATGCACAGCCACTGCTAGATTTTTCTGCTGGTACATTCACTCAGACCACTACATTGTCCTCGCAGTGTACTGAGGCAGAATCAGACCCTAATGAAACTCAGGTGCCCCTTCCCGCGTACTATACCACCTTACATGGTGACAAAGAGGAAGGTGCCCATGAAATTGAAGAGGAGGTGATGGATGACCCAGTTGTTGACCCAGATTGGCATCCATTGGGGGAAGAGGGTGCTGCTGCCAATAGCTCAGAAGAGGAGGAGGATCCGCAGCAGGCAATGACATCGCAACAGCTGTTATCTGGCAGGACCGTAGCCATCCAAAAACGTGTTACAAAAACCAAAAGAGTTGCAGGACAGCTTGGCCAGACGGTCAAATTAGCACAGCGTGCAAGGTCTCAAAATGTCTTCCATAGTAGGAAGAGTGCATTGTGGCACTTTTTTGAACAAAATCCTAATGATCAGGCAAAGGTTATCTGTACGAAGTGTGCAAAGACCTTTAGCCGAGGGAAAAATCTGAGAAATTTGAATACCAGTTGCATGTTTAGACATTTAACCACCATGCACTTGCAAGTGTGGACAGACTACCAAACCTCACGTACCACATGTGCACCTGCTCAGAATGAAGGTAGTCAGCAACGCTACATCGCTTTTGCTACGAAAGACTGAATCTAGGCCATCAGCAACACCATCACCAACCCTCTCTCACTCCACCATGTCCACCGCTAGTTCCACCATATGCAGCTCTCAAGTCCAGCTCACCCTACCAGAGACTCTGAGTAGGACAAGAAAGTACTCATCCTCTCATCCGCGTACACTGGCTTTGAACGCCCACATTGCCAAACTAATCTCGTTAGAGATGATGCCCTACCGGTTGGTTGAAAGCAAAGCTTTCCGCGAGCTCATGGCCTACGCAGTACCACGCTATGACCTACCCAGTCGGCACTTCTTTTCGCGAAAAGCCATCCCAGCCCTCCACGTGCATGTGAAAGACCGCATTGTCTATGCACTCAAACAATCAGTGAGTGGAAAGGTGCACCTCACAACAGATGCATGGTCCAGTAGGCATGGCCAGGGCCGTTACGTGTCCATATCTGTCCACTGGGTTAATGTGGTGGATGTAGGGTCCACAGGGGACAGCGGCGGTGGGACAGTGCTGCCTAGCCCACGGTATAGGAAACAGTTGGCTGTAGGGGATTGACCCTCCTCCTTCTCCAGAAGCGAAAACTCGTCCACAGAGCACAGTCGCACGAGCACTCCATCCGCAGCTGTCAGTGTTGCACACGAGGTGTCCCACTATCGAACAGCTAGTGGTAAGCATCAGCAGGCTGTGTTGAAGATGTGTTTGGGCGACAACAGACACACCGCAGAGGTACTGGCCGACTACTTGCAGCGACAAACTGAATCATGGCTGGGCAGTCTACATCTTGAGGCACGCAAGGTAGTTAGTGATAGCGGACGGAATTTTGTGGCAGCCATAGCCCTTTCAAAACTCAGACTTCCGGAGTTAACAGCCCTGCTCCATAAGGTGCCAAGACTGTGCTTGCACATCCGCCGGTCGCCCGTACACTCCAGTCGTTTGCAGAAGCTGCAGCGATTGCGCCACCTTCCCAAGCACCGCCTAATTATCGACGTTGGTAGTGCAATAAGAGACTGCGCTGCTATGGTAGAATGCAAGGTATCTTTATTGCCAACGCGTTTCCTGAGCCAGTCCCAGCTCACTTCATCATGCCCTGATGAAGTGAGCTGGGACTGGCTCATGAAACGTGTTGGCAATAAAGATACCTTGCATTCTACCACAGCAGCGCAGTCTCTTATTGCACTACCAGCCTTCTCTTTGTACCAAGTCCTTGGACCTCGTGCAGACTGCTGCAGCTGTTTTATGCGATTATAGGTGTCGTGACTCTCACAACCCTATCAGGTGAGCTTAACACTTGCTGTGCACTCATCTACTTTCCATGCAGACCTACGCATTGGAAGCGCCCTGTCTCCCCCTTAATTATCGACGTTGCAACTAGGTGAAACTCCACCCTGCACATGGTTCAGAGGCTGTGCGAGCAGAGGCAGGCTGTAATTCATTTGTGGGAGGATACACGGTCAGGTAGTTTGCGGGTAGACATGGAGTTGTCTGGTGTGCTGTGGTCGAAGTTGAAAGACCTCTGTAAAGTCCTTCAGTGTTTTGAGGAATGCACACGGCTGGTAAGCGCAGACGACGCCATCATAAGCATGTGCATCCCACTTAAGCGTCTGCTCATGCAAACTTTGACGCACATTAAGGAGCAGGCGTCTGCAGCCGAGGAGGAAGAGGAGGGAAGCTTTGATGACAGTCAGCCATTGTCTGCTCAGGGAAGTCTCGTGGAGGAAGAAGAGGAGGAGGAGGATGATGGGGATGATTATTTTGGGGAGGAGGATGCTTCTCGGGGCAAGAAAAAATGTTGGCGTGGCTAGGTCAGGTACAGGGTTTGTGCGTGACTGGAGGGATGTTGATTTGCCAGAAAGTGCTCCTCCATCCAGCAATCGCAGTGCATCATTGACACTTGGAACATTGGCCCACATGTCTGATTATGCCTTGCAGATCCTAAAAAGGGACCCCCGCATTGCCAAAATGATGAACGATGACGACTACTGGTTGGCCAGCATCCTGGAACCATGCTATAAAGGCAAATTCCAAAACATCATGCCTCAGGAGAACCTAGAGCTAATATTGGCTAACAAACAAGCAACTCTGGTAAACCGTTTGAGGCATTCCCAGCACACAGCGGCGGTGATGTTTCTCCCACGAGCCGTAGGGGTCAACATGGAAGAGGTGTTTGTGGTGCACACAGCCGAGGTGGCGTTGGACACGGGTTTCATGACCATGTTGTGGACTGATTTTTCAAGTACCGCTCACACGACTGGTAATACTGCATCGATTGAAAGTGACAGGAGACAGCAACTGTCAACTATGGTAACAAACTACTTCTCCTCCCATATCGATGTTCTCCCTCACCGGTCATTCACCTTTGACTTTTGGGTCATTAAACTTGACACCTGGCCTGAATTGGCACAATATGCCTTATAGGAGCTCGCTTGCCCTGCTGCCAGTGTGTTATCTGAAAGAGTCTTCAGTGCTGCGGGATCAATCCTGACAGAAAAAAGGACCCGTCTGTCGACCCAAAATGTTGATAATCTAACCTTCATTAAAAGGAACCATGCATGGGTTTCAAAGGATTTTGTCCCACCCTCCCCTGCTGACACGTAGGTTGCCAGAAAAATGTCTCGCTTTTGTCGTCCTCTTCCGCGGAGTTCTCCAATTCCTCCATTTGCAGCTGCTGAATGTCCAACATCAACATATGCCATTTTGTCTTAGCTGAGATAAGTCATAGTGTTATATTTTTTTAATATGTACAGTATATATACACAGTACAGACCCAAAGTTTGGACATACCACATTCAAAGAGTTTTCTTTACTTTCATTACTATGAAAATTGTAGATTCACTCTGAAGTCATCAAAACTATGAATTAACACATGTGGAATTATATAATTAACAAAAAAGTGTGAAACAACTGAAAATACTGTATGTCTTATATTCTAGGTTCTTCAAAGTAGCCACCTTTTGCTTGATTACTGCTTTGCACACTCTTGGCATTCTCTTGATGAGCTTCAAGAGGTAGTCACCGGAAATGGTCTTCCAACAGTCTTGAAGGAATTCCCAGAGATGCTTAGCACTTGTTGGCCCTTTTGCCTTCATTCTGCGGTCCAGCTCACCCCAAACCATCTCGATAGGGTTCAGGTCTGGTGACTGTGGAGGCCAGATCATCTGGCGTAGCACCCCATCACTCTCCTTCTTGGTCAAATAGCCCTTACACAGCCTGGAGGTGTGTTTGGGGTCATTGTCCTGTTGAAAAATAAATGATGTTTCACACTTTTTTTGTTAATTATATAATTCCACATGTGCTGATTCATAGTTTTGATGCCTTCAGAATTTCATATTCATGAAATAAAAGAAAACTCTTTGAATGAGAAGGTGTGTCCAAACTTTTGGTCTGTACTGTATATATGTAATCGATATTACATAGTGTATTACATTGTATTACATATTTACAATTTATTACAGTTTTTTGTGTTCTAAAGTTGTATTCCAATTAATATATATTCTGTTCTATCTAAATATCTTGATTATTGGATCATAAAAATGATTAAATGTCTGATGTTCACATTGTACTACAATAAATTTTTCACTTAAATATAAGCAATATGTGTTGGAGTCGGTGTAAGGGAAATTGATGAGTCTGAGTCGCAGGTTTGGCTTACCGACTCCACAGCCCTGGGTGTGTGTGTGTCAGCTTGCCTTAAATAGGTCTAGGGAGATGTCACTGTTTCATACCAGGTAACCTGCAAATCCCAATGTGGAGCACAACAAAGGGCAGCGGACCGAGGAGAAGGGAGTGGAGCCTTGGATACACGGGGCAGGTGTGTAACAATATTTATGAGCCTCTAGGTTTGGGTGAGTCCAGGCATTCCAGTCTTTATTCGTTCTTGTGAACCCAGCCTCAGAAGGATTGTAACTCTGAAGGACCGTAATGAATTACAGGACAGTCCGTAGTCCTGAATGCCAGTCTTCCCGTAATGTAGATCCAGAAGCTATCGGCAGGCCGTATTACCAAACATGGTCCTCAATTGGAATAATATAAAATCTCTGAATGTTGAGCTGCCAGCAGTAATTCATGTCGTCACGTTGACTTCCTGGCTCCTGATGTTTCTCCAGCTTTACCCTATTTCTCTTTGATCACATGTTTTCTTATTTATTCTTGTAATTATTATTATAATGGTTGACTAACTTCCATAACAAAAGGAACTGCATGCAGAAGTGAGAATGTAAATCTTTAAAGCATACAAGTCCTTGTTCTTTGATGTTTTCTGGCTTTGTAGGAGGAAATAAACCAGATCTTTGAACAGGACCTACGCTGCTATAGCAGTCCATGGATATGATTGCTCTCCATGTTCTGGGCGGCATGCAACAACTTGCTGCTGGTTTGAGCATTGTGAGAGAAATGAAAAGTCCATGTTCACCCCATATAATGTACACAGTGTGGCTCCTACAAGTATACATAGATATATCAAAGGAGAACAATGAGCCATTGCCTAGAAGAAAGAGGCTGGGCAAACACGACGCGTCTCCACTCTACTACTAATGACCTGTCTGAAAGGAATTTCTGCCTGTTTTTTCACGATGCAGCCATGCGGCTGTTGAACTAGGCTGGCAAATATCTGCCTGTCGCTTGCCTAACTTTATGTGCTGTCATATTCTCCTGTGATTGCCGTGGACAATTACCACAGTGGATATGCTCTAAATGACTGGAGATTGTGTTGTGCATGTACCGCAGATTTCTATAGAAATGTTTCCTCTCAAAAGCGGATCTGGAAATTGTATAAATGCAGTGATCTTCTTATAACATCAAGGTGTTTGTGGATGACTTGTCAGTAAATGTTATAAAAAGGTTAATCTGGAGAAAAAACACTAATTCTACATCAGATCAAGGACACCAATTCTAAAATCCCCGTCCCTGCTATCAACGCTAAGAAGTGACTGTTCAAACCAAGCACTGTAGGCACCCCATTCCTGCACATTTTCCCAACTACTTCTTTTCCACCTATGTCTGCCTCCACTTTCCTGAATGACCCCTGCTTTACAAGAGCCAGAGGAGGGTAGAGGTAGATGGCCGACAAGCAGGTGGGACGGAGCACCCTCTGCATGGTTTGATCAGTTGTTTTGTGCTGACAGAATCCCTTTTGAAATGCATTCACATTGTTCTGAGTGTATGTCAGAGGTTAACACTGTGTTGATTAGTTATGTGTTGTTTTTTTTTTTTTTTTTACCTGGCCGTCTGTCTATCAGCAGAATAAAGGTGTATGACATATGGCAGCTGGATGGTGGCTGAAAGGATACTTTAGGCTTCTGCGCGGGAATGGGAACCTAGGCATGGGGTAAATGTATACATTTTAGCTTGCGAGGCTTCGCTGTAGCTGCTTTACTTCCTGTTTATTGTTCCATAACTTTTGTTTGGTTATTGTACTTACACTATAACCTTGAACATGTCCAATCCCAATGTCTCCTGACGTCCGCCGAGGAGAGGCAGAAGATCCCCATGTACATAAAGTAGTTGATCCTGGTCACATTCATGGGTTTGGCCAACGTTCGCTTATGAGCGGGCTTAGAGGCAATATGTCCAAAGTAATGTATGTTCTGGTAAATACATCTAGTTCTGATGAGATCCAGAATATTATTTTTAGTCTTGGTGAAGTAATTGATGATAAAAGTAATCTTTTAGGGCAAGCTTGAAGTATGAAGCATTTTGGCTTTCAAATGTTCCGCTCTTTGTTTATTTGGTATTGGTGGACATTTGAGATCTACAGGCTTCTTGCAGCCAGTTTACAGATAGGTCTCCTTCATTGTATAACACTATATTCTGGTAACGTCTCGACGTTACTATTCACCCACAAATCTGCTAGATTCACCAATTAAAATGTGTTCCTTTCTCTTTGTTATATGGTTTTCTCCAAGTGGGTCTAAACTCTTGAGTTTCCTGATCTAAATTTCAAGAGCTAGAGATCACTTTGAAGATACATCCTAGATCTCCCTTAATGTTCCCTCTGCAGAATGTTTTTCGCCTAATGGATCTTAAAATAAGTTTTATAAAGATAACTGTATAGGTTCAGGTGCCCATATACTGAACAGCTGAACACTCGTTGGCCCACTGATGTTCTCTCTGATCCCCCCCGCATACATGCATGCTTTGCAGAACACAAATGAGTCCTCGATAAGAGGCTAGTAAGCAGCGGACGCATTCCTTGGCCTGAAGTCCAGCAGGTCCACTCATTTTTTTTGCTCCACTGATAGAGAAGAGTCAGGATATCTCAATGTAGAAGGAAAAGTTAGCAGATCACACTCAAACTGGGGCTTTCCCCTGACTTCCTTCTAACGTACTTTCTAAAGGTTTTCTACACATTGCATTGACATTGGCTGATCCCAGCTACGTGATGGTGGAACTGGCCAGCCATCTAATATGTATGGGAGTGTCCTGGCTGAAGATGTCATAGAATTTGTATTGGTAATGGCTATTGGATGGATGAGCATGTATGGCCATCTTTACATGTGTGGACCGATTCTTTTCTCCTATTGAGTGGTAAATATCCATGGTCAACTGGTCTTAATGTAGTTGGCCCGATACATTACAGTACATTAAATTTAGCCTAATCTCATGGTTGAATATTTTTAGAACAACAGAGATTCCTAATTAGTTGAAGGAAAAAATGTATTAATACCACCGGTCCTCCCATTATTGCTTCTCATCCATGAACTGGAACCTAAAAGCCTAAAGTCTTAACGTGTGGGATAATTTACCAGAGCCGACTCCATGAGTAATTGTTGGGCATTGTTTTAAAACCCTATGATTAAAGGATTATGGTGATTTACCTAGAAAGCCATCTTGGAAACTGTGCTGCCTATAAATTTTTGTAAAGTATGTGAAAGATTGTTTTATATCTATTGAGATTGCATGTAAAGTGTACCAGGTGTTTCCACATAGCAGAAGATGAGACTGAGAGCCTCTCTGAGCTATGACAATAAAAGGAGATGCAATTATCTCAGCTGGCAAACCGCCAGTCTGCTAGTGCAACTATTAGTTAATGTGGCTCCAAGAAGCTGGTGGGGCCTTTCGTGAAGGGTATAATTAGCAAATCCGAAGCTTCAATGTCATGAAATCTCTCTGGCTCTACCAAATGTAAAGAAGCAGAACAAATAAAAAAGGAAGTGAGGGATTACACCGAGACATGCAACGGCTCCAAATGAATGGACCTGAATGAATTTCTTAGAAAAGAAAAAATAAAATATTTTGTTAACTTTTTCCGTTTGGAGGGCGAGAGGCAAGCATAAAGTAGCATTCATGGCATCCAAAGACAATTCTATAAATGTGCCCTTTGGAACTTGGATTGTGCAAAGGAATACCCAATTTCCTTTTGCTGGTTTGGGAAAAATACTCTGTCTAATTTAATATTTTTTTCTGTGTGTATGTGGTACATTGCTGTGAGCAATAATGGGGTCAAGCAATGAATATGATTGTACGTGCCATGAAATGAAATGCATCCATTACACTGGTCAACAGCATTTTTGGTGCCAAAGATATTTCATCGAATTTAGGGTATTTTTGGGGTGCTGATTCTGAATATGTCATCAGTTTTGCCAGATTGGCTCAAGTTTTTGAGATTTTTGGTATCTTATTTATAGCACTTGTTGGTAAATGCGACGCATCATCTCATTAATTTCTTTGGATTAGTACTTGAACTGAGCAGTTCTCAATATAGTTTTGTGTTAATTAGTGTTCTAAAAGTTTGTTCATAGCTTGATTTTTGCACTAACTTTATGTTGTTGTCTGTTTTCCAGTGAAAAGCATGAACTCATCATGAAGAAGTTGTCTTAACGATCCAGACTCATTCTGTTACATTTGTGGTGAATATACACTGCCAAAACATAGAAGAAACATAACAGACTTCGTAAAAAAAGTGTATTTTGCCTATTTTGGGGTTATGCTTGGGGACCAAGACAAGTTTTGGGCACCACACATAGTGTGCAAAGCATGTATCGAATTATTACGAAAATGGAGCAAAGGACAAAGAAAAAGCTTCAAATTTGGTGTTCCAATGGTGTGGAGAGAGCCAAAAAATCATCATGATGACTGTTATTTATGGTAAACACAGGTACAGGCACATCTTCACAATGAGGGACAGGCCTTCTTGCAGATTCCATGTTACTCCCATTTTCGTTTCTTATGCTTATTGAATCCTTGCACTTGCACTGCACAGAAATAACAGTCATCATGATGATTTTTTGGCTCTCTCCACACCATTGGAACACCAAATTTGAAGCTTTTTCTTTGTCCTTTGCTCCATTTTCGTAATAATTCGATACATGCTTTGCACACTATGTGTGGTGCCCAAAACTTGTCTTGGTCCCCAAGCATAACCCCAAAATAGGCAAAATACACTTTTTTTACGAAGTGTGTTATGTTTCTTCTATGTTTTGGCAGTGTATATTCACCACAAATGTAACAGAATGAGTCTGGATCGTTAAGACAACTTCTTCATGATGAGTTCATGCTTTTCACTGGAAAACAGACAACAACATAAAGTTAGTGCAAAAATCAAGCTATGAACAAACTTTTAGAACACTAATTAACACAAAACTATATTGAGAACTGCTCAGTTCAAGTACTAATCCAAAGAAATTAATGAGATGATGCGTCGCATTTACCAACAAGTGCTATAAATAAGATACCAAAAATCTCAAAAACTTGAGCCAATCTGGCAAAACTGATGACATATTCAGAATCAGCACCCCAAAAATACCCCAAATTCATTAAAATATTTTGGACACCAGAAAAAAAATTTTTTTTCGTTGACCTGTGTTATCGATGGGTTCCAATAGGCGCAGCATTATTAGAAAGTCTCCATGCCCAACACTTGTAATCAAATGGACAATGTGGGAAAAACAACATGAATATATAGCTTTATTCAAATCAATTACTGGAGGGGGTCCCCAGGGAATGTTGCCCCCTAAATATCACCCCATCTGTGTCAATCCGAATAATAATCAGGTTCATCAGCAGGCTAATATATCTACTTCTGTAGTCTTTCTTCTAACTGGGTTGTTTAAGGGGATTAGAAATAAGGTTCAGTTTTTTCCATAGACAGCACCACTCTTAATCATGGGTCAAGTCTGGTATTACAGCTACAATTAGTGTATGTAATTGAGGCTGACCTGTAATACCATGAATCTGACCCTTTCAGACAGACCTTTTAGCTTGTATGCATACTACGTAAAGGGACATTTCACAAAAAACGGAATCATTGATGAATTTTGCTAGATGGTTATAGTTCGTGGTTTTATACCCCACCAGGTCCCTGGACGAAATGACAGTGGTCAAAGAATTCTTATTCATTTGCAAGATTAAGAGTATCAACTTACAGAAAAACAATCAAAGGGATCCCCTTCCAATACATATTCAGTACGCATTAAAAACGAAACCCTCCAAAATGTCGCCAAAGCCCCAATATACAGAACAAGTGTTCTAAGGCGAAGCTGGGGATTGGAAGGGATCCTTTATTGTTTGTGTTTTCTGTAAGCCATTTTTTTTTAAAGAACTGCTCCTCCTCCCTTTATCTATGGTGCTGATATGTCTGTGAGCCCCAACATTAGAAGCATATATCATATCTACTGTTCCAGTACTTAGGCTTGTATTAATAGAAAAGCCTTTTTAGAGGGATTTTACGGGAAGACAACACCTGTACATATTGTCATGGTGTGGGAGGGGGTCTCCTGCTTTGACTTTATGATCTACCTCATAAAGGAAGTCTTGTCTAGGGGAGCGTCTCCCATTCTGGTGGACTCGAGACGTCCGTGTATTAATTGAAATTCCACACCCTCCAAATATTTAATATGACTGTATTTTTTTTTTTTTTTTTTTTTTAAATAATTAGCAAGTTGTCCTTTTTATGACTCCATAGTGATGCTCTAAGAGTGAGAAATTGTGTTTTTTGAGTGTGTATCTATAATATTAATACAGTATATATTATATCTGTAAATGCATTGAGAAGTGACAATGCACTTACAGCTCCTCGGTCTTTTGCTGTATTCCTTATGGAGCTGTAAGTGCATCATCACACCCCAGTGCACTAACAGACACATATACAGCATTTTTGCACGATTTCTTGCTTCTAAATCATTGATTTAGGGGTCAAATTGATTATTTTTTTAAAGGAATACACTGTCATATTAATAATTTGTGGGTGTATTAATTTCTGACAAGTCCCCTTATAGTGGTGGCCGTTCATCTGAATGACTTCTTTATTACTACACATCCCCTGAAGTGGCTCTGCATGGAAAATCTCTGGCCATGATTTCCTTCAGCAAAATCATCTGTTAGCACGGAAAAAGGTGCACCACAGTCAGCTGATGGCATGGAAGACACCTTCATTGATCTGATGAGCCCCCCCCCCCCCCCCCCCCAAGTTAGACATCCCCATCATTACTTTATGCAGTAGATGGATTTGATACAAACATGATGTTAGGGCAGAATCCTGGAGTTTCATGTACTCTCTATGACGAGTTACAGCATTACATATGTGTCCGCTCACGTGTCGCATCGTTTCCGCCTGTTTTTAGCTTCAGGATATATTTATACATTCCTGAAAATCGGAGATGAACTTTTGTATTTGGATTAGAAAGCTGTCAGCTCTACAATGTGAGTAATGATGTTTTCTTTACTCATTCAGGAAAGGAAAGAGAAGGAACAAAAACTTCAGAAAGAGAAGCAGGAGAAAGAGTTGGAAGAATGGCAGAGACATGTAATAGAAGAGAAGAGTAAAGAGAGATACCAAGAATGGCTGAGGAAGAAAAACGAGGAGGAGCAGAAAAGGAAGAGGAGGCAAAAGGTGTGTATCATGTGATTCTCAATTGCAGACTTCAAATATTGGGGTGCCAGCTAAGTTCAAAGCTGATCATTGTGGGTGCCGGATGTGGGAAAACCATCATTCTCCTACTGATCACCTTTCCTGTGGTTCTTTCATTTTGAAGAGGTTTCCACTTGCATTTCTACTTGTCTGGTTTCCAGAATGTTAGTTCACATACATGGGAACAATTACCCGTCACTAGTTCCCTCCCCCCCAAATTAATTTCTTGCTGAGCAGGTAGTGCTGTCTCATGAGGAAAGAACCTTAAGCTCTAATTAAAATGTAATTTTCAATGTGGTGAGTGCAGTAGCCCTTCCGGAAGATCCATCTTTTTATTTTTTATGTACTTTTCCCTTTCACCATTTTGCGGGTGCAGCACATTCCTGTAGCAATGAATTACAGTCCCTCCTGGAAATGGAGAGGATATTAATAAGTTCCATGACCACATTCATGGAGCGTTTGTAACAGGGCAAATAAAAGTGTGCACGGAGGTATAAGGCCTGGAGGGAGATTGCAGAGCAGCCTGCATGTTAATGAACTGTGCAATGATCGGAAACAGACCTGACCCTGCAGAATGCAGAGAATCCACCTCGCTCTCGCTAGCTGGGAAGCGTCCATCACAGGCCTTACCTGGTGCCACTGGCTGGATCATCCAGCGCTCTGAATGAGGTGTACAACATGTCGGCTGCTTTGTTTCACGCTCCATTACGCAGCAGATCTTTATGCAGAGTCTGCAGGGGAAACCTGGAATTGGTATCTGATCTGTTTCTGTGTAGGATGAAGAAGACAAACATTTTACTGTCCAAAAAGAGAAGAAGGAGAAGTCAGAGCAGATGTTCAAGGAATGGTTGGAACAGGCGAAAAACAAATCACGTCCAACACTGAACAGCTATGGATTTGTCAATGGGAAATTAACAGGTGTGTACCCGACAGTACATACAATATGGCACCTTAAGTCTGATGTGAGTGGACGGCGTAGAGCTGAGTCAACACATGGTGCCAATGGTGCATTCATTCTCTGTGATGAGATGGCAAGACAAGCTCTTGGATTTTTTGCAGTCCCATAGAGAATGAATGGTGCAGCTCAACCACCACCGTATTTTGACGGAGCAATTCAGAGTCAAGTTTTTGGAATAGTCCCAGTGGTCGGACCTCCAATGATTTGCATATTCTCATCTATCTTGTAAAGAGGTGATGACTGTAATGTTGGAAATAATCCTTTTTAAAGCGTTCCATGTTATAGGAACTTTATGGCTAGATTTGAGAAGCTGCATATCAGTGGACATTGGATGTCTACAGCGCATACAGTTAGGTCCATATATATTTGGACAGGGACAACATTTTTCTAATTTTGGTTGTAGACATTGCCACAATGAATTTTAAACAAAACAATTCAGATGCAGTTGAAGTTCTGACTTTCAGCTTTCATTTGAGGGTATCCACATTAAAATTGGATGAAGGGTTTAGGAGTTTCAGCTCCTTAACATGTGCCACACTGTTTTTAAAGGGACCAAAAGTAATTGGACAGATTAAATAATTGTAAATAAAATGTTCATTTCTAGTACTTGGTTGAAAACCCTTTGTTGGCAATGGCTGCCTGAAGTCTTGAACTCATGGACATCACCAGACGCTGTGTTTCCTCCTTTTTGATGCTCTGCCAGGCCTTCACTGCGGTGGTTTTCAGTTGCTGTTTGTTTGTGGGCCTTTCTGTCTGAAGTTTAATCTTTAACAAGTGAAATGCATGCTCAATTGGGTTGAGATCAGGTGACCTACTTGGCCATTCAAGAATTTTTCATTTCTTTGCTTTAATAAACTCCTGGGTTGCTTTGGCTTTATGTTTTGGGTCATTGTCCATCTGTATTATGAAGCGACGACCAATCAGTTTGGCTGGATCTGAGCACACAGTATGGCTGTGAATACCTCAGAATTCATTAGGCTGCTTCTGTCCTGTGCCACATCATCAATAAACACTAGTGACCCAGTGTCACTGGCAGCCATGCATGCCCAAGCCATCACACTGCCTCCGCCGTGTTTTACAGATGATGTGGTATGCTTTGGATCATGAGCTGTACCATAGCTTCGCCATACTTTTCTCTTTTCATCATTCTGGTAGAGGTTGATCTTGGTTTCATCTGTCCAATGAATGTTCTTCCAGAACTGTGCTGGCTTTTTTAGATGTTTTTTAGCAAAGTCCAGTCTAGCCTTTTTATTCTTGATGCTTATGAGTGGCTTGCACTGTGCGGTGAACCCTCTGTATTTACTTTCATGCAGTCTTCTCTTTATGGTAGATTTGGATGTTGATACGCCTACCTCCTGGAGAGTGTTGTTCACTTGGTTGGCTGTTGTGAAGGGGTTTCTCTTCACCATGGAGATTATTCTGCGATCATCCACCACTGTTGTCTTCCGTGGGCGCCCAGGTCTTTTTGCATTGATTAGTTCACCAGTGCTTTCTTTCTTTCTCAGGATGTACCAAACTGTAGATTTTGCCACTCCTAATGTTGTAGCAATTTCTCGGATGGGTTTCTTTCTGTTTTTGCAGCTTAAGGATGGCTTGTTTCACCTGCATGGAGAGCTCCTTTGACCGCATGTTTCCTTCACAGCAAAACATTCCAAATGCAAGCACCACACCTCAAATCAACTCCAGGACTTTTATCTGCTTAATTGAGAATGACATAACGAAGGGGGATTGTCCACACCTGTCCATGAAATAGCCTTGGAGTCAATTGTCCAATTTCTTTTGGTCCCTTTAAAAACAGGGTGGCACATGTTAAGTAGCTGAAACTCCTAAACCCTTCATCCAATTTTAATGTGGATACCCTCAAATGAAAGCTGAAAGTCTGTACTTCAACTGCATCTGAATTGTTTTGTTTAAAATTCATTGTGGTAATGTCTAGAACCAAAATAAAAAAAATGTTGTCTCTGTCCAAATATATATGGACTGTGAGGTAGCGCTGTCATTCAAGTAGGGGATACTCGCTCAGCAGCCACAAAATCAGATCCGGCACAGATTTTCCATAAAGACATAACAGTCCATGTGGTTTATTCAGCAGCATAAACCCATAACAGCAACATAAAGTTCACTTAACAGCATAGCGTTCGTGACAGAGTTCAGCTCTGTTACTCTGTAGTCATACAGGTTATGCATACACAGGCTTTCTAGCCTCGGTTATCTCAACCACGTCAGGGTCACTCATGGTTCCTTCACCATCATGCGGCAGACGTCCATTCCCTCCAGGGAATTACCAGGCACGTGCCGCCATTACACACAGCGTTCAATTGCTGTCAGAAGGCAGCCCCATCTCACTCAGACGGGACCTTCCACACTGGACCAACCAGGTCCCAACATTCACCCCCATGTGACCTACCCTGGCCTCATTATATGGTCCATAGCCACACCCACCGGGTCACATGACTCTGACCTCATCACAGGTCCTTCAAGCCTTTACACACTCTTTACAATAGTGCTTTAAACACACCCCCTGGGTGGGTTTGTAGGTAACCAGGCCTGCCCATCTCTCTAGTTACCTGGAGACTTCTCCCTTACACATTGAAACAACACCTCAGCAGTATCCCTGCTGATCAACACATAAGTCTCCATCCCAAAGCCACCCACTTTGAGATACATAACGGCCATTCAGTATTCTGCCATTCATCCTTTCTCCTGGGACATCCACACAGCGCCCCCTAGCGGACTCAGTGGTTACTACACCACAGGACCTAACTGTATTTGCTTTAATATCACTTGGACATGCCATCCCTTCGCTATCTGTGGAATCCAGATTGCTAGATGCATCCCCGATCCTAGAACAGAAGGGGCAGCAGCTCCGGGAACTGCATCATGGCCTCATTCATTTGATTTGAGATGTGCTGAAGTTCCTTACATGGCTGTCGGCTGTGAGCACCATCGTGTCAGAAAAATACCGAAAAGGCTGTGTTGGTCTCCTTTCAGGATCAGGAAGGGTCCCAGTTGGTTCCTACGTCTAACCCATTCATTCTTTTTGTAAAGAATTAGGAACTTTGTTGAAAACCTGAGTTCAAATAGCCCTGTTTTTATAGAAACAATCAGACTAATCTTCATCTATCTTAATCTAGTCATTCTGCTGGCTCTGTATTTGCTTCTACATGCATGTGATCACCTAAAGGGGTTGTCCACTTTCAGAAAATTCCAGTTCCCAGGTGCCATTTGTTACAATAAAACAACTTAAAGAAGCAGGTCCACTGCGGAGTCTCTGCCGTTGCTCCCGGTGAGTGATATTGATGTCAGTGCTGCAGCCAATCAGTGAGCTCGGCAGCTCTTTTCATGAAAATCACATGCAGGCATCGGGACTTTGAGAAAAAGGACAACACCTTTGAGGGACACCACTTACATGTGGCTTTTAAAATGTGACAGATCTTTATCTCAAGTGAAGGTTCCCAGTAATCGTCCACATGTAGAAGGTGCAGCGAGTGAATGATGGCAGATACAATTCATCAATGAACGAACAAAACATATTTTGTCTTTAGTACATCTGATTGCATGAGTAGGACTTCATGGTTGGTGATGGAAACAGGAGAACAAGGAGCGATCTCCCGACCAGCCGTAGTTACGAGAAGCCTACCATTATCTCCCACGTTACCCACTTGCTTTTATTGCCGCTTGGCGCTCATTTTACCCATTTATCTTCCCATGTAAAACAACCTTTATATACTGTAATAAGGAGGAGGACAACGTATAATTAATATTCTATTGTTTTGTTGATGCAGTGAATGTATGTATATATAGTTTTCTTATAATATGTTTCCTTTTTTTTTTTTTTACAAGCCTAAAACAAATGAACAATGATTTTTCCATGTAAAGTTTTACAGGCTATAGTGTTTTATGCATGGTAAATACATTTACTGGCTTTCTGGAGTGGAGGCAGGCTAGGCATGCTTTTCATACCTTTGTTGGAAGCTCATAAAGTGCTGACAGTTTCCATTGGCGTCTCGAACACCCCCTAGCCCTGTGCATAACATATGCCAGAGCTTACAGTACAGTCAGGTCTGCTGTGAAGTGTTTGGTGCCGCGTCCTCGTGGGTGAGAAGCCCTGACATTGTGAGCTTCACACATTCCTGCTGTCAACCACTGTCCAGGCCGGGGTACTCCAGGATGGCCATTAGTCAATGTGGGGCCAGCTACTCACTCTCCGTGGGCTCTGTGTTTGGCTCTTGCTACGACATGTATATTTGTCACACTTGTACTCCTGGTTGGCAGATAGATAACCTTCATGGTTCGTTGAAAGACAGAGAAAGACAATCTAAATAAATCGTACAGATGAGGCTTACCAATGATTCCTTGCCAAACAATAGCTTATGTGTAAGAAGAGAGAACTGATGAGGATTACACATGATTGTTTGCAGATTAAGGCTGTGCATATTTTTCCATCTCTGACCTTCCTGGCGCATGTGTAGTTTTACACATCCTGAGCAGAAAACAAGGTGGCAATACTTCATTAACTCCTCAGAACAAGTTGTTGGCACTTTCTCACAGACCTGCATGAATTAGGATTGCAGCACGAGGTGGCACCAAACCCAGGGTGCTCCGCTAAAGAGTCCTTGAAAGCACCACTCCAGCATTATTTTTTTTTTTTTTTTACAGCACCGCCAGATTGGTGCTTTAAATGTAAATACCCTGCCCCATGTCTCATACTCATCTGCCGCCTCCGTCATCCCATTTCCAGCTTCGCTCCCGTCTGTCTGCAGTAAAGTCATCTGCCGGCTGCTCCAGTGTTTCAAGGAGGGCACCAAAGGTCACTATTCAATACATCTCTGAGAGCCTCATTCTGGCCTTGTTCTGGCTCTCATAGACTTGCATTGACAGCTTGTGACGTAACGTCTGACTTCTGGCCGGTCAGAAGTTACAGGCACAAGATTGTGCCGCAGGATCGGAGCGGCGACGGTTAAAGGTGAAGCTGCCAGAAGGTGACTATAAGAACGGTGGCAGGAGGCTTACGTTTAAAGAACCACTCTAGCCCTGAAAAAAGCCAAAATGACGGAGTGGTGCTATAAACCCCTTAACAACCCGGGAACTCTTCATTTTACTGCTTTTACATCTTTCCTTCCCTTGTTCCAAGAGCCAAAGCATTTTTTTTTTCCGTTGACCTAGCTGTTGTCCGAGTGCTTTTTTTTTTTCGCAGGATGAGTTTGTAGTTTTGAATGGCACCATGCATTTAAAAAGAGAAAAGTGTACCTTTGTGGGAAAAAAGTGTCTCTCTTTGGGTTTTTTTTTGTACTTTGTTTCTACATCATTCATTGTGCAGTAAAAATGACCTGTCAACACGGTTCTAAGTACGATCATGGCAGTACCAAACTTGTACAGTACTTGTGCTTCTTCAGATATATTGTTTTAGATTTTTTTTTTTTTTTTTATTTTAATGGTGAAAGAAGTCTGAAATGTGTCGAAAAAAATAAAATATTTGTGATGCCATTTCTGAGACCCCCAACTTTTTCATTTTCTGTCCTTAGTGTTGTGCAAGGGGTTGTGTTTTTGTGTGCTGAACGGACCTTTTTTCAAAATAATTTTGGGGTCCATATCACATTTTGATCGCTTTTTATTGAATTTTTTGTATGAAGTGCAGCAACCGGAAAGCAGAATTTTTTTATAAACTTTTTTTTTTTTTCTTGACCTCTTTGATCGCTTATACTATATACTGCAATACCGTACTATTACAATATATAGGAAAATCATGGTCTCCTATGAAGCTCAGCCTAGTGACAGGGTGTCCCAAAGCTGAAATCCCCCGAGAACAAAGGTGTCAAGTTCAGTGTTTCAATTCCAAGCAGCTCCACCACAGGGAAAATAAAGCATTGCACATTTTTTTTTTTGTTTGTCAAGTCCTCCAAAGAAGTTCTGGAATAAATTATTCTTATGTCTTTCCTTTAGGTTATTATGATGGAAGTTCTTATCCTGCTCCAGGGTTTTATAACCCCGTTCCATGGAAGCCTATTCCCATGCCACCACCACCAAAGGAGACTGTCAAACCCTCATCTGGAAAGAAGAAAAAGAGACCTATATCCCACCAGTTATACAGATCCAGCAATCACATAGTCCTAAAGCCAAAGGACAATCTTCAAGTCGGTGGAGGGATGGTTAGAAGATGACCATGATGTCTATAACATTACAGAATCTATATGAGGAGCTTGATTTAAAAACCAAAACCTACAGTATTTGAGTTGATTACTCTATGTCTGGAGAAAACCTCCCTCCTTACAAATTATTTTTTAAGGATCACGCTTACTAGTGTGAAACAGTTTTATCTCATGTTTAAAATACTTTATTTTACTACTATTAGAAAAAATAAGTCAAGTCCTTTACAGCTGATTAAGGGGAACAAGAAGCCTTTTTTTGTGGAATTGGACTTCTAATTCTTGGTAATTTATTTTACAAAGTAGATCTGTTGAGCTGCAGATGCTTTCAGCCCCAGAAGCCCTGTAAGTGTATCCACGTAGTCGTGGTAAGAAGCCACCACTCCTCACGATAAGCCTGTATTGTACAATACTCTTCCTATTTGTAGAATGTTATATAGTCTTCTATTAACGGTTTTGCAACATCCTCCAACTTTGGAATTAATGGGCAATTACCATTTAAAGTGCAAATAAAAGGTTATTCTCATCATTGAAAAAATAGTTAAAATTGCAAAGCATTTGTGAAATCAAACAACATTTTAGCTTTTTAAGAATTTTCTCTTTAGCTGATTTTATCCGCAGTGGCCGGTCTCTTAGGCTAAGGTGCACCGCCCGTAAATTCTCTTTCCCATATAGCGCTGATCTGTATCCGGCCACCTTCGGTGCTCCTCCAGTGCTGTAGAGGCATTCAGATTTGGTTTTTTCGCAGTTTGGGATAGTGAAGCGACTATGCCTCTAGTCTGGACTGTCAATCAGGAGCGCACCTCCCCCTTCAAGCAAGGGGACCAGGGAGTGCTGTGCTTATGAAGACAAGATGAAAATAACCCTTTAACCATCACCTACTTTGGCGAAAAAAAATACCCATGAGTTTTCATCTAATGTAAAACTAAAATTGAACAGCCCTTAGCTACAATTGTATATCTAAAAGGAATTGCCAACAACCAGCTTATAAATACCATTTTACAGGAGGGATTAAACTGATATTTCATGTGACATTTATTGTTGGTCAGAAAATGTAACATTTTCTAAAGTAGCTAATGTAGTCTGACATTTCTCTAATTGGTAAGAATGCTGGAGGAGATTAACCTAGTGGTGGTAATAAGTCTGGGTATTGTACTGTGATATGGAGGTGAACCCATGATGATATGAGGGGTTAGGAGAGTGGATTGGAAATAAATATAATAGTTGGAACTTTGGGGTTTAGCTATGGTGTAGTTACTGTAGGTACTTTGCAGCAATTATCTTCGGAATAGGATCTATAACTTCTAGGGAGAACTTCCACATTCACCCATGAAAGTAAGCTGATAACCGTACTCCATGGAAGCGGATGTTTAGAATGTGGTGTAAGCGGTAGTGCCAAGATTTAACTACCCCTTTAGGGTGGTTTCACATTAGCGCTTTTTAAGCGCACGCACGGCCGGGGTAGCTCCGCCCCCGAGCCGGCTCTCTGCCCGGCGTGCCCGCCCCTTGCTTGTAGCGCCGCCTCCTAGCGCACAGCGCCGCCTGCGATCGGCGCACCCTATCTTTAGCATAGGGTGCGCAGATCGTGCGCAGGCCGTGCGCTAGTTGCGCTTTGACCTGCGCTGCGCACTTTTGACGGTGCGCCGTGCGCGCCAAAATCCGAAAAGTTTGATTTTGGCGCGCACGGCGCACCGTCAAAAGTGCGCAGCGCAGGTCAAAGCGCAACTAGCGCACGGCCTGCGCACGATCTGCGCACCCTATGCTAAAGATAGGGTGCGCCGATCGCAGGCGGCGCTGTGCGCTAGGAGGCGGCGCTACAAGCAAGGGGCGGGCACGCCGGGCAGAGAGCCGGCTCGGGGGCGGAGCTACCCCCGGCCGTGCGTGCGCTTAAAAAGCGCTAATGTGAAACCACCCTAACACAATTTATTTTCATTTAAAGAGGTAGGGCAGGATTATTTTTTTTTTTTTTAATGATTTTCTTCCAAACACAGTGCTAACCAGTCTATTGATAATGCATGATATTACAACTGGTCTCCATTCACTTCAGTGCAGCAGAGCAGCAATACTAAATGCAACCGATGGACTGTTGTGGCACAGCCATATTTTCATACATTCAGTTTAACAGTTTACAGCATCTCTAGGAATAAACGATTATTGTGTAGGCAATGGGTCCCCGGGAAGAAGAGGTTAGTGCATGGGGAAAGGGTCCCTGGGAAGAAGCGGTTAGTGTGTGTAGGGAGAGGATTCTAGGGAAGAAGAGGTTAGTGCGTAGAGAGAGGATTCCCGGGAAGAAGCGGTTAGTGCGTATGGAAAGGGTTGTTGGGAATAAGCTTTTAGGCCGTAGGGAAAGGGTCCCCGGGAAGAAGTGGTTAGTGGCTAGGGACAGGGTCCCTGGGAAGAACTGGTTAGTGCGTAGGGACAGGGTCCCCGGGAAGAAGCGGTTAGTGTGTGTAGGGAGAGGATTCTAGGGAAGAAGCGGTTAGTGCGTAGTGAGAGGATTCCTGGGAAGAAGCTGTTCGTGCATATGGAAAGCGTTGTTGGGAATAAGCTTTTAGTTCGTAGGGACAGGGTCCCCGGGAAGAAGCAGTTAGTGCGTAGGTTACAGGGTCCCCGGGAAGAAGCGGTTAGTGCGTAGGGAAAGGATCCCCGGGAAGAAGCGGTTAGTGCGTAGGGAAAGGATCCCCGGGAAGAAGCGGTTAGTGCGTAGGGAAAGGGTCCCCGGGAAGAAGTTGTTAGTGCGTAGGGAAAGGGTCCCCGGGAAGAAGCTGTTAGTGCGTAGGGAAAGGGTCCCCGGGAAGAAGCGGTTAGTGCGTAGGGAAAGGGTCCCCGGGAAGAAGCGGTTAGTGCGTAGGGAAAGGGTCCCCGGGAAGGAGCGGTTAGTGCGTAGGGAAAGGGTCCCCGGGAAGGAGCGGTTAGTGCGTAGGGAAAGGGTCCCCGGGAAGAAGCAGTTAGTGCATAGAGAAAGTGTAGTGGTCCATTCTGACTCTAAAGCCAAAGTAGCAGAAGCACCTACTGAAATTCCTGAATGACTTTGTAAGGCAGCGCTCACTGAGTGCATTGGGAAACGCCCGCTTGGCAGCGCTATAACATACGGGAAGACTCAATTTCCTTAAAAGTTCTTCTGGGTTTATTGCTCCATATCCCCATCAGCACAAACACAGAGTAGTCAGCCTCTAGGTCCGGCAACATAAAATAATGTCCATTAACAGGGCTTTGCTCCCTCTGAGCCTGTTCACACACAGGCCAGGGCAATGTCCGTTAAACACTCAGTTCCATAGGACAGTACAGTCTCTTACTGACCGAGGTCAGTGCCACTCATGGTTGTCCGACTGTCCACCCTGGAGGTATCTCACAGACCTCGTTCCTCTGGTTCAGGAAAGCCAGCACTGCTTCCCCAGGCTGTGCAATATCCAGCAAGCAGGGTTGGCCTGGAGCCACACACACAGGAGGCCTTCTACCTCCCAGGTTACAGACAACTCTAGTGTCCCACCTGGACACATGGAAGTCTGTGCACAATCCAGACTCCCAACACTCTCATGTGCTAAACACACCTTCATTATGTAGGCTGTAACCCCACCCCAAGATGAGGTATGGATCACATGGCTGGTCACCTGGTCATGACCTCACGGCAGGTCCTGAAAATACCTGCAGGTCCTGAAGGAAAAAAGGGGTACAGCCAGCACTCTTACCCAAAGGTGAGGTAATATGGGTAGCCTCACCCTCCCATCTCTCATAGCTACCCGCAACACGGGCCCAGGTGCACTAACCGTTATATTAGTGCTCACGTGCACTAATAATAAAACACTCCGGGTTGCATCTCAGGGAGCATCCATCTCTGTGACATATATTGGCTATTCACAACCCTGCCAGTCACTGTTTCTGCATCACCACAGATGGAACGCCTGTATGCATGACCTGGGGAGCCCACATAACGCCCCCTAGCTGTCACGGGGGTCACTGCATTACAACTTGTAGAAAGTTGTGAATTTACTGGGATTGTGTATTTATAAATGTAAGAATATCTGGACAACCTCATCTCTAAGGCCTGTTTCACACTTCCGTTTTTGACCATCAGTCAAAATCCGCCATTTTGCAAAAAAAAAACGGATCCACCATTTTTTTTTTTGGCGGATCCGTTTTTTTCCCCATTGATTTGCATTACCTGCGGATCTTGACAGATGGCCATCCGTTTGATCCGTTTTTTTGCGGATCCGCCAAATTTTTTGCGTCCGCCGACATGCCCGGACGGACCATGCAACGTTTTTTTTTTGCTGCAGGATCCGCATTTTATAGTGTGCATGCCTGGAGGAATGAAGTCAGCCGGAAATTTAACCCTGAAACCATTTCTGGTGGACAGAAAAATCTCTCTCTCTTTCTCTCTCTCTTTTCTTTAAAATTCTTCATTCATCGGATCCGTTAAAAATATGGTCCGGTGTCATCCGTTGACATCAGTTTGGCAACAGATCCGCTTTCCGCTATTTTGGCGGATTTTAACTGACACAAAAAAACTGAAGTGTGAAACAGGCCTAAGACTGGAGCCATTTAGACAACACAGGTCACACGTTTTCTCATAGAGGACTCCAATCTTTGAGTCTGAATAGAGAGTGGCTCTTTATGAGCCGCTCTCATTCTAGTGAAATCCAGCTGCCCTTGTATTACATTGACATCCATTCATCTGAATAGTTGCCATTGAACACCGCATTTTTTTCGGCAGCGGTAGCTACAAGAAGAATACCCGGGCTGATGTGGCTTCTCCTTTCAGAATTAGCAGTTTGTTAGGGATGCTGGGAGTGGAACTGACCACCTTATTTAAAAAATGCTTGGTCTCCGAGACCGTTAATGGAAAGCAAACCTCTTTTAATAAATGGGCATATATATATAAAATTACAGACTGTGCTTTTATCAACATTTGTGAAGACCCCTTTAACCCCTTCACCCCCAAGGGTGGTTTGCACGTTCATGACCGGGCCAATTTTTACAATTCTGACCACTGTCCCTTTATGAGGTCATAACTCTGGAACGCTTCTATGGATCCCAGTGATTCTGACATTGTTTTCTCGTGACATATTGTACTTCATGATAGTGGTAAAATTTTATTCAAATAACTTGCGTTTATTTGTGAAAAAAATGGAAATTTGGAGAAAATTTTGAAAATTTCGCAATTTTCCAACTTTGAATTTTTATGCCCTTAAATCAAAGAGATACGGCACACAAAAAACTTGATAAGTAACATTTCCCACATGTTTACTTTACATCAGCACAATTTTGGAACCAAAATTTTTTTTGTTAGGAAGTTATTAGGGTTAAAAATTGACCAGCGATTTCTCATTTTTGCAACACCATTTTATTTTTACGGACCACATCACATTTAAAGCCACTTTGAGGAGTCTATATGATAGAAAATAGCCAAAAGTGACACCATTCTAAAAACTGCACCCCTTAAGGTGCTCAAAACCACATTCAAGAAGTTTATTAACCCTTTAGGTGCGTCACAGGAATTTTTGAATATTTAAAAAAAAAAAAAATGAATATCTAACTTTTTTTCACAAAAAAAATACTTCAGGTTCAATTTTTTTTTTTTTACCAAGGGTAACAGGACAAATTGGACTGCAAAAGTTATTGTGCAATTTGTCCTGAGTACGCTGATACCTGATATGTTGGGGGGAACCACTGTTTCGGTGCATGGCAGAGCTCAGAAGGGAAGGAGCGCCGTTTGACTTTTTCAATGCAAAATTGGCTGGAATTCAGATCGGATGCCATGTCACGTTTGGAGAGCCCCTCATGTACCTAAACAGTGGAAACCCCCCACAAGTTACCCCATTTTGGAAACTAGACCCCCCAAGGAACTTATCTAGATATGTGGTGAGAACTTGGAACCCACAAGGGCTTCACAGAAGTTTATAACGTACAGCGGTACAATTAAAAAATCATATTTTTTCCACAAAAATGTTCTTTTCACCCCCAATTTTTATTTTCCCAAGGGTAACAGGACCCTAAAAGTTATTGTGCCATTTGTCCTGAGTACGCTGATACCCCACATGTGGGGGTAAACCACTATTTGGGCGCATGGCAGAGCTCGGAAGGGAAGCAGCACCATTTGACGTTTTTGGCTGGAATTGAGATCTGACACCATGTCGCGTTTGGAAAGCCCCTGATGTACCAAAACAGTGGAAACCTCCCACAAATGACACCATTTTGGAAACTAGACCCCCCAAGGAACTTATCCAGATGTGTGGTGAGAACTTTGAACCCCCAAGGGCTTCATAGAAGTTTATAACATACAGCCGTACAATTAAAAAATCATATTTTTTCCACAAAAATGATCTTTTCACCCTCAATTCTTATTTTTCCAAGGGTAACAGGGCCCTAAAAGGTATTGTGCAATTTGTCCTGAGTACGCTGATACCCCACATGTGGGGGTAAACCACTATTTGGGCGCATGGCAGAGCTCGGAAGGGAAGCAGCACCATTTGACGTTTTTGGCTGGAATTGAGATCTGACATCATGTCGCGTTTGGAAAGACCCTGATGTACCAAAACAGTGGAAACCCCCCACAAATGACACCATTTTAGAAACTAGACCCCCAAGGAACTTACCTAGATGTGTGGTGAGCACTTTGACCCCTCCAGTACTTCACAGAAGTTTATAACGCCCGGGCGTGAAAATAAAAAATTCGTATTTTTTCCACAGACATGATCTTTTAGTCACCAATTTTTTTATTTTCCCAAGGGTACCAGGAGAAATTGGACCCCAAAAGTTGTTGTCCAATTTGTCCTGAGTACGCTTACACCCCATTTGTGGGAGAAAACTACTGTATGGGCACACGTCGGGGCTCGGAATGGAAGTAGTGACGTTTTGGAATGCAGACTTTGATGGAATGGTCTGCGGGTGTCATGTGCGTTTGGAGAGCCCCTAATCTACCTAAACTATTGAAACTCCCCACAAGTGACCCCATTTTGGACACTAGACCCCCCATGGAACTTATCTAGATGTGTGGTGAGCACTTTGAACCCCCAAGTGCTTCACAGAAGTTTATTACGCCCGGGCGTGAAAATAAAAAAAAATCATTTTTTTTCCTCAAAAATGATATTTTTGCCCCCAATTTTCCTAACGGTAACAGGAGAAATTGGACCCCAAAAGTTGTTTTGCAATTTGTCCTGAGTAGGCTGATACCCTACATGTGGGGGTAAAACACTGTTTGGGCGCATGGCAGAGCTTGGAAGGGAAGGAGCACCATTTGACTTTTTCACCTCAGAATTGGCTGGAATTGAGATCAGACGCCATGATGCATTTGGAGAGCACCTGATGTGCCCAAACAGTGGAAACCCCCAATTCTAACTCCAACCCTAACACCAACACACCCCTAGCCCTAACCCTAGCCCTAACCCTAATGGGAAAATGGAAATAAATACATTTTCTTTTAATTTTATTATTTTTCCCTTACTAAGGGGGTGATAAAGGGGGGTTTGATTTACTATTTATGGCGGTATTTATTTTTGGCGGCTGTCACACGCTAAAAGACGCTTTTTATTGTAAAAATAGTTTTTGCATCACCACATATTGAGAGCTATAATTTTTCCGTATTTTGACTCACTGAGTCATATGAGGTCTTATTTTTTGCGGGACGAGTTGACGTTTTTATTGGTACCATTTTCGGGCACGTGACATTTTTTGATCGCTTTTTATTCCGATTTTTGGGACGCAGAATTTACAAAAACCAGCGTTTCATGAATTTCTTTTGGGGGGTGCGTTTACACCGTTCCGCGTGCGGTAAAATTGATAAAGCGCTTTTATTCTTCGGGTCAGTACGGTTACAGCGATACCTCATTTATGTTGTTTTTTTATGTTTTGTCGGTTTTATGCAATGAAAACTATTTTATATAAAAAATAATTTTGTATCGCTTTATTCTGCAAGCTATAACTTTTATTTTTTCGCTGACGATGCTGTATGGCGGCTCGTTTTTTGCGGGACAAGATGACGTTTTCAGTGATACCATGGCTATTTATATGCATCTTTTTGATCGTTCGTTATTGCACTTTTTGTTTGGCGGTATGATAATAAATCATCATTTTTTGCTTCGTTTTTTATTTTTATTTTTTAAGGGGTTTACTAAAGGGGTTAACTAATGGGAAAGTTTTATAGGGCAGGTCATTACGGACGCGGCGATACCTAATATGTGTACTTTTATTGGTTTTTTTTTTTTAATTTAAAAAAATGGATTTATTGGGGGAATATATATATTTTTTTTCTAATTTATTTGGCGATTTTTTTTTTTAAATTATTTTAACACTTTTTTTTTTTAACTTTATTACATAGTCCCAGGTGGGACATCACTGTCCTGTGACAGATTGCTGATCTGTCACATCACAGATCACTGTGACAGATCAGCAATCTGTCACAGGCAGTTCTGCAGACTTCATCATGCCTGCGCTTTGCAGGCACTGAGGAAGTCAGCTCCCTACAGGCCCCCGTCGCCATCTTGGATTCGGGGGCCTGTAGGGAAAGAGACCACCGCAGCAGCGCTGCACATTGCGCTGCCGTGGGGGGCTCAGGGAAGCACGGAGGGAGCCCCTTCCCTGCCGTTGCTTCCCTTTAACCCCCGGTACACCGCAATCATGTTTGATCGCGGTGTGCAAGGGGCTAACGTGTCGGGGCGGTATGTGACCGCCCCTGACATAGTGCCGGGTGTCAGCTTGATAATCAGCTGACACCCGGCCGCGATCATCGGCGCTCCCCACCTGGGCGCCGCTGATCACGGTAGACGTACTATCCCGTCCATGGGCATAGATTTATTTGAATTTTTTTGAAAAAATATTTTTGTACTCTGAATTTTATTTGATTTTTTTTGTAAGTTGTTTTTTTAACTTGAAAATAAAAAAAATGTGAATTTATAATTTAACACATTTAGAACAATTTATTTTAACTCCAGGTATTAGGCACTGAAAATCATTAATTAAAAGGAAAAATCGATGGTGTATGCTGAATCGAAAAAATGAACTACTCTGCAAACATTTAAAAAAAAATTTAAAATAAGCAATAAAAATATAAAATAAAATGACGTCCAGATTTACGGATACATGATGCACTTTATTTAGCAGATTATTTTATTTTCTTTTGTCATTTTTTTTGTGCTGTGACGTTTCGTTTCCAGGCTTATTGTTCCTTCTAAAGTACATTTTGTAGAACACAGATTTATATTAAGGGAATAGAAGAATCCAGGATATCTATAAACAGAAAGATAGTGAGGAAACACTTAGCTAACCTAAATGAATTCAAGTCTCCAGGTCCAGATGAATTACACCCCAGAGTACTGAAGGAGATAGCAGAAGAAATTTTTGAACCCCTCTCCATAATCTTTGAAAATTCTTGGAGAACAGGAGAAGTGCCAGAAGACTGGAGAAGAGCAAATGTTGTTCCTATCTTCAAAAAGGGGAAGAAGGTGGACCCAGGCAACTATAGGCCGGTGAGTCTGACTTCTATACCAGGAAAGATCTTTGAACAAATTATTAAACAACATGTATGTCAATACCTGGATAAGAATGAAGTGATTAAACAGAGTCAGCATGGGTTTCTAACTAATAAGTCATGTCAGACTAACTTAATTTCCTTCTATGACGGTATCACTGATTGGGTGGATCAAGGAAATGCTGTAGATATAGTATATCTTGACTTCAGCAAAGCATTTGACAAAGTCTCTCATACAATCCTTATTGAAAAAATGACTAAGTATGGAATGGACAAGGCAACTGTTAGGTGGATTCATAACTGGCTTAGTGATCGGACCCAAAGAGTGGTCGTAAATGGCTGTACATCCAGTTGGAAGAATGTCTCAAGTGGGGTACCACAGGGCTCTGTCCTGGGCCCTGTATTGTTCAACATCTTTATCAACGATTTAGATGAAGGAATTGAGGGTAAACTGATTAAATTTGCTGATGACACAAAGCTAGGAGGGATAGCTAATACTAGAGAAGAGAGAGAGAGGATTCAAAAAGATTTAAATAAACTGGAGAAGTGGGCAGCAACTAACAGAATGGTTTTTAACAGGGAGAAATGCAAAGTACTACATCTGGGCAATAAAAATGAAAAAAGCATATATAGAATGGGAGGAATAGGGCTAAGTGACAGCACATGTGAAAAAGACTTGGGTATACTAATAGATCACAGACTGAATATGAGTCAACAGTGTGATGCAGCAGCAAAAAAGGCAAATGCAATTCTAGGATGTATTAACAGAAGCATACAGTCTAGATCACGTGAAGTCATTATTTCCCTCTACTCCTCTTTGGTCAGACCTCATCTGGAATATTGTGTCCAGTTTTGGGCACCACATTTTAAAAAAGACATCAACAAACTGGAGCAAGTTCAGAAAAGAGCGACCAGAATGGTGACCGGTCTGCAAACCCTGTCTTATGAGGAAAGGTTGCAGGATTTGGGAATGTTTAGTTTGCAAAAGAGAAGACTGAGAGGAGACTTAATAGCTGTCTACAAATATCTAAAGGGCTGTCACATTGTAGAAGGATCAACTTTATTCTCATTTGCACAAGGAAAGACTAGAAGCAATGGGATGAAACTGAATGGGAAGAGACACAGATTAGATATTAGAAAAAACTTTTTGACAGTTAGAGTGATCAATGAGTGGAACAGGCTGCCACGAGAAGTGGTGAGTTCTCCTTCAATGGAAGTCTTCAAACAGAGGCTGGACAGACATCTGACTGGGATGATTTAGCGAATCCTGCTTTGAGCAGGGGGTTGGACCAGATGGCCCAGGAGGTCCCTTCCAACTCTACGATTCTATGATTCTATGATTTGTGTATTTGCTGGAGCCGAGGACAGAGGAAATGATTTGTTTGCCTGAGGCATCACGCTGAAATTTGTATATGCAACAGGGACAAGTCAAATATTTAAATGGCCTGGTAATGTGAATTTAACTAGCAGTCGTTTCCTGCTCCCGAGAATAAATAAAGCCTCTTTAATACTTTAATATTAATCTTGATAATAAAGTAGACAAATGAAGACGTCTGACTTAAGCCTTTTTTAAATGCCGTCTGTTCATTAATGTGTGAAAGGCTCCAGGAAAAAGCAACTGTTACTGTCACTCTCTTTGTGTACAATAATCCCTTTTAATGAATACTCTATCATTTCCGGAAATGTCTCTTTAAGACATACGATATCAAATAACCCGAAGTGCTCAGATAAAACAGTTTGCAAAATCAGCCAATTTTGTACATCAGCAATCTGCTACCGGTGACTGCAGCTGCGGTGAGACTATAACTCCCAGTGTGGGTATGCTGGGAGTTGTGATTCCACCACAGTTTGCAAATCTCAGCTGTAAGGAGTGCCTGCAATTTGTCAGAGTGACAGACTGCTGATCATATGAGATTGTCGCATCTAGTGTTAGGATAGTGTCTGCATAAGTGACTGACAGCCTCTTTCCTCAGGCACTGCTTGCCCCAAATGTTCCTTCAATGAGATTTAGTATACATAGTACATGCTATACTTGAAATAAGGGATTATGTAATTTCAAAGGATATTAATATAATTTCTGGATCATTTTGGGTCTGGTTGTAAAATGTGCTTTATGATATGGTTGCATGAAATTCCAGTGGTTAACTGTTGCACGGCCAGTGAAAAATAAGCAGTACTGTGATGGGAATGGTAAGTTTAACTACTTCTGGACTGCCCAGTACGCTATAAACGTCCGGGTGGTCCATGCTTTACTCTGCACTGACATTCTAAAACCTCAATGCAGTGTAAGTAGTTTATATGAGATCAAGTTGCTGTGGGCGTGGAAAGCTGGATGTCAGACACAACCAGACTTTCCAGAGACATGATTACCATGGTTTATGCTTACCTTTGTTGAGGATGATGATTTTTATTTCTATAGCACCAACATATTCTGCAACACATTACATTATAGAGGGAACTTGTACAGACATTACAGAGTAACACATGGGCCTCTTTCACATGTCCGTGTCTCCGTGGTGACAGTTTTCACACGTACTGGAGACAAGTACTCGCGTAGACCCATTCAAATGAATGGGTCTGTGCACATGTCAGTGTGTTTCCACTGACCATGTGTCTGTGGATAAAACACGCTGACATGTCCGTTTTTTTGCCATCACCACGGACGGCAAAACGTGCCGCACACGGAGAACACACATTGATGTCCTCCGTGTGCAAGGATGACCGCCGGGAAAGAAGCGCTACTGTAAAGCGCTGTTCCCCTGTGGGAGGTGCTGAACGTGGCCCTTATTCTCCCCTGCTCTGCCAGCGATCGGCACGAGCAGAGGAGAATGAATGAATTAAAAACCCAACGTGGGTTCCCCCTATGTTTTTAACCAACCCGGCAAAACTCACAGGTGCAGGCTGCTATTCTCAGGCTTGTAAGGGGCCATGGATATGGGCCCCCCAGCCTAAAAACAGGAGCACGCAGCTGCCCAGAAAAGGTGCATCTATTAGATGCGCCAATTCTGGAGCTTTGCCCGCCTCTTCCCACTTGCAATGTAGTGGTGGCAAGTGAGGTTAATCTTTGTGGGGTTAATTACTATTACTCCCCACAACATGCCCACTGTCTTGGGTTCATACTTGACTCCAAACTTTCATTTGCCCCCCACATCCGATCACTGGCTTGCTCGTGTTATCTGCACCTCAAAAATATTTCTAGAATTCGACCTTTTCTTACTTTTAATTCCGCAAAAACTCTTACTGTTTCTCTTATTCATTCTCGTCTAGACTATTGTAACTCTGTTCTAATCGGTCTCCCTCTTACCAAACTCTCCCCCCTCCAATCTGTCTTGAATGCTGCAGCCAGGATCATATTCCTCGCCAATCGTTACACCGATGCCTCTACCTTGTGCCAGTCATTACACTGGCTACCCATCCACTCCACAATCCAGTACAAACTTATTACCCTCATCCACAAAGCACTCCATGGCTCAGCACCACCCTACATCTCCCTCGTCTCAGTCTACCACCCTACCTATGCCCTCTGTTCTGCTGATGACCTGAGTTTAGCATCCTCAATAATCAGAACCTCCCACTCCCGTCTCCAAGACTATACACGTGCTGTGCCAATTCTTTGGAATGCACTTCCCAGGTCAATATGATTGGTCCCCAATCCCTACAATTTTAAGCGTGCCCTGAAAACGCATTTATTCAAACTGGCCTACCGCCTCAACACATTACTTTTAACTAGGAAAAAGAAACAACATCTGATCAGTGTTTTCTGCAAAGAATATACATTGCAAAAACCACCAAAAATGACATCACCACAGTGGCCTTGTAGTAGCACCTGGTGGCCTAAAATTTCACCTTTAGTGGCCTTGTAGTAGCACCTAGTGGCCTTAAACATCATCACAGTGGCCTTGTAGTAGCATCTAGTGGCCTTAGACATCACCACAGTGGCCTTGTAGCACTTAGAGGCCTAAGACATCACCACAGTGGCCTTGTAGTAGCACCTAGTGGCCTTAAACGTCACCTTAGTGAATTTCTTCATGTGACTGATCAGTATTGTGAGAGCTTTGGTGAAGTTCTCTTCCTAACAATGGAGTGACTACTTATTCCATGTTTCTATACCATTGCACTTAAGCATGAATCAAGCTAGTGACTGTTACAGCCTGGAGGCTACTGTGAAAGCCTTACTCAAAGTAAAGACGCTGGCATGGCACAGATCCACATTACTTTGACAAATGGAAAAGCTACTTAAACCCTGTAATGATAATTAAATAGCTGTGTTCTCTGTGGTGCAACTGAGAGTTGATTAAGGTGCCAATTTCTGTAACGATTCTGTAGAGGTCTTCTCAAGGTCATGTTAGAAAATGACTTCCTAAGGCTACTTTCAAACTTGCGTTATGAGGCACAGCGCCGGTCAGCTCCACCCCCAGCCGCGCCTCCTCCGGTCAGCTCCTCCTATGGGCGCATGATGCTGCATACGACCGGCGTACCCTATATTTAGCGTTGGGTGCGCTGGTATGTTTTTGCCGGCGCATGTACCCTTTTTGCGCTGCGCCAAGCACACAAAAATGCAACATGGCACACGGCGCAGCGCCAAAAGGGCGCATGCGCCAGCAAAAACATACCAGTTCACGGCCAGAGTACCCAACACTAAATATAGGGTACGCCGGTCGCATGCAGCGTCATGCGCCCATAGGAGGAGCTGACCGGAGGAGGCGCGGCTGAGGGCAGAGCTTAGCAGCGGTCCTGCGCTGCGCCTCATAACGCAAGTCTGAAAGTAGCCTAAGATCCTGACTGACAACTACTATGCTATTAGGATGCAGCTGCACGTTGCTGGTGACCGCACGTCCGAAGCTTCTCACAACTGCGGGGGCCAATGGCTGCACAAAATTGTGTGCCAATAGGCTATCATCATAGGTGGACTTTAGGCTGCATGTGATCAGCCACTGCATATGGCCGCACCCTAAGGCGGTGTTCACACGTCTGTTTTTTATGGTCCGTCCGTGATGCATGGAGGGGCTGATGATCTCCTAACCCAAACTGCGCAGTCTCATAGGTGTACATGTGGTTGCTGAGTTGGGGTCAGGAGATAAGAGGCTGGTCCATGCTCAGACCATTGCACATGGATTTATGAATGAGAGAAAACTGAGCAGAGCTACAAAAAAAACGACTATAAGTCCAGAGTAAAGTCAAAAAGTTTTTATTTTAATTAAGACACATCCAGATACAAATGGGGGGGAGTGGGCAATAAAGTGCGAAACCGCACACCGCATGGATAAAAAAGGATTGCTGTACAACCAGAACCTATGCAGTAACAAGACATACATAAAGTTACTAAATTTTATTCGGACTCCCATGACAGCACCACGAGAGAGGGGATCCGCCCTATAGGAACAGGAAACCTACAGATACAAAAAGGGCGGCACCTCTCCCACGCATCAGTTGGTTTCCTGTTCCTGAGGGGACGGGATCCTACAGAAGAATTGGATCCCAGGCCGGCCAGCCGACACCGGTAGCGAGGGGGTCTCCTACCTCGGCCTGGTTCGGATCTCCTGGAAGGCGCCACGGTGGCCCAGGATGGGTGTCACGGCGGTGGCGTGGACAGCAGGGAGCGGCGTCCGGAGGATGTCCGTCTCCGGAATTAAGCCGCCGCCGGTAAGTATACCCCCCCCGGGGATTCCCGGCTCCGGCGGCGCAGATATGTTGGCAGCGCTGTGCAGGGGGCTGCGACCGGGCGCTGCTCCGGAGCTCCCGGGCGTCCCGCGGGGCTTCCGGCGTTTCCGGGGTAGCGGTGACGTCAGGGGGCGGGCGGAGGAGGCCCTTCCGGGTCAGCGCGCCACTGCGCATGCGCGGCGATTCCAAGATGGCGGCGCCCATCGGAAACACCGATGGCGCGGGGTCGGGCGCCAGCTGGGGTAGGGAGCTCCGTTAAGGGGGGGGAGGGGCGCGGCATGGATACTGCTGACCGGAGGAGGGGGTATTTAGGCGGGACCCAGGCAGGGTACCTTGCCTTGGCCACATTACTACATGCAGCAGTGTGCAGCAGCAGCAGCAGTGGTAATGGAAAGCGATCGAGAGCAGCAGCAGCAGCGGCAGAAGCAAGGGCAGCAGCGGCAAACATCACTGCCGCCCCTGGATGACCTTCGGCAGGTCAAACAGAAAAAGAAAGGGTCCCGTGACAGTAATGCGGGACGAAGTGACCAGTCCACTCGTAAGAGCTCCTCCAGGCAGACAGGAGCATCGACCGAAAGAAATCCCCCTCGTTCTCCGGTACTTGATTGTGGCACTGGTAAGTGATCTTCGTGAAAGTTCACTCAGTGACGGGACCCCCCTTCTGTTTTTCTTTTTCTAGGGAAAAAAAGCTACAAGTAAAAATAAGCATAGGGAATGCGCACTCTGTGCATGCCCATTACCGGACGCGTGCCTCAAAAGATTGTGCCCCCCTGTATTCAGCAGACGGTGGTAGAAGAGTCGCCTGCAGTAGCGGCGAGTTTGAGAGACATTGTCAGGGTAGAAATGAGGGAAACCCTAAAGTCCTTGTCTCAGCCGCAAAGTCTAAGGGGCGAGGTCGCGGCGGAGTCTGATTCCTCGGTAGAGTGGAGAAAAAGCAGAGACTCCCAGGCTTCATCTCCCTCATCCTCCTCAGGAGAAGAGGACTCGGGGCGATTTTGTCTGCCTCTTGACCGGGTAGACAAGCTGGTCAAAGCAGTCAGAGGGACAATGGAGGTAGAGGAGCCTAAGCCCCATTTATCCATGCAGGATGTCATGTTCTGTGGGCTGGAACAGAGGAAGCGGAGAGTCTTTCCGTTAAATCAAAAGATACAGGATTTGATCCACAGAGAGTGGAAAAAACTGGACAAAAGAGGGTCGCTACCACCAGCCCTCAAAAGGAGATACCCCTTCGACGATCCGGCAGTAAGTTCTTGGGACAGAGCCCCCAAATTAGACGCTGCCATTGCGAAGGCATCAAAAAAATCCTCGCTCCCCTTTGAGGACATGGGATCCCTTAAAGATCCCTTAGACAGGAAAGCTGATACTTTCCTGAAAAACACCTGGGAGATGGCGGCCGGGTCCTTAAGACCAGCAGTGGCTTCAACGTGCACGGCCAGGTCCATGATGGTCTGGTTGGACCAGTTGGAGTCACAACTAAAACAGGGTACATCAAGACAGACAATTCTTGGGGCCCTACCGACCATCCAAGAGGGAGCAGCCTTCCTGGCAGATGCCTCAGCGGATGCAGTGAGAATGGCCGCCAGAGCAGCAGGTCTCTCTAACGCAGCTCGCAGAGCCCTGTGGCTAAAGTGCTGGCAGGGAGACATCCAGTCCAGAGCAAAGCTCTGTGCGATTCCATGTGAGGGCGAATATTTGTTTGGACCTGTCCTAGACGAGCTGCTTGAAAAGGCGGGGGACGACAAGAAAAGATTCCCAAACCTTTCATCAGCGTCCTACCGTCGCCCATTTGGTAGAAGGAGATTTGGCCAGGGGAGAAGGCGCAACTCTTCGCCTGTTAGAGATCGACCCAGATGGGAAGACAGAAGGAGACGAGGTACGGGCTATATGTTTACACGCTCGTCGAGAGATCAAAAGAAACCAAATCAATGACTAGCGGTTCCCGTGGGGGGTAGACTGTCATCCTTCTTCCCGGCATGGTCACAGATTACGAATAGTGACTGGGCGCGTAAGGTAATATCCACCGGGCTTAGGTTGGAATTTACCCAGATCCCGCGGGACACCTTTAAACTGACCCCCTTAAGATCTTCTCATCTCGAACAAGCGGCTTTAGAAGCGGAAGTCTTGAGCCTATGTCAGAAAAATGTCCTGGTAGAGCTTCCAGAGGCTGAAAGGGGAAGAGGGTTTTACTCTCCCCTGTTTCTAATCCAGAAACCTGATAACACATTCAGAACGATTATAAACCTTCGTTCCCTTAACGAGTTTTTGATTAATCACACATTCAAAATGGAGTCCATTAATACAACAATAAAAATATTGTTTAAAGGTTGTTTTATGGCAGTCATAGATTTGAAAGACGCGTACTATCATGTACCTATCCATACAGACTTCCAGCAGTTCCTGAGGGTGGCAGTTTCAGTAGAGGGCACAGTACGTCATTTTCAGTATAGAGCCCTTCCCTTTGGTCTCTCAGCAGCACCCAGGGTTTTTACAAAGTTAGTGGCCGAAGTTATGGCTCACTTACGAGAGGTTGACGTCTTAATCATTCCATATTTAGACGATTTCTTGATTGTAGGAAAATCGGTGGGTCATTGTAAATCCCAGATAGAAAAAGCTAGATCCAGGTTAGTAAACCTGGGATGGATTTTAAACTACGAGAAATCCCGACTCCAGCCCTTAAAAATACAGAAATTTTTAGGGTTGATACTAAATTCAGACACTCAGCGGTGCCTGCTACCACTAGATAAATTACAAAAGATACAGGAGCAGGTTCTTCGGGCAATGGATAATCCATCTATAACCCTCAGACAGGCCATGTCCCTGTTAGGTTCTCTAACTTCATGCATCCCAGCAGTAAGGTGGGCACAGTTCCATACCAGAACCCTTCAAAACGACGTCTTGATTAATAGCAGGGCCCTTGGAGGCTCCTTACAGGGTCGGATGTGTCTAAGCCCCTCAACTGTTACATCACTGAGATGGTGGCTTGAGAGCGAGAACCTAGCGTCAGGGGTGCCCTGGATAACACAGATAACCCGTATTATAACCACAGACGCAAGTTCCTTCGGTTGGGGAGCCCATATGGGGGACATAGTGGTACAGGGCCAGTGGGATTCTAATTTTGAAATCTCATCCAACCAGAGAGAACTATTGGCGATAGAGCGGGCAGTCAAGAAACTCATTATCTACCTGCAGGGCCATCATGTGAGGATACACTCGGACAACCAGGTAGCGGTAGCATATGTCAACCACCAAGGTGGAACCCGCTCCAACGCTCTGATGCAGATAACAGAACGGCTCCTCCAGATAGCAGAGAGAAATTGTCTATCCTTGACCGCGCTCCACATCAGCGGAAAGGACAATGTAAGAGCAGACTTTTTAAGCCGCAAGGCTCTAAGACAAGGAGAATGGGCTTTGAACAAAGATATTTACCGCCAGATTGTCCGCAGATGGGGCCAGCCAGAGGTAGACCTCTTTGCCACCAGAAAAAACAGAAAAGAAAGATTGATCTGCTCTCTGAACCCCAGGGAAAATCCCCTGGCGGTGGATGCCCTACTGATAAGATGGGATTTTTCTCTGGCATACGCCTTCCCACCATTGAATCTTCTTCCTCTGGTAGTCAGGAAGATCAGAGAGGATCAGGCAAGAGTCATACTGATTGCCCCCTTTTGGCCCAGGAGGACCTGGTACTAGAGAAGAGAGAGAGAGGATTCAAAAAGATTTAAATAAACTGGAGAAGTGGGCAGTAACTAACAGAATGGTTTTTAACAGGGAGAAATGCAAAGTACTACATCTGGGCAATAAAAATGAAAAAAGCATATATAGAATGGGAGGAATAGGGCTAAGTGACAGCACATGTGAAAAAGACTTGGGTATACTAATAGATCACAGACTGAATATGAGTCAACAGTGTGATGCAGCAGCAAAAAAGGCAAATGCAGTTCTAGGATGTATTAACAGAAGCATACAGTCTAGATCACGTGAAGTCATTATTTCCCTCTACTCCTCTTTGGTCAGACATCATCTGGAATATTGTGTCCAGTTTTGGGCACCACATTTTAAAAAAGACATCAACAAACTGGAGCAAGTTCAGAAAAGAGCGACCAGAATGGTGACCGGTCTGCAAACCCTGTCTTATGAGGAAAGGTTGCAGGATTTGGGAATGTTTAGTTTGCAAAAGAGAAGACTGAGAGGAGACTTAATTGCTGTCTACAAATATCTAAAGGGCTGTCACATTGTAGAAGGATCAACTTTATTCTCATTTGCACAAGGAAAGACTAGAAGCAATGGGATGAAACTGAATGGGAGGAGACACAGATTAGATATTAGAAAAAACTTTTTGACAGAGTGATCAATGAGTGGAACAGGCTGCCACGAGAAGTGGTGAGTTCTCCTTCAATGGAAGTCTTCAAACAGAGGCTGGACAGACATCTGACTGGGATGATTTAGCGAATCCTGCTTTGAGCAGGGGGTTGGACCAGATGGCCCAGGAGGTCCCTTCCAACTCTACGATTCTATGATTCTATGATTCTATGATTCTATGGTTCGCGTGGTTGAGGACCATGTCGGTAGGCGATCCCTGGGTACTGCCGAACCTTCCGGATCTCCTCTACCAGGGGCCAGTCAGCCACCCACAAGTAGCGGAACTTCATTTGACAGCGTGGTATTTGAAAGGTCACTATTAAAAAATAGAGGGTTCTCCAAGAACTTAATTGACACCCTCCTAAGAAGCAGAAAATTAACCACCACTAATATCTATGCTAGGACCTGGAAACGCTTCCTGTCCACCTTTCACTTTGACATCAGAGATGGAATTCCCACGAAACATATTCTGGAATTTCTCCAGAAAGGTTTCGAATTGGGTCTCTCCACAAGTACGCTAAAAGTACAAGTTTCAGCCTTAGGGGCCCTGTTTGCAGCTGATATTGCAAAGGATTATTGGGTAGCAAGGTTCATCAGAGCAGCGGCCAGATCGAGACCTATACACAAAGACAGATGCATACCATGGGACTTAAACTTAGTCCTTACAGCCATGACAGAAAGTCCGTTTGAACCTTTAGATTCCGCCTCACTAAAGATTATATCTCTTAAGACAGCATTCCTGGTAGCAATAACATCCGCGCGTAGGGTGAGCGATATACAGGCACTTTCCAGATTGCCTCCTTACACAGAGTTCTTACAGGATAGAGTAATCCTAAGGCCAGATCCAGCATACCTTCCCAAGGTAGCAACACAATTCCACAGGACACAGGAGATAGTTCTGCCTTCCTTCCTCCCTAACCCAACCAACCCTAAAGAGCAGAAACTCCAGGCGTTAGATATTAGAAGATGCTTACTGACATATTTAGCAGCCACGGATCCTTGGAAGAGGGAGAACGCATTATTCCTATCCTTCCAAGGTTCCAGGAAAGGATACAGAATATCAAAACGCACATTAGCAAGGTGGATTAGGGAGGCTATCTCTCTTGCCTACACAGCAGGTGGCGGTCCGGCTCCACAGAACCTGAGGGCACATTCCACTCGGGCCATGGCATCATCCTGGGCGGAGAGATCTGGAGTATCAATTGATCAAATATGTAAGGCGGCCACCTGGTCATCTCCTTCCACCTTTTTTAACCACTATCGGTTAGACATGGGTGCCTCCTCAGACCTCACCTTCGGGCTAAGGGTGCTGCAGGCTGTAGTCCCTCCCTAAGTTAGTTTACATCTCTGTAATTCTCTCGTGGTGCTGTCATGGGAGTCCGAATAAAGTATTAAGTTACGTACCGGTAACGGTATTTTTCGGAGGCCCATGACAGCACCCTTAGTTCCCTCCCTTGTTCACATATAGGGGTGCACTCCTTAGATGATTGTTCATAGAATCACCTTATGTGGGAGATGGTATGGAATAATTCTGTTAAATAGGGTAGATAGGTTGTATATATCATATGTTGTGTACTAACCATGGTAGCCTCTCAAGCTCTGTAATCCAACTGATGCGTGGGAGAGGTGCCGCCCTTTTTGTATCTGTAGGTTTCCTGTTCCTATAGGGCGGATCCCCTCTCTCGTGGTGCTGTCATGGGCCTCCGAAAAATACCGTTACCGGTACGTAACTTAATACTATCACAAAGTGCATATAGTGCATGGCAATGTATGGCAATTAGGAATAGACCGCCAAACAGTATATATGTAGATATATATCTCTTTATACCAGCTCCATCCATCAAGTAAACAGCTAGATACACAGATCATTATCAGGTAGCAGGTGACCATTCACCATGGTTAGACAGATATATGATGCCTAAGAAGCATAGTAATAAGAGAGGAAGCATAAATTACCTAATGAAATGGCGGGCAGAGGCTCCAGCAGTCAGCAATCCACCCCAACGATCGTTTCGGAGGGTTACTCCATCAGGGGGCCCCTGGAGCCTCTGCCCGCCAGACACACTTAGAAAGCAGGTGGCTTTCCATGTACTCTACTCAGCGTTTTGATCTTGCTTTGCTCTATGCTCATTTATGAGGCACTTTTGTGGTGCTTTTTTCAGGCTCAAAAGATGCAATGTGAACATACCCTTAGGGTAATTTTGTGTGGTAATAATGGTTTTCTAGCAAAATCATGAGCTCACTTCACAATTTAAAATTGCTGCTCTCAGCTTGTCCTCTCTGCTCATAGCTTGTGATAAAGTGCATTTAATAGAGAAGTCGTATGTGTCGTTTGTGCTTTCTCTACTCTAACTATTGTCCTAATTACCACGTACAGATTGTACCTTATGAGCAGGACCCTCGCTCCTCCTGTAACTGCTGACATCTTATTTTGTATTGTTTTTATCTGTACATGTTCCCGCTCACTTTTTAAATGCTGCGGAATATGTTGGCGCTATATAAATAAAATTATTATTTTGTTAACGGTTATCACTGCGTTTTGGCATCAAAAAGTGATCAAAACTTGCCCGAGTGCGCACATCTCCTACACAGGTTATCCCCTAGTCTCCAATCCTGAATCGCAGAGACATAAGAGCAAAGTACGCACTCCGTACTAGAACGGGCCAGATTTGCCATGTAGGCGCTCAGGAAGCCTACATAACGGCTGTAATGGTGGCCGTAATGCCGTGATCGCCTTTATCAAAAGCCAATATATCTGTAATACTTTTTCTATCTAGCAGAAAGATAATTTGGTTATACAGATGAACCATGACCAGAATGGCCTTCATTAAGCTTCTTGAACTTTTTGCTGAGTGTACAGACACCTAGTTTCAGAGGGTAAAACTTTATCTAATGTCTCAATGTACTCTGCTTAAAAAATACATAAAAATATATTTCACATATTGGTGCATCTGAAAGTTGCTCTTTCCTGATGTCTGAACGTTTTTGACTATTTGACATCCACCATGCTTTTCCTTGGTGAGGCACAACACTCTAGTCAACAGATTTTCAGCCAAAGAAATGTTTTCAGCAAGTCGGCCATGTGTGAGTATACGCTACGGCTACGTGCACATGCTGATGTATTTCCAGGAGATTTGGTTTGCTGATTGTTTCCCAGTAAATCCGCAGTACAATACAGGAAAAAATTGTGTAAAAGAAATTTACAATCTTTTGGACATTAGACCTGTACAATGCAAAGGGTTGAAATTTTGTGACAAACTCTAAAGTAACACGAGCATGTAAAATCCACAATGTCTTTGCCTGAAACACTATACTTGTGTACATGTAACCTTAAAGAGGAATCATACTTTTCATTTTTTTTTTAAACAGTTTTGTCCAGCATGGACCTTGTTGACACTTTGCAAATCTCTAGGGGATTTGTATTCACTCATGTTATTAAAAAAAAAAAAAATCCTCTGTAGCAGCTTATCCCCCCGAATTAGTAGTGACCCCAGGTGCTGATCCATTCACTGCTATCATCTATACTCCAAATGAGTACGTTCTGACATCCCACTTCCATGCAAATTTTTAAATGAAGATGAATTCCAAGTAAAATAATTTGGAAAGTTTTAGTTTTTTCCTGCATGTAAAGTTCTAAGAGACCACTGCCAAGTTTAAAATCAGCTTCTCAACATATCTGACAGCCATTCCATTCCAGTGTCAGTTGAATTCCAACCAGAGTACACCTCATTCTACTTAATGTGCTTCTGATTAGGTGATCACCTGAACCAAATCTTATTTAATGAAGGAACGTATAGAAAAATCCTGCTGTGGTGTTCACAATCTTCTTGCAATAGGACAAGCTGGATGGCAAAACAAGTGCTAGTAATACCCCAAAAGTAATAGGAATGAAAAAATAACTTTTAACCATGCCAAAGGAGTTGAAAAGTCTTGAGGGAGGAAAAGAAGGGCTCAATTCTGGCATTACTATCAGAGGGATACAGTGAGCGTCATGTTGCCTCTATCCTTAAAATTTCTAAGACTGCAGTCAATTACAACAAGGTCAAGCAGCAGACATTGAGGACAACAAAGCTACAGACTGGCAGAGGGCAAAAACGACTCTCCACTGACCGGGATGACCATTATCTTATTCAAATGTCACCCAGCAACCACAGGATGACATCAAGTGACCTACAAAAGGAATGACAAATGGCAGCTGGGGTGAAGTGATTGGTAAGAACAGTTCATAACAGGCTCCTAGAGGCAGGGTTCAAGTCATGTAAAGCTAGAAAAAAAAGCCTTTCATCAATGAGAAGCAAAGGAGAGCCAGGCTGAAGTTTGCCAAAGACCATAAGGATTGGACCATAGAGGACTAGAGTAAGTTATTCTTCTCTGATGAGTCTAATTTTCGGCTTTGCCCAACACCTGGTTGTCTATTGGTTAGACGGAGACCTGGAGAGGCGTACAAGCCACAGTATCTTGCACCCATTGAAATTTGATGAAGGATTGGTGATGATCTGGCGGTGCTTCAGCAAGGCTGGAATTGGGCAGGTTATTCTTTGCGAAGGACGTATGAATCAAGCCGCATACAAGGTTATCCTGGGAAACAGTTGATTCCTTCTGCTCAGGCAATGTTCCCCAACTCTGAGAACTGTTTTTTACAGCAGGACAATGCGCCATGCCTCACAGTTAGGTCGATCAATGTGTGGATGAAGGGCCACCACATCAAATCCCTGTCATGGCCAGCCCAAGCTCCAGACCTGAACCCCATTGAAAACCTCTGGAATGTAATCAAGAGGAAGATGGATAGTCACAAGCCATCAAACAAAGAAGAACTGCTTACATTTTTGTACCAGGAGGGCATAAGGTCACCCAAAAGCAGTGTGAAAGACTGGTGGAAAGCATGCCAAGGCGTATGAAAGCTGTGACTAAAAATCATGGTTATTCCACAAAATATTGATTTCTGAACTCTTCCTGAGTTAAACATTAGTATTGTTTTTTCTAAATGATTATGAACTTGCTTTCTTGTTATTATGAACATTTCTAATTTTCTGAAAATGAATACAAAATGTAGTGCTTAGAAATGCGGAGGCATGTTGTCAGTAGTTATAGAATAAAAGAGCAATTTTCATTTTACTCAAAAATATACCTATAAAGAGAAAAATCAGACAAGCTGAAAATTTTGCAGTGGTTTCTTAATTGTTGCCAGAGCTGTATATATGTATGTGTATGTGTGTGTATATATATATATATATATATATATATATATATATATATATACTGTGTAATATATATATCTATAATATAACGGGCTAAGCGTCACTCTGTCTGAAGCCTCTATAGACTACGCAAGCGTGACGCGCCTGCGCAGTCTTGCTCTAGACAGAGTGACGCAGAGCCCTAAGAGATCGTGGTATGCGTAAGCACTGAACGCATACCGCGATCTCTGCAACACCTTACCGAGACGGTGTTGCTGTTGCCGTGGGGTCTTGTGCCTTCATGTGACGTCAGAAGAGGGAGGGTTATGGCTCTGGAATCGACGCATGCGCAGTCCACGCTTACCGACGCCATTTTGTAGAAGACACACTGTTACTTTGATTTGTCTGCTTTTCTGCTGAACGGTCTACCGTAAAGTACCGTACTGTAAAAGAAATACCGTAAACAATGGTGATACGGTATATTTTTACCCCTAGACATGAGCACTAAAAGAAAGCTATTCCGTCGTGTACAAAAAAGGAATCGTGGAAGAATCTTGGGGCAAAAATCTAACTAAATTCTGCAAAGAGAAAATGTTGAGTGTCCGATTGGTCCAGAAATGGCGAGCAGATTACGGTAACCTCAGTCAACAAGTGGACAGCGGAAATGCTAAAAAGCGCAAGGTTGGATCTGGTCGGCAACCATTATATTCCAAGCTGGAAGACCTGATCTGTGAGTGGGTTGCTGACATGAGAGCAAAGACATTCGTTGTGACTACGGTAGGGCTCAGATTCAAGAATTTGCCCTTGCAATGGCACCACAGTTTGAAATTGCCCCTGAAGAATTCAAAGCATCACAACACTGGCTGGATAACTTCCTTCAACGAAGTGAACTGTCTTTGAGAAGATCCACAACACTCTTTAGGCTGGAAGATGCTGAAATTATTAAACGCGCATTCGCATTCAAGACCTTTGTTGATGACGCTGACTTCTCTAAATACAATCTTTCCAGCATAATTACCATGGATGAAACTGCAGTGTTTATGGGCCAAGCATCTCAAACAACAATTGAACAACGAGGTGCCTCCTCAGTGTACCTTCCCTCCACTGCTTATGAAAGTGCACATGTTACCTGTATTTTGGCGATGCGTCTGGATGGCACTAAAGTCCCACCTTTACTCATTTCAAAGGGCAAGAAAGACAAGATTGAACGTGTTTCAGGCATTTATATTCTTGAAACCGAAAAAGCCTGGGCCACACAAGCAGTTATAAGGAAGTGGGTCGATTTAATACTGCCGCTTGTTATGCGAGGGAGCCAAAGAGGAATGCTGATCTGGGATTCAGCCAGCACACACTGCGCCAAAGACATGAAGAACTTCCTTCATGAGAGAAAACTAGATCAAATAATGATTCCTGCTGGAATGACGGCTTATCTCCAGTCTCTTGATATCGCCATTAACAAGCCATTCGAGGACAATTTGTGTGTGAAAATCAATGACTACATTGAAAATAGAATGGAGAGAAATCAACGTGGAAACTTTGTGAAACCTAAACTGCCAGAGATTGTGACTTGGGTGAAGAATTCATGGGAGAAAATCACTGACACTTGCATTGCAAATGTACTACGAGCAGGTTACCTTGACAAGAAGTGCTCATTTAAGGACAGTGCTATTGCTAGACATGAGAGATATGGGCCAATGATTCTGAAAGAAATGGAGTCACAAGAAATTCCACAGGAACTTCAGAGTTTCGATTGTTATGATGATGTTCCAGAAGATGATGACATGGTTGTCATTGAATAAATCTTGTTTTGTGTTATTAAATATTGAGATCAGTAAATGAACCATTGTTCGTTGTTTTACATGTTGTATATGGAAATACCGTAATTATACGGTAGTAAGAAATTCTTGATACGATTCACAGTTTATTTGATTCTACTGTTTTGTGATGACTACTGTTCAGCATACGCTGGTATGTTAATAAATGTTTACATTTTTTGTTAAAAAAAAAATTGTCAATTCTTTTTCTTGAGAAAATAAGACACCCCCCAAAAATAAGACATGGTGGAACTTTCGGAGCAAAAATTAATATAAGACGGTGTCTTATTGTCGGGGAAACAGGGTACCAGGATAGGGATGAGGGGTGCAGTACATACCAGGATGGGAGACCATATACAAATAAAAAAGCCCGCCACCCGGGCGTAAAACTGGTTCATGGCTAGTACACTGCATGCAGAATTATTAGGCAAATTGTATTTGAGAGGATTCTTTTTATTATTGAACAACAACTATGTTCTCAATCAACTCAAAAGACTCATAAATATCAAAGCTTAATATTTTTGGAAGTTGGAGTGTTTTTTCTAAGATTTGGCTATCTTAGGAGGATATCTGTTTTTTCAGGTAACTATTACTGTGCAGAATTATTAGGCAACTTAATAAAAACCAAATATATACCCATCTCACTTGTTTATTTTCACCAGGTAAACCAATATAACAACACAAAATTTAGAAATAAACATTTCTGACATTCAAAAACAAAAAAAAATCAGTGACCAATATAGCCACCTTTCTTTATGATGACACTCAAAAGCCTTCCATCCATAGATTCTGTCAGTTGCTTGATCTGTTTACGATCAACATTGCGTGCAGCAGCCACCACAGCCTCCCAGACACTGTTCCGAGAGGTGTACTGTTTTCCCTCCCTGTAGATCTCACATTTTATGAGGGACCACAGGTTCTCTATGGGGTTCAGATCAGGTGAACAAGGGGGCCATGTCATTATTTTTTCTTCTTTTAGACCTTTACTGGCCAGACACGCTGTGGAGTATTTGGATGCATGTGATGGAGCATTGTCCTGCATGAAAATCATGTTTTTCTTGAACGATACCGACTTCTTCCTGTACCACTGCTTGAAGGTGTCTTCCAGAAGCTGGCAGTAGGTCTGGGAGTTGAGCTTCACTCCATCCTCAACCCGAAAAGGTCCCACAAGTTCATCTTTGATGATACCAGCCCATACCAGTACCCCACCTCCACCTTGCTGGCATCTGAGTCAGAGTGGAGCTCTCTGGCCTTTACTGATCCAGCCTCGGGCCCATCCATCTGGCCCATCAAGAGTCACTCTCATTTCATCAGTCCATAAAACCTTAGAAAAATCAGTCTTCAGATATTTCTTGGCCCAGTCTTGACGTTTTATCTTATGTTTCTTGTTCAAAGGTGATCATTTTTCAGCCTTCCTTACCTTGGCCATGTCCCTGAGTGTGGCACACCTTGTGTTTTTTGATACTCCAGTAACATTGCAGTTCTGAAATATGGCAAAACTGGTGGCAAATGGCATCTTGGCAGCTTGATGCTTGATTTTCCTCAATTCATGGGCAGTTATTTTGTGCCTTTTTTTTATCAACACGCTTCTTGCGACCCTGTTGGCTATTTGCCATGAAACGCTTGATTGTTCGGTGATCATGCTTCAAAAGATTGGCAATTTCAAGACTGCTGCATCCCTCTGCAAGACATCTCACAATTTTTGACTTTTCAGAGTCCGTCAAATCTTCCTTCTGACCCATTTTGCCAAAGGAAAGGAAGTTGCCTAATAATTAAGCACAACTTATATAGGGTGTTGATGTCATAAGACCACACCCCTCCTCATTACAGAGATGCAAATCACCTGATTTACATAACTGGCAGTTGGCTTTCAAGCCTATACAGCTTGCAGTAGGACATCATGTGTAAAAAGGATGATGTGATCAAAATACTCATTTGCCTAATAATTCTGCACACAATGTATATATATACTAGCTGAAGAGCCCGGCGCTGCCCGGGCATAGTAACTAACTGTGGTTAGTTATAGCAAATTATAATTATCCTCCATCCCATAGTCCCATGCCCATATACCCATCATACATATCCTCCATCCCATAGTCCCGTGCCCATATACCCATCATGCATATCCTCCATCCCATAGTCCCGTGCCCATATACCCATCATGCATATCCTCCATCCCATAGTCCAGTGCCCATATACCAATCACACATCCTCCATCCCATAGTCCCGTGCCCATATACCCATGATACATATCCACCATCCCATAGGCCCGTGCCCATATACTCATCATACATATCCTCCATCCCATAGTTGAGTGCCCATATACCCATCACACATCCTCCATCCCATAGGCCCGTGCCCATATACCCATCATACATATCCATTATCCCATAGGCCCGTGCCCATATACCCATCTTACATATTCGCCATCCCATAGTAGAGTGCCCATATACCCATCACAAATCCTTCATCTCATAGTCCCATACCCATATACCCATCATACATATCCTCCATCCCATAGTGCCGTGTCCATATACCCATCATACATATCCGCCATCTCATAGTCCCGTGCACATATACCCGTCATACATATCCTCCATCCCATAGTCCAGTGCCCATATACCCATCACACCTCCTCCATCCCATAGTCCTGTGCCCATATACTGTACATATCCGCCATCCCATAGTCCCGTGCCCATATACCCGTCATACATATCCTCCATCCCATAGTCCAGTGCCCATATACCCATCACACATCCTTCATCTCATAGTCCCATGCCCATATACCCATCACACATCCTTCATCCCATAGTCAACCATTATGACATCATAATGAGCGGTGGCGGGGCTTGCAACCTATGATGACATCAGCATCGCCATGGCAACCATTGTGACATCATAATGAGGGGCGGGGCTTGATACGCACACACTGTTTCCCCAGTATGCAAATAGGGGCATTATGACATGATAATGAGGGGCGGGGCTTGACACACACACACTTTTTCCCCCAGTATGTAGATAGGGGCAAAATTGCTTGGTGAATTGGAACACGCAGGGTTAAAATTTCGCCTCACAACATAGCTTAGGATGCTCTCAGGGTCCAGACGTGTGACTGCCAAATTTTGTGGCTTTAGCTGCGACGGTGCGGATGCCTATCCCGGACATACACACATACATACACACTTAGAGCTTTATATATTAGATATATATATATATATATTGTAAGGTTCCACTATGTGAGTGGACGGAGATTGCTCACTGTGGAGGAACAGTACCCGTTCTTCCCACGTCACCAATGCGGAGGAACAGGACCCGTTCCTCCCACGTCACCAATGTGACGTAACTACACAGGCACAGCTCTCCGGCGCCCCTTTATGTCTCAGGTCAGTAAGGGAACTGCACCTAGAGCAAATGGCCACCGGGGAGGATGTCCTGTTACCCGCTGGGTATTCTAAGACTCGTAATCAGAGTAAAAGCATCAGCCCAAGATTAATTTTATGGTTTAATTGCCTTAAGGGCACACTAGATAATTACAGAACTATACAGTAAGCTATACAATGGAATTACAATGGATTTGCAGTCAGAGTAAAATATAACAATACGGGTACAAGACTTAGAGATATTAAGCTGGAGGTCAATTTACCAGATTGTAGGTTGCATGTGGGTGTCGTGAGCTTTGCAGTCCACAGGTACAAGAATCTTAGTTGCCGGACAGACCCCAAAGCATGGGCCGTTCCTTCTCCATCATCATCGTCTGGTTCTTCTGTATGAGTGACACTCTCTGCCATGGGCTGCTAGTTCTTAAGCATGCTAGATCCCTCCCCCTGTGTCAGAGGGTGGGCTAATAATCTCCACCCTGTAGCTCCCTGCAGAACTTATTCCCAATATCTAAAAAAGGGGATAACTTTCAACAGCATGATCGGATCAGGACATGAGAGGTACCAGTGAATGCGGTTTGTTTTGCCTGTCGTGTGGAGAGCAAACATGGCCCCATTGGGTCGCTGTGGAGGGCCAATCTATGTATCTCAGGCCCCAGAACCCTCACCGCCTCAGGAGTCGCACTGCCAGATGCGCGATTTCCTCAGGGTCAATCGGATATTTTTCATGAGTCCATAACTCGAAAGATGTGCTCATAATCCATGATCCTAGGATGGAGTCGGGGTGGCTGGGAGAGAAAATGGATGTATATTTCTGTGTCTAGCTGACAGGTATATTCTAATTGAAGCCCCCAGGCGCCTTCCTGCTCCATGCTGACGTGGCTCCTACTTGAGCTTTGAAGTTCTGTTTTGGGCCTTATCTCATTAACATACTAAAAGACCTTGCTATTCAACATTGGAGCCCTAAATCCTGCTTTGTTCATCACACCTCCCTGCTTTAGAGGGCGCTAGGGTGTATCACATTCCTGTGTTCCCCCATGCGCCCTTCCGCACCCTCTCCTTACTGGGACAACCCATCAGCGTTACCATGGTCTCTGCCTCTTTTGTGGCGAAGGGTGAAGTGATACTGCTGGAGAGCGAGGCTCTAGCGTAGCAACCTCCCATTTGTCCCAGAGACCGTGTGTAACCAGCTGAGGGGGTTGTGGTCTGTTTCAACAGTAAATTGGCATCCATACAAGTATGGCTGCAGATGCTGCAGGGCCCACACAATTGCTAGACATTCCTTCTCCATTGTGGAATAAAATTAAAATATACTCCAGGAGAGAGTGCAATAATATGATGTCAATTCAACACACATAAGCACACATGGAATATAAACAAGACCACTCGGTAGAATGAGATAAAACCAACAAAACCACCGAGAAAGTGTCCAAAATTACTTTATTGATAATTAGCATATATATAAATAAATCAAATATGTATAAAAGGGGGTCAATGCCATGGATAAGGCACTACCGGGGACCAAAATATATGGTAACATAAAAATATATATACACACAGATACAATATAATAATAAATAAGTATAAATATATAAAGTGACCGTGCTATAATATATAACAAAATTTATATTAATAAAGTGCAAAATATAGTGCAGCAAAACGGCTGTGTAGCAAAAGTTAACAATCAATGCTGCGTGTAATACCTATATGCTGCAGGGGTCCCCGGGATGTGCCAGCCCCGACGCGCGTTTCGGTGTACCTTCGTGTAATACCTATATGCTGCACATCCCGGGGACCCCTGCAGCATATAGGTATTACACGCAGCATTGATTGTTTACTTTCACTCTTTGTTTTTGCGCAACTTCTTTACAGTGATTCACTTCAATTAAATGCACGTGAGCCACTTATTGCTTTTTTTTACTTTTTATATGTTTTGGTTGCACTATTTATTGCTTTTTTTACTTTTTATATGTTTTGGTTGCACTATTCATTATTTTACATACATATTGCTGCACAGCCGTTTTGCTGCACTATATTTTGCACTTTATTAATATAAATTTTGTTATTTATTATAGCACGGTCACTTTATATATTTATACTTATATTATTTATTATTATATTGTATCTGTGTGTATATATATTTTTATGTTACCATATATTTTGGTCCCCGGTAGTGCCTTATCCATGGCATTGTCCCACTTTTATACATATTTGATTTATTTATATATATGCTAATTATCAATAAAGTAATTTTGGACACTTTCTCGGTGGTTTTGTTGGCTTTATCTTATTGTACCAAGTGGTCCATTGTGGAATAGGCCACTTCCCTCGGCAGGAGCTTCCGGCTCAGGTACAGAGCGGGGTGTTCATGGCCCGTAGTGTCGACCTGGCTGAGCACAGCACCGAGGCCAAAGTCGCTGGTGTCGGTCTGCACTATGAACGGCCGCGTGAAGTCGGCTGCCTGTAGCACAGGAGAGCTAGAAAGGGGGGTCTTGAGCACCTGGAAAGCTCTCTCGCAGGCGACTGTCCAGTCGACTGCGACGGGCAGCCTCTTCTTGGTGAGGTCCGTCAGGGGCTTGGCCAGGGCACTATAGTGTGGAACAAACCTCCTATAGTACCCGGCAGTCTCTAAGAAGGACATCATCTGCTTCTTGGTCCTGGGGGTGGGCCAGGATGCGATGGCATCCACCTTCCCGGGCTCTGGCTTCAGAGCTTCACCACCTACTCGGTGTTATGAATGGGTCGCCGAGGAGGAAATAAAAAACAACACATGCTAAGTCTCAGAAAACCAAAGAGGTTGGTAACTATGCAGACTGCAGACCCCTGATCCTAACCACGCAACTAGTAGCAGTCATGGAGCGATCCTACGGTGGTCCTAGACGCCTCGTCACAACCGGAGAGCTAAATAAGCCTAAAGCAGGAAAAGAGGAAAGCTAACTGCCCCAGAGCAGACCCCAAAGGAAAGACAGCCCCCCACATGTATTGACGGTAAAACAAGATGAAAACAAACAAAGGCAAGAAAATAGGCTGAGCAAACGATGGGGCCAAACTAACTAGAAAGGACAGGAAAGGAAAGAAGCTGTCTGCAATCTGCCAAACACCACACCAAAAATAATGTCCAACACAACTGATAGCAAAATTAACCCTGAAGTCACTAGACTTCTCCCACTATATCAGCACTCTGAAATATTCTGAGACAGAGCAAAAAGAGGCCAATCTAATAAGGGACAAAAAAAAGGCAAATTGGCAAATACAGATAAATAAGAGTGGAAATTCAGCACAGCCCAGCCGGGCTGGCTGACCACACAAAAAACTGAATTGACCAACAAGAGCAAGTGTGAACATTAGCAAAAACAAACTTAACTTGAGAAGACTGGAACAGAGCTAAGTCCAAGAACTGAGAAGCAGACTGAATCACCAGCAACAGGATAGGGCGTCGTCTGTCTTATACCCAGTCTGATACTCCAGAGATCCAATCGCTATGTTCCTCACCAGGTGGCAGATCACTACCAATTAAACCAATCTCACTACCTCCTGTCACCACCAGAGGGAGAACGGAAGGAGAACTCTCAACTGGTGGAGCAGAAAATGAGCTCATAACACCCAGTGTCCCAGGTAGTGGACCTCACTCATACCCAGCTGGCATTTTTCCGGCTTAATGGTCAAGCCTGCTCGCTGGATCCGCCTGAGCACCTGCGCCAGGTGCTCTAGGTGATCCTCCCAGGTGGGACTGAAGATGGCGATGTCATCTAGGTACGCAGTCGCATACCCTTCCAGTCCCTCGAGCAGCGTGTTGACCATCCTCTGAAAAGTGGCAGGGGCATTCTTCATGCCGAATGGCATCACCGTGGACTCGTACAGTCCGAATGGGGTGATAAAGGCAGAGCATTCCCGTGCCCCAGGGGTCAGGGGAATCTGCCAATACCCCCTGCTCAGATCCATGATTGTCAGTTACTTGGCCCCGGCCAGCTGATCGAGCAGGTCATCGATGCACAGCATTGGGTATGCATCGGTGACCATCACAGCGTTGAGCCCCCGGTCGTCCACGCAGAATCGTGTAGTTCGGTCCTTTTTAGGGACGAGGACTACAGGCGAAGCCCACGCGCTGTTGGACACTTGGATCACCCCCAGATTCAGCATCTCGTCTATCTCTTGGCGCATGTGCTGCTGTACCTCAAGAGAGACCAGATACGGTGAACGCCGGATCGGGGGGTGATTGCCGGTGTCCACGTCATGGACGGCTTTCTCAGTCCTTCCGGGAAGGCTGCTGAACGGCTCCCAAAAGGGGTGTAGGGTGACCCCCAGCTGGGACCGTTGGTCCACCGAGAGCTGGTGGTCAACCTCCACATCCTCGATGGATCCACTCGCCTTGGCTTGGGTGAGCAGATCCAGGAGGGTTTCTACCTCTCCTTCCTTGGGAAGGTGGCATACTGGGTGGGCACAAGCCTCCCGCTCGTGATGGGCCTTCATCATATTCACATGGAAGGCTTTCCTCCTTCCATGGGCGTGGTCCAGGGTGACCAGATAGGTGACAGCATTGAGACCCTGGTGCACGAGGTATGGACCCTCCCAGGCCGCCTGAAGCTTGTTTTGAGGTACGGGGACCAGTACCCACACCTTTTGACCAACTTGGTAGGTCTGCTCACAAGCATTCTGGTCGTACCACCGCTTTTGGTCAGCCTGGGCTTGGACCATATTGTCATGCAACAGCCGTGTCAAGGCCATCATTCTGTCCCGGAAGCGCACGACATACTCAATGACCGACACTCCAGGGGTGGCCAAATCCCCTTCCTATGCTTCCTTCACCAGAGCAAGGGGCCCCTGTACACGTCGCCCGTACAGGAGCTCAAAGGGGGAGAACCCCGTTGAGGCCTGTGGGACCTCCCGGTAGGCAAACAGCAGGTGTGGGAGATACCGCTCCCAGTCTCTCCCGTGGGAGTCGACCAACATCTTCAGCATCTGCTTTAAGGTGCCATTGAACCGCTCACACAGGCCATTGGTCTATAGGTGGTACGAGCTGGCTACCAGATGTTGCACCTGTACCTGCTTACAGAGAGACTCCATCAGCTGCGACATGAACTGGGTCCCTCGGTCGGTGAGCATTTCCTGGGGAAACTCCACTCTGGAGAAAATCTCCAGTAAGGCAGTAGCCACTTTGTCAGCCCGAATGGATGACAAAGCTACCACCTCCTGTTACCGGGTGGCATAGTCCACCCGGTAACAGTTAGTATGAAGCATTTCCCGGAGCGACTGGGAGTGGACAGAGGTCCAATGAGATCCACAGCCACCCTTGAGAAAGGCTCTTCGATGATGGGCAGAGTTATCAGTGGGGCTTTGGGGCGCCACCCCGCCTTCCCCACCCTCTGACAGGTGTCACACTAGCGGCAGTAGGCAATCACCTCGGTCCTCATTCCCGGCCAGTAGAAATGCTGAGCTAGCCTGGCCCTGGTTTTAGTGATCCCTAGGTGTCGGCCATGGGAATCTCGTGTGCGATACGCAAATTTTCTGCCTTGAACGGATAGGGTACCACTAACTGTCGGTCCCTGGGCCACGCCTCCGGTGAACCCTGCTGGACCGTTAACTGGTACAGTCGTCCCTGGTCCCAGACCACTCGCTCGCGGTCAGTCTCCAGGGGAGGCTGTGCCGCCTGCTCCTTGAGAGCTTTCAGGCTAGCGTCGCCTTTCAACGCTGCCTGAAATCCCTGACTCGATGTGGCAAGAATTGACGAAACTGCCACATCCTCTGTCAGCTCCCCGGGATCTGTCTCCTGGCCGCTATCTGACTCGGCAGCCACTTGGTCGGAGAGGGGGAAACCGTCGGACCTCCGCGAGGCTCCTTGGGCTCCGGTGCTCCTACTCCTGGTAACAGTGGCCACGACCGCTGAGACCACAGGGAGCGCCTGCTTCCCTCAGCCCCCGACCAAGTCGCCGGGTCAGGCAGACTTCCCTGGCCTCCTGACATCCCAGATGCGGGGAACTCCTGCCCTGGGGTCTTACCTGGTGGCTCCTCTCCCGGGTTGCCCCCTCCCCCCATGGCCTGTTCCTCTTTCTGCAGAGACCCTAGACTCAGCAGGCTGGATTCACTTAGGGGCCCTACACTGCCCATGGCAGTCCCTCCCTCCACCTCTGAGCTCTCCCCTGCAGTCTTCTCACCTGTCCTCACTGTGAGCCCTGTGTGTGTAGTGTCAGTGCATGGCTTACCATCAGGTTTCACTCCCTCCTCCACTGTTGGAGGCACATTTAACACATTAACATTAGCAGTCACATTAGAGTCATGACATTCTTGGGGAGCCGGACTTGGGGGTTCAGTGGCCACATACTGAGACTCTAGCCACCCCAAATTTGTCCCAAGCAACACATTGGCAGGAATATTAGGCGTTACTCCCACCTCCTCTGTTGGAGGCACATTCAACACATTAACATTAGCAGTCACAGTAGAGTCATGACATTCTTGGGGAGCCGGACTTGGGGGTTCAGTGGCCACATACTGAGACACTAGCCGCCCCAAATTGGTCCCAAGCAACACATTGGCAGGAATATTTGGCGTTACTCCCACCTCCCGCATTCCCCTCCCGGCACCCCAGTCCAAAAACACCTTGGCGACGGGCAGCGCCGGTTCAACACCTCCAATTCTGGAGATGGAAAGGGTTTTCCCAGGCACCAAGTCTTGAGGGGACACCACCTCAGGACGTACCAGGGTTGTTCAGCGCCTGTGTCTCGCAGTCCCATGACCGCTGAGCGGCCGATGGTGACAGGTTGGTAATTGTCGAGGGACCTCCCACCACCCCCTCCCACACACAACAGTGGACGGTTTCTGGGACAGAGATAGGGCCTTCTGACACTGGGGACACGCAGCCTTAAAGTGTCCTGGCTGGTTGCAATGTGACAACGTCTGGGTTCTGCTCCTGGCCTGGAGAGGGCAGCAGGGGGGTACACCCCTTGCACTCTGGGGGCTGGGGGGACAGGGGCAGGATTGGGCATACCCCCTCTCCAGGTGCTGCTGGCAGGCTTCTTTGGCTCAGATGCCCTGTTGTTGGCATACTCCTCTGCCAGGGCGGCTGTAGCAGGAGCCCCCTTTGGTTTCCGGTCATGGAGGAACTGCTGGAGGTCCTCTGGGCAGTTCCACAAGAACTGCTCCGTGACGAACAGTACCTGGGCCTCCTGGTGGGTGGTGAGCTCTAGACCCGAGGTCCAGTGCTCCCCAGCTCTCAGCAGTGCCCACATGTGGTCGGTCCAGGTGTCCTTTGAGCCCCGCTGCAGGCTCCGGAACTTCCTGCGGTACGACTCCGGGGTGAGGTTGTAGTGCTGGATCAAGGCCCGCTTGATGCTGTTGTACTCCTGCTCCTCCCCGGCAGGTAAGTCCCCCAAAACTTCCAGCAACTTACCCCTCAAACGGGGGTCAGGTACCTTGCCCACTGATCCAGGGCCAGATGGTGTTGGAGGCAGATTCTCTCAAAGGCCAGCAGAAAGGAATCGAGGTCTCCATCCTTTTCAAGCAGGGGAAAGTCCTCCGCCCGGATCTTGGAAGCCTTGGTCCCCGGTGGGGCTGGAGCGTCCAGCGGGAGCCTGTGCTGAGCCATCTCCAGTCGGTGCCGGCTCTCCGCAGCTTCGTGGCATTCTGCAGCCTGCAGCACACGTTCGGCATGCTCACGCTCCACTGCTTTCTCTTCAGCCGCTTGCTCACTCTCCGCTGCTTTCTCTGCCGCCACCAGGAGTCTGTCATGGGCGTCGTCGTTACCAGCCTTGAGCAGTGCCACAGCTGCTTGGAAAAGGGCCTCCGATCTGGACAGCCTGGGTCGGGCAGGTGGTGGACAGTCCACTGTGGGACTGAGCACGGGGTCTGGCTCCTTGGGGAGCCCTGGCTGAGCTCCCCCTCGCCTTCAATGGTATTGTCCTCCACCACCTCCTCATAGACCATAGCATTGGCCTCCCCTTTGCCTTACTCCTGGTGCCTTTCGCCATCTTGGGAACCTCTGGTTACTGGCACAGCTGCAACCCTGACCTCGCACACAACTTATTATATTTGCACTCTGACCATCTAGTGCTGGGCTGACCTTAAGACCCCAGCAGTGAAAGTTACCGCTGGTAGTCTCTAGTGTCTGGGAGTAGGGATCCCATGCACACTATTACTCTGATCCCACCGCTGCCACCAATGTGGGGGAACAGGACCCATTCCCCCCACATCACCAATGTGGAGGAACAGAACCCGTTCCTCCCACATCACCAATGTGACGTAACTACACAGGCACAGCTCTCCGGCGCCCCCTTTGTGTCTCGGGTCAGTAAGGGAACTGCACCTAGAGCAAATGGCCTCCAGGGAGGATGTCCTGTTACCCGCTGGGTATTCTAAGACTTGTAATCAGAGTAAAAGCATCAGCCCAAGATTAATTTTATGGTTTAACCCCTTCACCCCCAAGGGTGGTTTGCACGTTCATGACCGGGCCAATTTTTACAATTCTGACCACTGTACCTTTATGAGGTCATAACTCTGGAACGCTTCTATGGATCCCGGTGATTCTGACATTGTTTTCTCGTGACATATTGTACTTCATGTTAGTGGTAAAATTTCATTCAAATAACTTGCGTTTATTTGTGAAAAAAACGGAAATTTGGCAAAAATTTTGAAAATTTTGCAATTTTCCAACTTTGAATTTTTATGCCCTTAAATCACAGAGATACAGCACACAAAAAACTTGATAACTAACATTTCCCACATGTTTACTTTACATCAGCACAATTTTGGAACCAAAATTTTTTTTTGTTAGGAAGTTATAAGGGTTAAAAGTTGACCAGCGATTTCTCATTTTTACAACACCATTTTATTTTTAGGACCACATCACATTTGAAGCCACTTTGAGGGGTCTATATGATATAAAATACCCAAAAGTGACACCATTCTAAAAACTGCACCCCTTAAGGTGCTCAAAACCACATTCAAGAAGTTTATTAACCCTTTAGGTGCGTCACAGGAATTTTTTTGAATATTTAAAAAAAAATGAACATCTAACTTTTTTTCACAAAAAAAATACTTCAGGTTCAATTTTTTTTATTTTACCAAGGGTAACAGGAGAAATTGGACTGCAAAAGTTATTGTGCAATTTGTCCTGAGTACGCTGATACCTGATTTGTGGGGGGGAACGACTGTTTCGGCGCATGGCAGAGCTCAGAATGGAAGGAGCGCCGTTTGACGTTTTCAATGCAAAATTGGCTGGAATTCAGATCGGACGCCATGTCACGTTTGGAGAGTCCCTGATGTACCTAAACAGTGGAAACCCCCTACAAGTGACCCCATTTTGGAAACTAGATCCCCCAGGGAACTTATCTAGATATGTGGTGAGAACTTTGAACCCACAAGGGCTTTACAGAAGTTTATAACGTACAGCGGTACAATTAAAAAATCATATTTTTTCCACAAAAATGATCTTTTCACCCCAATTTTTATTTTCCCAAGGGTAACAGGACCCTAAAAGTTATTGTGCAATTTGTCCTGAGTATGCTGATACCCCACATGTGGGGGTAAACCACTATTTGGGCGCATGGCAGAGCTCGGAAGGGAAGCAGCGCCATTTGACGTTTTTGGCTGGAATTGAGATCGGACATCATGTCGCGATTGGAAAACCCCTGATGTACCTAAACAGTGGAAACCCCCCACAAATGACACCATTTTGGAAACTAGACCCCCCAAGGAACTTATCTAGATGTGTGGTGAGCACTTTGATCCCCCCAGTGCTTCACAGAAGTTTATAACGCCCGGGCGTGAAAATAAAAAATTCATATTTTTTCCACAAACATGATCTTTTAGTCACCATTTTTTTTATTTTCCCAAGGGTAACAGGAGAAATTGAACCCCAAAAGTTGTCCAATTTGTCCTGAGTAAGCTGACACCCCATATGTGGGAGAAAACTACTGTATGGACACACTTCAGGGCTCGGAAGGGAAGTAGTGACGTTTTGGAATGCAGACTTTGATGGAATGGTCTGCGGGTGTCATGTTGCCTTTGGAGAGCCCCTAATGTACCTAAACAGTGGAAACCCCCCACAAATGACCCCATTTTGAAAACTAGACCCCCTAAGGAACTTATCTAGATGTGAGGTGAGCACTTTGAACCCCCAAGGGCTTCACAGAAGTTTATAATGCCAGGGCATGAAAATAAAAAAATCGTATTTTTTTCCACAAACATGATCAATTAGTCCCCAATTTTTTTATTTTCCCAAGGGTAACAGGAGAAATTGAACCCCAAAAGATGTTGTCCAATTTGTCCTGAGTACGCTGACACCCCATATGTGGGAGAAAACTACTGTATGGACACACTTCAGGGCTCGGAAGGGAAGTAGTGACGTTTTGGAATGCAGACTTTGATGGAATGGTCTGCGGGTGTCATGTTGCCTTTGGAGAGCCCCTAATGTACCTAAACAGTGGAAACCCCCCACAAATGACCCCATTTTGAAAACTAGACCCCCTAAGGAACTTATCTAGATGTGAGGTGAGCACTTTGAACCCCCAAGGGCTTCACAGAAGTTTATAATGCCAGGGCATGAAAATAAAAAAATCGTATTTTTTTCCACAAACCTGATCAATTAGTCCCCAATTTTTTTATTTTCCCAAGGGTAACAGGAGAAATTGAACCCCAAAAGTTGTTGTCCAATTTGTCCTGAGTGCGCTGACACCCCATATGTGGGAGAAAACTACTGTATGGACACACTTCAGGGCTCGGAAGGGAAGTAGTGACGTTTTGGAATGCAGACTTTGATGGAATGGTCTGCGGGTGTCATGTTGCCTTTGGAGAGCCCCTAATGTACCTAAACAGTGGAAACCCCCCACAAATGACCCCATTTTGAAAACTAGACCCCCTAAGGAACTTATCTAGATGTGAGGTGAGCACTTTGAACCCCCAAGGGCTTCACAGAAGTTTATAATGCCAGGGCATGAAAATAAAAAAATCGTATTTTTTTCCACAAACATGATCAATTAGTCCCCAATTTTTTTATTTTCCCCAAGGGTAACAGGAGAAATTGAACCCCAAAAGTTGTTGTCCAATTTGTCCTGAGTTCGCTGACACCCCATATGTGGGATAAAGCTACTGTATGGACACACGTCAGGGCTCGGAAGGGAAGTAGTGATGTTTTGGAATGCAGACTTTGATGGAATGGTCTGCGGGTGTCATGTTGCCTTTGGAGAGCCCCTAATGTACCTAAACAGTGGAAACCCCCTACAAATGACCCCATTTTGAAAACTAGACCCCCTAAGGAACTTATCTAGATGTGAGGTGAGCACTTTGAACCCCCAAGGGCTTCACAGAAGTTTATAATGCCAGGGCATGAAAATAAAAAAATCGTATTTTTTCCACAAACATGATCAATTAGTCCCCAATTTTTTTATTTTCCCAAGGGTAACAGGAGACATTGAACCCCAAAAGTTGTTGTCCAATTTGTCCTGAGTACGCTGACACCCCATATGTGGGAGAAAACTACTGTATGGACACACGTCAGGGCTCGGAAGGGAAGTAGTGACGTTTTGGAATGCAGACTTTGATGGAATGGTCTGCGGGTGTCATGTTGCCTTTGGAGAGCCCCTAATGTACCTAAACAGTGGAAACCCCCCACAAATGACCCCATTTTGAAAACTAGACCCCCTAAGCAACTTATCTAGATGTGAGGTGAGCACTTTGAACCCCCAAGGGCTTCACAGAAGTTTATAACGCTCGGACGTGAAAATAAAAAAATCATTTTTTTCCACAAAAATGATATTTTTGCCCCCAATTTTTTATTTTCCCAAGGGTAACAGGAGAAATTGGACCCCAAAAATTGTTTTTCAATTTGTCCTGAGTAGGCTGATACCCTACATGTGGGGGTAAAACACTGTTTGGGCGCATGGCAGAGCTTGGAAGGGAAGGAGCACCATATGACTTTTTCAACTCAGAATTGGCTGGAATTGAGATCAGACGCAATGTTGCATTTGGAGAGCCCCTGATGTGCCCAAACAGTGGAAACCCCCAATTCTAACTCCAACCCGAACCCCAACACACCCCTAACCCTAATCTGAGCCCTAACCCTAGCCCTAACCCTAGCCCTAACCCTAGCCCTAACCCTAACCCTAGCCCTAACCCTAGCCCTAATGGAAAAATGGAAATAAATACATTTTTTTAATTTTATTATTTTTCCCTAACTAAGGGGGTGATAACGGGGGGTTTGATTTACTATTTATGGCGGTTTTTATTTTTGGCAGCTGTCGCACTCTAAAAGACGCTTTTTATTGTAAAAATAGTTTTTGCATCACCACATATTGAGAGCTATAATTTTTCCGTATTGTGACCCACCGAGTCATGTGAGGTCTTATTTTTTGCGGGACGAGTTGACGTCTTTATTGGTACCATTTTCGGGCACGTGACATTTTTTGATCGCTTTTTATTCCGATTTTTGGGACACAGAATGAACAAAAACCAGCGTTTCATGAATTTCTTTTGGGGGGGTGCGTTTACACCGTTCCGCGTGCGGTAAAATTGATAAAGCGGTTTTATTCTTCGGGTCAGTACGGTTACAGCGATACCTCATTTAGGTCTTTTTTTATGTTTTGTCGGTTTTATGCAATGAAAACTATTTTATATAAAAAATAATTATTTTTGCATCGCTTTATTCTGCGAGTTATAACTTTTTTATTTTTTCGCTGATGATGCTGTGTGGCAGCTCGTTTTTTGCGGGACAAGATTACGTTTTCAGCGGTACCATGGATATTTATATGCGTCTTTTTGATTGCGCGTTATTGCACTTTTTGTTTGGCGGTATGATAATAAATCATTATTTTTTGCTTCGTTTTTTATTTTTATTTTTTAAGGGGTTCGCTAAAGGGGTTAACTAATGGGACAGTTTTATAGGGCGGGTCGTTTCGGACGCGGCGATACCTATTATGTGTACTTTTATTGTTTTGTTTTTTTTTATTTTCAAAAAATGAATTTATTGGGGAATATTTTTTTTTTTTTTTTTTTTTTTCACTAATTTATTTGGTGATTTTTTTAAAATTATTTTTACACTTTTTTTTAATTTTTTTTTACTTTATTACATAGTCCCAGGTGGGACATCACTGTCCTGTGACAGATTGCTGATCTGTCACATCACAGATCACTGTGACAGATCAGCAATCTGTCACAGGCAGTGCACAAGGCTTCCTCATGCCTGCCCTTTGCAGGCACTGAGGAAGCCAGCTTCCTCCAGGCCCCCGAAGGCCCCCGTCGCCATCTTGGATCCGGGGGCCTGGAGGAAAGGAGTCCCCCGCAGCAGCGCTGCACATTGCGCTGCCGTGGGGGGCTCAGGGAAGCACGGAGGGAGCCCCCTCCCTGCCGATGCTTCCCTTTAACTCCCGGTACACCGCGATCATGTTTGATCGCGGTGTGCAAGGGGTTAACGTGTCGGGGGCGGTCCGTGACCGCCCCTGACACATAGTGCCGGGTGTCAGCTGTGATAATCAGCTGACACCCGGCCGCGATCAGCGGCGCTCACCACGTGGGCGCCGCTGATCGCGCTAGATGTACTATCCCGTCCATGGGAATAGGGGCCCGGCTCCCATGGATGGGATAGTACGTCTGATGTCAGGAAGGGGTTAATTGCCTTAAGGGTGCACTCGATAATTACAGAAATATACAGTAAGCTATACAATGGAATTACAATAGATTTGCAGTCAGAGTAAAATATAACAATACGGGTACAAGACTTAGAGATATTAAGCTGGAGGTCAATTTACCAGATTGTAGGTTGCATGTGGGTGCCGGGAGCTTTGCAGTCCACAGGTACAAGAATCTTAGTTGCCAGACAGACCCAAAAGCATGGGCCGTTGCTCCCCTTGGCAGATCTGTCCCCAGTTCCTTCTTAGATCATCATCGTCTGGTTCTTCTGTATGAGTGACACTCTCTGCCATGGGCTGCTAGTTCTTAAGCATGCTAAATCCCTCCCCCTGTGTCAGAGGGTGGGCTAATAATCTCCACCCTGTAGCTCCCTGCAGAACTTATTCCCAATATCTAAGAAAGGGGGTAACTTTCAACAACATGATCGGATCAGGACATGAGAGGTGCCAGTGAATGCGGTTTGTTTTGCCTGTCATGTGGAGAGCAAACATGGCCCCATTGGGTCGCTGTGGAGGGCCAATCTATGTATCTCAGGCCCCAGAACCCTCACCGCCTCTGGAGTCGCACTGCCAGATAAGCGATTTCCTCATGGTCACTCGGATATTTTTCATGAGTCCATAACTCGAAAGATGTGCTCATAATCCATGATCCTAGGATGGAGTTGGGGCGGCTGGGAGAGACAATGGATGTGTATTTCTGTGTCTAGCTGAGAGGTATATTCTAATTGAAGCCCCCAGGCGCCTTCCTGCCCCATGCTGACGTGGCTCCTACTTGAGCTTTGAAGTTCTGTTTTGGGCCTTATCTCATTAACATACTAAAAGACCTTGCTATTCAACGTTGGAGCCCTAAATCCTGCTTTGTCCATCACACTCAATTTGCAGGTCTTTGAGTTAAACACTGGCACGCTCAGGGTTAAAATGAAGCCATTCAGTTTATTACTAAGACAGTTCCAGCAGCCATTTTCATTGTTTGTTAAACATTCAGCTTTAAGAAATGCATACCGTTTCACACTGACCACGGTCAGTATAACACGGACACCTGTCCGTTACCTGCTGGTGTCGGCCACACAGGTTCTCAGATCTCAGGTTCTCAGTTTCTGAAGAAACAGAGGAATGGAAACATGTGACCCAGAGAAGCAGGAGGATCGGGAGGCAGTCAGCACCCATACTGCTAAGAAACCAGTTCCAGGCTCTTACACAGGAGAACGATGAAGAAATACATCAAGATAAGACTTTACCCACAAAGAACAACCTTGTACACCCTCAGAGTCCTCCAGGATGGAGAAAGAAAAATGTTGTGAAGAAGAAACGGAGAGTGGTGGTCATGGGGGATTCCCTGTTGAGAAGAACAGAGGTCGCTATCGGCAGACCGGATATAACCTCAAGAGAAATGTGCTGTCTTCCAGGTGCAAAAATTAAAGATGTGTCTGACAGGATATCAGGACTCTTCAGACCTACAGATGACCACCCATTCCAGCTAATACATGTGGGGACAAGTGACACAGCAAGAAACGTCCTGGAAACCATCTGCAGTGACTTTGAAAACTTAGGTAAGAAAGTGAAAGAACTGGGAGCGCAGGTGGTCTTCTCTTCCATCTTCCCAGTGGATGGCCATGGAACAAGGAGGTGGAGTAAGATTCTGCAGGTGAACAACTGGCTACGTCGATGGTGCCGTCCGCAAGGATTTGGATTTCTGGATCACGGAGTGAATTACCTATATGATGGACTACTTGCTAGAGATGGGGGCACCTTACGAAGACTGGAAAACATGAATTTGGAAGTTGCCTTGCTACACTCATCAGGAGAGCATTAAACTAGAACAATGTGGGAAGGGAAGCAAAAGGCCAGAAAAAGCCATACACCTGACAAATGTTATTGAGAACTCTGCTATTAGAAGTGGAAAGGAAGAACAAATACAAAAGAATCTAAATAATAAAAATATTGGAGAAAGAGAAACCAATCACAAACTAAAATGTTTCTATACTAATGCACAAAGCATGGGCAACAAAAAGGAGAATTGGAACTACTAACGCAGGAAAAGAAATATGATGTCATTGGAATCACTGAAACTTGGTGGGACGATACACATGATTGGAATACAAGGCTAGAAGGATACAACTTATTTGCTAGAAACAGACTTGATAAATGAGGAGGAGGTGTCGCATTGTATGTTAGAAACACGTATATCTGCACAGAGATTGAAGCTTCAGAGACTGTGAGTTCTGTGGAAACTGTTTGGGTAAGAATACAAGGACAGAACAATGGAAAGGACACAATTGTAGGCATTTACTATAGGCCGCCTGTGCAAGCTGAAGATATGGATGAACTCTTTATGCATCAAATGGCCAAGTTCTCCAAAAAATATGACACAGTTGTCATGGGAGATTTCAACTATCCTAACATTTGTTGGGAATATCTCAGGCAAAACTAACAGGTCAAGGAAATTCTTATCCATTCTTGCTGACAACTTTATCTTCCAAAAGGTAGGGGAGAAAACAAGGGGATCTGCTACCTTGGATCTAATCCTTATAAACAGGGAGGAAATGGTTGAGGAGGTAAAAGTGGCTGGGACCCTAGGAGGTAGCGACCATGCTATTTTAGAATTTTGGATAACTAGAGGAGGAAGACCTGTGAAGACTCAGACATCAAGGTTAGATTTCAGAAAGGCAGATTTTAAGGGATTCAGAAATAGAATTGGAGGGATTCAATGGCTGGATATCCTTAAGAACAAAAATGTCCAGGAAGGATGGGAAATCTAGAAAAATGAAATTCTCAAAGCACAATTGTTAACAATTCCGAAAAGAGGGAAGAATAGGAAGCATTTAAGGAAACCAGGATGGATGAACACAGAACTTAAGCACATGCTAAAAAGGAATAAAGAACTGTTTATAAAATGGAAAGAGGGAGGCATATCTAAAGAAGAATATAATGCTGTCTGCAGAACTTGCAGGGCACAATTCAGAGTATCTAAAGCTGACAATGAATTGAGGCTTGCAAGAGACGTCAGAAGCAATAATAAAGGATTTTGGGGATATGTCAAAAGTAAAAGAAAAGTCAAAGATGCTATAGGATTTTTACAGGATGAAAATGATGAAATGGTAAGACAGGATGTTGAGAAGGCCGAACTTTTAAATTCCTATTTTGCATCTGCTTTCTCTCAGAACGGAAATGTAACATCAACTGTTCTTCACTGTCCTATTAAGGGAATAGAAGAATCCAGGATATCTATAAACATAAATATAGTGAGGAAACACTTAACTAACCTAAATGAATTCAAGTCTCCAGGTCCAGATGAATTACACCCCAGAGTACTGAAGGAGATAGCAGAAGAAATTTTTGAACCCCTTTCCATAGTCTTTGAAAATTCTTGGAGAACAGGAGAAGTCCGAGAAGACTAGAGAAGAGCAAATGTTGTTCCTATCTTCAAAAAGGGGATGAAGGTGGACCCAGGCAACTATAGGCCGATGAGTCTGACTTCTGTACCAGGAAAGATCTTTGAACAAATTCTTAAACAACATGTATGTCAGTACCTGGATAAGAATGAAGTGATTAAACAGAGTCAGCATGGGTTTGTAACTAATAAGTCATGTCAGACTAATTTAATCTCCTTCTATGACAGAATCACTTATTGGGTGGATCAGGGAAATGCTGTAGATATAGTATATCTTGACTTCAGCAAAGCAGTTGACAAAGTATCTCACACAATCCTTATTGAAAAAATGGCTAAGTATGGAATGGATAAGGCAACTGTTAGGTGGATTCATAACTGGCTTAGTGATCGAACCCAAAAAGTGGTCGTAAATGGCTGCACATCCAGTTGGAAGAATGTCTCAAGTGGGTACCACAGGGCTCTGTCCTGGGCCCTGTATTGCTCAACATCTTTATCAACGATTTAGATGAAGGAATTGAGGGTAAACTGATTAAATTTGCTGATGACACAAAGCTAGGAGGGATAACTAATACTAGAGAAGAAAGCGAGAGGATTCAAAAAGATATAAATAAACTGGAGCAGTGGGCAGCAACTAACAGAATGGTTTTTAACAGGGAAAAATGCAAAGTACTACATCTGGGCAATAAAAATGAAAAAAGCATATACAGAATGGGAAGAATGGGCTAAGCAACAGCACATGTGAAAAAGACTTGGGTATACTAATAGATCACAGACTGAATATGAGTTAACAGTGTGATGCAGCAATAAAAAAAGGCAAATGCAATTCTAGGATGCATTAACAGAAGCATACAGTCTAGATCAAGTGAAGCCATTATTACCCTCAACTCCTCTTTGGTCAGACCTCATCTGGAATACTGTGTCCAGTTTTGGGCACCACATTTTAAGAAAGACATCAACAAACTGGGGCAAGTTCAGAAATGAGCAACCAGAATGGTGACAGGTCTGCAAACCCTGTCTTATGAGGAAAAAGTTGTAGGATTTGGGAATGTTTAGCTTGCAGAAGATAAGACTGAGAGGAAACTTAATAGCTGTCTACAAATATCTCAGGGGCTGTCACATTGTAGAAGGATCATCTTTATTCTCATTTGCACAAGGAAAGACTAGAAGCAATGGGATGAAGCTGAATGGGAGGAGACACAGATTAGATATTAGAAAAAACTTTTAGACAGTTTGAGTGATCAATGATTGGAACAGGCTGCCACGAGAGGTGGTGAGTTCTCCTTCAATAGAAGTCTTCAAACAGAGGCTGGACAGACATCTGTCTGGGATGATTTAGCGAATCCTGCTTTTGAGCAGGGGGTTGGACCAGATGGTCCAGGAGGTCCCTTCCAACTCTACGATTCTATGATTCTATGATCCCTCTTGTCCTCAGAGGTATCCGTAAACATGGAAAAAAATACAGTCTTATCCTGACCCCGGTCAGTGTAACACATGGTTGTCAAGACCGTTACCTGTTGGATTGGCCACACAGGTTCTCGTATTCCTCTTGTCCTCAGAAGCATCCGATAAATGTCCATTCACACACAGTCTCTTTCTGACCTCAGTCAGTATCACACGGTTTTCAAGACCATTACCTGTTGGTCACGCAGGTTCCCGGATCCCTCTTACCGCAGAGGTATCCTGTACACATTTCTCTCTGACCCCGGTCAGTATCACACGGTTTTCAAGACCGTTCGCTTCTTTTCGGCTTCCCCAGGCTATGCGACGTCCAAGCCTGGAACATGGGAGCTCTGTCTGGGCTGACAGACTCCATCACACTCTCACACATGTGCAACACACCTGCCTTAGCCTGTAACCACTCCCAGTTACCTATCACATGACTAGTCACATGTTCATGACCTCATCACAGGTCCTGCAGATTCACAACCACACACAAATCTTCAGACAAAATGGGGTACAGTGAGCCACCAACCCACAGTGTGTGGTACATGGGTGGCCAGACCCTCCCAACTCTCATAGCTACCCGTAGCTCGGACCCAAATGCGAAGAACAACTAGTTAAGAATCAAGATACACTTAAGAAAAACACTCCGGGCTACATCACAGGGAGCCGCCATCCCTGTGACACATACCTTCCATTAACCACTTGACCACCACTTACCCCACTATATATATATATATATATATATAGTAGGGATTGTACTTGCTCAGGTGCGACGGGTGGCAATCAGGAGGCACGTTCCTTTTAAAGTTCATGGGGTTTATTGCTCCACAAACCCACAAAACAAAAGAGAACAAAAGAAATAGCCTTTAGCTCAGGCAAAACACAGTCCAAATGTCCAGTACTTTAGGCTCAGTCCTGGAGCTTCACCACACCCAGGAGGCTTATCCCTCCCCACATACAGCTCTGTGTTTCAGTAGTAGTATACATTATAAAGGTATAGCCACACCCCCGAACCTACCAGCTGACTAGTCACGTGACTGTGACATCACCACAGATCCTTGAACACATATATAAGTATAGTGACATCCTTTGGTGCTTATGTGAACTAAGGAAAATACTCTGTGCTTACATTACAGAGACAAGCCATCTCTGAGACACATACCTCCCATTGACTATACAACCCCTAGCCATGCCACATACCTCCCCCTCTGCCTAAAGCCATGGAGCTTGGCACTTTCCCCCACTAGACAAGGGATTCTTGAGAGGGCATTGGCATTACCATGTAGCTTCCCTGCCCTATGTTCTACATGGAAGTTGAAGTCTTGCAGGGCTAAGAACCAGCTGGTGACCCTAGCATTCTTACCCTTTGTTTCCCTCATCCATCTGAGTGGGGCATGGTTGGATATCAATCTAAACTTGCGTCACACCAGATAGTACCGTAACGTATCCACTGCTCACTTTATGGCCAAACACTCCTTCTCTACGACTGAGTAATTCCTTTCACATGAAGAAAGCTTCCTACTCAGGTAGAGAGCAGGATGCTCCTCCCCATGTATCTCCTGGGAAAGGACTGCTCCTACCCCGACATCCGAGGTGTCTGTCTGAAGGATAAACTCTTTTTTAAAGTCCGGGGCCACTAGAACGGGTTGCTTACATAGAGCCCCTTTCATTTCTTGGAAGGCTGACTCTGCCTCTTCGGACCATCTGACCATCACTGATTTTGTCCCCTTAAGTAGATCAGTTAGAGGCGCAGCCATCATGGCGAAGTTTGGGATGAACCTCCTGTAATATCCCACGATCCCCAGGAAGGCTCTATCTTGCTTTTTGGACAGGGGTCTCGGCCATGTTTGAATTGCCTCCACTTTATTGATTTGGGGTTTGATCTCACCACGGTCCACTACATATCCCAGGCACTTGGCTTCTTTTTTACCCAAGGCACACTTCTTCGAGTTTATTGTAAACCCCGCCTCCCTTAAGGCATCAAACACTGCTTGAACCTTTTCCAGGTGACTCTCCCAGTCCGGGGTAAAGATGACGATATCATCCAGGTACGCAGCAGCGTATAGCTTATGAGGCGCATGGATTCTATCAATAGCCCTCTGGAAGGTCGCCAGAGCTCCCTGCAGGCCAAACGGCATCCGGACATACTGGAAGCACCCGTCTGGTGTAGACAATGCAGTCTTTTCCTTGGCTTCCTGTGCCATGGGGATCTGCCAATATCCCTTTGTCAAATCCAAGGTGGTTATGTATCTGGCAGGTCGAAGTCTCTCAAGCTTATCAACGAGTGGCATGGGATATGCGTCAAACTTGGAGACCTCATTCAGCTTCCGATAGTCATTGCAGAACCTCCATTTTCCATCAGGTTTTGGGACCAGGACAATCGGGCTTGACCAAACGCTCTTGGATTTCTCAATGACTCTGAGCTTCAGCATACGTTGCACCTCCTTGGAGATTACTTCTCGACGGACCTCAGGAATTAGATAAGGCTTCACGTTCACTCGCACATGTGGCTCTGTCAGAACTTCATGCTCAACAACCTTCGTGCATCCCGGCATCTCTGAAAACAGGTCCCTGTTTTTCTGGAGCAACTCCCGGCCCTACTGTTTCTGGGCCTTCGATAGTGTCTCCGCTATAGTAACCCCTCCAACCTCACCTTCTGGGTTGATCAGTGAGCACGGAGTTACTGCTGGCTCTCTATCTTTTCATGGCTTGATGAGGTTGACATGGTAAACCTGGTATGGTTTCCATCTTCCTGGTTGGTGAATCTTATAGTTTACCTCCCCAAGCTTATCCACCACCTCATACGGCACTTGCCATTGGGCCAAGGACTTGCTCTCCACTGTCGGAACCAGCACGAGAACTTGGTCTCCCAGATTGAACTGCCTCACTCTTGCTGACCGGTTGTAGACCCTGTCCTGAGCTTCTTGTGCCTGGCGGAGGTGTTCTTTCACGATGGGCATCACTTTCACAATCTTCTGCTGCATCAGTGACACATGCTCAATAACGCTTCTGTGGAGCGTGACTTCAGTTTCCCAGGTTTCCTTGGTTATATCTAGGAGACCTCGCGGATGTCGGCCATACAGGAGCTCGAAGGGCGAGAACCTCGTGGAGGCCTGGAGAACTTCACGGATAGAAAACAGCAGATATGGTAAGAGACAATCCCAGTCTCTACCGTCTTTCTCTATGGCTTTTCTAAGCATGCTCTTCAGTGTCTTTTTAAATCTCTCAACAAGGCAATCAGACTGCGGATGATACACTGAAGTCCTCAACTGGGAGATTTGGAGAACCTTGCACAACTCCCTCACCACCTTGCTCATAAAAGGTGTCCCTTGGTCGGTCAGGATCTCCTTCGGCAAACCCGTCCGGGAATTTCTCAGAGGAATTGCCTCAGGATAGCGTGTGGCATAGTCCAGGATGACTAATATATACTGATGGCCCCGGGCTGATTTAACTAAGGGACCGACCAAGTCCACGGCAATTCTCTCAAATGGCACCTCAATAATGGGCAATGGCACAAGGGGGTTCTGGAAATGAGAGGTGGGGGCAGTTAACTGACATGTAGGGCAGGACCTGCAATAATTTACTATTTCCTGGTGACACCCAGGCCAATAGAACCTCTGCACAACCCGTTCCTGCGTTTTTTCCACCCCCAAGTGTCCCCCCAAGATGGGTGAATGCGCCATGTCCAACACTTTCCATCTATAGGGGCCTGGCACTATTAACTGCTCTACCAACTCCTCCCTTATTTTTGTGACCCGGTATAACAACTCCCCACTCATCATAAAATAGGGAAATCTTGTGTCCGCCCCCAGCTCCTGTGCAACCCCATTAATGACGGTGACATTGTTGAAGGCTTTCCTCAGTGTTGGGTCCCTATGTTGGTCAGTCGCCAAATTCTCACCGGCCACCCCTATCTCCTGAATGTCAGGTACAGGGGACACTTCCTCCTCAACCCCCACAAGGACACAAAAAGGAAACCCATCTGCCTCTGCTGGTGGCGATACCGTATTAGGGTTCATTGGTTCCCTGCTCTTGCTAGCGACCTCAGAACCCTTACCCCACAGATCCCAAAACAGACAGAAATCCTGGCCTATAATTATAGGATGTAACAAGTCCCAAACAACGCCAACTTTATGGGACTTGGTGCCATGCACCGCTTCAATGTTCACTCTGGCCACAGGGTAGTCCTTTGCATCACCATTTATGCACCAATCGACGACCTTTTTACCCAGGAGTAGGTTGAAAGGAAAAGTGGCCCTTACAAGGGTCACCAAGCTCCTGGAGTCTAGCAGCACCATTACTGCTCGACCGTTCACCTTCACGGGACACGCTTGAGGCCCCTCGTTAGGAGGAGAGTTCACACTGCAGGCTGGATATGCATAGTATGAACTACGGCGTCCCATGCTGCAGTCCATCTACTCATGGTCTGGGGACAACGGGCAGCTATATTTCCTGGCCTGTGGCACCACCAACAAATAATATCACCCGTGGGGACCTTGGGCACCGCCTCCCCACCCCCTTTTGACCTTGGACACCCCACCCCTTTTTGGGACTCCGCCCCCTGCTGGAGCCCGAAATACGGAATGGGCTTCTTCGCCAAGGAGCCTTCCATCCCCTGGTATCTCGCAAACAGTCCGACCAGTTCATTGGCATTCTGGGGATCACCCTGGGCAACCCAAGTCTGTAGGGGTCTCGGCAGGGAATGCACAAACCAATCCATCACCACTCACTCTACCATCTGCGCAAGCGTAGATGACTCTGGCTGCAGCCATTTCTCGACTAGGTGCAACAGGTCGAACATTAGGGAGCGAGGCGGTTTGTCCCGGTGATAGGCCCAGCGGTGAATTCACTGTGCCCTGACAGTCATTGTCACCCCAAACATGTGAGAATCTCAGCCTTTAGTTTGGGATACTCCTTGGAGTCTTGCAAAGTCAAGTCATAGTATGCCTTCTGGGGCTCCCCCGTCAGGTATGGGGCCAGTACCTCTGCCCACTGCTCTGGCTGAAGTTTTTCTCTCTCAGCCACCTCCTCAAATACCATCAGGAAGGCCTCAACATCATTCTCAGGGGTCAATTTCTGCAATGCGCGTCTTACTGCCTTCCTGACGTGGGTGTCATCAGCCAGATCTGGGGTTGGGGCGCTCATCCTGCCCTGGATGGCGGTTGCCAGAAGCTGCATCTGCTGCTGTTGCTCCTGCTGGCTCTGTTGTATCTCTTGCAACAACAGCCTGCTGGTCTCCTGTTGCTGTGAATGTGACTTGATCAGGTGTTTCAGCATGTCCTCCATTTTTCCAGGCAATGCTTGCTGGCTTGCTGGAAACTTGACCCAGGACATGCAGTAACAGTCTCATGTCTCTGCTGGGAACACTGCGCACACGTCTAGCACCAATTGTAGGGATTGTACTCGCTCAGGTGCGATGGGTGGCAATCAGGAGGCATGTTCCTTTTAAAGTTCATGGGGTTTATTGCTCCACAAACCCACAAAACAAAAGAGAACAAAAGAAATAGCCTTTAGCTCAGGCAAAACACAGTCCAAATATCCAGTACTTTAGGCTCAGTCCTGGAGCCTCACCACACAAAGGTGGCTTATCCCTCCCCACATACAGCTCTGTTTTTCAGTAGTAGTATACATTATAAAGATATAGCCACACCCCCGAATCTACCAGCTGACTAGTCACGTGACTGTGATATCACCACAGATCCTTGAACACATATATAAGTATAGTGACATCCTTTGGTGCTTATGTGAACTAAGGAAAACACTCTGAGCTTACATTACAGAGACAAGCCATCTCTGAGACACGTACCTCCCATCGACTATACAACCTTTAGCCACGCCACAATATATGTATATATATATATATATAATGTAATATAACGTGGGAGCGTCACTCTGTCTGAAGCCTTTATAGACTGCGCAAGCGAGATGCGCCTGCCAGTCTGGCTCCACACAGAATGAGGCATCCAGCGGTGAGGAGTGTGTATGGCGCCGGAGATGGTGGTACCGTACACACTGCATACCACGATTTCCGGCGCCATACTAGCATATTTACCTGACCGGGAGGAGCGTTGCCACGCTGCTTCTCTTCCGCCGGAGAACGGGGCCGGAGTGCGCTTGAGTATTGTGATCGCGCATGCGCACAGCGCTATTCGGCGCCATTTTACTGAAGACACATTTGCAGTATGTCTTCAGCAATATGGCGCCGGACCGCGCGGTATGGGCATGCCCGTACTCCGGCGCCGCACTCTTCCCTCGGCCTCCAGCAGAATGTGACAGCGCTGGAACACAGGGAAGAAAGGTGAGTATAATTTTTTTGGAATGTGTGCTGTTTAATAGGGGTGAGAGGGACCATGCATACCAGGAAAGGGGGGCGAGGGGACCATGCATACCAGGAAAGGGGGGTGAGGGGACCATGCATACCAGGAAAGGGGGGGGTGAGGGGACCATGCATACCAGGAAAGGGGGGTGAGAGGACCATGCATATCAGGAAAGGGGGGGTGAGAGGACCATGCATATCAGGAAAGGGGGGGTGAGAGGACCATGCATACCAGGAAAGGGGGGGCAAGGGGACCATGCATACCAGGAAAGGGGGGCGAGGGGACCATGCATACCAGGAAAGGGAGGTGAGAGGACCATGCATACCAGGATTGGGGGGTGAGGGGACCATGCATACCAGGATAGGGGGTGAGGGGACCATGCATTCCAGGATTGGTGGGTGAGGAGACCATGAATACCAGGAAAGGGTGGGTGAGGAGACCATGCATATCAGGATTTGGGGGTTGAGGGACCATGCATACTAGGATAAGGGGGTGAGGGGGACCATGCATACCAGGATAGGGGGTGAGGAGGACCATGCATACCAGGATTGGGGGGAGAGGGGGCCATGCATACCAGGATTGGGAGATGAGGGGTACCATGCATACCAGGATTAGGGGGTGAGGGGGCCATACATACCAGGATTGGGGTATGAGGGAACCATGCATACCGGGATTGGGATGTGAGGGGATCATGCATACCAGGATTGGGGGGCGAGGGGACCATGCATACCAGGATGGCGGGGTGAGAGGACCATGCATACCAGGATAGGGGGGTGAGGGGACCATGCATACCAGGATGGGGGGTGAGAGGACCATGCATACCAGGATTGGGGGGGTGAGGGGGACCATGCATACCAGGATAGGGGGGGGTGAGGGGGACCATGCATACCAGGATAGGGGAGTGAGGGGACCATGGATACCAGGATGGCGGGGTGAGGGGGACCATGCATTCCAGGATAGGAGAGTGAGGGGACCATACATACCAGGATGGGGGGGGTGAGGGGACCATGCATACCAGGATAGGAGACCATGTACCAATAAAAATGCTCGCCACCCGGGCGTAGAACGGGTTCATAGCTAGTATATATAATCAGCATATGTCACTCACCAGCGCCTGCGAACTCCATTCTGAAATGAGGAGAAACATGGGAGATGACAGCTACTTGCTGCAGATTGATTGATAGCTCGGAGCACTGCCTTAGTTGGATTACTGGCCCAAAGCGTGCACTCACCAATGCCACAAGCTTGTAAGCACTGTGCTCTTTTCCTAAGAGACCAGCTGAAATAATGTGGCGGCCTGTAACCTATGCAGAAAGCCATTAACAATAAAGTAACAAATCTCTCCATTCTTGAGGACACAGGATTTTTAATAACAGACAGTTTTCTAATATGCTTAATTTTTTTTACAAGCACATTGCAGTTTTACCCATTTAAAGTCCATAATGGCTGTCCAGTCAATACACTAGATAGTCACTTTCCTTTAAGTACCTTTGGAAGATGGCTAAAGAAGGGCAGGTAAGAAAAGAAAAAAATCACAATGAGGTTAAAAAAGATGATTATTTTAATTACAGGTTTTGTGTCAAGTAATAAAAAAAGGGGTGCCGCACCATAAAATTTTATGTCTCTGTATGGCAACTTGTCAGTTTTGTAAGAACACCCTGAGGTAATAAGGCTTTGTTTAAGCTAAATATTTCAGAGTAAAATTATATGTTGTGTCATTCCTGATTTCTTAAACAGCAAACATAAAAAACTAAAGTGAAACAATATTTTATAGATTAGTTTGCACTCTTCATTGATTTCCTACTATACTTTAAAAGGTGCTGAGCTCCACTTTCCTAATGCATATCTACAATACGCAGTATAGATTTCAAGCTATATGATACATTTTGCCTAAGGACTACTGAGTTTTTTGCATGCAGATTCATTGCAAGTGCTATAATAAGTTCACAAGTCCTCCCTGATGGTTCCTGCAGGCAGATTCTTGCCTTAAAGAAGCCTTCCTCTTCCTATCATCAAACTTTTCATCCTCTTTATATATTGCAGTCATCATATTACATTGATTAATCATCTCCAGCTTGCTCCACGAAACACCGAAGCAGGTTGGCAGGTCACAAACTGCAGGAGAAGGACCTGTGCGGTGGCAAAAACAGATGAAAATGCTAGAAGATGGGTATCAGACAGGGGACTTGGATTTTCACAACCACCCCAGTGGTGAAATAAAAAAAACAGCTGGAGTGGTGTTTTTAAAACAATAATGTGGCACCCCTGAGGGTTCAGTCGCCACAAAGGCACTGCACCTCCTCCTGAGGTGTAGTATCCCACTTCCCAGTTAAGATGGTAACACCTGACCCGACTCCAGCATCTACATCCAGCACAGACACCTTAGAACAGCAGAGCACCCTTTATGGCAGCTGCTTTGGTTCATGAAGGGTGCTGGGTGGTGGATGGAGCTTAGAAACACTAGAGGGGAAAGCTGACAGGAAGTTCAGATAGTTCTCCTACGGGGGAAGGAGGGGAAGAACGTAGATGCAGCAGCCTCCTGTAAGCTGGAGCTGCTTGCAAGGAAAGAGAAAGAAAGAAGGATCAGTTGTTCTGAAGGAAGATAGATAAGAACGGAACGTGAGGAGGAGAGAGACTGGGAATTGGGGCTAGTGCAGAGCCCTTTTCTAAGTTTAATGTGCCAAGGTCGGGCGCCGTATCCGAGGCTGTGTGTGATACTAATGATCCTGCAGCAGAAACCAGAGGAATAGAAGTTGTGACCACTTTATTCCCACCTAAGACTCGGAGACACAGCAGCAATGTGTGTGAGCCGGGACATGATTGTATGGAGTCCCCGAAGCAGGCTGCAGCTGCCTGTCATACAAGTGGAGGTATAAGTAACATCAAGAAGGAGGAACTTGAGTGTAATTCAGACCTACAGAAGTACTTCAGATTAGCGCTAGAAAGGAGACGTTCAGAAAAGGCACACGAAAGGGAGTGCTGGAAGGGTTAATTCCATCTGAGGCAATGAGAAAAAACTTTGTCCAGCTCCACAATGTAGTGAAAAATATTCTTTATTCACTCAGTAGAAATGAGGTTTAAAAGCCAGCATGAGTTACAAGGCATGCGATCGATCTACGCGTTTCGAGTGGCTAGGCACTCTTAATCATGATACGCAGCTTTGTCCATGGGTAGATCTTATATACTCTATCCGGTCTACACACCGGTTAAATAATTAATTAAAACAAATATAAAACAAATAGAGAAAAAACTAGCAATCACAATTAAATATAACAATTTGATTCATTAAGATACAATATTATCGCCTTCAGTAGTATTTTATCTTTTTATTTTTTATTTCTTAATTTTTATTCATTATTCTCTTGTTATTATCCATGAAAAAATGAAGCAAACTTCTGAAATGGAAGAGAAACATAACAGATCTCAATGTTGCAACCATTCACAACAGTAAAATTCACATAGATACAATTTTTTCAAAATGCATGCGGTTTTCAATTACATGTCAAATTTTTATTTCTTTTTTGTGCAATGTTAATTTTAGCACAACAAACCATTTTTTAGTATGCACATGTATACAAAGAAAAAAAAGAAAAAAGAAAAAAAAATTATAAAAAAAAAATAAAAATTCAAGATTGGAAAGATTTTTTCAGGGACTAAATGTGCACACAGCCATAATATATTCGTTTAAAGAGGAGATAGAAAACTCCAATTTGCACTGTTCTAAAGAATTTTTTTCAGTGTATGTGATTTTTTTTATTTATATACACAGCCAAAAAAACATTTAATTCTTTTATTCCCCATCATACACCAATCATAAAAAATCCGTTCTGATACATTTATTGAAAAGTCGTTATCATAAACTTTCTCCAGACAGAAAGATAGAAAACTTCAATTTGCACAAAAAAAAAAAAAAAAAAAAAAAATTTCGTTATATTTAATTTTTAGTTTATATCTGCAACCCAAAAAAGGGGGGGGGAAGCATTTGGTTATTATATTTACCCTTCATGCACTGAAAAAACTGTTCTAATGCATATATAGAAAGATTATCACAGACTTTCCCAAATAAATGAAGTATTTCCTAAATAACTGATCAACACAAAATTATGTCGAATATTTTAGTTTTTATATTTTAAACATGCAGATTCGAAAAACGGCATGAAAATACAGTTCTATGCACAAAAAATACCCTATGAAAAACCTTGCAAAAAACTACCATATTCCCACATATATTTTAATATATATTTAATCAGAACATGAGGATTCATTATAAATGTAATAAGATAGATATTTCTAAGAGGAAAGGGTTGATAAGTGCTAGTCTAATAAAAGAGCATGGTGTCTTTTCTTTTATTCAAGCCTCGTGGCATACTGGTGTTTAATTTGAACATCCACCACACCTCCCTATTCCTAAGCACAGGTTCTAAGTCCCCACCTCTGATCCGATTGTGGACTTTCTCAATTCCATATACTTTTAATGAGTCCAGTTTTTTACTATGAGTCTCAAGAAAATGTCGGGAGAGCTGCGATATGTTTCTATTCATATTAGCATTCTCTATATCGAGAATGTGCTCTCTAATCTCAGTTTTTAACGTGCGTTTTGTGCTACCCACATATTTTAGTCGGCATGAAGTACATTCCATGATATAAACTACATTTTTGGTGTTGCAGTTTATGAAATCTTTGATGTCAAATAGATTACTGTCATCAAAATCTCCAAATTTATCACACCTTTTGGTATAGGTACACATCTTGCACTGACTGGCAGCACATTTAAAAAAACCTCTCGTTTTCAACCAATTGCCCGTATGTTCTTGCCGAGTACAAAGAAAACTTGGTGATAAACTATTTTTTAAGGATGGTGCTTTTCTGGAAACTATCCTTAGTCCTTTTTTTATTATTTTTTCAATATCTGGATCTTCTTTTAAAATTGCCAGGTTATCCTCAACTATTTTTTTAATATTGGAAAACTGATTACTAAATTGTAACACCATTGTTATAGGATTAGCAGAATTTTTGGACAGTTTATGCGAGTCTTTAAAACGAGATTTTTTTGAAACAATCTTTTCAGCCCTGTCTAGACTCCATCGATCATAACCTCTCCTACCCAAACGTTATCTAATGTCAGAAACTTCTTTTTTATAATCAGAGGGACAACTGCAATTTCTCTTAGCATGCGCCATTTCACCCACAGGAATACCCTTAATTTTGTGCTTGGGGTGATGACTTTTTGCATGGAGAATTGTGTTCCCAGCTGTCTCCTTGCGATATTTACGAGTAATAATGGATTTGTTAGGTATGCCAGTCAGATTTAAATCCAAAAAATCAATAGTGGTCTTTTCATGTCGTGTTAGAAATCTTAGATTCAGAGAGTTGCAATTGATATACGCATCAAATTTCTGTACTGTTATTATATCTGATTTCCAAATAATGACAATATCATCAATGTATCTACCGTAAAACTGTATACAATCAGTGTAAGGATTATCAAGATTGTAGATATACATTTCTTCCCACCAACTCATAATGAGATTTGCTAGGGAAGGGGAATATTTAGCTCCCATGGATACGCCATTTACTTGTATATAGTAATTCTCATTGAATATAAAATAATTGTTGGAAATCAACAAAAAAGTGACATCCAAGATGAAATCTTGGAAGTCACACGAGAAATTACTATATTTTTGTAGATTAAATTTTAATGCGTTAATTGCTACTGTGTGTGGAATCGATGTGTAGAGAGAAACAACATCAGTAGTTATCCATGAGAATTTGGAATCCCAGATTAAACCATCCATTGAGTTTAATACTTCTGTACTGTCTCTAATAAAACCAGGGACCCTCTGAACCAAGGGTTGTAGAAGCAGATCTAACCATTCCCCTAGTTTCTCACTCACAGATCCTATCCCTGATAAAATCGGTCTCATGGGTGGAGGAAAGCTTTTTTTATGGGTTTTTGGTAACGCATAAAGCGTTGGTGTAAGTGGATTTAACACCTTTAGATAATCCCTCTAATAACAAGAGAATAATGAATAAAAATTAAGAAATAAAAAAAAAAAAAAAAAGATAAAATACTACTGAAGGCGATAATATTGTATCTTAATGAATCAAATTGATATATTTAATTGTGATTGTTAGTTTTTTCTCTATTTGTTTTATATTTGTTTTAATTAATTATTTAACCGGTGTTTAGACCGGATAGAGTATATAAAATCTACCCATGGACAAAGCTGCGTATCATGATTAAGAGTGCCTAGCCACTCGAAACGCATAGATCGATCGCATGCCTTGTAACTCATGCTGGTTTTTAAACCTCATTTCTACTGAGTGAATAAAGAATATTTTTCACTACATCGTGGAGCTGGACAAAGTTTTTTCTCATTGCCTTGGATTGTGCGCTTTGACACAGCGGTCTCGTGCTCCTATGTTGGAATGCTATGTCTGGTGAGTTGGATTTGTATCCTGATTTATTAATTCCATCTGCCTGGGAGTTGGCTGAGCCCCTGACCCTCCAGGCTGCGGCACTGAAGCAGGCACCTGTCTGTGCCAGAAATGTGAGTAAAAGAATTGGAACTGCACTCAGCCGTGTCATTGCCTTCTTCCTGTGCCAACCCACTCAGCACTGCTACATCTCTGTGCCTAACACTACACCAACTACCTCAACACTTACTACTAGAGTTGAGCAAAACGGGTCGAAAAAATTCAAAAGTCGCCGACTTTTGCCAAAGTCGGGTTTCATGAAACGAAACCCGACCTTAGCGTGAGGTCAACCACGAGGTCGGCAACCATCGCGCCAAAGTCACGTTTCAAAAGATGCTTTAGCGCCCTTTTTCAGCCAATCAGGAAGAACGGACACTGTGGGCAACGTGATGACATAGGCAGCGGTCACCAACATCTTTGAGAAGGGCATGCAAGTGATTGGCTTGCTTTGTGTGGCATCACAGGGGCTATAAAAGGGCGTGCACGCCGACCGCCATGTTACTTATGCTGATCTCACAATAGGGAGAGCTGCTGCTGCTGATTCTGTAGGGAGAGCGTTAGGAAGGCCAAAAGAAAAAAAAGCTTCTGCTGATAGAGCTTTTCACTGTAGTTAGTGTGCAGTGAAAGGTGATGATTTTTGCTTTTGTGCAGCAGCACTGGTGGTGATTAGGCTGCCTTTTAAGGCTACCTGCATTGCTGTGTGCACACTGGTGTTCAAACTGCTTTTTTAAAAGCAATCCAAATTTTATTGTTTTGTCCTGATGAGGTTCATTTTTTCGCACACCGTACAGCGGTGTACACTCCTCACACAGTACTGTGCACCGGCTGTAATCACGGCAAAATTGAAGCTATCTGTGTGTGACTCTATAAGGAAAAGCCGAGGAGTTTGTCCGTTCTTACAGACCTACACCTTAGAGTTTTGTCCGTTTTTCAAACAGTTTCGTATATTTGCTGTTTGATTACATTCAAAACTAGAGAGAGCATGTGTCAGTCCGTATACAAAAGCACGGAGCTTGACAATTTTACATACACACACCGTACAGCGGTGTACGTGTACGCTCCTCACACAGTACCGGCTGTTATCATGGCCAAATTGAAGCTATCTGTGTGTGACGCTGTAAGGAAAAGCCGAGGAGTTTGTATGTTCCTACAGACCTACACCTTGGAGTTTTGTCCGATTTTCAAACAGTTTCGTATATCTGCTGTTTGATTACATTCAAAATTAGAGAGAGACAGCGTGTGTCAGTCCGTATACAAAAACACGGAGCTTGACAAGTTTACATACACACACCGTACAGCGGTGTACGTGTACGCTCCACACACAGTACCGTGTACCGGCTGTTATCACAGCCAAATTAAAGCTATCTGGGAGTGACTCTGTAAGAAAAAAATGAGGAGTTTGTCCGTTCTTACAGACCTACACTCTAGGAAGATTCCAATTGTGCCCAATTCTATATACACCTTGTAGTTTGTCATACACTAGGCAATTTCTGCCTGTTACATTGCGGTGTAATATACACAGGGCCTGACAGAATCCAACTGTGTCCTGAAGTCTGTAGAGAGATTCCATTTCTCCCTAGTCCTCTCTACACCTCTTTTACACCATCCAGAATCAGCCTGTTAATTTGAGGTGTAATATAACTAGGGCCTGACAGAATCCAACTGTGTCCTGAAGTCTGTAGAGAGATTCCAATTCTCCCCAGTCCTCTATACACCTCTTTTATACCATCCAAAATCAGCCTGCTACATTGAGGTGTAACATACACAGGGCCTGAGAGAATCCTTCAGTATCCAGAAGTGTGTAAGGAGATTCAAATTCTCCCCAGTACACCATCCAAAATCAGCCTGTTACATTGCGGTGTAATATACGCTGGGCCTGAGAGAATACTTCAGTGTCCTCAAGTGTGTAGAGAGATTCCAATTCTCCCCAGTCCTCTATAGACATTTTTTACACCATCCAAAATCAGCCTGTTACATTGAGGTTTAACATACACTGGGCCTGAGAGAATACTTCAGTATCCAGAAGTGTGTAAGGAGATTCAAATTCTCCCCAGTCCTCTATACACATTTTACACCATCCAAAATCAGCCTGTTACATTGCAGTGTAATATACACTGGGCCTGAGAGAATCCTTCAGTGTCCTCAAGTCTGTAGAGAAATTCCAATTTCCCCAGTTCTCTATAGACATTTTTTACACCATCCAAAATCAGCCTGTTACATTGAGGTGTAACATACACTGGGCCTGAGAGAATACTTCAGTATCCAGAAGTGTGTAAGGAGATTCAAATTCTCCCCAGTCCTCTATACACATTTTTTACACCATCCAAAATCAGCCTGTTACATTGAGGTGCAACATACACTGGGCCTGAGAGAATACTTCAGTATTCAGAAGTGTGTAAGGAGATTCAAATTCTCCCCACTACTATATACACCTTGTACCTTGTTTTACAGTACCATATAGTTGGTGGAATTTTGGGTACATTTTCCCCAAAAATGAAGAAGTGTGGTAGAAGAGGCCGTGGAAGTGGGCGGGGGTTGCCAGCTGGTAATGATGGTGTTGGTGGTGGTGGATCTGCTGGTAGAGGCAAAAGCAAAATAGCACCTAATGCAGGAGGTGTTGAGCCTGTGTCATCGTCTGGCTCCACAAGGCCTCGAAGGCTCCCTTTTCTGGGAGTAGGTAAACCGCTTTTAAAGCCGGAGCTTCAGGAACAAGTTTTGGCTTACATTGCTGACTCAGCCTCCAGCTCTATCGCCTCCTCTTCTGAAGTTTTAAAAAATAAAAGCACTGAGTCGTCATTGGAGGCTCATGGTCATGAACCACACCTTTCCTTGTGTCCTTCACCCATACCAAAAGTGAAGGATGCGGCAGGCCACACTACAGATTACTCCATGGAGCTGTTTTCACATACCATGCCTGGGTTATCAAGTCAAATCGTGAATTCCCCAGTCCAAGATGAATCTGACATGGAGTGCACTGATGCACAGCCACAGCTAGATGATTCTGCTGGTACATTCACTCAGAGCACTACATTGTCCTCGCAGTGTACTGAGCCAGAATCTGACCCAGATGAAACTCAGGTGCCCCTTCCCGCATACTATACCACCATACACGGTGACGCAGAGGAAGGTGCACATAACATTGAAGAGGAGGTGATGGATGACCCAGTTGACCCAGATTGGCATCCATTGGGGGAAGTGGGTGCCGCTGCCAATAGCTCAGAAGAGGAGGAGGAGCAACCGCAGCAGGCATCGACATCGCAACAGCTGTTATCTGGCAGGCCCGGAGCAGTCCAAAAACGGGTTACAAAAATCAAAAGAGTTGCAGGACAGCTTGGCCAGACGGTCAAATTAGCACAGCGTGCAAGGCCTCAAAATGTCTTCCATAGTAGGAAGAGTGCAGTGTGGCACTTTTTTTTTACAAAATCCTAATGATCAGGCAAAGGTTATCTGTAAGAAGTGCGCAAAGACCTTTAGCCGAGGGAAAGATCTGAGAAATTTGAATACCAGTTGCATGCTTAGACATTTAACCATCATGCACTTGCAAGCATGGACGGACTACCAAACCTCACGTACCACATGTGCAACTGCTCCCAATGAAGGTAGTCAGCAACGCTACATTGTTTCCCCCACTGTAAGCCCACCGGTTAGCACACCACCAGCAGCAAATGTTGAGGTGTCGTTGCAAGGCCAAAGCAGTCAGGGTATCACAATGGTATTGCTACGAAAGACTGAATCTAGGCCATCAGAAAGAACACCAACTCCATCACCATCATCAACCCTCTTTCAGTCCGCCATGTCCACCGCTAGTTCCACCATATGCAGCTCTCAAGTCCAGCTCACCCTACCAGAGACTATGAGTAGAACAAGAAAGTACTCATCCTCTCATCCGCGTACACTGGGTTTGAACGCCCACATTGCCAAACTAATCTCGTTAGAGATGATGCCCTACCGGTTGGTTGAAAGTGCAGCTTTCCGCGAACTCATGGCCTACGCAGTACCACGCTATGACCTACCCAGTCGGCACTTCTTTTCTCGCAAAGCCATCTCAGCCCTCCACCTTCATGTGAAAGACCGCATTGTCCATGCACTCAAGCAATCAGTGAGTGGAAAGGTGCACCTCACCACAGATGCATGGTCCAGTAGGCATGGCCAGGGCCGTTACGTGTCCATCACTGCGCACTGGGTTATTGTGGTGGATGCAGGGTCCACAAGGGACAGCGGTGGTGGGATAGTGCTGCCTAGCCCACGGTATAGGAAACAGTTGGCTGTAGGCGTTCGACCCTCCTCCTCCTCCAGAAGCGAAAACTCGTCCATGGAGCGCAGTCGCACGAGCACTCCATCCGCAGCTGCCAGTGTTGCACACGAGGTGTCCCACTATCGATCAGCTAGTGGAAAGCATCAGCAGGCTGTGTTGAAGATGATGTGTTTGGGCGACAGACACACCGCGTAGGTACTGGCCGACTACTTTCAGCGACAAACTGAGTCATGGCTGGGCAGTCTACATCTTCAGGCAGGCAAGGTAGTTAGTGATAACGGCCGGAATTTTGTGGCAGCCATAGCCCTTTCAAAACTCAAACACATACCTTGCTTGGCTCACACCTTGAACCTGGTGGTGCAGTGCTTCCTCAATAATTATCCGGAGTTAACAGGGCTGCTCCAGAAGGTTCGAAGACTGTGCTCGCACATCCGCCGGTCGCCCGTACACTCCAGTCGTATGCAGAAGCTGCAGCGATTGCTCCACCTTCCCAAGCACCGCCTAATTATCGACGTTGCAACAAGGTGAAACTCCACCCTGCACATGGTTGAGCGACTGTGCGAACAGAGGCAGGCTGTAATGCATTTGTGGGAGGATACACAGGCAGCCACTTTGAGGGCAGACATAGAGTTGTCAGGTGTGCAGTGGTCGAAGCTGAAAGACCTCTGTAAAGTCCTTCAGTGTTTTGAGGAATGCACACAGCTGGTAAGCGCAGATGACGCCATCCTAAGCATGAGCATCCCACTTATGCGTCTGCTCATGCAAACTTTGACGCACATTAAGGAGCAGGCGTCTGCAGCCGAGGATGATGAGGAAGAGGAGGAGGGAAGCCTTGATGACAGTCAGCCATTGTCTGCTCCGGGACCTCTCCTGGACGAGGTGGAGGAAGAAGAGGAGGAGGATGATGATGGGGATGATTATTTAGGGGAGGAGGATGCTTCTCGTGGGGCAAGAGAAAATGTTGGCATGGCAAGGTCTGGTACAGGCTTTGTGCATGACTGGAGGGATGTGGATTTGCCAGAAAGTGCTCCTCCACCCACCACTCGCAGTGCATCATTGACACTGGGAACATTGGCCCACATGTCAGATTATGCCTTGCAGATCCTAAGAAGGGACCTCGCATTGCCAAAATGATGAACGATGATGACTACTGGTTGGCCAGCATCCTGGATCCACGCTGTAAAGGCAAATTCCAAAACATCATGCCACAGGAGAACCTTGACCTAATATTGGCTAAAAAACAAGCAACTCTGGTAAACCAGTTAGTTGAGGCATTCCCAGCACACAGCAGCGGTGATGGTTCTCACACGAGCCGTAGGGGCCGGGGGCAACTTGGAAGAGGTGTTCGTGGTGCACACATCAGAAGTGGCGTTGGAGACAGGGGTTTCATGACCATGTTGTGGACTGATTTTTCAAGTCCCGCTCACACGACTGGTAATACTGCATCGACTGAAAGTGACAGGAGACAGCAGTTGTCAACTATGGTTACAAACTACTTTTCCTCCCATATCGATGTTCTCCCTCACTGGTCATTCCCCTTTGACTATTGGGCTGCTAAACTGGACACCTGGCCTGAATTGGCACAATATGCCTTACAGGAGCTCGCTTGCCCAGCTGCAAGTGTGCTATCGGAAAGAGTCTTCAGTGCTGCTGGATCAATCCAGACAGAAAAAAGGACCTGTCTGTCGACCCAAAATGTGGATGATCTAACCTTCATTAAAATGAACCATGCATGGGTTTCCAAGGATTTTGTCCCACCTTCCCATGATGACACCTAGGTTGCCAGAAAAATGACTTGCTTTGGTCCACCTCTTCCTCGCACTTGCCCAATTTTGCCTTTTTGCAGCAGCGGAATGTCCAACATCAACATATGCCCTTTTGTAAACCTCCCTAACTGGGCTGCCTCCCCCCCCATGGCCGGGGTCACCACCTAGCGCACCCAACCGTGTGAGTGCCGTTGCCCTGGACAGGTGGGTGGGCCGACTCTTGGGCGCGGGCACTGGCACAGGGTCCCTCATAGTGCAATCAAGTGTCTCTGATGGTGGGGGTGCACACCCGCCGTCAGACACACCGCCATACTATGAGGGGCCCAGTGCCAGTACCGACGCCTATGAGTGGGCCCCCCTTGCTTGGGCAGGGCCCCAGCATTTGAAATGTTTACCTCTCCCTGCTCCTCCGCTGTGTAGTCTGGCCTGTCAAATCCTTCACTGGGACTGCCACTACAAATTTGGTGAACTGATACATGATAGTTAAGACGTAGCTATTCCCTGTCCTGCTGGCTGGGCTCTAGCTTCAGATAATCAATGGCTTCCATTTCTTATGGACGTCGACTCACAATGAGATGCAGTGGTGGTTTATCATCAGCTTTCACAGTTTTCCTTCTCACAGACGTGTGACATTCCTGTGCACATTTTTAAATGTGCCCTCTCATGCCAATTCACTAGAATCGCCTGCGGCCTGTGGCTTCTGTCTTTTGCACTCCAAAGTTATGTGACAGATCATGATAGGCAGTGAGCACCATGTCTACATCTCTCCCTGTGATCAAAATTTGATGGAGATGAGTAACGGTGATGGGATCAACGGTACTGCGATACAGCAACCCTTTCTTCACAAAGAACTGCCCTCTAGTAAGCTGGACGCGGACCGCGGGGGCATGACAGAGTCTCGTTCGTTAACGGAATTAAGCTTGCAATGTGGGCATCTTTTCTGTGGCTGGATGGTTGAGGTTGCCCGTGTTGAGTCAAATTAAGCCGCAGGCTCCACTCCTGGTGGTGCCCTTCTGGACATTCCTTTAAGGTTCAGCTTTGCAACCATACTGTCCTCGGAAAACAAACACTTTGCCTTCATGGACGCTGTTTGGAGAGTCGTGACTCATGGGAATAACGCCGCCCAATCGGTTTACTTGCTAGAGAGATCCTTCGTTGCTCACAAGCATGACATCACACTCCCTAGGAGGAAGCTAATGCCACTGTGGCGAACATACTCCTTGGGGTGCCACAAGTGCACAGATGCCCAGCCAATGCTAGATGATTCTGCTGGAACATTGACCCAGACCACTACATTCCCCTCGCACTCTACACAGCCAGAATCTGACCCTGATGAAACTCAGGTTACCCTTCCCACATACTATACCATCTTACATGGTGACAAAGAGGAAGGTGCAGATAAAAGTGCAGGTTCGGCCCACCCGCCGTCAGACACACCACCGTACTATGAGGGGCCCTGTGCCAGTGCCGTTGCCAATGAGTGGGCCCCCCCTGCTTTGTAAGGATCACAGCACTTACAAAGTTGAAATACTTACCTCTCCTTGCTCCTCCGCTGTGACGTCTTGCGCGTTTCCTGACAGTGACATTCTGGTCAAAGAGCGCAATGACATCACGTCTGTACGCCCTCTGCCTAAACAGTCCAAGTGCAGAGAGAGGGAAGATGGGGACGACGAGGAGTCCAGACTAGTACAGGGGTTCCCTAGCGAGGATTCTTTATTGTTTTAAAGGTTGGGAGCAATTTTTGGGGAGCATGATACTCTGGAGAATGATATCTGTGGCCCAACATACACTGGAGCGTTCCAAAGGTGGACATCAGTCACTGGAGCTGCATTGACAGGGCCCATTATACACTGGAGCATTAGATATGGGGCCCATTATATATGGAGCATTATTTGGGCCCATAAGACAGTGGAGCTTCATCCATGGGGACCAACATATACTGTAGCATTATGTGGAGCTCATCATATACTGTATCGAACATTATATGAGACCAATGATTCTGTATGGAGAAATATATGGGCCTCATTACTCTGTATGGCGCACTATGCGGTGCCCATAATACTGTATGGAGGAATATACTGTCTGTTTTTGGAGCTATTGGAGAATTTAAAATGGATATCAGTCATGAAATGTAAGAAATGAAGTATTTTTCATTGTACTATACTGCTAATTCTATGCCGTATCAGAGGATCATGAATTGTGGCATGTGTTAAAGGAGCCCATTGACACTCTTTGGCCCAGGGCCCATGAAAATCTGGAGCCATTCCTACCCCCCCCACAACTTTAGCCAAATAACCCCCAGTTTTCAATGCCTAACTATTATTAGCAAGTAAATTAAGGTTGCCAAGCTTAAGTAATAAGAATTGATGTTTTTGGAATTAAAATGGGCACTGTAGGTGTGTTTCCTGTCTTCCTCTCTCTGCCGTCTTTTATTCCCCATTGACTTGCATTGGGTTTCGTGTTTCAGTCGGCCTTCGACTTTTCACGATAATCGTCCGATTTCGTTCGACCCAACTTTTGCGAAAGTCGGGTTTCACGAAACCCAACTCGACCCGAAAAAAGGCAAAGTCGCTCATCTCTACTTACTACTACTGCCCTGGGACTACAGCTCTACCTGTGGAGAGCTATTCTATCTTTGCTGCCTTATACCATCTGTCCCAGAGGATCTGCACTGCAGCGTCGGCTTTACACCTTCATTGCCGAGTACCACAGGTGGCATCACAAATTATCTTTAAATTTATTCAAGTCCACCTATTTTACATGGACACCCAGGGCCACGGACCGGGTCACTGCCACTGTGATACATCCCTTTAAGACACCAGCCTGGTACCGAGTAATCACCACAGCCCTGGAAGTGATCCATTATTCGGTCGTCCATGACAGCACCACCTGAGAGAGGGGATCCGCCCTTCAGGAACAGGAAACCTACAGATACAAAAGGGCGGCACCTCTCCCACGCATCAGTTGGTTTCCTGTTCCTATAGGACGGGACTTCCTACCGATGGTCCATCATGGAGTCGTCGAGGGATTCCCAGGCCGGCTGACTGACCCAGGTAGCGGGGGGGTCTCCTACCTCGGTCAAGCTCGGGTCCCTGGATGCGCCACGGTGGGGCCGGGTAGGTCACCATGACAGTGGTTGGAGCAGGCGGAGCAGAGGGTCCGGTGGACAGCCGTCTCCATAGGGCCGGCACAAGGTATGTATGACCCCTGGAACACCTCCTGTTGCATTCACCCGGTCTCCGCTTGCTCCTCTCTCTCGCCGGGGGCTGGCGGTCGCGCCTGTACGGCGGGCGCAGGTCTGCGCATGTGGGGGCGGCAGGCATTCCAGAGCCGGGGGCGCCGTGCCGGCTCATTTCCGCGCACTCCCGCGGTCTTGATCGCGCGGCGGAAGTGACACAGCGGAAGGGGCGGGGCCGGGAACGCCGAAACCGGAAGTCGGGTGCCGGCCGGCTTTCCGGGATGCGCCGCCAGTGCTCGGCGGTCTGGGGTGGCGCGCGGTACCCGGGGGGGGACGGAGCATGTGGGGGGGAGTCGCGGGGGGGGAAGGACCCGGGGGGAGGTGCCGCGCCAGAGCCCTGCTGACCCGGACACTGTGGGAGGCATTAAAAGCACAGGAGGTGACGCTGCTGGGGTGCTTCTGAAGGCCCAGCAATGGATTCGACAGAAGCCCCCACAGAGCAGCAGGACGAGGCGCAGGAGCGCCCAGAGAAACAGGCCACAGTGAATTTACATGCGAGTGGCCAGCAGAAGAAGAAACGGACGGGCGAACAAAGCCACAGAAGTTCCTCCAGGCTAAAGGACCCTCCTGCCTCCCTCCGTGACCCGGTACCTGCCTCATCTGCATGGGTAAGAGATCTCTGTGAATGTACCCTGATGCAGTGTTTTATTTTGTTCTTTCGCAGGCAAGGAAAGCTACGGGGAAGCAGAAGCACAGGGAATGTGCCCTCTGTAATTGCCCTTTGCCAGACGGACACCCTAAAAAGTTGTGTCAGCCATGCGTGCGACAAACGGTAGGGGTTGGATAGGGGTACCCTAGGGGTAGATTGACAGGCCCTTACACTCTTCCCCGTCCATACAGGTGGCGGAAGAAACACCGGACTTCACCACAAGCCTGAGGGAGATAATCAGGACAGAAATGAAGGCCCTATCTAAAAAAGACTCCTCTAAGGGAAGAGATGTTAACCTCTCTGGTTCAGAGTCCTCGGCCGCACCTGGAATCGATATCTCCTCAGATTCCCCGGCCTCCACTTCATCATCTTCAGAGGAAGACTCGAGCCGTTTCTGCTTTCCCTTAGACCAGATGGATAAGTTAGTTAAAGCAGTAAGGTCCACCATGGGGGTAGCAGACACAAAACCGGAACTTTCGGCACAGGACGTGATGTTCGGAGGCCTAGATCCCAGAAAGCGCAGATCCTTCCCGTTGAATGATAAAGTCCAGAACCTAATAGATAGAGAATGGAAAAAGCCTGAAAAAAGAGGTTCTTTGCCACCTGCCTTCAAACGAAGGTACCCGTTTGATGACCCAGTGGTAACCAAATGGGACAAGGCCCCTAAGCTGGACGCGGCAGTGGCCAAAGCCTCCAAAAGATCCTCCATACCTTTCGATGACATGGCCTCCTTAAAAGACCCGCTAGATAAAAAAGCGGATTCTTTTCTGAAAGGAACATGGGAGATGTCAGCGGGTGCCTTGAGACCAGCGGTAGCGGCCACATGTACGGCCAGATCCTTGATGGTCTGGCTGGATCAGCTGGATTCCCAATTGAAGGATGGAACCTCAAGAGCATACATTCGAAAAGCTTTACCAGTTATCCAAAGTGCTGCTGCTTTTCTGGCTGATGCGTCAGCAGATTCTGCGAGGATGGCGGCTAGGACCGCAGGTTTATCCAACGCAGCTCGAAGAGCTCTCTGGTTAAAATGCTGGCCAGGAGACATCCAGGCCAGATCTCGACTCTGTTCCATTCCTTGTGAGGGCGAATACCTATTTGGGCCCGTCCTGGATGAACTTTTAGAAAAGGCCGGGGACGATAAAAAGAAGTTCCCCAGTCTGCCGAACCCCTCTTTTAGACGCCCCTTTACCAGGAAAGGATATTTCCGTAGGAGGCCGTCCAGGGATCAGGGCAGCTGGGACGACAAAAGAAGGAGAGGTACTGGATTCATGTTCGGAGGAGGGGGGCGCCAGGAAGGTCCAGCACGGGACACTAAAAAGCCGCCCCAATGACTAGTTGCTCCGGTAGGGGGGAGACTAGCTGCCTTCTACCCGGCCTGGGCATTAATCTCTAATAGCAACTGGATACTGGGGGTTGTAACTGCGGGCCTGCGTCTAGAATTCTCCCGGGTTCCCCAAGATCGTTTTAAGGTCACTCCTCTTAGGTCATCCTCATCAGAACAGTCTGCCCTGGAAGCTGAAGTTCGGGATCTTTGCCATAAAAAGGTCCTAACTAAAGTTCCAGAGGAAGAAAGGGGGAAAGGTTTCTACTCCCCTTTGTTCCTGGTCCGCAAGCCAGACAGTTCCTTTAGGACCATAATAAATCTTAAATCCCTCAATGAATTCCTGGTCACACGTCCATTTAAGATGGAAACAATTAATTCAACAATAAAATTACTGTTTCAAAACTGCTTCATGGTGGTGTTAGATTTGAAAGATGCCTACTACCATATACCCATTCATGCAGATCATCAGAGTTTTCTCAGAGTGGCAGTGCAGTTAGATGGGTCAGTTCAACATTTCCAGTATGCGGCCCTCCCCTTTGGGGTGGCAGTCGCTCCCCGTGTGTTTACTAAAGTAGTAGCGGAAGTTATGGCCCATCTACGTGAATCAGACATTTTAGTAGTTCCCTACTTAGATGACTTCTTGATTGTAGGGAAAACGGCTAACCATTGTTTGCAACAGCTACAAAGGGCAAGGTCTGCCCTAGAACGGTTAGGATGGCTGCTTAACATTAAAAAATCTCGGTTACAGCCGATGAGAATCCAACAATTCTTGGGCCTCATCCTAGATTCCGAAAAACAGGAATGCCGTCTGCCCCCGGAGAAGCTGGTTCGCCTACACTATCAGGTCCTGAACGCTTCCAATAACCCGACCATGTCCCTCAGGAAAGCCATGTCCCTTCTAGGTTCACTTTCCTCCTGTATCCCGGCGGTCCAGTGGGCCCAGTTTCATTCAAGAACTCTACAGGGCGAGGTCTTAAGGCATCAAAAAATGCTTGGGGGTTACTTAGAGGGCCAGCTAACCTTGTCCCGAAACACAAGGGAGTCCCTAGAATGGTGGCTAGACGAGAATAAATTATCCAGAGGGGTTCCCTGGGAATATGACATATCCCGCATAATCACCACGGATGCTAGCCCTTCCGGTTGGGGGGCTCATATGGGGGAAATTCTGGTCCAGGGCCTATGGGAGCATAATCAGATAGAGATGTCATCCAACTTGAAAGAATTGACAGCAGTAGAGCTGGCGGCTAAAGAACTGCTTGTGTATCTACAGGGCCATCATGTGCGAGTGTTCTCCGACAATATGGTCACCGTAGCGTATATCAACCACCAAGGCGGGACCCGTTCCAAATCCCTGATGAATGTAGCAGAACGGCTGTTCCAGCTAGCAGAGCAGCATTTCCTATCATTAACAGCTCTACATATAAAGGGGAAAGAAAACACCACGGCAGATTTCCTGAGCCGCAATCTCTTAAGGCAAGGAGAATGGTCCCTAAAAAACTCTATCTTCGACCTGATTGTACAGAAGTGGGACTGCCAGAGATAGATCTCTTCGCCACCAAGGAAAACAGGAAAGTAAGGCAATTTTGCTCACTAAATCCCAGAGAAGACCCCCTGGCGGTAGACTCCTTGCTGATAAAGTGGGATTTCGGGCTATGCTATGCCTTCCCTCCCCTATCGCTATTACCTCTAGTGGTGAGGAAAATCAGGAGAGACAGTGCGAAAGTTATAGTGATCGCTCCGTTTTGGCCCAGGAGGGCTTGGTTCTCATGCCTCAGGACCATGTCAGTGTCCGATCCTTGGGTCCTGCCGGAGATCCCGGATCTCCTATCCCAGGGCCCAGTCTTTCATCCTCAGGTGGCTGGCCTACATCTGACGGCGTGGAGTTTGAACGGACACTGCTGAAAGATAAAGGCTTCTCCCCAAACCTGGTTGACACTCTACTTAAAAGTAGAAAGATCACTACTACCAAGATCTATGTCAGAATTTGGAAGAGATTCCTAAAGAACTCTAGAGTAGTCGCTGGGGGTTCGGCTCCTATAAATCAAATCTTAGAATTTCTTCAGAAAGGTCTAGAAATGGGGCTCTCCACTAGTACCCTTAAAGTACAAGCTTCAGCCTTGGGGGCCCTCTTTAGCTGCAACATCGCGGGTAATTACTGGGTCAGTAGATTCATCAAGGCAGCAGGTAGATCCAGGCCAGTGGTGAAGGATAGATTCATGCCATGGGACTTGAACCTAGTCCTCACAGCCATGACAGAAGCTCCATTCGAACCCATCTCATCAGCCTCTATAAAAAACCTGTCCCTCAAGGTAGCCTTCCTGGTAGCTCTAACCTCAGCTCGTAGAGTAAGCGACATCCAGGCATTATCTAGGCGTCCTCCTTATTTACAGTTTAAGGACGATAGGGTAATACTCAGACCTGACCCGGCGTACTTACCGAAGGTAGTTTCTAGCTTTCATAGAACACAGGAAATAGTCCTTCCATCCTTCCTCCCTAATCCAGCTAATGAGAAGGAAGAGAAATTACACACCTTAGATGTTAGAGAATGCCTTAAAGAATATCTGGCGGTTACTGACCCCTGGAAAAAGGAGAATGCCCTATTTATCTCCCATCAAGGTCCCAGGAAAGGCTGTAGAGTGTCAAAAAATACACTAGCTAGGTGGATTAGAGAGGCTATTTCAATTGCATACACCTCAAAGGGCAGACCGGCACCTGCAAAACTGAGGGCGCATTCCACCAGAGCCATGGCGTCCTCGTGGGTCGAGAGATCAGAAGTCTCCATTGACCAGATATGTAAGGCGGCTACTTGGTCCTCTCCGAGCACCTTTTATAATCATTATAGGCTAGACTTGGGTGCTTCCACAGACCTCTCTTTTGGTATAAGGGTACTGCAGGCTGTAGTCCCTCCCTAAAATAGTTATTACTCTCTGTAAATCTCTCAGGTGGTGCTGTCATGGACGACCGAATAAAGTCTTAGTTACTCACCGGTTAACGGTATTTTTCGGAGTCCATGACAACACCCGTATATTCCCCCCCCTTTTTGTAGTTTAAATTTGGATATGCACTTCTTTCTCTTATATGTACACTAGTAAGGAATAGTTGTATAAAAAACACTGTGTATAAATTTTGCTATTAACCATTGTGGTCCTCTTGTGCTCTGTAATCCAACTGATGCGTGGGAGAGGTGCCGCCCTTTTGTATCTGTAGGTTTCCTGTTCCTGAAGGGCGGATCCCCTCTCTCAGGTGGTGCTGTCATGGACTCCGAAAAATACCGTTAACCGGTGAGTAACTAAGACTTTTTTGGCGTCACGAACAGGATTACTGTCATGCCCCCTACCGGTGTCTTGCCCCCTACTGGCCATACTTACCAGCGCGGCCCCGCTGCTCTCCTGCATGCCTCCCGGCGCGCTCCTGCTCCACGTCGCGTCCCCGCTCCAGACATCCGGACTCCACGCCGTCGTTCCTGCGCGCCTGCGCCGGTCTATTCCCTTGGCGCTCGGACCTCTGGGAGTAGTGACGCAGTGGCTCCGCCCACAACATGGCGGCGCCCACCGGCTATTTCAGCAAGGCATCTTGTCAGGTAAGATGCCTGATTATCTTCTGCGGTGACGCTGTTCCTGCTTTAGCGTTTCCGCTCCTCTCAGATCCCTGTATCCTCTGTGCTATCCTGCTGTCCTGTTTGCGCTGCCTCCGGTAGCTTCTCTGCTCCGTGGCTCCTCCTGCCCTGTCCAGTGTCTGTCTTGTCCTTAGTGCCTCTCTGGTCCGTTACCCTCTGCTATCCGTTCTGCCTCTCTTTGTGTTGTCCGTACCTGGCTCTCCTTCCTCTCTCGCCCACAGTCACCAGCCTCCATCTGCCGCTAATGCTCCCGGTTCTGCTTGTCTCTATTCTCCCTAATTTCCGGCAGTCCCTCTGTGCGCCTGGACTCTGTCCCTCCTCGCCACAGACTCTCATATTTCTAGCCCTGGTCGTCCCCTTGGCTCCGGCTGTTACGGTTCCATCCCTCGGGGGCCTGCTCCTAACGCTCCCTGTATAGGGGGTGGGTTTCACCTGGTCAGCTCGCCCTCGGGGGCTCTGGAGCCGTGACCCAGAGGGTCCACCTCCAGGTTCCTCCTTTATTTCCCACACCGTAACAATTACGAAGCCCAGTACCACCAGGTCCTGTGTGCGAAATGCTAAACCTGAAATGTGCAAAGGAATCGATTTATTGGACTGTGATTTGAACTGTGATTTTGACTGTAAAGATGGGTGCCATGGTGGTGAAGTAAGGTGTGCCTTCGTGGGCGGCACCCAAGAAAGAGCGCAAAACGACATGAACCTCCCCTGCCTGTACTTCTATGCTACTGCGTCATGGCTGACCCATAGAGGGGTCCGGATCTTAGCCTGGTATGGCGGCAAAGGAAGAAAGCGTCGCCCCTGGGGGGTGGAGAGAAACCCCACGGCGGGAAACAGAGCGGAAGAGAAGATACAGTAAAGGGAGGCCATGATGGAGAGCAGCAGGAGGCCTGTGGAGCACAGCGGAGAAATGTCAGCGTCTGCCGGGTCCGGGGAATCAGGCTCTGGTCTCTCAACACCGCTCGACCTGTCGCAGCTGGAGGAACAAATAGCGGAGCTGCACAGGAAATTACAGGACAAGCAGGCTCTGCTGGAACGACAACACCAGGCTGCCCAGGAGGAGTCCGCCATCTTAGTACCCTCACCACCGGTACCTACAGTCATCCCTCAGGTACCCTCACCACCGGTACCCACCTGCACCTCCCCGGTACCACCATCACCGGTACCCATTGCCCCTCCAGTCTCCCCGTCACCGGAGGATGAGGATCACCGCAGCTCTGGTTGAGCAGGTATGTCTGCCACCCCTGGGACAAGGGAGGCCCCGCTATGCCCCATAGTCCACGGACACCCAGAGTGCGACTTGTTTGAGGGGGACTATGTCTCATTCACCCGCCAGCTTGGTGACAGGGGATGGTATGCCCTCAGGATCCCCGCCGAGCTAATTGCCCAACAGGGGGCACAAGAAGCGCAAGAAATAATGCAGGAACCAACACCGGAATTGTCAAAACCACCGATCTTGTCTGTCCACCAGGGGGCACCAAAACAAAACCTGGAACAGCAACATGTCTCGTCCAAGCAGCAGGGGGCAACAGTGGCAACCCTAATATAGGCTGCAATTTCACCACTAGTTGTCCCTGCGGTGCCAAAGTCGGCTACCTTCACTGAGGCTCAATTGATGGAGGCACTCCAACAAATCTTATCGGATAATGCCAGTATTCTTTATCCCATAAAAAAGACTGTACAAGTAATGCCTTGGAAGCGACCAAAATCAGATGCTTTGGATCAACAGTGAGGCATGCTAATCAGGAGAACTGAACTGACTTCTCCAGTAATTCTTTGTACATAAGTTACCCAGGAGGGTTCTACAAGTTTTCCTATAATGTTCATCCCCATTGAAGTGAACAGTACACTTTTGAAAATTTTTGTAAATAGTTAACCCCAGGTGGGTTTTGGCAAAATGTTCTTTATAAGAAATCAAACTGTGGAGATCATGAACATTGAGGGATCCGGACACTCTATTTGTAAATAGTTTGGCACTTTTTAAGGTGCTTCTTCTTGGGATGATATCTGTCACTTTTCATTGATGTTTGCAGTTTTTTTTTACAAATAAAAGTGTTATTACGATTGTAATATATATGCTAAGAATCGAATGTTTTATAAGTATAGGATTTTGATAACTTTTTCATAACAAATACCTTTTACTGTAGAATGAAGGAAACATAAGCACTTTCTTGGTAGATAGATATATATATACATGGTTAATTAGGAACTAAGAATATTTATAGTAGTGGCGAACCTTAGTTTGGCGGTTGTCACTAAAGAATTTTTGATACTGTGTATAGGGACAGAATGTGTCCAGATCTGGTGGCGAATCCTTATTGGCGAAAGCGATTGCCCCAGTAGCACTTTAAGAATGACAAGAATTAGGTAGCTGTTACACCCGGTCCCCGTCCTAGCGCTGCGCCCAGGTCTGTCGCTGTTACACCTGGCCCCCGTCCTTGCGCTGCGTCCAGGCCTGCCGCTGCTTTCCGTTCTGGGCACTCACCTCGAGCCTCACATAGGCAGCAGCTGGCCTCCTCTGGATCTCATGCTGCTGCTCAGCATTTTGTCCTGCCTCCTCCTCCTGGCGCCCTGTGAGGAGATCTGTAGCTAAGACTATTAGGGCCCGCCCGCTCTCTTGCCTTCTTAAAGGGGCGGCGCGCATTATTCAAAAAATACAATTAACCAATGGCAGCTCCCTGGGAGAGCACCAGAGCAACAAGTATCTATCATTGCTACCTCCGGTTCTCTTGCTAACCTGTCTGCGCTGCATCTGCAGTCTCTGTGCATTGTCTAATGCTCTCTGTTTCCACAGCATATCAGTATCCTGTGTTATCTGGTTATATCAGCAACCCTCTGGGCCTAAGCCATCCCGTTCCACCTACAGCCATCCGAGTACAAGGACTGTGTGAAGGTCACTGGAACCGACTCCTTACCAACTACCTGGATCCAGGACCCAGCGCATTATGGACTCTGCTGTAACTTTTGTTATCCCTTTGGGTCCCGCTGGGACAGCTGCCACGTGTTCGGGGTGTAACTGGAGGTAGCACCTGTGTCCTCCGGGCATTCCATTCTGGCCCTGCCTGAGGGGCTTTACTACGGGTGCCCGGGGCTCACTAGTCACACCCCCTTCGGAGCCCCCCGGACCGTGGTCCCGAGGTTCCACTTAAAAAATAAAAACTAATGTGAACTTCACCATCTCTGCCCCCGCTTCCATTCGTTACAGATTGCTCAGGACATGGATTCCGCTGGAACCCAGAGGCCTCCGACGTTGGAGTTGTGCCAAGAGGTGACCCGTTTAAGAGATCAACAGGATAAGATCTCGACGTATCTACATAACCTGTCCACCTGCATGGATTCTCTGCAGAACCCGGCTGCTCCTGATTCACCTAGCAACACCCAGGTACCTGCTGTCATGACAAGCAAGGGCCCCCGCCTGGTGGCTCCTACCCGCTTCCATGGTGATTCCACTTAGTGTCAGGGTTTTCTCAAGCAGTGTACCCTGCACTTCGAAATCTTGGGGCATATGTTTACTTCTGACTGTACCAAAGTGGGCTTCATTATGTCACATCTAGCAGGAGAGGCTCTCGCCTGGTTGAATCCGTTATGGGAAAGAGGAGACCCGCTGGTTAATGATCTTCAATCTTTCCTAGAGACTTTTCACAGGACCTTTGATGAACCCAGCCGGGTCACGTCGACCGCTTCTGCCCTGCTTCGCTTACGCCAAGGAACCCTCACGGTGGCTCAGTAAGCTGTTCAGTTCCGTACCCTCTCGTCTGAGCTATCCTGGAACGATGAGGCCTTGCTGGCTACCTTCTGGGAGGGCCTATCTTGAAAAATTAAGGTCGAGCTGGCGGGACGGGACAAGCCTACCATCTTGGATGACCTGATTTCCTTGGCGACCCGGATTGACCTGCGTTTTCAGGAGCGTTCCATGGAGATGAAGCATGACAGGAGATCCTACCACCTGGACTCTAACTCTTCCAAAATGTCTACCTCATCCTCTTCTCCTGAGGCTATGGAGGTAGATCGAGTAAGTCAGGCCAGCCGCCGCCAGGAGGCGCGTCGCAAAGACGGAAGCTGTCTGTACTGTGGTAGTTCTGAACACCTGATCCGCTCCTGTCCAAAGAAATCGGAAAACTCCTGTGCCTAGGCTCGGTAGGAGGGGCCACCCTAGTTAGAGAATGTTCCTCTCCTTCGTTGCAGATCTCAGTCTCCGTGACCTGCGGAGCAATAAAATTTTCTGGACTCTGTCTGTTGGACTCCGGAGCCGCCGGAAGCTTTATCCAGCAGACGCTTGTGGATCACTACCACTTACCAGTTCAGGCTCTTCCCAACCCGTTGCGAGTAACCACTGACGATGGCCAGCCTCTGACCGAACCCGTCCAGTTCCAGACTGAGCCAGTGGAACTCCAGGTAGGTCTTATGCATTCTGAAAGAATCCGTTTTTATGTTTACCCTGGTTTGTCTCAGCCCTTGCTTCTAGGTTTGCCTTAGTTTCAGAAACATGAACCAGTCCTTAATTGGAGAACAGGCGAAATTCTACGTTGGGGAGATTCCTGCTCGGACCATTGTTTAACCCAGATTGAACCAGCTTCACCCCCGGTCCAACCTGCTACCCTGCCTGGATTACCATGCGCTTACTGGTCCTTCTCGGATGTCTTCAGGAAAAAGGAGGCTGAAAAACTCCCCCCCAGGTCGTATGACTTTCCAATAGACCTTCTTCCTGGAACATCTCCTCCCCGTGGGAGAGTTTTCCCTCTTTCCCAGGCAGAGACTCAGGCCATGTCGGAGTACATCCAGGAGAACTTGGCTAGAGGGTTTATCCAAAAATCATCGTCACCGGCAGGAGCAGGCTTCTTCTTCGTGAAGAAAAAGGACGGATCCCTGCGGCCCTGTAGCGACTACCGAGGGCTGAGCCAGATCACGGTAAAAAACAAGTACTCTTTGCCTCTAATTTCAACTGTTTGACCGTCTCTGACGGGCCAGGAACTTCACCAAGCTGGATCTCAGAGATGCTTACAATTTGATCCGAATCAGAGATGGAGACAAATGGAAAACAGCCTTCAACACCCGTGATGGCCACTACGAGTACCTGGTAATGCCGTTTGGTCTAAGCAATGCACCCGCTGTTTTCCAAGAGTTCGTCAAAGACATTTTCAGGGACCTGCTTTACACCTGTGTTGTTGTCTACCTAGACAACATTCTGATTTTTTTCTACTGACTTGGTCTCGCATCGCAGACAAGTACGCCTGGTCTTACAGAGGCTCAGGGAGAACAGACTGTATGCCAAGTTTGAAAAGTGCCTCTTTGAACAACCTTCTTTGCCTTTCCTCGGTTACATTGTTTCCTCCACAGGATTAAAAATGAATCCGGAGAAGTTATCGGCTGTACTCAAGTGGCCTCGTCCGTCTGGGTTGAAGGCCATACAGCGATTCCTGGGCTTCGCCAACTACTACAGGCAATTCATTCCTAACTTCTCCACCCGAGTGACGCCCATCTCAGCTCTAACCCGGAAAGGTACAAATCCGAAGGATTGGCCTCCTGAGGCTGAGGAGGCCTTTGTTTCTCTCAAAAAGGCCTTTGCAGTCGCACCTGTTCTTCATCATCCTAACTCCAATGAACAATTTTTTCTTGAGGTCGATGCCTCTTCAGTAGGTGCGGGAGCCGTACTAACCCAGAAATCGTCCTCCGGGCGAATGCATTCCTGTGGTTTTTTTTCCAAGGTTTTTTCTTCTGCAGAGAGGAATTATTCTGTTGGGGATTGGGAATTGTTGGCTATCAAATTGGCTGGTTGGGGCCCCTCAGGGTCCGGTTTTGTGGTTGGGGGCCCTCAGGGTCCGATTTTGTGGCCGGGGCCCCTCAGGGTCTGATTTTGTGGTTGGGGCCCCTCAGGGTCCGATTTTGTGGCCGGCGCCCTTCAGGGTCAGATTTTGTGGCTGGGGCCCCTCAGGGTCCGATTTTGTGGCCGGGGCCCCTCAGGGTCCGATTTTGTGGTTGGGCCGCTCAGGGTTCCGATTTTGTGGCCGGGGCCCCTCAGGTTCCGATTTTGTGGCCGGGGCCCCTCAGGGTCCGATTTTGTGGGTGGGGCCCCTCAGGGTCCGACTTTGTGGCTGGGGCCCCTCAGGGTCCGATTTTGTTGATTGGGGCCCTCAGGATCCGATTTTGAGGGTGGGGACCCTCAGGTTCCGATTTTGTGGCCGGAGCCCCTCAGGGTCCGATTTTGTGGTTGGGGCCCCTCAGGGTCTGATTATGTGGCCGGGTCTACTCAGGGTTCGATTTTGAGGGCGGGGCCCCTTAGGGTCCTATTTTGTGTTTGGGGGCCCTCAGGGTACGATTTTGTGGGTGGGGCCCCTCAGAGTCCGATTTGGTTTTCTGGGCCCTTCAGGGACCGATTTGGTGGGCGGGGCCCCTCAGGGTCCGATTTTGAGGGCGGGGCCCCTCAGGGTCCGATTTTGTGGGCGGGGCCCCAGAGGGTCCGATTTGGTGGGCGGGGCCCCTCTGGGTTCGATTTTGTGGCCGGGTCTCTCAGGGTCAGATTTTGTGGCCGGGGCCCCTTAGGGTCCGATCTTGTGGTTGGGGGCCCTCAGGGTCAGATTTTGTGGGTGGGGCCCCTCAGAGTCCGATTTGGTTGGCGGGGCCCCTCAGGGTGTGATTTGGTGGGCGGGGCCCCTCAGGGTCTGATTTGGTGGGCGGGGCCCTTCATGGTCCGATTTGGTGGGCGGGGGTCACTCTGGGTCCAATTTGGTGGACGGAGCTCCTCAGGGTCCGATTTGGTGGGCAGGGCCCCTCTGGGTCTGATTTGGTGGGCGGGGCCCTTCAGGGTCCGATTTGGTGGGTGGGGCCACTCTGAGTCTGATTTGGTGGGCGGGGGCCCTCAGTGTCCGATTTGGTGGGCTGTGCCACTCTGGGTCCGTTTTTGGTGGGCGGGGCCACTCTGGGTCCGATTTGGAGGAAAGGGTGGCTCAACCTCCGATTTTAAGGCCGGGGTGGCTCAGCCTCCGATTTGGAGCCTGGGGTCACTCAGCTTTCGATTTGGCGCGTCGGCCCTTTAATACTCATTTCGGTGCGGCGGCCCTTTAAGAATCACTTTGGCGCTTCGGCCCTTTAAGAGCCAGTTTGGCTCACTGGGCTTCTAAATACACTTTGGCGCACATTCTCTCAGTGGCATGTGTCATGTGATGAATAGTGTTGAGCATTCCGATACCGCAAGTATCGGGTATCGGCCGATATTAGCGGTATCGGAATTCCGATACTTAGTTCCGATACTTTTGTCATATCGGATTCCGGAATCGGAATCGGAATAGGAAGTTCCCATCATGCTATGAGCCTGCTTGCTTTGATTAAGCCAATGGGAATCCTCCGAAGTGTGGGCACATCCTGTTAGGCATGTAGGCATGTTAACTATTGGCATGGCTGTGATTGGCTGCCGAAATGATGTCATGATGCACTATAAAAGCCACCGCAGCCGCCATTTCTGGTCACTCTGCTGTGAATTCAGTTAGGGACAGGCTGCTGTAGAAGACTGTGAGGGACAGTTAGAAATAGCGATTCCACCAAACATCTAGTGCTTTACCCAGGCTACATAAACCACCACTGTAGCCTTCTTTGCCCTAGCAGCAGTGTTCACAGCTGTCTGCAAGGGCTGTGTGAGTGCAGCTCACGCTGTGGAGTGGGTCCTGCAGCCACGTCAGGCTGTAGGCCACCCAGTGTGATCACTGCTGCCTCATACATCTTTTATTTTTTGAGCTGCATTTTTTACATAATTTCAATCTAGTGTGCTTCCATCCGTATCCATATACGTTGGTTGCAAACACTAGTAGTAGACAGCGGAGCCTTTCTGCAGCCTTTCAGTGCTAGTGTCCACTTTGCTGCACTGTTCACGGCTGTCTGAGAGGTCTCTGACTGTGTGTGAGTGCAGCTCACGCTGAGTAGTGTGTCCTGCAGCTACGTCTGGCTGTAGGACGCTCAGCGTGCGTCAGTGCCTCACACATATTTTTATTTGCGTGCAGCTCATTTTTTCTTCTATTAGTGTGCATCCATCCGTCTCCATCTACGGTGGTTGCAAACACTATAAAGGAGTACACAGCGGAGCCTTTCTGCAGCCTGTCAGTGCCAGTGCCCACTTAGCTGCACTGTTGACGGCTGTCTGAGAGGCCTCTGACTGTGTGTGAGTGCAGCTCACGCTGAGTAGAGTGTCCTGCAGCTACGTCTGGTTGTAGGACGCTCAACGTGCGTCACTGCCTCACACATATTTGTCTTTGAGTGCAGCTCATTTTTTCTTCTATTATTGTGCATCCATCCGTATCCATCAACATTGGTTGGTTGCAAACACTATATAGGAGTAGATAGAGGAGCCTTTTTTTCTGGCTTGTGCCCTGCCGGCGCAGCCAGATTAGTATTACCCAATTTTTTTGGAGCCTCATCTTTTGCATTGTAGGTTACCTGCCTGCATTGTAATAGCTCCAAAAAGTTGGTGATACTATCAGTTTCAATTCTTTGTTCACATACTTTGAGTTTGTTTCCAACAAAGAAACCACAAAAAAAGTTCACCAAACACTACATTTTGAACTTGTGTAGGCCACATCAGCTCCTATTAAAGTCTAGTCCACACACACACACACTTCATAAAATTAGTGTTTCTTGTACCTGTAACCAGCTGTTCAGGAATAAGCACACTAAGGCCCCCCTTTGTACTTTTTTGCCTATCTTAAGCAGTCTTGCAAGATGAAGAAGGCAGGGAGTAAGGCGCGTGGACGTGGGCGTGGAGTTTCAGCAGGGAGAGGACGTGGGGATTCTGCAGGGAGAGGACGTGGGGATTCTACAGGTAGAGGACGTGGGGATTCTGGGCCTGCTGCGGGCACCAGTGGATCAGCATCCCCCAGTTTTAGCAGGCAACAGTCCTTTATGCGCAGCTTTGTAGGACCTCAACGTACCCCACTGCTGCGGGAGGAACAAATTGAAGCCGTTGTCGGATGGATGGCAGCTAACGCATCGACTTCAATTACTTCCGCATCCTCTCAGGGTCAGAGCACCGAAGAGCAACCATCTGTCTCTTCACCACCTGCCAAAGTGCCCAGGCAGTCAGAGAGACATGGACAGGAGCCATCACAGTCTCTACTTCTGTTCTCGGAATCTGTTGGCTTGGAAAGAGGGGGCCAGCCAAGCAGCATTCCTGAATGTGAAGAAGAGGGAGTATGCAGTGATGCGCAACTTCTTTGTCCCTCTGAATCTGAAGAGGCGAGTGGGCCAGTGCCTATGGTCAGCACACCTCAGTACGCATCAGATGATGACGAGACTCAGTTGCCACTTTCTGGTGCGTACGGTGCTGGCGAGACAACCCCGGAGAAGCAGCTGTTTGAAGAGGGGAGGGAAGATGATGAGGTCCTTGACCCATCATGGCGTGAGCAACAGGAAGGTGGTGGGAGCAGCTCGGAGGAAGAGATTCCCCTACCGGCCAAAACAGGAGGCAGAGGGAGGGGGAAGACTTGGTTGCCTGTACCCTCCACTTCGGCACCCGTTAGGAGCATTCCTCCTTCCAAAGGCAAACCGGGCGCTCACAAGAGTTGCAGTGCGTGGTCCTTTTTTGACACAGTTGCAGATGACATTTGCTTTGTCAAATGCAAGCTGTGTCATCAGAGAGTCAAAAGAGGGAGAAATGTCAGCAACCTCAATACCACAAATATGTGGAAACATGTGCGCACCAAGCACGAGTTGGAGTTGCAGAGACACCCTGAAGACGTAGGCCAACGTACAGCACCACCTACCACCTCTTCAGTTCGTGTTGGGCCCTCTTCCTCCAGCTCACACACTGCTGGTTCGGCTTCCTCACAGGATCGCCAAGGAAGAACCTCTGCCACTGTTGTCCGGAGACCCTGTCAGATTACACCCATAGCAGCACGTTCCCATCCATCACAGCCATCGGTAGCACAGGCATGGGATAAAAGGCGCCCTTACTCGGCAAACCATCCCCGAGCACAGTCTCTGAATGCTGGCATTGCCAAACTTCTGGCAGTTGAAATGCTGTCATTCAGGCTGGTGGACACTGACACCTTCCGGGACTTAATGGCATTGGCAGTCCCCCAATACAACGTGCCCAGCCGCTTTTATTTCAGCAGGCGAGCCGTCCCTGCCCTGCAGAAACATGTTGAGGGCAAAATAAAACATGCGCTACTAAACGCCGTTAGTAGCAAGGTCCACCTGACCACCGATGCGTGGACCAGTAACCATGGACAGGGACGATACCTTTCCCTCACTGCCCACTGGGTCAATGTTGTGGAGCCGGGTACGAATCTGGAGAGTGGCGCTGTACGTGTTCTTCCAACGCCACGGATTGCAGGACTCCAGTCTGTACACATAGACTCCTCCTCCTACTCAAGTTCCTCAGAAACAGCAGAGCAGGAGCCTGTTACGACCGATATGAGCACAGCCGTGGCCAAACGTCAACAGGCTGTACTCAAATTAATTTCTTTGGGGAATCGAAGCCACACAGCGCAGGAGCTCTGGAATGCTATCAAGCTGGAGAGCGATGTGTGGTTTGGGCCAGCGAATCTCCAGCCGGGCTTGGTAGTGTGTGACAATGGCCGAAATCTGGTGGCAGCTCTTGGCCTAGGCAACCTCACACACATCCCATGTCTGGCACATGTTCTTAACTTGGTCGTGCAGAGCTTTCTGAGGGACTATCCGGATCTTGCTGCACTGTTGCACAAGGTCCGCATAGAGTGCGCTCACTTGCGACGTTCCAGCACGGCAAGATCGCGCCTCGCTGCTCTGCAGCGACGATTTGGCCTTCCGGAACATCGCATCATATGTGACCTACCCACCCGGTGGAATTCAACGTTACATATGTTGGAGCGGTTGTGTGAGCAGCAGGCAGCAGTCATGGAGTACCAGCTGCATCAGGCGCAAACAAGTCGCACTGTGCGCCGTTCACACTTCAGCACCATTGAGTGGGCCTCTATGAAGGACATCTGCCTCGTTTTGCGTGCCTTCGATGAATCCACGCGGATGGCGAGTGCAGATGATGCACTAGTCAGCATGACTGTCCCCCTTATCTGCCTGCTTCAACAAACACTGCAAGCACTAAGGGATGAGGTTTCAGAAGAGGTGGAGGATGAGGAGTCCCAAATGCCATCTGCTTCTGGACAGTCTGCGCTACGTGTTTCCTCACAAAGGCCTAGGCAGGGGACACTTTGTGAGGAGGATGAGGAGGAGTCGATGGAGGAGGAAGACATCTCTCCAGAGGAGGGAGGTACACAAACCTCTACTCAGTATGTACAGCGAGGGTGGGGTGATGCAGAGCAGGCCGAGGTCACGCCTCAAACAGGGGACAGCGGTTCTTTGGCAGTTGGGAGTCTGCAGCACATGGTTGATTTCATGCTGCAGTGCCTGAGAAACGACCGCCGCATCGCACACATTCTCGTCTCGGCTGATTATTGGGTGTACACCCTCCTAGATCCTCGCTACAGGGACAGCGTACAAAGGCTCATACCAACGTTGAACCGGGAGCATAAAATGCGGGAGTATGAAGAGTCACTGGTGCAGTCCATAATGTTTTCCATTCCACCCGACAGCATTGTTGCTAGTGCTTTACAAAGCAGCTCTGTGCGTCGAGGCAGTGGAGGAAACTCTGCACAAAGAGGGAGCAGAGGCAGCGCCGCAGCACAAGGCAAGACCACTATGGCCCAAATGTGGCAAAGTTTTGTGTGTCCACCACAATTGTCTACACCATCAGCGACGCCTCGAGTCAGCAGGAGGCAACGCTTCCGTCAGATGGTGTCAGACTACATGTCTTGCCCTGTCGCTGTACTCCCAGATGGCTCTTCCCCCTTCAAGTTTTGGGTCTCTAAGCTGGATACATGGCCAGAGCTTAGCCAGTATGCATTGGAGGTGCTGGCTTGCCCTGCTGCCAGTGTATTATCGGAACGTGTCTTTAGTGCCGCAGGTGGTGTACTAACAGACCGTCGCACGCGACTATCTTCCGATAATGTTGACCGGCTGACTTTTCTGAAAATGAACAAGGCCTGGATCTCCAAAGACTTTGCCATTCCTCTTACAGACTAAATTAGTGGTTGGCAACTGTATCCAGGTCTGCTGGTGTGTTCATTTTTCTACCACCTGAACTATAATCCCTTTGCTTCAACACAGCCAGTTGTCGCTCAGATGTGTCGTCTGCACAGAGAAACACACTAGCTCCTGTGTTAGTGGGGTTCAGTAATGCCAGCTGATCCCCTGCTGTGTGGACGGCAAAGTCACCAGCTCCATCAACATTCAAACCACTACTGATTTTTAACCGTGCCCAACTTAGGTCTCTGGCTCCACTGTCTCTACTATTTCCCCTGACCTCCAACCCCGCCATCTACATCTCTGAAGTGACGTCAGCACAATCTACACTTGTTCCTGTGTTCCTGTGGCTCAGTCCCATCAGTTTATCCCCTGATGTGTGTCCGGCAAGGTCTCCTGCTCTGTCCACATTCCCATAACCAGTAGTGGGAATGAGGACAGAGCTGGCGAACTTGCCGGACAAACATCAGGGGATCAACTGACGGGACTGAGCACCAGTAACACAGGAACAAGTGTAGATTGTGCTGACGCCACTTCAGAGATGTAGCTGGCGGGGTTGGAGGCCAGGGTAAATAGTAGAGACAGTGGAGCCAGAGGCCTAAGTGGAGCATGGTTAGAATCAGTAGTAGTCCACAACCTCCATAAAAACCGCTGCCCATTGGCCTCTGCATGCGGCATGCGTAATCCTGGGCTCCAACAGCGTCAGTTGGTGTTCAGAAGTGTCGTCTCCACAGAGCCAAACACATTCGTTAGAGTGTTAGTGGGGTTCAGCACTGCCAGCTGTTCCCCTGCTGTGGAGATGGCAAGTCTCCTGCTGCCTTCACCTGCCAAAATCCAGTAGGCCACAGCCTGCTCCTCGCCTAATCCTGGGCTCCAACAGCGTCAGTTGGTGTTCAGAAGTGTCGTCTCCACAGAGCCAAACACCTTCGTTAGAGTGTTAGTAGGGTTCAGCACTGCCAGATGTTCCCCTGCTGTGGAGATGGCAAGTCTCCTGCTGCCTTCACCTGCCAAAATCCAGTAGGCCACAGCCTGCTCCTCGCCTAATCCTGGGCTCCAACAGCGTCAGTTGGTGTTCAGAAGTGTCGTCTCCACAGAGCCAAACACCTTCGTTCGAGTGTTAGTGGGGTTCAGCACTGCCAGCTGTTCCCCTGCTGTGGAGATGGCAAGTCTCCTGCTGCCTTCACCTGCCAAAATCCAGTAGGCCCCAGCCTGCTCCTCGCCTAATCCTGGGCTCCAACAGCGTCAGTTGGTGTTCAGAAGTGTCGTCTCCACAGAGCCAAACACATTCGTTTGAGTGTTAGTGGGGTTCAGCACTGCCAGCTGTTCCCCTGCTGTGGAGATGGCAAGTCTCCTGCTGCCTTCACCTGCCAAAATACAGTAGGCCACAGCCTGCTCCTCGCCTAATCCTGGGCTCCAACAGCGTCAGTTGGTGTTCAGAAGTGTCGTCTCCACAGAGCCAAACACCTTCGCTAGAGTGTTAGTGGGGTTCAGCACTGCCAGCTGTTCCCCTGCTGTGGAGATGGCAAGTCTCCTGCTGCCTTCACCTGCCAAAATCCAGTAGGCCCCAGCCTGCTCCTCGCCTAATCCTGGGCTCCAACAGCGTCAGTTGGTGTTCAGAAGTGTCGTCTCCACAGAGCCAAACACATTCGTTCGAGTGTTAGTGGGGTTCAGCACTGCCAGCTGTTCCCCTGCTGTGGAGATGGCAAGTCTCCTGCTGCCTTCACCTGCCAAAATCCAGTAGGCCCCAGCCTGCTCCTCGCCTAATCCTGGGCTCCAACAGCGTCAGTTGGTGTTCAGAAGTGTCGTCTCCACAGAGCCAAACACATTCGTTAGAGTGTTAGTGGGGTTCAGCACTGCCAGCTGTTCCCCTGCTGTGGAGATGGCAAGTCTCCTGCTGCCTTCACCTGCCAAAATCCAGTAGGCCCCAGCCTGCTCCTCGCCTAATCCTGGGCTCCAACAGCGTCAGTTGGTGTTCAGAAGTGTCGTCTCCACAGAGCCAAACACATTCGTTAGAGTGTTAGTGGGGTTCAGCACTGCCAGCTGTTCCCCTGCTGTGGAGATGGCAAGTCTCCTGCTGCCTTCACCTGCCAAAATCCAGTAGGCCCCAGCCTGCTCCTCGCCTAATCCTGGGCTCCAACAGCGTCAGTTGGTGTTCAGAAGTGTCGTCTCCACAGAGCCAAACACCTTCGTTAGAGTGTTAGTGGGGTTCAGCACTGCCAGCTGTTCCCCTGCTGTGGAGATGGCAAGTCTCCTGCTGCCTTCACCTGCCAAAATCCAGTAGGCCACAGCCTGCTCCTCGCCTAATCCTGGGCTCCAACAGCGTCAGTTGGTGTTCAGAAGTGTCGTCTCCACAGAGCCAAACACATTCGTTCAAGTGTTAGTGGGGTTCATCATTGCCAGCTGATCCCCTGCTGTGGAGATGGCAGTCTCTCCTGCTGTCTCCGCATTACAAAGACAGTAGGCCTCTGCCTACACCCTCCTATTTCCTGGGCTTCAACACAGCCAGTTGTAGTTCGGAAGTGCCGTCCACACGGAAAGAGATACTTGCTCCCGTGTCTCAGTGGGGTTCAGTAATGTCAGCTGATCCCCTGCTGTGTGGATGGCAGTCTCTTCTGCTGTCACCTCATTCAAAATACAGTAGGCCTCTGCCTATACCCTCCTATTTCCTGGGCTTCAACACAGCCAGTTGTAGTTCGGAAGTGCCGTCCACACGGAAAGAGATACTTGCTCCCGTGTCTCAGTGGGGTTCAGTAACGTCAGCTGATCCCCTGCTGTGTGGATGGCAGTCTCTTCTGCTGTCACCTCATTCAAAATACAGTAGGCCTCTGCCTACACCCTCCTATTTCCTGGGCTTCAACACAGCCAGTTGTAGTTCGGAAGTGCCGTCCACACGGAAAGAGATACTTGCTCCCGTGTCTCAGTGGGGTTCAGTAACGTCAGCTGATCCCCTGCTGTGTGGATGGCAGTCTCTCCTGCTGTAAACTCATTCAAAATACAGTAGGCCTCTGCCTACACCCTCCTATTTTGTTGGGCTTCAACACAGCCAGTTGTAGTTCGGAAGTGCCGTCCACACGGAAAGAGATACTTGCTCCCGTGTCTCAGTGTGGTTCAGTAACGTCAGCTGATCCCCTGCTGTGTGGATGGCAGTCTCTCCTGCTGTAACCTCATTCAAAATACAGTAGGCCTCTGCCTACACCCTCCTATTTCCTGGGCTTCAACACAGCCAGTTGTAGTTCGTAAGTGCCGTCCACACGGAAAGAGATACTTGCTCCCGTGTCTCAGTGGGGTTCAGTAATGTCAGCTGATCCCCTGCTGTGTGGATGGCAGTCTCTCCTGCTGTCACCTCATTCAAAATACAGTAGGCCTCTGCCTACACCCTCCTATTTCCTGGGCTTCAACACAGCCAGTTGTAGTTCGGAAGTGCCGTCCACACGGAAAGAGATACTTGCTCCCGTGTCTCAGTGGGGTTCAGTAATGTCAGCTGATCCCCTGCTGTGTGGATGGCAGTCTCTCCTGCTGTAAACTCATTCAAAATACAGTAGGCCTCTGCCTACACCCTCCTATTTCCTGGGCTTCAACACAGCCAGTTGTAGTTCGGAAGTGCCGTCCACACGGAAAGAGATACTTGCTCCCGTGTCTCAGTGGGGTTCAGTAGCGTCAGCTGATCCCCTGCTGTGTGGATGGCAGTCTCTCCTGCTGTAAACTCATTCAAAATACAGTAGGCCTCTGCCTACACCCTCCTATTTCCTGGGCTTCAACACAGCCAGTTGTAGTTCGGAAGTGCCGTCCACACGGAAAGAGATACTTGCTCCCGTGTCTCAGTGGGGTTCAGTAATGTCAGCTGATCCCCTGCTGTGTGGATGGCAGTCTCTTCTGCTGTCACCTCATTCAAAATACAGTAGGCCTCTGCCTACACCCTCCTATTTCCTGGGCTTCAACACAGCCAGTTGTAGTTCGGAAGTGCCGTCCACACGGAAAGAGATACTTGCTCCCGTGTCTCAGTGGGGTTCAGTAATGTCAGCTGATCCCCTGCTGTGTGGATGGCAGTCTCTCCTGCTGTCACCTCATTCAAAATACAGTAGGCCTCTGCCTACACCCTCCTATTTCCTGGGCTTCAACACAGCCAGTTGTAGTTCGGAAGTGCCGTCCACACGGAAAGAGATACTTGCTCCCGTGTCTCAGTGGGGTTCAGTAACGTCAGCTGATCCCCTGCTGTGTGGATGGCAGTCTCTCCTGCTGTAACCTCATTCGAAATACAGTAGGCCTCTGCCTACACCCTCCTATTTCCTGGGCTTCAACACAGCCAGTTGTAGTTCGGAAGTGCCGTCCACACGGAAAGAGATACTTGCTCCCGTGTCTCAGTGGGGTTCAGTAATGTCAGCTGATCCCCTGCTGTGTGGATGGCAGTCTCTCCTGCTGTCTCCTCATTCAAAATACATTAGGCCTCTGCCTACACCCTCCTATTTCCTGGGCTTCAACACAGCCAGTTGTAGTTCGGAAGTGCCGTCCACACGGAAAGAGATACTTGCTCCCGTGTCTCAGTGGGGTTCAGTAACGTCAGCTGATCCCCTGCTGTGTGGATGGCAGTCTCTCCTGCTGTAACCTCATTCGAAATACAGTAGGCCTCTGCCTACACCCTCCTATTTCCTGGGCTTCAACACAGCCAGTTGTAGTTCGGAAGTGCCGTCCACACGGAAAGAGATACTTGCTCCCGTGTCTCAGTGGGGTTCAGTAATGTCAGCTGATCCCCTGCTGTGTGGATGGCAGTCTCTCCTGCTGTCACCTCATTCAAAATACAGTAGGCCTCTGCCTACACCCTCCTATTTCCTGGGCTTCAACACAGCCAGTTGTAGTTCGGAAGTGCCGTCCACACGGAAAGAGATACTTGCTCCCGTGTCTCAGTGGGGTTCAGTAACGTCAGCTGATCCCCTGCTGTGTGGATGGCAGTCTCTCCTGCTGTAACCTCATTCGAAATACAGTAGGCCTCTGCCTACACCCTCCTATTTCCTGGGCTTCAACACAGCCAGTTGTAGTTCGGAAGTGCCGTCCACACGGAAAGAGATACTTGCTCCCGTGTCTCAGTGGGGTTCAGTAATGTCAGCTGATCCCCTGCTGTGTGGATGGCAGTCTCTCCTGCTGTCACCTCATTCAAAATACAGTAGGCCTCTGCCTACACTCTCCTATTTCCTGGGCTTCAACACAGCCAGTTGTAGTTCGGAAGTGCCGTCCACACGGAAAGAGATACTTGCTCCCGTGTCTCAGTGGGGTTCAGCAATGTCAGCTGATCCCCTGCTGTGTGGATGGCAGTCTCTCCTGCTGTCACCTCATTCAAAATACAGTAGGCCTCTGCCTACACCCTCCTATTTCCTGGGCTTCAACACAGCCAGTTGTAGTTCGGAAGTGCCGTCCACACGGAAAGAGATACTTGCTCCCGTGTCTCAGTGGGGTTCAGTAATGTCAGCTGATCCCCTGCTGTGTGGATGGCAGTCTCTCCTGCTGTCACCTCATTCAAAATACAGTAGGCCTCTGCCTACACCCTCCTATTTCCTGGGCTTCAACACAGCCAGTTGTAGTTCGGAAGTGCCATCCACACGGAAAGAGATACTTGCTCCCGTGTCTCAGTGGGGTTCAGTAATGTCAGCTGATCCCCTGCTGTGTGGATGGCAGTCTCTCCTGCTGTCACCTCATTCAAAATACAGTAGGCCTCTGCCTACACCCTCCTATTTCCTGGGCTTCAACACAGCCAGTTGTAGTTCGGAAGTGCCGTCCACACGGAAAGAGATACTTGCTCCCGTGTCTCAGTGGGGTTCAGTAATGTCAGCTGATCCCCTGCTGTGTGGATGGCAAAGTCTCCTGCTGCCTACACAGTCGTACCACTACTGATTTTTAACCGTGCTCCAATTAGGCCTGTGGCTCCACTGTCTCTCGTATTTCCCCTGTCCTCCAACCCTGCCAGTTACAGCTCCGAAGTGGCGTCTGCACAATCCACACTTGTTCCTGTGTTACAGGTGTTCAGTCCGGTCAGTTAATCCCCTGATGTGTGTCCGGCAATGTCGCCTGCTCTGTCCACATTCCCATTTGATTGGGCTAAACCTCTATGGCTTTAATGTCTCCTCCACCTCCCACAATACATTCTACATTATTCTTAGTTGTTTTTCTTCATGTAGAATTAACCTACAAGGAAAGAAAGGGTTTTTTTTAATTCCGATATTTTGGCCCCATTGACTTGCATTGGTTCCCGGTATCGGAATCGGCGATACCGATACTTTTTTTTAAGATCGGCCGATCCATTCCGATCCGATATTTTCAAGTATCGGCTGGTATCGCTCAACTCTAGTGATGAAGCTAGATTTGCATTTGTGCTGTGGGTTTCGCTTTAAGAGCTGATATTATGTGGCAGAAGCTCTGTTCTGGAGATGTCATGTGACGTTCGTAGGCGTTGGCATAGTAACTGGTTTAGACAATTCATTCCAATGACGGGAAAAAAATTTTCTAACGCAAATTGCGCAAAAACTACAAATCTGATCGACACGAAAAATACTTAGCACACCTCTCATGGACGCTGGCTTCGAAACGACACCTCAACGGAGTCTGTGCGTGTAGCGGTTCGGGCTGTATTAATTGCGGAAATCAACTTAATAATAACTAGATGTGTATTTCCTGAAGGAAGTACAGATAGTGGTTTGAAATGGTGCCCCTTTAAGAGAGACTTCCCTGCTGCCCCTGCAAGACTTTCAACTCAGGATCCGTCTTAAGTGTGGGTGCCTCTCAGGGGCCACTTTGGCCTCAGGGTCTGATTTGGTGGGTGGGGCCCCTCAGGATCCGATTTTGTGGGTGGGGCCCCTTATGGTCCGATTTTGTGGGTGGGGCCCCTCAGGGTCCGATTTTGTGGCCGGGGCCCCTCAGGGTCCGATTTTGTGGCCGGGGCCCCTCAAGGTCCGATTTTGTGGCCGGGGCCCCTCAGGGTCCGATTTTGCGGGTGGGGCCCCTCAGGGTCCAATTTGCTGGTGGGGCCCCTCAGGGTCCGATTTTGTGGGTGGGGCCCCTCAGGGTCTGATTATGTGGCCGGGGCCCCTCAGGGTCCGATTTTGTGGCCAGGGCCCCTCAGGGTCCGATTTTGTGGCCGGGGTCCCTCAGGGTCCGATTTTGTGGGTGGGGCCACTCAGGGTCTGATTTTGTGGCTGGGGCCCCTCAGGGTCTGATTTTGTGGGTGGGGCCCCTCAGGGTCTGATTTTGTGGGTGGGGCCCCTCAGGGTCCGATTTTGTGACCGAAGCACCTCAGGGTCTGATTTTGTGGTTGGGGCCCCTCAGGGTCTGGATTTGTGGGTGGGTCCCCTCAGCGTCTGATTTTGTGGGTGGGGCCCCTCAGGGTCCGATTTTGTGACCGGGGACCCTCAGGGTCTGATTTTGTGGTTGGGGCCCCTCAAGGTCCGATTTTGTGGCCGGTGTCTCTCAGGGTCCAATTTTGTGGCCGGGGCCCCTCAGGGTCTGAATTTGTGGGTGGGTCCCCTCAGGGTCCGATTTTGTGGGTGGGGCCCCTCAGGGTCTGATTTTGTGGCTGGGGTCCCTCAGGGTCTGATTTTGTGGGTGGGGCCCCTCTGGGTCCGATTTTGTGGCCGGGGCCCCTTAGGGTCTGATTTTGTGACTGGGCCCCCTCTGGGTTCGATTTTGTGGCCGGGGTCTCTCAGAGTCCGACTTTGTGGGTGGGGCCCCTCAGGGTCTGATTTTGTGGCTGGGGGCCGTCAGGGTCTGATTTTGTGGGTGGGGCCCCTCAGGGTCTGATTTTGTGGGTGGGGCCCCTCAGGGACTGATTTTGTGGGTGGGGCCCCTCAGGGTCCGATTTTGTGACCGGGGCACCTCAGGGTCTGATTTTGTGGTTGGGGCCCCTCAGAGTCCTATTTTGTGACTGGGGCCCCTCTAGGTTCGATTTTGTGGCCGGGGTCTCTCAGGGTCCGATTTTGTGGTTGGGGCCCCTCAGGGTCTGATTTTGTGGCCGGGCCCACTCAGGGTCCGATTTTGTGGGTGGGGCCCCTTAGGGTCTGATTTTGAGGGTGGAGCCCCCTGGGTCCATTTTGGTGGGCGGGGCCACTCTGGGTCCGATTTAGTGGGCGGTGCCCCTCATGGTCCGATTTGGTGGGCGGGGCCCCTCTGGGTCCGATTTCGTGGGCGGGGCTCTTCAGGGTCCGATTTGGTGGGCGGGGTCACTCTGGGTCCGATTTGGTGGGCGGGGCTCCTCAGGGTCCGATTTGATGGGCGGGGCCCCTCTGGGTCCGATTTGGTGGGCGGGGCCCGATTTGGTGGGCGGGGCCCTTCAGGGTCCGATTTGGTGGGCGGGGTCACTCTGGGTCCGATTTGGTGGGCGCGGCCCCTCTGGGTCCGATTTGGTGGGCGGGGCCCCTTTGAGTCCGATTTGTTGGGCGGGGCCCTTCAGGGTCCGATTTGTTGGGCGGGGTCACTCTGGGTCCGATTTGGTGGGCGGGGCTCCTCATGGTCCGATTTGGTGGGCGGGGCTCCTCAGGGTCCGATTTGGTGGGCGGGGCCACTCATAGTCTGATTTGGTGGGCGGGGCCCCTCAGGATCCGATTTGGTGGGCTGTGCCACTCTGAGTCTGATTTTTTTAGCGGGGCCACACTGGGTCCGATTTGGAGGCCGAGGTGGCTCAGCCTCCGATTTGGAGGCCGGGGTGGCTCAGCCTCCGATTTGGAGCCTGGGGTCACTCAGCTTTCGATTTGGCGCGCCGGCCCTTTAAGACTCATTTCGGTGTGCCGGCCCTTTAAGAATCACTTTGGCACGTCGGCCCTTTAAGAGCCAGGGTGGCTCACTGGGCTTCTAAATCCACTTTGGCGCACATTCTCTCTCAGGGGCATGCTTCATGTGATGAAGCTAGATTTGCATTTGTGCTGTGGGTTTCGCTTTAAGAGCTGATATTATGTGGCCCTAAAAATTAACTTTTTTTCCAATATTTAAAACCTGGATAGTACCAGTATAGGGAACAGGGTACATGATATTTTTGACATACAAATTGTGCAATATATCAGGGCACTACACTCGCCCTAATAAGCCCTAGTGCGTCCCTTCCTTGCCGCGGAGGTTGGCACCCTAATATATGCGATATGGCGCTCCCGCTCAACGTCGGTGACCCTAATAGCACCCTAAACAGACCTGGGCTGGGCTCGATATCATCTGATGGCTGATAAGTATTTTTTTGAATTTTTATGCTGACAGACTGATGGATGGCAATTTGTTTATTGGGTCATTGGGTTATCCCATGAATGAATTTAATGGTGCTTTTTGCCATCCTCGTTTATAAAAGAGACTATTGTGTCTATTGTGAATTTTGAGGACTATTATGTCCTTTGGACACGTTAGATCAGCAAATATGTTTTCCTGATGAACTCCTTTTGGATTTGATCTATGCATTGTTGCTACGTGTAAACGCTTTTTTAGAAAGCTACAGTCTGTCATCTATGCAGCATTTGGCATTTTTTCCTACGAGATAAGTTTCTAATTGAGCTGCAACCATAAGCATTTTTTACTACGAGATATGAGGGTGGATATATACCCTCCACTCTGTGTTAAGATTAGGTGTACTCCTAGAGACAGTACATGGTCTCTCCACTAGGGGTCATTTTTTCGGGATTTGTGTGTGTTTGTGTTTTTTGTGTATCCTCTTCGTGGACTAGGGTCTGTTTAGGGTGCTATTAGGGTCACCGACGTTGAGCGGGGGCGCCATATCGCATATATTAGGGTGCCAACCTCCGCGGCAAGGAAGGGACGCACTAGGGCTTATTAGGGCGAGTGTAGTGCCCTGATATATTGCACAATTTGTATGTCAAAAATATCATGTACCCTGTTCCCTATACTGGTACTATCCAGGTTTTAAATATTGGAATAAAAGTTAATTTTTAGGGTCAAATTTATTTTTCTTTTTGCTATCTTGGTTTTTTTCAGAATATTTGATCCATTAATTTTTTTGAGGTTTTTTCTATTATACTTTTCCTCTGATTGGTCCTCTCCTGATATTATGTGGCAGAAGAGCTCTCCTCGGGGCATCATATGACGTTTGTAGGCGTTGGCATAGTAACTGGGTGTGCCTGCACATATCAATGAGCTCAACTGCCATTTCAATCGCCTCAGGGCACGTTTTGCCATTTCCCTTTGAAAAGCATTGGAGACAGTGCATTCCAATGACGGGAAAAAAAATTTTCAAATGCAAATTGTGCAAAAACTACAAATCCGATCGACACGAAAAATACTTAGCACACCTCTCATGGACGCTGGCTTCGAAACGACACCTCAACGGAGTCTGTGCGTGTAGCGGTTCGTGCCGCATTAATTGTGGAAATCAACTGGAAAATAATAATAAGAAGAACTAGATGTGTATTTCCTGAAGGAAGTACAGATAGTGGTTTGAAATGGTGCCCGGGCTGCCCCTTTAAGAGAGACTTGCCTGCTGCCCCTGCACGACTTTCAACTCAGGATCCGTTTTAACTGTGGGTGCCTCTCAGGGCCACTTTGGCCTCAGGGTCCGATTTTGTAGGTGGGACCCCTCAGGGCCCGATTTTGTGGGTGGGGCCCCTCTGGGTCCGATTTTGTGGCCGGGGGACCTCAGGGACCGATTTTGTGGGTGGGGACCCTTAGGGTCCGATTTGGTGGACGGGGCCACTCAGAGTCCGATTTGGTGGGTGGGGCCACTCAGGGTCCGATTTGGTGAGTGGGGCCCCTCAGAGTTCAATTTGGTCAGCGGGGCCCCTCAGGGTCGGATTTTGTTGGTGGGGCCCCTCAGGGTCCGATTTTGTGGTTGGGGCCTTTCAGAATCCGATTTAGTGGGCGGGGCCACTCTGGGTCTGAATTGGTGGGCGGGGCCCCTCAGGGTCCGATTTGGTGGGCGGGGCCCCTCATGGTCCGATTTGGTGGGTTGGGCCCCTCAGGGTCCGATTTTGTGGGTTGGGCCCCTCAGGGTCCGATTTTGTGTCCGGGGCCCCTCAGGGTCCGATTTTGTGGCCGGTGCCTCTCAGGGTCCGATTTTGTGGTTGGGCCCCTCAGGGTCCGATTTTGTGTCCGGAGCCTCTCAGGGTCTGATTTTGTGGTTGGGGCTCCTCAGAATCCGATTTTGTGGCCGGGGTCCCTCAGGGTCCGATTTTGTGGCCGGGGCCCCTCAGGGTCCAATTTGTGGGTGGGACCCCTCAGGGTCCAATTTTTTGGCCGGGGCCCCTCAGGGTCCAATTTTGTGGGTGGGGCCCCTCCGGGTCCTATTTTGTGGGTGGGGCCCCTCAGGGTCCAATTTTGTGGGTGGGGCCCCTCAGGGTCCGATTTTGTGGTTGGGGCCCCTCAGGGATTGATTTTGTGGTTGGGGCCCCTCAGGATCCAATTTTCTGACTGGGGCCCTCAGGGTCAGATTTTGTGGGTGGGGCCCCTCAGGGTCCGATATTGTGGGTGGGGCCCTCAGGATCCGATTTTGTGGGTGGGGCCCCTCAGGATCTGATTTTGTGGTTGGGGCCCCTCAGGGTTTAATTTTGTAGGCGGGGCCCCTCAGGGTCCGATTTTGTGGCCGGGGCCCCTCAGGGTCCGATTTTGTGGCCAGGGCCCGTGAGGGTCCGATTTTGTGGCCGGGGCCCCTCAGGGTCCGATTTTGTGGTTGGGGCCCCTCAGGGTCCGATTTTGTGGTTGGGGCCCCTCAGGGTCCGATTTTGTGAGTGGGGCCCCTCAGGGTCCGATGTTGTGGCCGGGGCCCCTCAGGGTCCGATTTTGTGGCCGGATCCCCTCAGGGTCCGATTTTGTGGGTGGGGCCCCTCAGGGTCCGATTTTGTGGCCGGGGCCCCTCAGTGTCCGATTTTGTGGGTGGGGCCCCTTAGGGTCCGATTTTGTGGGTGGGGCCCCTCAGGGTCCAATTTGGTGGGTGGGGCCACTCTGGGTCTGATTTGGTGGGCGGGGCCACTCTGGGTCCGATTTAGTGGGCGGGGCCACTCTGGGTCCAGTTTGGATGCCAGGGTGGCTCAGCCTCCTTTTTGTAGGCCAGGGTCTATCAGCCTCCGATTTGGAGCCTTGGGTCACTAAGCTTTCGATTTGGCGCGCCGGCCCTTTAAGACTCATTTTGGTGCGCCGGCTCTTTAAAAATCACTTTGGCGCGTCGGCCCTTTAAGAGCCAGGAGCCAAGAGCTCACTGGGCTTCTAAATCCACTTTGGCGCACATTCTCTCTCAGGGGCATGTGTCATGTGATGAAGCTAGATTTGCATTTGTGCTGTGGGTTTTGCTTTAAGAGCTGATATTATGTGGCAGAAGCTCTGTCTTGGAGAGGTCATGTGACGTTCGTAGGCATTGGCATAGTAACTGGGTCTGCCTGCGCATATCAATGAGCTTAACTGCCATTTCAATCGCCTTAGGGCATGTTTTGCCATTTCCCATTCAAATGCATTGAGACAGTGCATTCCAATGACGGGAAAAACAATTTTCAAATGCAAATTGCGCAAAAACTACAAATCCGATCGACACGAAAAATACTTAGCACACCTCTCATGGACGCTGGCTTCGAAACGACACCTCAACGGAGTCTGTGCGTGTAGCAGTTCGGGCTGTATTAATTGCGGAAATCAACTTAAAGAAGAAGAAGAACTAGATGTGTATTTCCTGAAGGAAGTACAGATAGTGGTTTGAAATGGTGCCCGGGCTGCCCCTTTAAGAGAGACTTGCCTGCTGCCCCTGCAAGACTTTCAAGTCAGGATCCGTTTTAACTGTGGGTGCCTCTCAGGGGCCACTTTGGCCTGTGGGGCCCTTCAGGGTCTAATTTGGTGGGTGGGGCCCCTTAGGATCTGAATTGGTGGGCGGGGCCACTCTGGGTCCGATTTGGAGGGCGGGGCCACTCTGGGTCCGATTTGGAGGCCAGTGTAGTTCAGCCTCTGATTTGTAGGCCAGGGTCGATCAGCCTCCGATTTGGAGGCTGGGGTGGCTCAGTCTCCGATTTGGAGCCTGAGGTCACTCAGCTTTGTATTTTGCGCGCCGGCCCTTTAAGACTCATTTTGGTGCGCCAGCCCTTTAAGAATCACTTAGGCGCGTCGGCCCTTTAAGAGCCAGTTTGGCGCACTGGGCTTCTAAATCCACTTTGGCGCACATTATCTTTCAGGGGCATGCGTCATGTGATGAAGCTAGATTTGCATTTGTGCTTTGGGTTTCGCTTTAAGAGCTGATACTATCTGGCAGAAACTGTGTCCTGCTGGGGTCATGTGAAGTTCGTAGGCATTGGCATAGTAACTGGGTGTGCCTGCGCATATCAATGAGCTTAACTGCCACCTCATGACTGCCCCATGTTTTCACTATGGCAACATTTTTCCATTGAAATGCATTGAGACACTGCATTCCAATGACAGGAAAATGTTTTTTCAAAGGCAAATTGCGCAAAAACTACAAATCCGATCGACACGAAAAATACTTAGCAAACCTCTCGTGGACGCTGGCTTCGAAACGACACCTCAACGGAGTCTGTGCGTGTAGCGGTTTAGGCCGCATTAATTGCGGAAATCAACTAAATAGTTGGCCGATTTGTTGGGCGGGGCCCCTCAGGGTCCGATTTGTGGGCGGGGCTACTCTGGGTCCGATTTGGTGGGCGGGGCGACTCTGGGTCTGATTTGGTGAGCGGAGCCCCTCAAGGTCCGATTTTTGAGCGGGGCCACGCTGGGTCCGATTTGGAGGCCAGGGTCGATCAGCCTCCAATTTGGAGGCCGGAGTGGCTCAGCCTCCGATTTGGAGCCTGGGGTCACTCAGTTTTCGATTTGGCGCGCTGGCACTTTAAGACTAATTTTGGTGCGCCGGCCCTTTAATAATCACTTTGGCGCGTCGGCCGTTTTAGAGACAGGTTGGCTCACTGGGCTTCTAAATCCACTTTGGCGCACATTCTCTCTCAGGGGCATGCTTCATGTGATGAGGCTAGATTTGCATTTGTGCTGTGGGTTTCGCTATAAGAGCTGATATTATGTGGCAGAAGCTCTCTCCTGGGGGCGTCATGTGATGTTCGTAGGCATTGGCATAGTAAATGGGTGGGCCTGCCCATATCAATGAGCTTTACTGCCATTTGAATTGCCTCAGGGCACGTTTTAAGTTTCCCATTGAAAAGCATTGAGACATGCATTCCAATGACGGGAAAAAAAATTTTCAAACGCAAATTGCGCAAAAACTACAAATCCGATCGACACGAAAAATACTTAGCACACCTTTCGTGGACGCTGGCTTCGAAACAAAACCTCAACGGAGTCTGTGCGTGTAGCGGTTCGGGCCGCATTAATTGCGGAAATCAACTGAATAAAAAGAAAAAGTTAGCAGCGTTCGGATTACAACATTAATACTAGATGTGTATTTCCTGAAGGAAGTACCGATAGTGGTTTGAAATGGTTCCCGGGCTGCCCCTTTAAGAGAGACTTGCCTGCTGCCCCTGCAAGACTTTCAGCTCAGGATCCGTTTTAAGTGTGGGTGCCTCTCAGGGGCCACTTTGGCCTCAGGGTCTGATTTGGTGGGTGGGGCCCCTCAGGATCTGATTTGGTGGCCTGGGCTCCTCAGGGTTTGAATTGGTGGCTGGGATCCCTCAGGGTCCAATTTTGTGGGTGTGGCCCCTCAGGGTGTGATTTTGTGGATGTGGCCCCTCAGGGTGTGATTTTGTGGATGTGGCCCCTCAGGGTCCGATTTTGTGGGTGGGTCCCCTCAGGGTGTGATTTTGTGGGTGGGACCCCTCAGGGTCCGATTTTGTGGTGGGTCACCTCAGGGTCCGATTTTGTGGGTGGGTCCCCTCAGGGTGTGATTTTGTGGGTGGGTCCCCTCAGGGTCCGATTTTGTATGTGGGGCACCTCAGGGTCCGATTTTGTGGGCGGGGCCCCTCAGGGTCTGATTTGGTGGGCGGGGCCACTCTGGGTCTGATTTGGTGGGCGGGGCCACTCTGGGTCCGATTTGGTGGGCGGGACCACTCTGGGTCCAATTTGGATGCCAGGGTCTATCAGCCTCCGATTTGGAGCCTTGGGTCACTCAGCTTTCGATTTGGCGCGCTGGCCCTTTAAGACTCATTTTGGTGCGCCGGCTCTTTAAGAATCACTTTGGCGCGTTGGCCCTTTAAGAGCCAGGGTGGCTCACTGGGCTTCTAAATCCACTTTGGCGCACACATTCTCGCTCAGGGGCATGCGTCATGTGATGAAGCTAGATTTGCATTTGTGCTGTGGGTTTTGCTTTAAGAGCTGATATTATGTGGCAGAAGCTCTGTCCTTGGGGCGTCATGTGGTGTTCGTAGGCGTTGGCATAGTAACTGGGTGTGCCTGTGCATATCAATGAGCTCAACTGCCATTTCAATCGCCTCAGGGCACGTTTTGCCATTTCCCATTGAAAAGCATTGGAGACAGTGCATTCCAATGACGGGAAAAAAAATTTTCAAACGCAAATTGCGCAAAAACTACAAATCCGATCGACACGAAAAATACTTAGCACACCTCTCGTGGACGCTGGCTTCGAAACGACACCTCAACGGAGTCTGTGCGTGTAGCGGTTCGGGCCGCATTAATTGCGGAAATCAACTGAATAAAAATAAGAACTAGATGTGTATTTCCTGAAGGAAGTACAGATAGTGGTTTGAAATGCTGCCCAGGCTGCCCCTTTAAGAGAGACTTGCCTGCTGCACCTGCAAGACTTTCAACTCAGGATCCGTTTTAACTGTGGGTGCCTCTCAGGGGCCACTTTGGCCTCAGGGTCCGATTTTGTGGGTGGGGCCCTCAGGGCCCGATTTTGTGGGTGGAGCACCTCAGGGTCAGATTTGGTGGGTGGGGCCCCTCAGGGTCTGATTTGGTGGCCGGGTCCCCTCAGGGGCTGATTTGGTGGGTGGGGCCCCTAAGGGTCCGATTTTGTGGCCGGGGCCCCTCAGGGTCTGATTTGGTGGTTGGGGCCCCTCAGGGTCCAATCTTGTGGCCGGGGCCCCTCAGGGTCTGATTTTGTGTCCGGACCCCCTCAGGGTCCGATTTTGTGGCCGGTGCCTCTCAGGGTCCGATTTTGTGGTTGGGGCCCCTCAGGGTCCGATTTTGCGGCAGGAGCCTGTCAGGGTCCGATTTTGTGGTTGGGGCCCCTCAGGATCTGATTTTGTGGCCGGGGTCCTTCAGGGTCCGATTTTGTGGCCGGGGACCCTGAGGGTCCAATTTTGTGGGTGGGGCCCCTCAGGGTCTGATTTTGTGGGTGGGGCCCCTCACGATCCGATTTTGTGGTTGGGGCCCCTCAGGGTTCAATTTTGTAGTTGGGGTCCCTCAGGGTCCGATTTTGTGACCGGGGCCCCTCAGGGTCCGATTTTGTGAGTGGGGCCACTCAGGGACCGATGTTGTGGCCGGATCCCCTCAGAGTCTGATTTTGTGGGTGGGGCCCCTCAGGGTCCAATTTTGTGGCCAGGGCCCCTCAGGGTCCAATTTTGTGGGTGGGGCCCCTTAGGCTGGTTTCACATTTGCGTTTTTTAGCGCTGGAAAAAAACGCTAACCTGCGCATGCGTTTTTCCCCTATATTTAACATGGGTGCGCATACCTGCGCGCTTGTAAGCGCATGTATGCGATTTTCATGCGCTGCGTTTTTTTGGGGTGTGCGATTGGATTTTCCAGACGCATCATGTTGCATTTTTTGGCCCTGCAAAAAAGCGCATGCGCACATATGCGCACGTTTTGCGCTAAAAATGGCCATTATAGCCTATGGATGCGCATATGTGCGCACTGGCATGCTCATGTAAGCGTTTTTTTGCATATGCGTTTTTTTTTTTAACCATGGAATTTAGGGGTTTGAGTTAGAGTTAGGGTTAGTTAAGGGGGTTTAGGGTTAGGGTTAGGGTCAGGGTCAGGGTTAGGGTTGGGTTTTGGGTCAGGGTTAGGGTTTAGTATGGTTTGGTTAAGGGTTAGGGTCAGGGTTAGGGTCAGGATTAGGGTTAAGTATGGTTTTGTTAAGGGTTAGGGTCAGGGTTAGGGTTAGGGTTAGGGTCAGGGTTAGGGTTAGGGTCAGGGTTAGGGTTAAGTATGGTTTTGTTAAGGATTAGGGTCAGGGTTAGGGTCAGGATTAGGGTTAAGTATGGTTTTGTTAAGGGTTAGGGTCAGGGTTAGGGTTAGGGTTAGGGTCAGGGTTAGGGTCAGGGTTAGGGTTAGGGTCAGGGTTAGGGTTAAGTATGGTTTTGTTAAGGATTAGGGTCAGGGTTAGGGTCAGGATTAGGGTTAAGTATGGTTTGGTTAAGGGTTAGGGTCAGGGTTAGGGTTAGGGTCAGGGTTAGGGTCAGGGTTAGGGTCAGGATTAGGGTTAGGGTTAGGGTTAGGGTCAGGGTTAGGGTTAAGTATGGTTTTGTTAAGGGTTAGGGTCAGGGTTAGGGTTAGGGTTAGGGTCAGGGTTAGGGTTAGGGTTAGGGTCAGGGTTAGGGTCAGGGTTAGGGTTAGGGTTAGGGTCAGGGTTAGGGTTAGGGTTAGTTAGGGTTTAGGGTTTGGGTTAGGGTTAAGTATGATTTGGTTAAGGGTTAGGGTCAGGGTTAGGGTTAGGGTTAGGGTCAGGGTTAGGGTTAGGGTTAGGGTCAGGGTTAGGGTTAGTAAAGTCATGGTTTGGGTAGTGTGAGGGGCCACCTAAAAATGTTGGAAAAAAACGCAAACACGGTAAAAACGCGCTAAAAACGCATACAAACGCATAAAAACGCTGCGTTTTTTTCATGCATGCTCATAAAAATGCTTGAAAAAAACGCAGCAGTTGTATGCTTATGTATGCGTTTTTTCAATGCGTTTTTTTGCGGGAAAAACGCGCTGCAAAAAAAAGCAAGTGTGAAACTAGCCTTAGGGTCCGATTTTGTGGGTGGGGCCCCTCAGGGTACAATTTGGTGGGCGGGGCCACTCTGGGTCTGATTTGGTGGGCGGGGCCACTCTGGGTTCGATTTGGTGGGCGGGGCCACTCTGGGTCCGATTTGGTGAGCTGGGCCCCTCAGGGTCCGATTTGGTGGGCGGGGACCATCAGGGTCCAATTTGGTTGGCGGGGACCCTCGGGGTCAGATTTGGTGGGCGGGATCCCTCAGGGTCCGATTTGGTGGGCGGGGCCCCTCGAGGTCCGATTTGGTGGGCAGGGCCCCTCGGGGTCCGATTTGGTGGGTGGGGCCCCTCGGGGTCCGATTTGGTGAGCCGGGCCACTCTAGGTCTGATTTGGTGGGTGAGCCACTCTGGGTCCGATTTGGTGGGCGGTGCCCCTCACAGTCCGATTTGGTGGGCGGGGCCCCTCAGGGTCCAATTTGTTGGGCGGGGCCCCTCAGGGTCCCATTTGGTGGGCGGGGACCCTCATGGTCCCATTTGGTGGGTGGGGCCAATCTGGGTCTGATTTGGTGGGTGGGGCCACTTTGGGTCCGATTTGGTGGACGGGGCCCTTCAGGGTCCAATTTGGTGGGCGGGGACACTGAGTCTGATTTTGTGGGTTGGGCCCCTCAGGGTCCGATTTTGTGGCCGGGGCCCCTCAGGGTCCGATTTTGTGCCCGGGGCCCCTCAGGGTCCGATTTTGTAGCCGGTGCCTCTCAGGGTCCGATTTTGTGGTTGGGGCCCCTCAGGGTCCGATTTTTGGGGCCGGGGCCCCTCAGGGTCCGATTTTGCGGGTGGAGCCCTTCAGGGTCCGATTTTGCGGGTGGGGCCCCTCAGGGTCCGATTTTGCGGGTGGGGACCCTCAGGGTCCGATTTTGCGGGTGGGGCCCCTCAGGGTCCGATTTTGTGGCCGGGGCCCCTTAGGGTCCGATTTTGCAGGTGGGGCCCTTCAGGGTCCGATTTTGTGGCCGGGGCCCCTCAGGGTCCGATTTTGTGGCCGGGGCCCATCAGGGTCCGATTTTGTGGACGGGGCTCCTCAGGTTACGATTTTGTGGCCGGGGCCCCTCAGGGACCGATTTTGAGGGTGGGGCCCCTCAGGGTCTAATTTGGTGGGCGGGGCCCCTCAGGGTCCGATTTTGTGGGTGGGGCCCCTCAGGGTCCGATTTTGTGGCCGGGGTCTCTCAGGGTCCGATTTTGTGGCTGGGGCCCCTCAGGGTCTGGCTTTGTGGGTGGGGCCCATCAGGGTCCGATTTTGTGGGTGGGGCCCCTCAGGGTCCGATTTTGTGGGTGGGGCCCCTCAGGGTCCGATTTTGTGGCTGGGGCCCCTCATGGTCTGATTTTGTGGCTGTGGCCCCTCAGGGTCTGATTTTGAGGGTGGGGCCCCTCAGGGTCTAATTTGGTGGGCGGGGCCCCTCAGGGTCCGATTTTGTGGGTGGGGCCCCTCAGGGTCCGATTTTGTGGGTGGGGCCCCTCAGGGTCCGATTTTGTGGCTGGGGCCCCTCAGGGTCTGATTTTGTGGGTGGGGTACATCAGGGTCCGATTCTGTTGGTGGGGCCCATCAGGGTCAGATTTTGTGACCGGGGACCCTCAGGGTCTGATTTTGTGGGTGGGGCCCCTCAGGGTTCGATTTTGTGGCCGGGGTCTCTCAGGGTCAGATTTTGTGGGTGGGGCCCCTCAGCGACCGATTTTGAAGGTGGGGTCCCTCATGGTCCGATTTTGTGGGTGGGGCCCCTCAGGTTCTGATTTTGTGGTTGGGGCCCCTCAGGTTCTGATTTTGTGGCTGGGGTCCCTCAGGGTCTGATTTTGTGGGTGGGGCCCCTCAGGGTCCGATTTTGTGACTGGGGCCCCTCAGGGTCTGATTTTGTGGTTGGGGCCCCTCAGGGTCCGATTTTGTGGCCGGGGTCTCTCAGGGTCCGATTTTGTGGCCGGGTCCCCTCAGGGTCTGGATTTGTGGGTGGGGCCCCTCAGGGTCCGATTTTGTGGGTGGGGCCCCTCAGAGTCCGATTTTGTGGCTGGGGCCCCTCAGGGTCTGATTTTGTGGCTGGGGCCCCTCAGGGTCTGATTTTGAGGGTGGGGCCCCTCAGGGTCTAATTTGGTGGGCAGGGCCCCTCAGGGTCTGATTTTGTGGGTGGGGCCCCTCAGGGTCCGATTTCGTGACCTGGGCCCCTTAGGGTCTGATTTTGTGATTGGGGCCCCTCTGGGTTCGATTTTGTGGCCGGGGTCTCTCAGGGTCCGATTTTGTGGGTGGGGCCCCACAGGGTCTTATTTTGCAGCTGGGGCCCCTCAGGGTCTGGTTTTGTGGGTGGGGCCCCTCAGCGTCTGATTTTGTGGGTGGGGCCCCTCAGGGTCCGATTTTGTGACCGGGGCACTTCAGGGTCTGATTTTGTGGTTGGTACCCCTGGGGGTCCTATTTTGTGACTGGGGACCCTCTATGTTCGATTTTGTGGCTGGGGTCTCTCAGGGTCTGATTTTGTGGTTGGGGCCCCTCAGGGTCTGATTTTGTGGCCGGGCCCACTCAGGGTCCGATTTTGTGGGTGGGGCCCCTTAGGGTCTGATTTTGTGGGTGGAGCCCCCTGGGTCCATTTTGGTGGGCGGGGCCACTCTGGGTCCGATTTAGTGGGCGGTGCCCCTCATGGTCCGATTTGGTGGGCGGGGCCCCTCATGGTCCGATTTGGTGGGCGGGGCCCCCTGGGTCCGATTTGGTGGGCGGGGACCCTCTGGGTCCGATTTGGTGGACTGGGCCCTTCAGGGTCCGATTTGGTAAGCGGGGCACCTCTGGGTCCGATTTGGTGGGCAGGGCCCTTCAGGGTCCGATTTGGTGGGCGGGGTCAATCTGGGTCCGATTTGGTGGGCGGGGCTCCTCGGGTCCGATTTGGTGGGCGGGGTCAATCTGGGTCCGATTTGGTGGGCGGGGCTCCTCAGGTTCCGATTTGGTGGGCGCGGCCCCTCAGGGTCCGATTTGATGGGCGGGGCCCCCATGGGTCCGATTTGGTGGGCGGGGCCCTTCAGGGTCCGATTTGGTGGGCGGGGCACCTCTGGGACCGATTTGGTGCGTGGGGCCCTTCAGGGTTCGATTTGGTGGGCGGGGTCAATCTGGATCCGATTTGGTGGGCGGGGTCAATCTGGGTCCGATTTGGTGGGCGGGGCCCCTCAGGTTCCGATTTGGTGGGCGGGGCCCCTTTGGGTCCGATTTGATGGGCGGGGCCCCTCTGGGTCCGATTTGGTGGGCGGGGCCACTTTGGGTCCGATTTGATGGGCGGGGCTCTTCAGGGTCCGATTTGGTGGGCGGGGTCACTCTGGGTCCGATTTTGTGGGTGGGGCCCCTCAGGGTCTTATTTTGCGGCTGGGGCCCCTCAGGGTCTGGTTTTGTGGGTGGGGCCCCTCAGCGTCTGATTTTGTGGGTGGGGCCCCTCAGGGTCCGATTTTGTGACCGAGGCACCTCAGGGTCTGATTTTGTGGTTGGGGCCCCTGAGGGTCCTATTTTGTGACTGGGGACCCTCTAGGTTCGATTTTGTGGCCGGGGTCTCTCGGGGTCCGATTTTGTGGTTGGGGCCCCTCAGGGTCTGATTTTGTGGCCGGGCCCACTCAGGGTCCGATTTTGTGGGTGGGGCCCCTTAGGGTCTGATTTTGTGGGTGGAGCCCCCTGGGTCCATTTTGGTGGGCGGGGCCACTCTGGGTCCGATTTAGTGGGCGGTGCCCCTCATGGTCCGATTTGGTGGGCGGGGCCCCTCATGGTCCGATTTGGTGGGCGGGGCCCCCTGGGTCCGATTTGGTGGGCGGGGACCCTCTGGGTCCGATTTGGTGGACTGGGCCCTTCAGGGTCCGATTTGGTAAGCGGGGCACCTCTGGGTCCGATTTGGTGGGCAGGGCCCTTCAGGGTCCGATTTGGTGGGCGGGGTCAATCTGGGTCCGATTTGGTGGGCGGGGCTCCTCGGGTCCGATTTGGTGGGCGGGGTCAATCTGGGTCCGATTTGGTGGGCGGGGCTCCTCAGGTTCCGATTTGGTGGGCGCGGCCCCTCAGGGTCCGATTTGATGGGCGGGGCCCCCATGGGTCCGATTTGGTGGGCGGGGCCCTTCAGGGTCCGATTTGGTGGGCGGGGCACCTCTGGGACCGATTTGGTGCGTGGGGCCCTTCAGGGTTCGATTTGGTGGGCGGGGTCAATCTGGATCCGATTTGGTGGGCGGGGTCAATCTGGGTCCGATTTGGTGGGCGGGGCCCCTCAGGTTCCGATTTGGTGGGCGGGGCCCCTTTGGGTCCGATTTGATGGGCGGGGCCCCTCTGGGTCCGATTTGGTGGGCGGGGCCACTTTGGGTCCGATTTGATGGGCGGGGCTCTTCAGGGTCCGATTTGGTGGGCGGGGTCACTCTGGGTCCGATTTTGTGGGTGGGGCCCCTCAGGGTCTTATTTTGCGGCTGGGGCCCCTCAGGGTCTGGTTTTGTGGGTGGGGCCCCTCAGCGTCTGATTTTGTGGGTGGGGCCCCTCAGGGTCCGATTTTGTGACCGAGGCACCTCAGGGTCTGATTTTGTGGTTGGGGCCCCTGAGGGTCCTATTTTGTGACTGGGGACCCTCTAGGTTCGATTTTGTGGCCGGGGTCTCTCGGGGTCCGATTTTGTGGTTGGGGCCCCTCAGGGTCTGATTTTGTGGCCGGGCCCACTCAGGGTCCGATTTTGTGGGTGGGGCCCCTTAGGGTCTGATTTTGTGGGTGGAGCCCCCTGGGTCCATTTTGGTGGGCGGGGCCACTCTGGGTCCGATTTAGTGGGCGGTGCCCCTCATGGTCCGATTTGGTGGGCGGGGCCCCTCATGGTCCGATTTGGTGCACGGGGCCCCCTGGGTCCGATTTGGTGGGCGGGGCCCCTCTGGGTCCAATTTGATGGGCGGGGCCCTTCAGGGTCCGATTTGGTGGGCGGGGTCAATCTGGGTCCGATTTGGTGGGCGGGGCTCCTTGGGTCCGATTTGGTGGGCGGGGTCAATCTGGGTCCGATTTGGTGGGCGGGGCTCCTCAGGTTCCGATTTGGTGGGCGGGGCCCCTCAGGGTCCGATTTGATGGGCGTGGCCCCTCTGGGTCCGATTTGGTGGGCGGGGCCCTTCAGGGTCCGATTTGGTGGGCGGGGCACCTCTGGGACAGATTTGGTTGGCGGGGCCCTTCAGGGTCCGATTTGGTGGGCGGGGTCAATCTGGGTCCGATTTGGTGGGCGGGGTCAATCTGGGTCCGATTTGGTGGGCGGGGCTCCTCAGGTTCCGATTTGGTGGCGGGGCCCCTCAGGGTCCGATTTGATGGGCGGGGCCCCTCTGGGTCCTATTTGGTGGGCGGGGCCACTTTGGGTCCAATTTGATGGGCGGGGCCCTTCAGGGTCCGATTTGGTGGGCGGGGTCACTCTGGTTCCGATTTGGTGGGCGGGGTCAATCTGGGTCCGATTTGGTGGGGCGGGGCCCCTCAGGATCCGATTTGGTGGGCTGTGCTACTCTGGGTCTGATTTTTTGAGTGGGGCCACACGGGGTCCGATTTGGAGGCCAGGGTGGCTCAACCTCCGATTTGGAGGCCGGGGTGGTTCAGCCTAAGATTTGGAGGCTGGGGTGGCTCAGCCTCCGACTTGGAGGCCGGGGTCACTCAGCTTTCGATTTGGCGCGCCGGCCCTTTAAGACTCATTTCGGTGCGCTGGCCCTTTAAGAATCACTGTGGCACGTCGGCCCTTTAAGAGCCAGGGTGGCTCACAGGGCTTCTAAATCCACTTTGTCGCACATTCTCTCTCAGGGGCATGTGTTATGTGATGAAGCTAGATTTGCATTTGTGCTGTGGGTTTCACTTTAAGAGCTGATATTATGTGGCAGAAGCTCTGTCCTTGGGATGTCATGTGACGTTCGTAGGCGTTGGCATAGTAACTGGGTCTGCCTGCGCATATCAATGAGCTCAACTGCCATTTCAATCGCCTCAGGGCACGTTTTGCCATTACCCATTGAAAAGCATTGGAGACAGTGCATTCCAATGACGAGAAAAAAAAATTTCAAACGCAAATTGCGCAAAAACTACAAATCCGATCGACACGAAAAATACTAAGCACACCTCTCGTGGACGCTGGCTTCGAAACAACACCTTAACGGCATCTGTGCGTGTAGCGGTTCGGGCTTTATTAATTGCGGAAATCAACTTAATAATAATAAGAAGAATAAGTTAGCAGCGTTCGGATTACAATATAGTGGTTTTTTCAAACCACTATAACTAGATGTGTATTTCCTGAAGAAAGTACAGATAGTGGTTTGAAATGGTGCCCGGGCTACCCCTTTAAGATAGACTTGCCTGCTGCCCCTGCAAGACTTTCAACTCAGGATCCGTTTTAACTGTGGGTGCCTCTCAGGGGCCACTTTGGCCTCAGGGTCCGATTTTGTGGGTGGGGCCCCTCAGGGCTCGATTTTGTGGCCAGGGCCCCTCAGGGTCCGATCTTGTGGCCGGAACCCCTCAGGGTCCAATTTGGTGAGCGGGGACCCTCAGGGTTCGATTTGGTGGGCGGGGCCCCTCAGGGTCCGATTTGCTTGGTGGGGCCCCTCAGGGTCCTATTTGGTGGGCGGGGCCCCTCAGGGTCCTATTTGGGGGGCAGGGCCCGTCAGGGTCTGATTTGGTGGGCGGGACCCCTCAGGGTCCGATTTGGTGGTTGTGGCCTTTCAGAACCTGATTTGGTGGGCGTGGCCCCTCAGGGTCCAATTTGGTGAGCGGGGCCCCTCAGAGTTCGATTTGGTGGGCGTGGCCCCTCAGGGTCCGATTTGGTGAGCGGGGCCCCTCAGAGTTCAATTTCGTGAGCGGGGCCCCTCAGGGTCCGATTTGGTGAGCGGGGCCCCTCAGGGTCTGATTTGGTGGGCGGGGCCACTCTGGGTCTGATTTGGTGGGCGGGGCCCCTCACGGTCCGATTTGGTGAGCGTGGCCCCTCATGGTCCGATTTGGTGGATGGGGCCACTCTGGGTCCGATTTGTTGGGCGGGGCCACTCTGGGTCTGATTTGGTGGGTGGGGCCACTCTGGGTCCGATTTGGTGGGTGGGACCACTCTGGGTCCCATTTGGAGGCCAGGGTGGCTCAGCCTCCGATTTGTAGGCCAGGGTCGATCAGCCTCCTATTTGGAGGCAGGGGTGGCTCAGCCTCCGATTTGGAGCCTGGAGTCACTCAGCTTTCGATTTGTCGCGCCGGCCCTTTAAGACTCATTTTGGTGCACTGGCCCTTTAAAAATCACTTTGGCGCCTCAGCCCTTTAAGAGCCAGTTTGGCTCACTGGGCTTCTAAATCCACTTTGGCGCACATTCTCTCTCAGGGACATGCGTCATGTGATGAAGCTAGATTTGCATTTGTGCTGTGGGTTTCGCTTGAAGAGCAGAAATTATCTGGCAGAAACTCTGTCCTCGGGGGGGTCATGTGAAGTTCGAAGATGTTGGCATAGTAACTGGGTCTGCCTGCGCATATCAATGAGCTCAACTGCCATTTCAATCGCCTCAGGGCATGTTTTCCCTGTGGCAATATTTTCTCATTGAAATGCATTGAGGAAAATGTTTTTTCAAACGCAAATTGCGCAAAAACTACAAATCCGATTGACACGAAAAAAACCTCTCGTGGACGCTGGCTTCCAAAAAACACCTCAACGGAGTCTGTGCGTGTAGCTGTTCGGGCCACATTAATTGCGGAAAATCAACTGAATAATAATAATAATACTAGATGTGTATTTCCTGAAGGAAGTACAGATAGTGGTTTGAAATGGTGCCCGGGCTGCCCCTTTAAGAGAGACTTGCCTGCTGCCCCTGCAAGACTTTCAACTCAGGATACGATTTAACTGTGGGTGTCTCTCAGGGGCCACTTTGGCCTCAGGGTCTGATTTTGTGGGTGGGGCCCCTCAGGGCCTGATTTTGTGGGTGGGGTCCCTCAGGGTCCGATTTTGTAGGTGGGGCCCCTCAGGGTCCGATTTTGTGGCCTGGGCCACTCAGGGTCCGATTTGGTGGCCGGGACCCCTCAGGGTCCGATTTGGTGGCCGGGGCCCCTCAGGGTCCGATTTGGTGGGTGGGGCCCTTCAAGGTCCGATTTTGTGGCTGGGGCCCCTCAGGGTCCGATTTTGTGGCCGGGGCCACTCAGGATCCGATTTTTGTGGCCGGAACCCGTCAGGGTCCAATTTTGTGGGTGGGGCCCCTCAGGGTCCGATTTTGTGGCCGGGGCCCGTCAGGGTCCGATTTTGTGGGTGGGGCCTCTCAGGGTCTGATTTGGTGGGCAGGGACCCTCAGGGTCCAATTTGGTGGGCAGGGCCCCTCAGGGTCCGATTTTGTGGGCTGGGCCCCTCAGGGTCCGATTTTGTGGCCGGGGCCCCTCAGGGTCCGATTTTGTGTCAGGGGCCCCTCAGGGTCCGATTTTGTGGTTGGGTCCCCTCAGGGTCCGATTTTGTGATTGGGGCCCCTCTGGGTTCAATTTTGTGGGTGGGGCCCCTCTGGGTCCAATTTGGTGGGCGGGACCACTCTGGGTCCAATTTGGTGGGCAGGGCCTCTCAGGGTCCGATTTTGTGGTTGGGTCCCCTCAGGGTCCGATTTTGTGGTTGGGGCCCCTCAGGGTCCGATTTTGTGGCTGGGGCCTATCAGGGTCCAACTTTGTGACCGGGGCCCATCAGGGTCCGATTTTGTGGCCGTGGCCCCTCAGGGTCTGATTTTGTGGCAGGGGCCCCTCTGGGTCTGATTTTGTGGGCGGAGCCCCACTGGGTCCAATTTGGTGGGCGGGACCACTCTGGGTCCAATTTGGTGGGCGGGACCACTCTGGGTCCAATTTGGTGGGCAGGGCCTCTCAGGGTCCGATTTGGTGGGCGGGGCCCCACAGGGTCCGATTTGGTGGGCGGGGCCCCTCAGGGTCCGATTTGGTGGGCGGGGCCCCTCAGAGTCCGATTTGGTGGGCAGGGCCTCTCTGGGTCTGATTTGGTGGGCGGGGCCACTCTGGGTAAGATTTGGAGGCTGGGGTCGCTCAGCCTCCAATTTGGAGGCCGGGGTCGTTGAGCTTCCGATTTGGAGGCCGAGGTCAAAGAGCCTCCGATTTGGAGGCAGGGGTCGATGAGCTTCCGATTTGGAGGCCGGGGTGGCTCAGCCTCCGATTTGGAGGCCGGGGTGGCTCAGCCTCCGATTTGGAGGCCGGGGTGGCTCAGCCTCCGATTTGGAGGCCAGGGTGGATCAGCCTCCGATTTGGAGGCCGGGGTGGCTCAGCCTCCGATTTGGAGGCCGGGGTGGAACAGCATCCGATTTGGAGGCCGGGGTGGATCAGCCTCCGATTTGGAGGCCGGGGTCGCTCAGCCTCCGATTTGGAGGCCGGGGTCGCTCAGCCTCCGATTTGGAGGCCGGGGTCGCTCAGCCTCCGATTTGGAGGCCGGGGTCGCTCAGCCTCCGATTTGGAGGCCGGGGTCGCTCAGCCTCCGATTTGGAGGCCGGGGTCGCTCAGCCTCCGATTTGGAGGCCGGGGTCGCTCAGCCTCCGATTTGGAGGCCGGGGTGGCTCAGCCTCCGATTTGGAGGTCGGGGTGGCTCAGCGTCCGATTTGGAGGCCGGGGTGGCTCAGCGTCCGATTTGGAGGCCGGGGTGGCTCAGCCTCCGATTTGGAGGCCGGGGTGGCTCAGCCTCCGATTTGGAGGCCGGGGTGGCTCAGTCTCCGATTTGGTGTGTCGGCCCTTTAAGACTCATTTGGGTGCGCTGGCCCTTTAAGAGCTAGTTTGGCTCACTGGGCTTCTTTTAAATCCACATTGGCGCACACATTCTCTCTCAGGGGCATGTGTCATGTGATGAAGCTAGATTTGCATTTTTGCTGTGAGTTTCGCTTTAAGAGCTGATATTATGTGGCAGAGGCTCTGTGCTGGGGTTCAAGTGAAGTTCGTAGGCGTTGGCATAGTAACTGGGTCTGCCTGCGCATATCAATGAGCTCAACTGTCATTTCAATCGCCTCAGGGCACGTTTTGCCATTTCCTATTGAAAAGCATTGGAGACAGTGCATTCCAATGAAGGGAAAAAAAATTTTCAAACGCAAATTGCGCAAAAACTACAAATCCGATCGACACGAAAAATACTTAGCACACCTCTCATGGACGCTGGCTTCAAAACGACACCTCAACGGAGTCTGTGCGTGTAGCGGTTCGGGCCGCATTAATTGCAGAAATCAACTTAATAATAATAATAAGAAGAAGAATAAGTTAGCAGCGTTCGGATTACAATATAGTGGTTTTTTCAAACCACTATAACTAGATGTGTATTTCCTGAAGGAAGTACAGATAGTGGTTTGAAATGGTGCCCGGGCTGACCCTTTAAGAGAGACTTGCCTGCTGCCCCTGCAAGACTTTCAACTCAGGATCCGTTTTAACTGTGAGTGCCTCTCAGGGGCCACTTTGGCCTCAGGGTCTGATTTGGTGGGTGGGGTGCCTCAGGATCTGATTCCTTGGCCTGGGCTCCTCAGGGCTGGAATTGTTGGCGGTTATCCCTCAGGCTCCGATTTTGTGGGTGGGGCCCCTCAGGGTCCGATTTTGAGGGTAGGGCCCCTAAGGGTCCGATTTTGTGGGTGGGGCCCCTCAGGGTCCGATTTTGTGGGTGGGGCCCCTCAGGGTCCGATTTTGTGGGTGGCCCCTCAGGGTCCAATTTTGTGGGTGGGGCCCCTCTGGGTTCGATTTTGTGGCCGGGGTCTCTCAGGGTCCGATTTTGTGGCCGGGGCCCCTCAGAGTCCGATTTTGTGGTTGGGGCCCCTCTGGGTTCGATTTTGTGGCCGGGGTCTCTCAGGGTCCGATTTTGTGGGTGGAGCCCCTCAGGGTCCGATTTTGCGGGTGGGGCCCCTTAGGGTCCGATTTTGCGGGTGGGGCCCCTCAGGGTCCGATTTTGTGGCCGGGGCCCCTCAGGGTCCGATTTTGTGGCCGGGGCCCCTCAGGGACCGATTTTGAGGGTGGGGCCCCTCAGGGTCTAATTTGGTGGGCGGGGCCCCTCAGGGTCCGATTTTGTGGGTGGGGCCCCTCAGGGTCCGATTTTGTGGCCGGGGTCTCTCAGGGTCCGATTTTGTGGCTGGGGCCCCTCAGGGTCTGGATTTGAGGGTGGGGCCCATCAGGGTCCGATTTTGTGGGTGGGGCCCCTCAGGGTCCGATTTTGTGGCTGGGGCCCCTCATGGTCTGATTTTGTGGCTGTGGCCCCTCAGGGTCCGATTTTGAGGGTGGGGCCCCTCAGGGTCTAATTTGGTGGGCGGGGCACCTCAGGGTCCGATTTTGTGGGTGGGGCCCCTCAGGGTCCGATTTTGTGGGTGGGGTCTCTCAGGGTCCGATTTTGTGGCAGGAGCCCCTCAGGGTCTGGATTTGTGGGTGGGTCCCCTCAGGGTCTGGATTTGTGGGTGGGTCCCCTCAGGGTCCGATTTTGTGGGTGGGGCCCCTCAGGGTTCGATTTTGTGGCTGGGGTCCCTCAGGGTCTGATTTTGTGGGTGGGGCCCCTCAGGGTCTGATTTTGTGGGTGGGGCCCCTCAGCGACCGATTTTGAGGGTGGGGCCCCTCAGGGTCTAATTTGGTGGGCGGGGCCCCTTAGGGTCCGATTTTGTGGGTGGGGTCCCTCATGGTCTGATTTTGTGGGTGGGGCCCCTCAGGTTCTGATTTTGTGGTTGGGGCCCCTCAGGTTCTGATTTTTTGGCTGGGGTCCCTCAGGGTCTGATTTTGTGGGTGGGGCCCCTCAGGGTCCGATTTTGTGACTGGGGCCCCTCAGGGTCTGATTTTGTGGTTGGGGCCCCTCAGGGTCCGATTTTGTGGCTGGGGTCTCAGGGTCCGATTTTGTGGCCGTTTCCCCTCAGGGTCTGGATTTGTGGGTGGGGCCCCTCAGGGTCCGATTTTGTGGGTGGGGCCCCTCAGAGTCCGATTTTGTGGCTGGGGCCCCTCAGGGTCTGATTTTGTGGCTGGGGCCCCTCAGGGTCTGATTTTGAGGGTGGGGCCCCTCAGGGTCTGATTTTGAGGGTGGGGCCCCTCAGGGTCTAATTTGGTGGGCGGGGCCCCTCAGGGTCTGATTTTGTGGGTGGGGCCCCTCATGGTCCGATTTCGTGACCTGGGCCCCTTAGGGTCTGATTTTGTGACTGGGGCCCCTCTGGGTTCGATTTTGTGGCCGGGTCTCTCAGGGTCCGATTTTGTGGGTGGGGCCCCTCAGGGTCTTATTTTGCAGCTGGGGCCCCTCAGGGTCTGGTTTTGTGGGTGGGGCCCCTCAGGGTCTGATTTTGTGGGTGGGGCCCCTCAGGGTCCGATTTTGTGACCGGGGCACCTCAGGGTCTGATTTTGTGGTTGGGGACCCTGAAGGTCCTATTTTGTGACTGGGGCCCCTCTAGGTTCGATTTTGTGGCCGGGGTCTCTCAGGGTCCGATTTTGTGGTTGGGGCCCCTCAGGGTCTGATTTTGTGGCCGGGCCCACTCAGGGTCCGATTTTGTGGGTGGGGCCCTTTAGGGTCTGATTTTGTGGGTGGAGCCCCCTGGGTCCATTTTGGTGGGCGGGGCCACTCTGGGTCCGATTTAGTGGGTGGTGCCCCTCATGGTCCGATTTGGTGGGCGGGGCCCCTCATGGTCCGATTTGGTGGGCGGGGCCCCCTGGGTCCGATTTGGTGGGCGGGGCCCTTCAGGGTCCGACTTGGTGGGTGGGGCACCTCTGGGTGCGATTTGGTGGGCGTGGCCCTTCAGGGTCCGATTTGGTGTGCGGGGTCAATCTGGGTCCGATTTGGTGGGCGGGTCTCCTCAGGGTCCGATTTGGTGGGCGGGGCCCCTCAGGGTCCGATTTGATGGGCGGGGCCCCTCAGGGTCCGATTTGGAGGGTGGGCCACTCTGGGTCCGACTTGGTGGGCGGGGCCACTCTGGGTCCGATTTGATGGGCGGGGCCCTTCAGGGTCCGATTTGGTGGGCGGGGTCACTCTGGGTCTGATTTGATGGGCGGGGCCCTTCAGGGTCCGATTTGGTGGGCGGGTCACTCTGGGTCCGATTTGGTGGGCGGGGCTTCTCAGGGTCTGATTTGGTGGGCGGGGCTCCTCAGGGTCCGATTTGGTGGGCGTGGCCCTTCAGGGTCCAATTTGGTGGGCGGGGTCAATCTGGGTCCGATTTTGTGGCTGGGGCCCATCAGGGTCCGATTCTGTGGGTGGGGCCCCTCAGGGTCCGATTTTGTGACCGGGGACCCTCAGGGTCTGATTTTGTGGTTGGGGCCCCTCAGGGTCCGATTTTGTGGCCGGGGTCTCTCAGGGTCCGATTTTGTGGCAGGAGCCCCTCAGGGTCTGGATTTGTGGGTGGGTCCCCTCAGGGTCCGATTTTGTGGGTGGGGCCCCTCAGGGTTCGATTTTCTGGCTGGGGTCCCTCAGGGTCTGATTTTGTGGGTGGAGCCCCTCAGGGTCCGATTTTGTGGGTGGGGCCCCTCAGCGACCGATTTTGAGGGTGGGGCCCCTCAGGGTCTAATTTGGTGGGCGGGGCCCCTTAGGGTCCGATTTTGTGGGTGGGGTCCCTCATGGTCTGATTTTGTGGGTGGGGCCCCTCAGGTTCTGATTTTGTGGTTGGGGCCCCTCAGGTTCTGATTTTTTGGCTGGGGTCCCTCAGGGTCTGATTTTGTGGGTGGGGCCCCTCAGGGTCCGATTTTGTGACTGGGGCCCCTCAGGGTCTGATTTTGTGGTTGGGGCCCCTCAGGGTCCGATTTTGTGGCTGGGGTCTCAGGGTCCGATTTTGTGGCCGTTTCCCCTCAGGGTCTGGATTTGTGGGTGGGGCCCCTCAGGGTCCGATTTTGTGGGTGGGGCCCCTCAGGGTCCGATTTTGTGGGTGGGGCCCCTCAGGGTCTGATTTTGTGGCTGGGGCCCCTCAGGGTCTGATTTTGAGGGTGGGGCCCCTCAGGGTCTGATTTTGAGGGTGGGGCCCCTCAGGGTCTAATTTGGTGGGCGGGGCCCCTCAGGGTCTGATTTTGTGGGTGGGGCCACTCATGGTCCGATTTCGTGACCTGGGCCCCTTAGGGTCTGATTTTGTGACTGGGGCCCCTCTGGGTTCGATTTTGTGGCCGGGTCTCTCAGGGTCCGATTTTGTGGGTGGGGCCCCTCAGCGTCTTATTTTGCAGCTGGGGCCCCTCAGGGTCTGGTTTTGTGGGTGGTGCCCCTCAGGGTCTGATTTTGTGGGTGGGGCCCCTCAGGGTCCGATTTTGTGACCGGGGCACCTCAGGGTCTGATTTTGTGGTTGGGGACCCTGAAGGTCCTATTTTGTGACTGGGGCCCCTCTAGGTTCGATTTTGTGGCCGGGTCTCTCAGGGTCCGATTTTGTGGTTGGTGCCCCTCAGGGTCTGATTTTGTGGCCGGGCCCACTCAGGGTCCGATTTTGTGGGTGGGGCCCCTTAGGGTCTGATTTTGTGGGTGGAGCCACCTGGGTCCATTTTGGTGGGCGGGGCCACTCTGGGTCCGATTTGGTGGGCGGGGCCCCCTGGGTCCGATTTGGTGGGCGGGGCCCTTCAGGGTCCGACTTGGTGGGTGGGGCACCTCTGGGTGCGATTTGGTGGGCGTGGCCCTTCAGGGTCCGATTTGGTGGGCGGGGTCAATCTGGGTCCGATTTGGTGGGCGGGTCTCCTCAGGGTCCGATTTGGTGGGCGGGGCCCCTCAGGGTCCGATTTGATGGGCGGGGCCCCTCAGGGTCCGATTTGGAGGGTGGGGCCACTCTGGGTCCGACTTGGTGGGCGGGGCCACTCTGGGTCCGATTTGATGGGCGGGGCCCTTCAGGGTCCGATTTGGTGGGCGGGGTCACTCTGGGTCTGATTTGATGGGCGGGGCCCTTCAGGGTCCGATTTGGTGGGCGGGGTCACTCTGGGTCCGATTTGGTGGGCGGGGCTTCTCAGGGTCTGATTTGGTGGGCGGGGCTCCTCAGGGTCCGATTTGGTGGACGGGGCCCTTCAGGGTCCGATTTGGTGGGCGGGGCCACTCTGAGTCTGATTTCGTGGGCGGGGCCCCTCAGGATCCGATTTGGTGGGCTGTGCTACTCTGGGTCTGATTTTTTGAGCGGGGCCACACTGGGTCCGATTTGGAGGCCAGGGTGGCTCAGCCTCCGATTTGGAGGCCGGGGTGGTTCAGCCTCCGATTTGGAGGCCGGGGTGACTCAGCCTCCGATTTGGAGGCCGGGGTCACTCAGCTTTCGATTTGGCGCGCCGGCCCTTTAAGACTCATTTCGGTGCGCTGGCCCTTTAAGAATCACTGTGGCACGTCGGCCCTTTAAGAGCCATGGTGGCTCACTGGGCTTCTAAATCCACTTTGTCGCACATTCTATCTCAGGGGCATGTGTCATGTGATGAAGCTAGATTTGCATTTGTGCTGTGGGTTTCACTTTAAGAGCTGATATTATGTGGCAGAAGCTCTGTCCTTGGGATGTCATGTGACGTTCGTAGGCGTTGGCATAGTAACTGGGTCTGCCTGCGCATATCAATGAGCTCAACTGCCATTTCAATCGCCTCAGGGCACGTTTTGCCATTACCCATTGAAAAGCATTGGAGACAGTGCATTCCAATGACGGGAAAAAAAAATTTCAAACGCAAATTGCGCAAAAACTACAAATCCGATCGACACGAAAAATACTTAGCACACCTCTCGTGGACGCTGGCTTCGAAACAACACCTTAACGGCATCTGTGCGTGTAGCGGTTCGGGCTGTATTAATTGCGGAAATCAACTTAATAATAAGAAGAAGAATAAGTTAGCAGCGTTCGGATTACAATATAGTGGTTTTTTCAAACCACTATAACTAGATGTGTATTTCCTGAAGGAAGTACAGATAGTGGTTTGAAATGGTGCCCGGGCTACCCCTTTAAGATAGACTTGCCTGCTGCCCCTGCAAGACTTTCAACTCAGGATCCGTTTTAACTGTGGGTGCCTCTCAGGGGCCACTTTGGCCTCAGGGTCCGATTTTGTGGGTGGGGCCCCTCAGGGCTCGATTTTGTGGGTGGGGCCCCTCAGGGTCCGATTTTGTGGCCAGGGCCCCTCAGGGTCCGATCTTGTGGCCGGAACCCCTCAGGGTCCAATTTGGTGAGCGGGGACCCTCAGGGTTCGATTTGGTGGGCGGGGCCCCTCAGGGTCCGATTTGCTTGGTGGGGCCCCTCAGGGTCCTATTTGGTGGGCGGGGCCCCTCAGGGTCCTATTTGGGGGGCAGGGCCTGTCAGGGTCCGATTTGGTGGGCGGGACCCCTCAGGGTCCTATTTGGTGGTTGTGGCCTTTCAGAATCTGATTTGGTGGGCGGGGCCCCTCAGGGTCCGATTTGGTGGGCGTGGCCCCTCAGGGTCCAATTTGGTGAGCGGGGCCCCTCAGAGTTCGATTTGGTGGGCGTGGCCCCTCAGGGTCCGATTTGGTGAGCAGGGCCCCTCAGAGTTCAATTTCGTGAGCGGGGCCCCTCAGGGTCCGATTTGGTGAGCGGGGCCCCTCAGGGTCTGATTTGGTGGGCGGGGCCACTCTGGGTCCGATTTGGTGGGCGGGGCCCCTCACGGTCCGATTTGGTGAGCGTGGCCCCTCATGGTCCGATTTGGTGGATGGGGCCACTCTGGGTCTGATTTGGTGGGCGGGGTCATTCAGGGTCCGATTTGTTGGGCGGGGCCACTCTGGGTCCGATTTGGTGGGTGGGGCCACTCTGGGTCCGATTTGGTGGGTGGGACCACTCTGGGTCCCATTTGGAGGCCAGGGTGGCTCAGCCTCCGATTTGTAGGCCAGGGTCGATCAGCCTCCTATTTGGAGGCAGGGGTGGCTCAGCCTCCGATTTGGAGCCTGGAGTCACTCAGCTTTCGATTTGTCGCGCCGGCCCTTTAAGACTCATTTTGGTGCACTGGCCCTTTAAAAATCACTTTGGCGCCTCAGCCCTTTAAGAGCCAGTTTGGCTCACTGGGCTTCTAAATCCACTTTGGCGCACATTCTCTCTCAGGGACATGCGTCATGTGATGAAGCTAGATTTGCATTTGTGCTGTGGGTTTCGCTTGAAGAGCAGAAATTATCTGGCAGAAACTCTGTCCTCGGGGGGGTCATGTGAAGTTCGAAGATGTTGGCATAGTAACTGGGTCTGCCTGCGCATATCAATGAGCTCAACTGCCATTTCAATCGCCTCAGGGCATGTTTTCCCTGTGGCAATATTTTCTCATTGAAATGCATTGAGGAAAATGTTTTTTCAAACGCAAATTGCGCAAAAACTACAAATCCGATTGACACGAAAAATACTTAGCACACCTCTCGTGGACGCTGGCTTCCAAAAAACACCTCAACGGAGTCTGTGCGTGTAGCTGTTCGGGCCACATTAATTGCGGAAAATCAACTGAATAATAATAATAATACTAGATGTGTATTTCCTGAAGGAAGTACAGATAGTGGTTTGAAATGGTGCCCAGGCTGCCCCTTTAAGAGAGACTTGCCTGCTGCCCCTGCAAGACTTTCAACTCAGGATACGATTTAACTGTGGGTGTCTCTCAGGGGCCACTTTGGCCTCAGGGTCTGATTTTGTGGGTGGGGCCCCTCAGGGCCTGATTTTGTGGGTGGGGCCCCTCAGGGTCCGATTTTGTAGGTGGGGCCCCTCAGGGTCCGATTTTGTGGCCTGGGCCACTCAGGGTCCGATTTGGTGGCCGGGACCCTCAGGGTCCGATTTGGTGGCCGGGGCCCCTCAGGGTCCGATTTGGTGGGTGGGGCCCCTCAAGGTCCGATTTTGTGGCTGGGGCCCCTCAGGGTCCGATTTTGTGGCTGGGGCCACTCAGGATCCGATTTTTGTGGCCGGAACCCCTCAGGGTCCAATTTTGTGGGTGGGGCCCCTCAGGGTCCGATTTTGTGGCCGGGGCCCGTCAGGGTCCGATTTTGTGGGTGGGGCCTCTCAGGGTCCGATTTGGTGGGCAGGGACCCTCAGGGTCCAATTTGGTGGGCAGGGCCCCTCAGGGTCCGATTTTGTGGGCTGGGCCCCTCAGGGTCCGATTTTGTGGCCGGGGCCCCTCAGGGTCCGATTTTGTGTCAGGGGCCCCTCAGGGTCCGATTTTGTGGTTGGGTCCCCTCAGGGTCCGATTTTGTGGTTGGGGCCCCTCTGGGTTCAATTTTGTGGGTGGGGCCCCTCTGGGTCCAATTTGGTGGGCGGGACCACTCTGGGTCCAATTTGGTGGGCAGGGCCTCTCAGGGTCCGATTTTGTGGTTGGGTCCCCTCAGGGTCCGATTTTGTGGTTGGGGCCCCTCAGGGTCCGATTTTGTGTCTGGGGCCTATCAGGGTCCAACTTTGTGACCGGGGCCCATCAGGGTCCGATTTTGTGGCCGCGGCCCCTCAGGGTCTGATTTTGTGGCAGGGGCCCCTCTGGGTCTGATTTTGTGGGCGGAGCCCCACTGGGTCCAATTTGGTGGGCGGGACCACTCTGGGTCCAATTTGGTGGGCGGGACCACTCTGGGTCCAATTTGGTGGGCAGGGCCTCTCAGGGTCCGATTTGGTGGGCGGGGCCCCACAGGGTCCGATTTGGTGGGCGGGGCCCCTCAGGGTCCGATTTGGTGGGCGGGGCCCCTCAGAGTCTGATTTGGTGGGCAGGGCCTCTCTGGGTCTGATTTGGTGGGCTGGGCCACTCTGGGTAAGATTTGGAGGCTGGGGTCGCTCAGCCTCCAATTTGGAGGCCGGGGTCGTTGAGCTTCCGATTTGGAGGCCGAGGTCAAAGAGCCTCCGATTTGGAGGCAGGGGTCGATGAGCTTCCGATTTGGAGGCCGGGGTGGCTCAGCCTCCGATTTGGAGGCCGGGGTGGCTCAGCCTCCGATTTGGAGGCCGGGGTGGCTCAGCCTCCGATTTGGAGGCCAGGGTGGATCAGCCTCCGATTTGGAGGCCGGGGTGGCTCAGCCTCCGATTTGGAGGCCGGGGTGGAACAGCCTCCGATTTGGAGGCCGGGGTGGATCAGCCTCCGATTTGGAGGCCGGGGTCGCTCAGCCTCCGATTTGGAGGCCGGGGTCGCTCAGCCTCCGATTTGGAGGCCGGGGTCGCTCAGCCTCCGATTTGGAGGCCGGGGTTGCTCAGCCTCCGATTTGGAGGCCGGGGTGGCTCAGCCTCCGATTTGGAGGTCGGGGTAGCTCAGCATCCGATTTGGAGGCCGGGGTGGCTCAGCGTCCGATTTGGAGGCCGGGGTGGCTCAGCCTCCGATTTGGAGGCCGGGGTGGCTCAGCCTCCAATTTGGAGGCCGGGGTGGCTCAGTCTCCGATTTGGTGTGTCGGCCCTTTAAGACTCATTTGGGTGCGCTGGCCCTTTAACAATCACTTTGGCGCGTTGGCCCTTTAAGAGCTAGTTTGGCTCACTGGGCTTCTTTTAAATCCACTTTGGCGCACACATTCTCTCTCAGGGGCATGTGTCATGTGATGAAGCTAGATTTGCATTTGTGCTGTGAGTTTCGCTTTAAGAGCTGATATTATGTGGCAGAGGCTCTGTGCTGGGGTTCAAGTGAAGTTCGTAGGCGTTGGCATAGTAACTGGGTCTGCCTGCGCATATCAATGAGCTCAACTGTCATTTCAATCGCCTCAGGGCACGTTTTGCCATTTCCTATTGAAAAGCATTGGAGACAGTGCATTCTAATGACGGGAAAAAAAATTTTCAAACGCAAATTGCGCAAAAACTACAAATCCGATCGACGCGAAAAATACTTAGCACACCTCTCATGGACGCTGGCTTCAAAACGACACCTGAACGGAGTCTGTGCGTGTAGCAGTTCGGGCCGCATTAATTGCGGAAATCAACTTAATAATAATAATAATAAGAAGAAGAATAAGTTAGCAGCGTTCGGATTACAATATAGTGTTTTTTTCAAACCACTATAACTAGATGTGTATTTCCTGAAGGAAGTACAGATAGTGGTTTGAAATGGTGCCCGTGCTGCCCCTTTAAGAGAGACTTGCCTGCTGCCCCTGCAAGACTTTCAACTCAGGATCCGTTTTAACTGTGAGTGCCTCTCAGGGGCCACTTTGGCCTCAGGGTCTGATTTGGTGGGTGGGGTGCCTCAGGATCTGATTCCTTGGCCTGGGCTCCTCAGGGCTGGAATTGTTGGCGGTTATCCCTCAGGCTCCGATTTTGTGGGTGGGGCCCCTCAGGGTCCGATTTTGAGGGTAGGGCCCCTAAGGGTCCGATTTTGTGGGTGGGGCCCCTCAGGGTCCGATTTTGTGGGTGGGGCCCCTCAGGGTCCGATTTTGTGGGTGGCCCCTCAGGGTCCAATTTTGTGGGTGGGCAACAGTATGGCCCCACACAGGGCGATGTTGGCCACAATGTCCAGCAGCACCCACAGGCTGTTCCTCCCCGTTCCCCTTCCCCTACATATGAGGATTTATGAATCAAAAGTTTGGAGATGTCCAGTAACAGGTAACTGGTGCTTCTAATCTAGACAAAAAATCTCCTTCACCAACATTTAGAACATAATTTAACACTCACATTTTTAAACAATGTTTTCCAAACATATGAAACAATCCATCATGACAAGCAACGCTACCTCACGCCTTTCACACAGATATTACATGTGTGTATAAAAGAGAAGATTTAAATGCGCTATACTGTTACCTGAAAGGATGAAAATACACTAATCACTTGCTAATGCATAGGAAAGGCGTGCTTGCCTTTAGTTAAGTAGTCAACTTTGTTATTAGCATTCTCTAGTAAACCAATTTGAGGCGACCAGCATTCACAATATCACGCTCTCTCTATGTCTTAACAAGTGAGTTTTGTATTTTCATCCTTTCCAGTATAGCATGCTTAAATATTGTCTGTTCTACAGACAGGTAATATCTGTGTGAAAGATGTGAGGTAGCCTTGCCTGTCATGGTGGAATCTTTCTATGATTGGATAACATTATGAGGAAATGTGAGTGTTTTCTTATTGACTTTATTTAGGTGATGGAGCTCACCCTTTGTTGCCTAATCAAGGTTAATGTAGGCATGCAGCAATGTTGTTATTGCATAATGTTTGTTGCAGTTTTTTTCTGTAATGTTTATGTTACACCAAGTTAAAGAAGGCCCAAAGGGTCATTTTGGCCATTGCCAAATTTGTGTTATGGCAAAATTATGTTTGCCTTTAAGCAAAACCCCCCCAAAAAAGGCAAAACTAAAAATTTGTCTACTCTAGTTAACGTCTCTGTGTGATTTCTCACTATCCCTCACAACATACTAACAGACACCAACCAATGCAAAGAAACACTCCTAGAATCATAAAAAGGCTGGAGTAATATATATTTAGACACACTTTGAAAAAAAAAAATTATAACATAGACACAGCATTCTCTTGCCAAGAAGTTGCCCCCCCAGGTGAGATAAAGTAATTCGTGAATATATCACGCACTTTGAGGCCAGAGAGCGGTCTACGTTGAGGGATGATAGGTGGTCTCACCCTGCGCACATTGTCTGGCCTACGCAAAACACCATCAGAGGAGGAACAATCATGTCTCCTGGTGAAGTTATGCAGAACAACACAGGCTTTGACAACTTCATTCACATTTTGCTCACTCAACTGAATGGCAGACTGGAGTACCCGCCATTTGGCACAAAGAATCCCAAAGGAACACTCCACCAGTCGCCTAGCATGTGATAGGCGCAAGTTAAAAATTCTGCGCCTGTGGTCAAGGTTGCGCCGGGGATATGGCCTCATGACATTACGTGATAACTGAAAGGCCTCATCTGCCACAAGGACATAAGGGACTGATTGTTCGGGGGAGCCTGGTAGCTGGCGTGGTGGTGGTAGATCCAACTGGTTGGTGCGTAGCCGCCGACCCATTATGGAAGTATTGAAGACTCTAGAGTCTCCCGTCCTTCCATAGGCCCCAATGTCAACAATTATAAACTTGTATTGAGGGTCTACCAGAGCCAACAATACAACAGAAAAGTATTGCTTATAATTGAAGAATTGGGAGCCAGAGTTTGGCGGCTTACGCACCCTGATATGTTTGCCATCCAGGGCCCCAATACAATTTGGAAACTGGCAGTCCTCCTCAAAGTCCCTTGAAATCCTTAACCAGTCTTCCATCCTGGGCTCGGGTAGGACCACCTGATGGAGTCTTGTCCAGATTTCTGCACATGTAGACCTCACTATGCCTGAAATGGTTGACTTTCCAATGAGAAACTCATGGTGGAGGGCGGCATAAGACAGGCCAGTGGACAGGAAGCTGTAGAACAACAGAAATAGTCCAGGTTAGAATGGGTAAAGTAAAAAAAAATCAGTTACATGCCGACCAAACTTGGTAGGGAATGAGAGAGAACAACACACACATGTTTGGTGGCACAATGACTAAGTGATATGCAGTACATATTAGATGTAACATTCTGCTGTGTCAGGTGAAACATATTTTGAGTAAGATGAGGGTATTAAACTTTGTCCAAGAAGGCCGAAAAACATAAATTAACACACACATTATGAACATAGAGAATGTGGTCGTGGAGTACATACTGTATTGTGAGTAGAAGTCGCTCCTCTGCAGATATGGCTTTGCGCATCCTAGTGTCCTGAAAGGTGATCCCAGGGCGCACTGTCTCCAAGAGGCGATCAAATGTGGAAATGCTCATTCGACAGTACTGGTAAAATTTGTCCGGATGCTCCCGCAGAGACGAATAGAGGCGATGAAAATGCCCTCTTGTGAGTCGTTGCCTCAAAAGTGGATGTACCCACATGCGTCCCCTCCTCCGCGGATCCACTATCACAGGATATGGTTGGCCAAAGCGCCATGACAAAAGCCAGGTAAAGAGAACCTGCTCGGTTGTATTGAATGTCAGACCCTCGGCCATGCTGCACAAAGAACACCAACACACCTCGTGAAAGCAAGGTGAGAAATGTACAGAATATAGGCAGCCACCTGTTTCTGAGTGTCTAAATAGGGTGCAGGCTAATGATTTAAATTGTTTGCAGGCCTCAAAACCGTTAAATGTCCATTTTGCAAGGCTGCGAGAAAATCTCGCCATACGGATTGAATACGGATTACATACGGATACACACATGCGCAAAATACGCGACCTCACCTTGCTTACGGATGACCTACAGACCACTATTTAGTGGTCATTGATCCGTATTACGCATGTAAAATACTGACCGTATTTTGCGCAGGTTAGTGTGACTCCAGCCTTAGTAATAGATACACGGCTCAGCAGACAGTATCACACAGAATAGGATTAGATATATGGCTCAGCAGTCAGTATCACACAGGATAGGATTAGATACACGGATCAGCAGTCAATATCACACAGGATAGGATTAGATACATGGCTGAGCAGTCAGTAACACACATGATAGGATTAGGTACACGGCTCAGCAGTCAGTATCACACAGGATAGGGTTAGATACATGGTTCAGCAGACAGTATCACACAGGATAGGATTAGATGCACTGCTCAGCAGTCAGTATCACACAGGATCATAGAATCATAGAATCATAGAATCATAGAATCGTAGAGTTGGAAGGGACCTCCTGGGCCATCTGGTCCAACCCCCTGCTCAAAGCAGGATTCGCTAAATCATCCCAGTTAGATGTCTGTCCAGCCTCTGTTTGAAGACTTCCATTGAAGGAGAACTCACCACTTCTCGTGGCAGCCTGTTCCACTCATTGATCACTCTAACTGTCAAAAAGTTTTTTCTAATATCTAATCTGTGTCTCCTCCCATTCAGCTTCATCCCATTGCTTCTAGTCTTTCCTTGTGCAAATGAGAATAAAGTTGATCCTTCTACAATGTGACAGCCCTTTAGATATTTGTAGACAGCTATTAAGTCTCCTCTCAGTCTTCTCTTTTGCAAACTAAACATTCCCAAATCCTGCAACCTTTCCTCATAAGACAGGGTTTGCAGACCGGTCACCATTCTGGTCGCTCTTTTCTGAACTTGCTCCAGTTTGTTGATGTCTTTTTTAAAATGTGGTGCCCAAAATTGGACACAATATTCCAGATGAGGTCTGACCAAAGAGGAGTAGAGGGAAATAATTACTTCACGTGATCTAGACTGTATGCTTCTGTTAATACATCCTAGAATTGCATTTGCCTTTTTTGCTGCTGCATCACACTGTTGACTCATATTCAGTCTGCAATCTATTAGTATACCCAAGTCTTTTTCACATGTGCTGTCACTTAGCCCTATTCCTCCCATTCTATATATGCTTTTTTCATTTTTATTGCCCAGATGTAGTACTTTGCATTTCTCCCTGTTAAAAACCATTCTGTTAGTTGCTGCCCACTTCTCCAGTTTATTTAAATCTTTTTGAATCCTCTCTCTCTCTTCTCTAGTATTAGCTATCCCTCCTAGCTTTGTGTCATCAGCAAATTTAATCAGTTTACCCTCAATTCCTTCATCTAAATCGTTGATAAAGATGTTGAACAATACAGGGCCCAGGACAGAGCCCTTGTGGTACCCCACTTGAGACATTCTTCCAACTGGATGTGCAGCCATTTACGACCACTCTTTGGGTCCGATCACTAAGCCAGTTATGAATCCACCTAACAGTTGCCTTGTCCATTCCATACTTAGTCATTTTTTCAATAAGGATTGTATGAGAGACTTTGTCAAATGCTTTGCTGAAGTCAAGATATACTATATCTACAGCATTTCCTTGATCCACCCAATCAGTAATACCATCATAGAAGGAAATTAAATTAGTCTGACATGACTTATTAGTTACAAACCCATGCTGACTCTGTTTAATCACTTCATTCTTATCCAGGTATTGACATACATGTTGTTTAATAATTTGTTCAAAGATCTTTCCTGGTATAGAAGTCAGACTCACCGGCCTATAGTTGCCTGGGTCCACCTTCTTCCCCTTTTTGAAGATAGGAACAACATTTGCTCTTCTCCAGTCTTCTGGCACTTCTCCTGTTCTCCAAGAATTTTCAAAGATTATGGAGAGGGGTTAAAAAATTTTTTCTGCTATCTCCTTCAGTACTCTGGGGTGTAATTCATCTGGAGACTTGAATACATTTAGGTTAGCTAAGTGTTTCCTCACTATCTTTCTGTTTATAGATATCCTGGATTCTTCTATTCCCTTAATAGGACAGTGAATAGCAGTTGATGTTACATTTCCTTTCTGAGAGAAAACAGATGCAAAATAGGAATTTAAAAGTTCAGCCTTCTCGACATCCTGTCTTACCATTTCATCATTTTCATCCTGTAAAAATCCTATAGCATCTTTGACTTTTCTTTTACTTTTGACATATCCCCAAAATCCTTTATTATTGCTTTTGACATCTCTTGCAAGCCTCAATTCATTTTCAGCTTTAGCTAATCTGATTTTTGCCTTGCAGGTTCTGCAGACAGCATTATATTCTTCTTTAGATATGCCTCCTTCTTTCCATTTTATAAACATTTTTTGCTTCCTTTTTAGCATGTGCTTAAGTTCTGTGTTCATCCATCCTGGTTTCCTTAAATGCTTCCTATTCTTCCCTCTTTTCGGAATTGTTAACAACTGTGCTTTGAGAATTTCATTTTTCAAGATTTCCCATCCTTCCTGGACATTTTTGTCTGTAAGGATATCCAGCCATTGAATCCCTCCAATTCTCTTTCTGAATCCCTTAAAATCTGCCTTTCTGAAATCTAACCTTGACGTCTGAGTCTTCACAGGTCTTCCGCCTCTAGTTATCCAAAATTCTAAAATAGCATGGTCGCTACCTCCTAGGGTCCCAGCCACTTTTACCTCCTCAACCATTTCCTCCCTGTTTATAAGGATTAGATCCAAGGTAGCAGTTCCCCTTGTTTTCTCCTTTACCTTTTGGAAGATAAAGTTGTCAGCAAGAGAGGATAAGAATTTCCTTGACCTGTTAGTTTTTCCTGAGAGAGATTCCCAACAAATGTCTGGATAGTTGAAATCTCCCATGACAACTATGTCATATTTTTTGGAGAACTTGGCCATTTGATGCATAAAGAGTTCATCCATATCTTCAGCTTGCACAGGCGGCCTGTAGTAAATGCCTACAATGGTGTCCTTTCCATTGTTCTGTCCTTGTATTCTTACCCAAACAGTTTCCACAGAACTCCCAGTCTCTGAAGCTTCAATCTCTGTGCAGATATACACATTTCTAACATACAATGCGACACCCCCTCCTCGTTTATCAAGTCTGTTTCTTGCAAATAAGTTGTATCCTTCTAGTCTTGTATTCCAATCATGTGTATTGTCCCACCAAGTTTCAGTGATTCCAATGACATCATATTTCTTTTCCTGTGTTAGTAGTTCCAATTCTCCTTGTTTGTTGCCCATGCTTTGTGCATTAGTATAGAAACATTTTAGTTTGTGATTGGTTTCTCTTTCTCCAATATTTTTTTTAATTAGATTCTTTCGTCTTTGTTCTTCCTTTCCACTTCTAATAGCAGAGTTCTCAGTAGCATTTGTCAGGTGTATCTAGAATTAGATACACAGCTGAACAGTCAGCAACACACGATATGATTAGATACACAGCTCAGCAGAAAGTATCACACAGGAGAGGATTAGGTACACAGCTCAGAAGACATTATCACACAGAATAGGGTTAGATACACAGCTCACAAAAAGGATGTGCCAAAGGAGAGGACATTTTCATTCCAAGAATTCCACTCATTCCATGTGATTTGTTTTTTTTATTTTAAACACTTCCAGTTTCCAGTTCAACTGCTATTTGCAATGTCCATTAACCCCTTCACCCCCATGAGTGGTTTGCACGTTCATGACCGGGCCAATTTTTACAATTCTGACCACTGTACCTTTATGAGGTCATAACTCTGGAACGCTTCCATGGATCCCGGTGATTCTGACATTCTTTTCTCGTGACATATTGTACTTCATGTTAGTGGTAAAATTTCATTCAAATAACTTGCGTTTATTTGTGAGAAAAACGGAAATTTGGCGAAAATTTTGAAAATTTCGCAATTTTCCAACTTTGAATTTTTATGCCCTTAAATCACAGAGATATGGCACCCAAAAAACTTGATAACTAACATTTCCCACATGTTAACTTTACATCAGCACAATTTTGGGTTGACCAGCGATTTTTCTCATTTTTACAACACCATTTTATTTTTACGGACCATATCACATTTGAAGCCACTTTGAGGGGTCTATATGATAGAAAATACCCAAAAGTGACACCATTCTAAAAACTGCACCCCTTAAGGTGCTCAAAACCACATTCAAGAAGTTTATTAACCCTTTAGGTGCGTCACAGGAATTTTTTTGAATATTTAAAAAAAAATGAACGTCTAACTTTTTTTCACAAAAAAAATACTTCAGGTTCAATTTTTTTTATTTTACCAAGGGTAACAGGAGAAATTGGACTGCAAAAGTTATTGTGCAATTTGTCCTGAGTACGCTGATACCTGATATGTGGGGGGGAACGACTGTTTCGGCGCATGGCAGAGCTCAGAATGGAAGTAGCGCCGCTTGACTTTTTCAATGCAAAATTGTCTGGAATTCAGATCGGACGCCATTTCACGTTTGGAGACTCCCTGATGTACCTAAACAGTGGAAATCCCCTACAAGTGACCCCATTTTGGAAAATAGACCCCCCAAGGAACTTATCTAGATATGTGGTGAGAACTTTGAACCCACAAGGGCTTTACAGAAGTTTATAACGTACAGCGGTACAATAAAAAAATCATATTTTTTCCACAAAAATGATCTTTTCACCCCAATTTTTATTTTCCCAAGGGTAACAGGACCCTAAAAGTTATTGTGCAATTTGTCCTGAGTACGCCGATACCCCACATGTAGGGGTAAACCACTATTTGGGCGCATGGCAGAGCTCGGAAGGGAAGCAGCGCCATTTGACGTTTTTGGCTGGAATTGAGATCGGACATCATGTCGCGATTGGAAAACCCCTGATGTACCAAAACAGTGGAAACCCCCCACAAACGACACCATTTTGGAAACTAGACCCCCTAAGGAACTTATCTAGATGTGTGGTGAGAACTTTGAACCCACAAGGGCTTCACAGAAGTTTATAACATAAAGCCGTACAATTAAAAAATCATATTTTTTCCACAAAAATGATCGTTTCACCCTCAATTCTTATTTTTCCAAAGGTAACAGGACCCTAAAAGTTATTGTGCAATTTGTCCTGAGTACGCTGATACCCCACATGTGGGGGTAAACCACTATTTGGGCGCATGGCAGAGCTCGGAAGGGAAGCAGCGCCATTTGACGTTTTTGGCTGGAATTGAGATCGGACACCATGTCGCGATTGGAAAACCCCTGATGTACCTAAACAGTGGAAACCCCCCAGAAATGACACCATTTTGTAAACTAGACCCCCCAAGGAACTTATCTAGATGTGTGGTGAGCACTTTGAACCCCCAAGGGCTTCACAGAAGTTTATAATGCCCGGGCGTGAAAATAAAAAAATCGTATTTTTTCCACAAACATGATCAATTAGTCCCCAATTTTTTTATTTTCCCAAGGGTAACAGGAGAGATTGAACCCCAAAAGTTGTTGTCCAATTTGTCCTGAGTACGCTGACGCCCCATATGTGGGAGAAAACTACTGTATGGACACACGTCGGGGCTCGGAAGGGAAGTAGTGACGTTTTGGAATGCAGACTTTGAGGGAATGTTCTGCGGGTGTCATGTTGCCTTTGGAGAGCCCCTAATGTACCTAAACAGTGGAAACCTCCCACAAATAACCCCATTTTGGAAACGAGACCCCCTAAGGAACTTATCTAGATGTGTGGTGAGCACTTTGACCCCCAAAGGGCTTCACAGAAGTTTATAATGCCCGGGCATGAAAATAAAAAAATCGTATTTTTTCCACAAACATGATCAATTAGTCCCCAATTTTTTCATTTTCCCAAGGGTAACAGGAGAAATTGGACCCCAAAAGTTGTTGTCCAATTTGTCATGAGTATGCTGACACCCCATATGTGGGAGAAAACTACTGTATGGACACACGTTGGGGCTCGGAAGGGAAGCAGTGACATTTTGGAATGCAGACTTTGATGGAATGGTCTGCGGGTGTCATGTGCGTTTGGAGAGCCCCTGATGTACCTAAACTATTGAAACTCCCCACAAGTGACCCCATTTTGGACACTAGACCCCCCACAGAATTTATCTAGATGTGTGGTGAGCAATTTGAACTCCCAAGTGCTTCACAGAAGTTTATAATGCTCGGACGTGAAAGTAAAAAAATCATTTTTTTCCACAAAAATGATATTTTTGCCCCCAATTTTTTATTTTCCTAAGGGTAACAGGAGAAATTGGACCCCAAAAATTGTTTTGCAATTTGTCCTGAGTAGGCTGATACCCTACATGTGGGGGTAAAACACTGTTTGGACGCATGTCAGAGCTTGGAAGGGAAGGAGCACCATTTGACTTTTTCAACTCAGAATTGGCCGGAATTGAAATCAGACGCCATGTTGCATTTGGAGAGCCCCTGATGTGCCCAAGCAGTGGAAACCCCCAATTCTAACTCTAACCCGAACCCCAACACACCCCTAACCCTAATCTCAGCCCTAACCCTAACCCTAGCCCTAACCCTGGCCCTAGCCCTAACCCTAACCCTACCCTAACCCTAGCCCTAACCCTAACTGTAATGGAAAAATGGAAATAAATACATTTTTTTTATTTTATTATTTTTCCCTAACTAAGGGGTGATAACGGGGGGTTTGATTTACTATTTATGGCGGTTTTTATGTTTGGCGGCTGTCGCACGCTAAAAGACGCTTTTTATTGTAAAAATAGTTTTTGCATCACCACATATTGAGAGCTATAATTTTTCCGTATTTTGACCCACTGAGTCATGTGAGGTCTTATTTTTTGCAGGACGAGTTGACGTTTTTATTGGTACCATTTTCAGGCACGTGACATTTTTGATCGCTTTTTATTCCGATTTTTGGGACGCAGAATGAACAAAAACCAGCGTTTCATGAATTTCTTTTGGGGGGTGCGTTTACACCGTTCCGCGTGCGGTAAAATTGATAAAGCAGTTTTATTCTTCGGGTCAGTACAGTTACTGCGATACCTCATTTAGGTCTTTTTTTATGTTTTGTCGGTTTTATGCAATGAAAACTATTTTATATAAAAAATAATTATTTTTGCATCGCTTTATTCTGCGAGCTATAACTTTTTTATTTTTTTGCTGATGATGCTGTGTGGCGGCTCGTTTTTTGCGGGACAAGATGACGTTTTCAGCGGTACCATGGATATTTATATGTGTCTTTTTGATCGCGCGTTATTACACTTTTTGTTTGGCAGTATGATAATAAATCATTATTTTTTGCTTCGTTTTTTATTTTTATTTTTTAAGGGGTTCGCTAAAGGGGTTAACTAATGGGACAGTTTTATAGGGCGGGTCGTTACGGATGTGGCGATACCTAATATGTGTACTTTTATTGTTTTTTTTTTCAAAAAATGGATTTATTTGGGGGAATATTTTTTTTTTTTGTAATTTATTTGGCGATTTTTTTTTTAAATTATTTTAACACTTTTTTTTAATTTTTTTTTTACTTTATTAAATAGTCCCAGGTGGGACATCACTGTTCTGTGACAGATCGCTGATCTGTCACATCACAGATCACTGTGACAGATCAGCAATCTGTCACAGGCAGTGCACAAGGCTTCCTCATGCCTGCACTTTGCAGGCACTGAGGAAGCCAGCTTCCTGCAGGCCCCCGAAGGCCCCCGTCACCATCTTGGATTCGGGGGCCTGCAGGAAAGGAGCCCCCGGCAGCAGCGCTGCATATTGCGCTGCCGTGGGGGGCTCAGGGAAGCACGGAGGGAGCCCCCTCCCTGCCGATGCTTCCCTTTAACCCCCGGTACACCGCGATCATGTTTGATCGCGGTGTGCAAGGGGTTAACGTGTCGGGGGCGGTCCGTGACTGCCCCTGACACATTGTGCCGGGTGTCAGCTGTGATAATCACACAGGACAGGATTAGACACATGGCTCAGCAGTCAGTATCACACAGGATAGGATTAGATACACAGCTCAGCAGTCAGTAACACACGATAGGATTAGATACACGGCTCAGCAGACAGTATCACACAGGATGGGATTAGATACACAGCTCAGCACACAGTATCACACAGAATAGTATTAGATAGATGGCTCAGCAGACAGTATAACACAGAATAGGATTAGATACACGGCTCAGCAGTCAGTATCACACAGGATAGGATTAGATACACGGCTCAGCAGTCAGTATCACACAGGATAGGTTTAGATACACGGCTGAGCAGTCAGTAACACACATGGTAGGATTAGGTACACGGCTCAGCAGTCACTATCACACAGGATAGGGTTAGATACATGGCTCATCAGATGGTATCACACAGGATAGGATTAGATACACTGCTCAGCAGTCAGTATCACACAGGATAGGATTAGATACACGTCTGAGCAGTCAGTAACACACGATATGATTAGATAAACAGCTCAGCAGAAAGTATCACACAGGAGAGGATTAGGTACACAGCTCAGCAGACATTATCACACAGGATAGGGTTAGATACACAGCTCAGAAAGAGGATGTGCCAAAGCAGAGGACATTTTCATTCCAAGAATTCCACTCATTCCATCTGATTTGTTTTTTGATTTTAAACGCCTCCAGTTTCCAGTTCAAACAGAATAGGATTAGATACACGGCTCAGCAGTCAGTGTCACACAGGATAGGATTAACTACACGGCTCAGCAGTCAGTATCACACAGGATATGATTAGATACACGGCTGAGCAGTCAGTAACACACATGATAGGATTAGGTACACGGCTCAGCAGTCAGTATCACACAAGATAGGGTTAGATACACGGCTCAGCAGACAGTATCACACAGGATAGGATTAGATACATTGCTCAGCAGTCAGTATCACACAGGATAGAATTAGATACACAGCTCAGCAGTCAGTAACACAGGATAGGATTAGATACACAGCTGAGCAGTCAGTATCACGCGATAGGATTAGATACACAGCTCAGCAGAAAGTATCACACAGGAGAGGATTAGGTACACAGCTCAGCAGACATTATCACACAGGATAGGGTTAGATACACAGTTTAGAAACAGGATGTGCCAAAGGAGAGGACATTTTCATTCCAAGAATTCCACTCATTCCATCTAATTTGTTTTTTTATTTTAAACACCTCCAGTTTCCAGTTCAACTGCTATTTGCAATGTCCATTAACAATGCTCAGGGACAGTCCTTGAAAGTAGTAGGGATCGATTTGCAATCTCCATGCTTTTCTCATGGTCAACTTGATGTGGTCTGTTCAAGAGTTGGAACTGCCAAAAATCTGTTCATCTTTGCACCGAAAGGAAAAACCAAAAATGTTGTTTATCAAAAGGCTCTTGAATGAGTTGAAAAAAAATATAAAATAATATCAATACTTGGGTAATCGTTTAGTTAATTTGTGTTGCAAATCTGTAGTGTTGAATATATGATGTGAAATGTTTTTATGTGCAATATAATCATTATAACCACAGTTGGTTACTATGCCCAGGCAACATCGGGCTCTTCAGCTAGTACTGCATAAAAGCCATCCCACCACAACAAGGTGTACCCAATCGGTCCTGTCTCTAGTGTTAAAACTTTACCATGTGTTCACCGACCTCAATGTGAATGAGGGCGGAGCAGGACAGGAGCCCGACTAGTTCAGACACCTGTCCATGGGAAGCCATTTTGGTTGTTCCATTCACTGATAGCATACCAAGGCGTGTTAGTGCATGTATATCAGTAATATAGTAAATAATCTGAGATGTTTTAAAAATGTTTTAATTTTTTTCATCATTGGCATATCATTAACATGACTATCTATCCTGTGATTTCCATGATTCCATGTCTTTTCAATGTTGAGGCGTATATACAGTATATACAAACACTATGCAACAGAAGTACAGTATGTACTGTACATGAATTCCAGTATTGTTATTTATATATAATATGGTGTTCTTTGCATGTATTTTAATAAAATAGCGTGAGCCCAACCACAATGACAAGGTGACATTTTTTGGGACCCTATAGCACTGATTGTCAACAACTTATCTCGCTCTCTCTTTTATGTGTTTCAATAATTTTTATTTTCCCTTGTCATATCTGTAAACTCGTAAAGAGCTGGATATTGACTTAAAGGGCCACTTAATATGGTGGCAATGGTGGTTTCCGAGAGGAGCCACCCCTTGGCTGGGATCTTCCCTGGAGGAAGATCTGGCTAGTCCCGTGTTTGAGACTCTTAAATGAGGCTCCACGGACTTTATTTGTATATTCGTATCTCCCAGGGAGCATTGCACCTAGGATTTCACTGATTGAGCGCCTTTGCCGGCTGACGCAGTGTTTTCTTTGACTGGTCTCCCTGAGGTCAGTGATTGTTTCGTGATGTTGGTCTACTAGGCATTGCTCCCACCTAGCCAGAATCCTACTTCACACTGATGAGGGGCAACACCCCGAAACAGCTGTCTGTGGATGGATACCTGGCCTTGGTATTTCCCTTGTCATATCTGTAAACTCGTAAAGAGCTGGATATTGACTTAAAGGGCCACTTAATATTGTGGTTATGGTGGTTTCCGAAAGGAGCCACCCCTTGGCTGGGTCCTTCCCTAGAGGAAGATCTGGCTAGTCCCGTGTTTGAGACTCTTAAATTAAGCTCCATGGACTTTATTTGCATATCAATAATTTTTATAACATTTTTAACTATAACGGGAAGGGAAAAAGGGAGGAAAGATAGATGTAAATAATTCTTTAATAGGGAGTTATTGGGATAGTAGGAAAGGATACTAAATGGAAGGGAGAACTTAAATGCTTGGCTCTTCCTTACATGTTACAATTAGAGTTGAGCGAAACGGGTCGGCCAAATTCAGAATCCGCTGTGAGGTCAGCCATGAGGTCGCCGACTTGAGCGCCAAAGTCGCGTTTCCCACAATCCTTCCAGCCCCTATTTTCAGCCAATCATGAAGGACGCACATTGTGGGCAACACGATTATGTCAGCAGCAGCCCCCACCATGTTAGAGAAGGGCATGCAAGTGATTGGCTGGCTTTGTGTGGCGTCACAGTGCCTATAAAAGGCCGTGACCGCCGACCGCCATCTTACTTCTGCCGATCTTAGCATAGGGAGAGGTTGCTGCTGATCGTTCTCAATAGGGAGAGTGTTTAGGCAGGGAAAAAGTAAAAAAAATTGCTTGTGCTGATAGCGAATGTCACTGTAAAACACAACTGTGTAGTAGTGTGCAGTGACAGGGGAGGATATATTTGTGTGCAGCAGCTCTGTTGGTGATTAGGCTGCCTTATAAGGCTCCCTGATAGCTGCATTGCTGTTTGCACACTGCTGTGCAGAGTGCTTTTTTAAAAGCAAAAGAAATTTTTTTTCCTTTTCTCTGCACAGTTAGCAAGCGTTGATTTTTTCACACTTTTTTGTGCAGCAGCTCTGTTGGTGAATAGGCTGCCTTATAAGGGTACCTGATAGCTGCATTGCTGTTTGCACACTGCTGTGCAGACTGCTTTTTTAAAAGCAAAAATCCTTTTATTCCTTTTTTTCTGCACAGTAGATACTGAACGTAAATTTTTTCACACATCGTATAGAGGTGTACGCTCCTCACACACTACCGTGTACTGGCTGGTATCACAGACAAATACATGCTATAAGTGTGTGACTCCGTAAAAAAATACACGGAGATTAACATTTTTCCATACATACACAGTATTGAGGTGTCCGATTATCAAACAGTATCGGATATCTGGTGTTCTTATTACTGTCACATCTACACAGAGTCAGCGTGTGTGTGTGACACTCCATAAATACATATACGGACATTATCATTTCTTTATACACCGTATTGAGCAGTCCGATTGTCAAACAGTATCGGATATCTGGTGTTCTTATTACTGTCACATCTACACAGAGTCAGCGTGTGTGTGTGACACTCCATAAATACATATACGGACATTTCCATTTCTTTATACACCATATTGAGCAGTCCAATTGTCAAACAGTAACGGATATCTGGTGTTCTTATTACTGTCACATCTACATAGAGTCAGCGTGTGTGTGTGACACTCCATAAATACATATACGGACATTATCATTTCTTTATACACCGTATTGAGCAGTCCGATTGTCAAACAGTATCGGATATCTGGTGTTCTTATTACGGTCACATCTACACAGAGTCAGCGTGTGTGTGTGTGACATTCAGTAAATACATATACAGAGGTTGACAGTTTCACCAACAACGCATACAGCTGTACACCTCTGATACAGTACCGTATATCTGCTTGTTGGACTACGGTGAAATACATACTGGGTGAGCGTCTGTGACTCACAAAATATATACGGAGATTTCACTTCTTACATACACCTTACACAGCTGTACGCTACTCATACAGTACTATTTCTCTGCTAGTATTTTTGGCACATTTTCCCAAACATGAGGAAGTCTGGTGGAAGAGGCCGCAGATGTGGGCGGGGGGCGCAGCTGGTACTGATGGTGGTGGTGGTGATGGTGCATCGGCTGGTTCTGGCAAAAGCACAATAGCAGCTAAGGCAGGAGGTGTTGAACTTGCATCATCATCTGGCACAAGAAGGCCTTTAAGATTCCCTTTTCCGGGAGTAGGTAAACCGCTTTTAAAGCCGGATCATCAGGAAAAGGTTTTGTCTTACATTGCCGAAACAGCCTCCAGCTCTATTGCCTCCTCTTCTGAAGTTACAAAAACTGTAAGCACAGAGTCGTCAGTGCAGGCCTCTGGTCAGGAACAACACCTTTCGTTGTGTCCTTTGTAGGGACGGTGACCTGATGGACGGACGGACTAGTCAGAGTGAAGAAGGAAAGGTTTGCACAGTGTACGAAGGTGTCAGTTATTACAGTGGGGAAACAGCTAGGAAAGTGTAGTGGACGTGCAGTACCTTGGGTTGACCATTAGATGGCAGGGAGGAGTGTGAGCAAAGGACTTGACAACAGCTTAGGGCTTTAGAAACCGTTGGTCATGGGGGGCGTGGTTACAGTGACAGTTTCAAGGAACCGGGTTAGCTATAAATACTGAGGGAGGGTTCCAGAAAGTTCCAGTCCCCAGGGGGAGCTCCAGTGACAGGAGAACTGCTACAGTCTGTGCGCTGTGAGGTGAATCCAGACCAGGGGGACTGAGGAGAGAGAACATCAGGGGGGTGGTCCTGACAGGAAAGAACCGCAGTAGAGACGAGGCTCTGGGTGAAGGACACCGTATGTGTAACGACGAAACTGGCCAGTAAAGTGCTGATGGTGTACGGACCTAAGGCGGCCACAGTGACTGAGCTGACAGGATTGTCACAGCGTGAAAAGGGGCGGTACGTATAAATACGTCCCTAGTGTAACGTACGGTGTATGAAGCGGCCCTGGACATGGAGGGCTGTGAGAGAGAGAGAGATATTGCGGTGTGCTGCGAGGGCCGTCAGTCGGACGGTGAACAATAAAGCTTGGACCTGTTGCACCCAGAAACTGTCTCCATTTTGTCTCTGTTTCGTCTCTGCGCGGTAAGAAGAAGGACCACCCCCCCTAGCTTGGCCTTCGACCCTACATTTGGCGTAGTCGACAGGATCGCCGCCGCTAATACATCATCTTCTGCGGCAGGCTTGCCTCAAAGACTGGAAAAGGACTTGGACTACTCTGTTTGGATTACAATTACCTGTGGATTACAAATGACCTTCCTGTGGAATACAAATGGGAAGCGCTGTGGCGGATCTGTGTGGCCAGCAGAGGATCCGGGGCGGTACCAGGTACTGTGCAGTATGGCGGTGTTGCTTCAGCGCAGAGGAGAGGTCCGGGTGTTTGCAGTCGTGTTGAATGGACTGGGACCCCCTCCAACGTACCCCAAAAGGAAGCAGTATGTGCCTGGAGATCGATGCTTCCATATATTGGACCCTGACAGGAGGGTGGAGAGGCCTGCCGACACCTCACCTCACAGAGGGAGTGGCACAGAAGAAAAACTTGGCTGCGGCTGTCTGATGCCATTCGAGTGCTGCCCAACGGACGGTATGAGACTCTGCAGGTGTTGGGGCATCGGCCGCCTAGAGTGGCAGTGGCGGCAGGGGATGGAGCTGTGCCAGAAGTCGCCCTCAGAGCCACGGGAGAGCAGCGGGATGCTGAGCTGGGGAGTGGAGCCTGAGCAGAGTCAGCGAGAACAGCCGCCACCAATACCAGCAGAGGACTTCTCAGCGGAGCCCCCTGCGCACCGGAAGGCCTGGGTACAATCGGGCCCGGTGGTGTATGCAGAGTTGTGCGAGGCCCCTGCTGAAGTCCCTGAGGTACCCCGCCTGGAGCCGCCAGTGCGGAAGTCATCCAAAGAAGACTCTGCTGCGTTCCCCCTGCTGATAGCAGCTGCGTCGTTGGAACCGGCCGTTACTCCGGCTCCATTGGAAGTAGTGGATGCGGCCTGTCCTGAGGCCGCGGTTATGCCGCTGCTGGAGTTGACTGCGGCTGACTTAGTGGGCCCTGTGATTCCAGCCTCCGAGGACCCGGTTGTCCCCATTTGCCACCTTGCCCCAGCGGCTGTTGAGCCGCAAAAATCATCGGCCGCCTCTGATCCACGCCCTTCCTCGTTTAAGTCCCGCCCACCGGACTCAAGGGCTCATGCCGGACCCTCTGTTTGGGTCGCAGGAGTTATAGAGAAGAAGAGGGCCAGGAAGTCTGGAACCTGCTCCATGAGAGGGGAGAGGCTGGCATGGCGGCTGCACGACTCCCGGGACGGCTCGTTTATACTAACTTGCAGAAAGGGACACTTCTTGCATCCTGGGAGCTCCACGGTTGTGGGGTCCCATACTACTGACCACCGAAAGAAGGATTGAATTGTCAGGAGTTCGTTGCACCGTTGTGCAGGTCAAAAGGACAGTTCGCGGTCAGATTTTAAAAAAAAGAAATGTTTATCTGTGATTTTTATGTCTGTTTTTCTATGTTCCTCTTACAGGATAGTTTGTGTTTACTTGTTAGACTGACAGAGCGGGGATACTTAGAAGAGAGGGAGTGTCCATGTCCAAGGAAGGGGGGAGAAAGAAGACATGCAATGTTATGTTGTTATATGTTGGTTTTAAAATGAGCAAAAGAAAACGAAAAAAAAAATATAAAAAATGGGTACTTGTGCTATTATAAAGTTGTTTAATGTATAATATGCCAAAGTAAAATGCAACAGGTCCGGGTAAAGGAAGGTCTGCGGGACCAAAGGAAAGTGTGAGATCCGGTAAGGATCTAAGAGTTGAGGAGGTCTGAGAGACCGGGACGCCGACCATGACATGTTATTGAAAGAAAGGAAAATGAGTTGGAAGACGTGAGAGAGACAGCCGGCCTAGGTCAGGTCCCCAATACCACGGACACCCCTGAAGGAGGAAGGCGGGCGCTGGTAATGATCTGGAAGGTAAGAGACCTCGATCATGGCGTACCGAATAGTGGAAGGTGACAGTAGGGGAGAGTAGGGGAAGGTAGACGCCATAGAGAGAATATGGGTGCACCTAGTCCAATTTGAAAGACGTTGTCATGTGGCGTGCGCGCTGGTGAGTAGCAGTAGGCTGCTCAGAGCATGGTGCCCCCAGTATGGTTCGGCCCCCCGCAGGTAGTGGGTTTGGCTCTACAGCTGGTCCGACAACAGAATGTAGGTGTAGCTTCAGAACGACGAAGGCAGGGATGACGATTGTCGAGGACGACAATGGACAAAGGAAGGGGGAGTGTAGGGACGGTGACCTGATGGACGGACGGACTAGTCAGAGTGAAGAAGGAAAGGTTTGCACAGTGTACGTAGGTGTCAGTTATTACAGTGGGGAAACAGCTAGGAAAGTGTAGTGGACGTGCAGTACCTTGGGTTGACCATTAGATGGCAGGGAGGAGTGTGAGCAAAGGACTTGACAACAGCTTAGGGCTTTAGAAACCGTTGGTCATGGGGGGCGTGGTTACAGTGACAGTTTCAAGGAACCGGGTTAGCTATAAATACTGAGGGAGGGTTCCAGAAAGTTCCAGTCCCCAGGGGGAGCTCCAGTGACAGGAGGACTGCTACAGTCTGTGCGCTGTGAGGTGAATCTAGACCAGGGGGACTGAGGAGAGAGAACATCAGGGGGGTGGTCCTGACAGGAAAGAACCGCAGTAGAGACGAGGCTCTGGGTGAAGGACACCGTATGTGTAACGACGAAACTGGCCAGTAAAGTGCTGATGGTGTACGGACCTAAGGCGGCCACAGTGACTGAGCTGACAGGATTGTCACAGCGTGAAAAGGGGCGGTACGTATAAATACGTCCCTAGTGTAACGTACGGTGTATGAAGCGGCCCTGGACATGGAGGGCTGTGAGAGAGAGAGAGATATTGCGGTGTGCTGCGAGGGCCGTCAGTCGGACAGCGAACAATAAAGCTTGGACCTGTTGCACCCAGAAACTGTCTCCATCTTGTCTCTGTTTCGTCTCTGCGCGGTAAGAAGAAGGACCACCCCCCCTAGCTCGGCCTTCGACCCTACACCTTCACCCTCACCAAAAGTGAAGGATGCTGCAGCACACACTTCAGATTACTCCATGGAGCTCTTTTCACATACCATGCCTGGGTTATCAAGTCAAATCCTGAATTCTCCTGTCCAACATGAATCTGACATGGAGTGCACTGATGCACAGCCACTGCTAGACGAATCTGCTGGTACATTCACCCACAGCACTACATTGCCCTCGCAGTCTACTGAGCCTGAATCAGACCCTGATGAAACTCAGGTGCCCCTTCCTGCATACTATATCACCTTACACGGTGACACAGAGGAAGGTACAAAGGAAGGTGCAGATGACATTGAAGACGAGGTCATGGATGATCCAGTTGTTGACTCGGATTGGCATCCATTGGGGGAAGAGGGTGCTGGTGACAATAGGTCAGAACAGGAAAAGGATCTGCAGCAGGCATCGTCATCACAGCAGCGGTTATCCGGCAGGCCCGTAGCTGTCAAAAAACTTGGCAAGAAAGCTAAAAGAGTTGCAGGACAGCTTGGCCAAACGGTCAAATTAGCACAACGTGCAAGTCCTGAAAATTTGTACCATAGTAGGAAGAGTGCAGTGTGGCACTTTTTTGAACAAAATCCTACTGTAAGAAATGCCGAAGGACCTTTAGCAGAGGGAAAAATCTACGAAATTTGAATACCAGTTGCATGCATAGACATTTAACCAACATACACTTGCAAGCGTGGACGGACTACAACAGCTCAGGTAGCACATGTGCACCTGCTCCGACTCAAGTTAGCCGGCAACGCTCCATCGCTTCCCCCACTGTAAGGACACCACTAAGCACACCACCATCAAGGAATGTTGAGGTGTCGTCGCTAGGCCAAACCAGTCATGCAAACACAATATTTTCGCGAGGAAACACTGAATTTAGGCCATCAACACCCTCACCATCACCAACCCCTTCTCAGTCCTTCATGTCCAATGCTAGTTCCCCCATATGCAGCTCTCAAGTCCAACTCATCCTACCAGACACTCTGAGTAGGACAAGAAAGTACTCCTCCTCTCATCCACGTACACTGGCTTTGAACGCTTACATTGCCAAACTGATCTCATTAGAGATGATGCCCTTCTGTTTGGTAGAAAGCGAAGCTTTCCAAGAGCTCATGGCCTACGCTGTCCCACGCTATGACCTACCCAGTCAGCACTTCTTTTCTCGAAAAGCCATCCATGCCCTCCACCGGCATGTAAAAGACTGCATTGTCCATGCACTAAAACAATCAGTGAGTGGAAAGGTGCACCTCATAACAGATGCATGGACTAGTAGGCATGACCAGGGCTGTTACGTGTCCATCACTGTGCACTGGGTTAATGTGGTGGATGCAGGCTCCACAGGGGACAACGGCGGTGGAACAGTGCTGCCTAGCCCACAGTATAGGAAACAGTTGGGTGTAGGCGTTCGATCCTCCTCCTCCAGAAGCGAAAGCTCGTCGACAGAGTGCAGTCGCACGAGCACTCCATCCACATCTGTCAGTGTTGCACATGAGGTGTCCCACTATTGAAAAGCTAGTGGTAAGCGGAAGCAGGCTGTTTTAAAAATGATGTCTTTGGGCGACAACAGACACATCGCGGAGGCACTGGCCGACTACTTGCATCGACAAACTGAGTCATGGCTGGGAAGTCTACATCTTGAGCCAGGCAAGGTAGTCTGTGATAATGGGTGGAATTTTATGGCAGCCATAGCCCTTTCGAAACTCACACACATACCTTGCCTGGCTTACACCTTGAACCTGGGGGTGCAGTGCTTCCTAAATAATTATCTGGATTTAACAGCCCTGCTCCATAAGGTGCGAAGACTGTGCTCGCACATCCGTCGCTCAAACGTCCACTCCAGTCATATGCAGAAGCTGGAGCGATCACTCAACCTCCCCAAGCACCGCCTAATCATTGACATTGCTACAAGATGGAACTCCACCATGCACATGGTTGAGAGGCTGTGCGAACAGAGGCAGGCTGTAATGCATTTGTGGGAGTATACACGGGCAGACAGATTGGGGGCAGACATGGAATTGTCGGATGTGCAGTGGTCAAACCTGAAAGACCTCTGTAAAGTCCTTCAGTGTTTTGAGGAATTCACATGGTTGGTAAGCGCAGACAACACCATCATAAGCATGAGCATACCACTTATGCGTCTGCTCATGAAAACTTTGACGCACATCATGGATCAGGCGTCTGCAGCTGAGGAGCAACAGGAGGAGGAGGAGGGAAGCCTTGATGACAGTCAGCCATTGTCTGGTCAGGGAACTGTCGTGGACGAGGTAGAGGAAGAAGAGGAAGATGAGGAGGAGGATGAGGGGATGATTATTTTGGGGAGGAGGATGCTTCTCAGGGGGCAAGAGAACATGTGGGCATGCCAAGGTCATGTACAGGGTTTGTGCGTGACTGGAGGGATGTGGATTTGCCAGAAAGTGCTCCTCCACCCACCACTGGCAGTGCAGCATTGACACCTGGAACATTGGCCCACATGTGTGGCTATGCCTTGCGGATCCTAAAAAGGGACCCCCGCATTGCCAAAATGATGAGGGATGACGACTACTGGTTGGCCAGCATCCTCGATCCACGCTGTAAAGGAAAATTACACAACATCATGCCACAGGAGAACCAAGAGCTAATATTGGCTAACAAACAAGCAACTCTGGTAAACAGGTTGTTTGAGGCATTCCCAGCACACAGCAGCGGAGCTGGTTCTCCCACGAGCCGTAGTGGGAAAAATGGAAGAGGTGTTTGTGGTGCACACAGCTGAACTGGTGTTGGAGACAAGGGTTTCCTGACCATGTTGTGGTCTGATTTCTCAAGTCCCGCGCACACAACAGCTAATACAGAATCGATTGCAAGTGACAGGAGACAGCAGTTGTCAACTATGGTTGCAAACTACTTCTCCCATATCGAGGTTCTCCCTCACAGGTCACTCCCCTTTGATTATTGGGCCTCAAAACTGGATACATGGCCTGAATTGGCACAATATGCCTTACAGGAGCTTGCATGCCCTGCTGGTAGTGTGCTATCTGAAATAGTCTTCAGTGCTGCTGGATCAATCCTGACAGAAAAAAGGACCCGTCTGTCGACCGAAAATGTTGATGATCTAACCTTCATTAAAATGAACCATGCACTGGTTTCAAAAGATTTTGTCTCCTTGGCAAAAGTCGGGTCGAACGAAATCGGCCGACTATAGGGAAAAGTCGGAGGCCGACTGAAACACGAAACCCAATGCAAGTCAATGGGGAAGCAAAGACGGCAGGGAGTGGAAGACAGTAAACACACCTACAGTGCCCATTTCAATGCCAAAAACATCAATTCTTATAACTGAAGCTTGTCAACCTTAATTTACTTCCTAAGAATAGTTACGCATTGAAAACTGGGGGTTATTTGGCTAAAGTTGTGGGGGGGTTGGGCTGGCTCCAGGTTTTCGAGTGCCCTGGGCCAAAGAATGTCAGTGCGACCCTTTAACAACTCATGATGCTCCGATACACCACAGAAATGTAGGTATAGTACAATGACACATACTTCACTGCTTACATGACATGACTGATCTATTTTAAATTGTACAATAGCTCAAAAAAAGGACAGTATATTACTCTATGCAGTGTTATGGCCACCACATTGTGCGCCATACAGAATAATGAGCCCCATATATTTCTCCATACCAAATAATTAGTCACATATAATGTTCCATACAGTATATGATGAGCTCCACATAATGCTCCATATTTAATGGGCCCCATTTGTAATGCTCCAGTGTATAATGAGCCCCTTAGATGCTGCTCCAGTGTGTGATCTGCCCCATTTACTTTGCTCCAGTACATGATGGGCCTCCAGTGTATGACGGGCTCTAATAATGCTCCATATATAATGGGCCCCATTTGTAATGCTCCAGGGTATAATGTGTCCCTTAGATGCTGCTCCAGTCTCTGATCTGCCCCATTTACCGTACATTGCTCGAGTACATGATGGGCCCTATTTTTAATTAACGCAGGCATGGTATGTGAAAAGAGCTCCATGGAGTAATCTGAGGTGTGTGCTTCCACATCCTTCACTTTTGGTGTGGGTGAAGGACACAAGGAAAGGGGTTGCTCCTGACCAGAAGCCTGCAGTTACAACTCAGTGCTTGCATTTTTTACAACTTCAGAAGAGGAGGCGATAGAGCTGGAGGCTGTTTCAGCAATGTAAGCCACAAACAGTTCCTGATACTCTGGCTTTAAAAGCAGTCTACCTACTCCCAGAAAAGGGAGCTGTTATGAATGAGTCACCGAAGGAGGAAAAAACAAAAATACAAGCTAAGTCCAGAAAACCGGAGAGGTTGGTAGCTATCGGATTGCAGACCCCTGATCCTATCCACAACAACTAACAGTAGCCGTGGGGGGTTCCTACGATGCCCTAGACCCCTCGATCACAGCCGGAGAACTAAATAGACCTAAAGAAAGAAAGGGGAAATCTAAACTGCCCCAGAGCAGACCCCAAAGCAATAGGCAGCCCCCAACATATAATGACGGAACTCCAAAAAACAAGGTAAACAAAACTAATAAGTTCAATAGCAAAGCAAAAACTTATCTTTGGGAAGCAGGAATCAGACTGGTCTCCAAGAATCCAGCAGAGAAATCACCAGCGACTCAGAAGGGCGTCGGCTGCCTTATATCCAGACAGAATTTCCTGTTACCCAGTCATCATCTACCAGATCAGGTGTTTGGTAATCAGCCTCACTACCTTCCTTCACCAGAAGAGGGAGTTCATCAGACATCGACGGTGAAGGGGAAAATGAACTCACAACAGTACCTCCCCCTTGAGGAGGGGTCACCGAACCCTCATCCACGCCACCAGGACGATCAGGATGGGCCCGATGAAAGGCACGAACCAATCTTTTGGCATGAATATCAGATGCAGGGACCCAAGAATTATCCTCCTGACCATAACCCTTCCATTTAACCAAATACTGGAGTCTCCGTCTAGCCAGGCGAGAATCCAGTATCTTCTCAACCTCATATTCCACATTACCTTCAACTAATACCGGGTCAGGAGGTGCCACCACAGGAACTACTGGCTCAACAAACCTCTTTAACAGAGACTTTTGAAACACGTTATGGATCTTAAATGTAACAGGAAGAGCCAATCGAAAAGAGACTGGATTAAGAATCTCCAAAATCTTGTAAGGTCCAATAAATCTAGGTTTAAACTTTGGAGAAGCCACCTTCATAGCGATACCCTTTGATGACAACCAAACCATATCACCCACCTTAAACTGGGGACCAATGGTCCTATGCCGGTTGGAAAACCGCTGGGCCTTTTCCTGGGAGAGAGACAACTTATCCATCACTTGGTCCCAAATCTGGTGCATTCTCTCCACCACAGTGTCAACACCTGGACAGGCAGAAGGCTCCACCTGCCCTGAAGAGAATCGAGGATGAAACCCAAAGTTACAAAAAAAAGGTGACATCAATGTGGCAGAACTAGCTCTATTATTTAAAGCAAATTCGGCCAAGGGCAAAAATGAAACCCAATCATCCTGATCAGCAGAAATAAAACATCTCAAATACGACTCCAAAGTCTGGTTTGTTCTCTCCGTCTGCCCATTGGTCTGAGGGTGAAACGCAGAGGAGAAGGACAACTGAATTCCCAGCTTGGAACAGAAAGTCCTCCAAAATCTAGACACAAACTGAACTCCTCTGTCAGATACAATGTTCTCAGGAATCCCGTGGAAGCGAACCACCTGTTGCAAAAACAAGGGCACCAACTATGAGGAAGATGGCAACTTAGGAAGTGGTACAAGATGAACCATCTTAGAGAATCTATCACAAATCACCCAAATAACAGTCATTCTCTGAGAGACAGGCATATCAGAGATAAAATCCATTGAAATATGGGTCCATGGCCTCCTGGGCACCGGCAAAGGCATCAACAACCCACTAGAGCGAGAACAAGGTTTAGACCGAGAGCAAGTCCCACAGGACTGCACAAAATTCCTGACATCACGAGACAAGGCGGGCCACCAAAAAGACCGACTCACCAAATCTCTAGTACCAAAAATACCTGGATGACCAGCCAATGCAAAGTAATGAACTTCAGACATCACTCTCTTCCTCCACTGGTAAGGAACATACAATTTTCCAATGGGACAACGCTCAGGTTTGTCCTCCTGAAACTCTTCCAGAGCACGTCTCAAATCGGGCGAGATGGCAGAAAGAACTACCCCCTCACCTAAGATGGTAGCAGGCTTGGTCACAACAGGAGAATCAGCAAAGAAACTCCTAGAGAGGGCGTCTGCCTTGACATTCTTAGTGCCCGGAAGAAAAGAGACCACAAAATCAAAACGTGTGAAAAACAAGGCCCACCTAGCCTGTCTAGGATTCAAGCGTTTGGCCGACTCCAGGTAAATCAAATTCTTGTGGTCAGTAAGGACCACGACTTGATGTTTAGCTCCCTCCAACCAATGTCTCCACTCCTCAAATGCCCATTTCATGGCTAACAGTTCCCGATTCCCCACATCATAGTTACGTTCGGATGGGGAGAACTTTCGGGAAAAGAAAGCACAGGGATTCATTTTAGATGTTACAGGATCTTTTTGGACAAAACAGCTCCTGCACCAATCTCAGAAGCGTCCACCTCTACCTGAAACGGGAGTGAGACATCAGGTTGCCGCAAAACCGGAGCAGAAGTGAACCTTCGCCTCAGCTCCTGAAAGGAAGAAACAGCCTCCGGAGACCAATTCAGCACATCAGCACCCTTCTTAGTCAAATCAGTCAATGGTTTGGCAATACCAGAAAAATTAGCTATAAATTTACGATAAAAATTAGCAAAACCCAAAAACTTCTGGAGAGCCTTCAAAGAAGTGGGCTGAACCCAATCATAAATAGCCTGTACTTTGGCCGGGTCCATTTCAATAGTTGACGGAGACAAAATAAATCCCAAAAATGAAATCCTCTGTACACCAAAAAGGCATTTCGATCCCTTGACATACAGGGAATTCTCCCTCAAAATCTGCAACACAGTCCGAACATGTTCCACATGAGAGTCCCAATCCTTGGAAAAGAACAAAATATCATCCAGATAGATGATCAAAAATTTATCCACCAAGTCTTGGAAAATATCATTCATGAAGCACTGGAAGACAGAAGGGGCATTAGTGAGCCCAAAAGGCATCACCAGGTACTCAAAATGTCCCTCCGGAGTATTAAACGCCGTCTTCCATTCATCCCCATGCTTAATGCGAATAAGATTATACGCCCCCCTGAGGTCAAGCTTTGTAAACCAGCAAGCACCTTTAACTCTGGAGAATAGATCAGAAATCAGGGGTAACGGATACTGATATTTAACAGTAATTTTGTTGAGGGAACGATAGTTAATACAAGGCCTTAATGACCCATCTTTCTTAGCAACGAAAAAAACCCCAGCACCTAAGGGTGAAGAGGATGGTCTAATATGACCCTTCTCCATCGACTCCTTAATATAGGATCGCATAGCCTCGTGCTCGGGTACAGATAAATTGAAAAGTCGACCCTTGGGAAATTTACACCCAGGGCTCAGCTCAATTGCACAGTCATAACTCCTATGAGGAGGCAAAGACGCAGACTCATTCTCACTAAATACATCATAAAAATCAGCCAAATAGTCAGGAACATCATGCGACTGGGGAGAGGTGGAGAAAACAGGAGCATCACTAAGGGCACACCGACAACCCCAACTCACCACAGACACAGATTTCCAATCCAAAACTGGATTATGGATTTGCAACCAGGGAAACCTCAGAACAATGGTATCATGCAAATTATGCAACACCAAAAATCTGCAATTCTCTTGATGGTCTGGGGCGACCCGCATTACCACCTGGGTCCAAAACTGAGGTTTATTCTTCGCCAAAGGAGTAGCATCAATACCCCTCAAAGGGATAGGCGACCGCAGAGGTGTCATAGGAAATCCACAACGTTTAGCAAAATCCAAGTCCATCAGGTTCAGAGCTGCTCCCGAATCCACAAAAGCCTTAGCGGAAAATGTGGACAGGGAGCAGATCAGAGTAATTGCCAGAAGAAACTTAGGTTGAACACCACCCACAGCAAATGTGTGCAAAATGTTTCTCTCGTTTAGGGCAGACAGAAATAATATGCGAGGCATCACCACAGAAGAAACACAGCTTATTACGCCTTCTGAACTCCTGACGTTGCGCCCTAGACAAAACTCTATCACATTGCATAGGTTCAGACATTTGTTCAACAGGTGGCAATACCTCTCGTGCGGTTTTGCGTTCACGCAAACGCCGATCAACCTGAATGGCTAATGACATAGAATCGTCAAGACCAGAGGGAACAGGAAATCCCACTATAGTATCTTTTACGGTTTCTGACAAACCCTTCCGAGAAGAGCGCTGCCAAGGCACCATCATTCCAGGTAGTAAGGACCGCCCACTTTCGGAATTTTTGACAGTACAACTCTGCAGAATCCCGACCCTGGCTCAATGCCAACAGGGCCTTTTCAACCTGATCAATAGCATTAGGTTCATCATACAACAACCCCAAGGCTTGAAAAAATGCGTTCACATTAGTAAGAATAGGATCATCAGGTTTGAAAGAAAACGCCCAATCCTGGGAATCGCCACGCAGCAAAGAGATGACAATTTTAACCTGCTGCACGGAGCTCCCCGACGAGTTAGGCTTCAAGGCAAAAAATAATTTACAATTATTCTTAAAATTCAAATATTTAGACTGATCCCCAAAAAACACATCAGGAGTAGGGATCTTTGGTTCAGCAGCATGTGAATGAGCAAGATAGGTGGAAATTCCCCGCACTTCAGCAGTGAGCTGCTCCACACGATCAGACAATTGCTTCATCTCCATTGAGAAAGAAAAAAAAATTCCCCCTACGGCCTCAGAGACATAGAGCAAAAAATATACACAAAAAAAAAAATTCTGACAAACTCTTTTTTTTTTTTTTACAATTCTTTCCTGCTATTGAGTACCCTAGGATCTGCGGTATGGCTGGTGATTCTGTTATGAATGAGTCACCGAAGGAGGAAAAAACAAAAATACAAGCTAAGTCCAGAAAACCGGAGAGGTTGGTAGCTGTCGGATTGCAGACCCGTGATCCTATCCACAACAACTAACAGTAGCCGTGGGGGGTTCCTACGATGCCCTAGACCCCTCGATCACAGCCGGAGAACTAAATAGGCCTAAAGAAAGAAAGGGGAAATCTAAACTGCCCCAGAGCAGACCCCAAAGCAATAGGCAGCCCCCAACATATAATGACGGTGAAGCAAGATGAAACCACTAACACAGATAGAAAGATAGGTTGAGCAAACGATGGGGCCCAAGCTAACTAAAAAGGACAGGATAGAAAAGCTGCTGTCTGCAATCCGTAAAAAACCCTACCAAAACATGTCCCAACCGTCTGATAGGAAAAACAGGCCCTGAAGTCGCTAGGACTTCAAAATGACTATATCAGCACTCAAGGTAAATTCTGAAGACAGAGCAAAGAAACAAACTGATCAGAGACAAAAATGGAACTCAGCACACCCCCGACCGGGGATGGCGGAACTCCAAAAAACAAGGTAAACAAAACAAAACTAATAAGTTCAATAGCAGAGCAAAAACTTATCTTTGGGAAGCAGGAATCAGACTGGTCTCCAAGAATCCAGCAGAGAAATCACCAGCGACTCAGAAGGGCGTCGGCTGCCTTATGTCCAGTCAGAATTTCCTGTTACCCAGTCATCATCTACCAGATCAGGTGTTTGGTAATCAGCCTCACTACCTTCCTTCACCAGAAGAGGGAGTTCATCAGACATCGACGGTGAAGGGGAAAATGAACTCACAACAGGGAGCCTTACAGGCCTTCCAGAGCTACACCATGACGCTAGCTCAACACCTCCTGCCTTAGCTGCTATTGTGTTTTTGGCTCTACCAGCAGATGCACCACCACCACCATCAGTACCAGGTGGCCCTCCACGCCCACATTCGCGTCCTCTTCCACCACGCAGAAATTTAGTACTGTATCAGAAGCATACAGCTCTATACAGCATATAGATAACAGTAAATCTCCGTATATATTTCATGAGGCATACACAGACGCTCACAGGCTCAGTATGGATTACCCAATAAAATAACAAGTTGAAAAAGAGGAACAGTATCACCAGATACAAGGTATATATAGTATAGTGTAAACATTCTGATTCTCCGTATGCATTTCAGGAGGCAGACACAAACGCTCTCAGGCCCAGTATGGATTACACAAGAATATGAAAAGCTGTAAATGGTTATATAACACAAGCATGCAGCTGTATATAGAGTTGGGGTAATCTTAAAGTTCCAAATATATTGCCGGAGCAACAGACAGATGTTCACAGGCTCATTATGGATTACACCAGAATCTAAATAGCTAAAAAGGTTACTGTAACAGAAGTGTTCTGCTATATACAGTGATGGCCAAATTGAAAATATCGGTATATATTTCCGTAGTCAGCCTCAGAGGCTCACTCAGTTTGGTTTTGACCATAATAAAAAATGTTGTAAAAAAGTTCCTGGCTAACAAGATAGCAAGTATATATTTTTTAGGGTACAATTGAAATCTCAGTATAAATAGTCCCGTAGTCACTCTCAGACGCTTACACAGTATGGATTTGACCGTAATGATAAATGTCGAACAAAGGTACTGTATAACAAGATACAAGCTATATCGAGTATAGTATAAAAATTGGTTTCTCCAATTCACCGTATATATAGAAGGTGTAACCCACACACATTCACTCACTATGGATGATGTAGGGAAGGTGGACTGACAGACAAACCAGCCTGTAGTGAGAAGCAGAGGTGTAGCGCAGTGTAGGTGTGAAAACGCAAAGATAAAGAGAAAGGGTGCAGTGTTTTAGCTTGCCCATTGGAGGGCAGTGGAGAGTGTAGGAGTGGGACTGTATAACTGCCATTGGTCAGAGAAACTGTTAGGTGATGGTGGGCGGAGTTACCGAACTGGAAGTATAAAAGGCTGAGGGAAGGTTCTGGGAGAGTCAGTCAGCGAAGGGAGCACAGTAAAGAGGAAGTTCTGCTGAGGAAATAGAGACAGTGGAAAGGCTCCAGAGAGAACTGACAGTTGAGGCGGTCACGGGGGGGGTGACCCAGAGGACGGTAGCCGCAGACGAAGACAGCTTGGGGCTATCATACGTACGGTGTGCTCAGACTGGTGCAGCGCTGTGGTGGTTGGGCCTAGGCCAGCCACAGTGGAAGAGCCACAGAGGATGCCACGATTATAGTTACAAAGGAAGTGAAGGTACCGGAGCCTGTGTACAGAGAAATGTGAAACGGCTGTGGTGAATTGCTGTTGTCGACAGAAGGATGGGCACTAAAAACGGATCTGTTCAATACAAACTCTGTCTCAGTCTCGTGTTTGTCTGTGGCAAGAAGAGGGCACAGTTGGTTATCCTACAGATGATACCTTAATACAAATTTTTGAAACAAGGTACTGTATCAGCACATACCAGGTGTGTCCAGTCTAGGGTTAAATTTCCGTCTATACTTCCGGAGTCAGACAAAGACACTCACAGGCTCACTAAGTATTACACCAGAATTAAAAAAGTAGAAAAAGGGAAAGGTATTCATAGCGTACATCAGTATACAGTGTTGTGGTACTTTTAAAAGTTCGTATATATTTCAATCTCAGTAAGCAAGTCAAGAATCTCTGCTACTAGAAACTACATGGATACAAGTATAGACGCAAAGTCGAGTGTTATTAGAAATTTTGGAATTACTCATCGCGGGAAAACCTCCCGATATATGCTGCAGAGGCAAAGCAGACCCTCAAGTACTGTGTCTATGGAGAAAGCGAAAAAGGTTCTTTGTGAAGAAAGGATTGCTTTATCGCAGTAGCGTGGATCACATCACCGTTACTCGTCTCCATCAAATTGTGATCACAGGGAGAGATGTACCCATGGTCCTCAACGCCTATCATGATGTGTCTGGTCATTTTGGAGTGCAAAAGACAGAAGCCACAGGCCGTAGGCAATTGTATTGGATTGGCATGAGAGGACACATTGAAAAATGGTGGCAGGAATGTCACACGTCTGTGACTATCACAACTGGGAAAGGTAATCATAAACCACCACTGCATCCGCTTGTAAGTTGACGTCCATTTCAAATGGTAGCCATTGATCATCTGAAGGTAGAGGCCAGCAGGACAGGGCACAGCTACATCTTAACCATCATTGATCAATACACCAAATTTCTAGTGACCGTCCCTGTGCAGGATTTAACTGCCCAGACTACACAGCCGTGGAGCAGGGAGAGGTAAGTATTGCAACTTTCAAGTGCTGTGGCCATGACCAAGCAGAGGGGGCACAATCATGGTCGACGGTACTCTCACAGGGCCCCTCATAGTACGCTGGTGTGTCTGACAGCGAGTGGGCCCTCCCACCGTCTGAGACACTGTATTGTACTATGAGGGGCCCTGTGCCATTGCTGCCGGCCATCAGTGGGCTCATCCACCTGTTCAGAGCAACGACACTTGCCCGGGTGCGCCAGGTCTTGACCCCAGCCATTGGGGGAGGGGTGGGCAGCCCAGTTATGGAGGTTTAAAAATTGGCATATGTAGATGTGTTGGCTGGACATTCAGCTGCTGCAAAGGGCGTAATTGGGCAAGTCCGAGGAAGAGGAGGGAAAAACCGAGGCACTTTTCTGGTAACCTATGTGTCATCAGGGGAAGGTGGTACATAATCCTTTGAAACCCATGCATGGTTCATTTTAATGAAGGTTAGATCATCCACCTTTTGGGTCGACAGACAGGTCCTTTTTTCTTTCAGGATTGATCCAGCAGCACTGAAGACTCTTTCAGATAACATACTAGCAGCAGGGCTAGCGAGCTCCTGTAAGGCATATTGTGCCAATTCAGGCCAGGCATCCAGTTTAGAGGCCCAATAGTCAAAGGGGAATGACCTGTGAGGGAGAACATCGATATGGGAGGAAAAGTAGTTTGTAACCATAGTTGACAGCTGCTGCCTCCTGTCACTTTTAATCGATGCAGTATTAGCAGTCGTGTGAGCGGTACTTGAGAAATCATTCCACAACATGGTCATTAAACCCCTGTCTCCGACGCCACTTCAGCTGTGTGCACCATGAACACCTCTTCCATTGTGCCCACTACGGCTTGTGGGAGAACCAGCACCGCTGCTGTGTGCTGGGAAAGCCTCAAACAAATGGTTTACCAGAGTTGCTTGCTTGTTTGCCAATATTATCTCTTGGTTCTCCTGTGGCATGATGTTGTGTAATTTGCCTTTGTAGCATGGATCGAGGATGCTGGCCAGCCAGTAGTTGTCATCCCTCATCATTTTGGCAATGCGGGGGTCCCTTTTTAGGATCCGCAAGGCATAATCGCACATGTGGGCCAATGTTCCAGGTGTCAATGATGCACTGCACGTGGTGGGTGGAGGAGCAGTTTCTGGCAAATCCACATCCCTACAGTCACGCACAAACACTGCCCCTGACCTTGGAACGCCAACATTTACTCTTGCCCCTCAGAAACATCCTCCTGCCCAAAATAATCATCCCCCTCATCCTCCTCCTCTTCTTCCTCCACCTCGTCTAGGACAGTTCCCTGACCAGACAATGGCTGACTGTCATCAAGGCTTCCCTCCTCCTCCGCTGCAGATGCTTGATCATTAATGTGCGTCAAACTTTGCATGAGCAGACGCATAAGTGGGATGCCCACGCTTATGATGGCGTCGTCTGCGCTTACCAGCCGTGTGCATTCCTCAAAACACTGAAGGACTTTAAAGAGGTCTTTCAGCTTTGACCACTGCACACCCAACAATTCCATGTCTTCTCTCAAACTGCCTGCCCGTGTATCCTCCCACAAATGCATTACAGCCTGGCTCTGTTCGCACAGCCTCTCAACCATGTGCAGGGTGGAGTTCCACCTTGTTGCAACGTCTATGATTAGGTGGTGCTTGGGGAGGTGAAGCAATCGCTGCAGCTTCTGCATACGACTGGAGTGGATGTTTGAGCGATAGATGTGCGAGCACAGTCTTCGCACCTTATGGAGCAGGGATGTTAACTCCGGATAATTATTAAGGAAGCACTGCACCACCAGGTTCAAAGTGTGAGCCAGGCAAGGAATGTGTGTGAGTTTTGCGCGGGCTATGGCTGCCACAAAATTACGGCCGCTATCACTGACTACCTTGCCAGCCTCAAGATGTAGACTGCCCAGCCATGACTTTGTCGCTGCAAGTAGTCGGACAGTACCTCCGCAATGTGTCTGTTGTCGCCCAAAGACATCATCTTTAACACAGCCTGCTGACGCTTACCACTAGCTGTTCAATAGTGGGACACCTCGTGTGCAACACTGCCAGCTGCGGATGTAGTGCTCGTGCGCTGGGGACGAGCTTTCGCTGATAGATGAGGAGGAAGAGGAGCAAAAGCCTACAGCCAACTGTTTCCTATACCGTGGGCTAGGCAGCACTGTTCCACCGCCGCTTTCCCCAGTGAAGCCTGCATCCACCACAATAACCCAGTGCGCAGTGATGGACACGTAACGGCCCTGGCCATGCCTACTGGTCCATGCATCCGTTGTGAGGTGCACCTTTCCACTCACTGACTGTTTTAGTGCATGGACAATGCGGTCTTTCACATGCCGGTGGAGGGCAGGGATGGTTTTTCGAGAAAAGTGACGACTGGGTAGGTCATAGCGTGGGACAGCGTAGGTCATGAGGTCGCGGAAAGCTTTGCTTTCAACCAAACGGTAGGGCATCATCTCTAATGAGATTAATTTAGCAATGTAGGCGTTCAAACACAGTGTACGCGGATGAGAGGATGAGTACTTTCTTGTCCTACTCAGAGTGTCTGGTAGGGTGAGCTGGACTGGAGAGCTGCATATGGGGGAAGTAGTGGTGGACCGGATGAAGTGAGAGGGAGTTGGTGATGGTATTGGTGGTGATGGGCTAGATTCAGTGTTGCGTTGCAAAATCATTGTGATTACCTCAGTGCTTTGGCCTTGCGACGACACCTCCACATTTAGTGCTGGTGGTGTGCTTAATGGTGGCTTTGTTCTTACAGTGGGGGTAGCGATGGAGCGTTGTTTGCTAACTTCAGTCGGAGCAGGTGCACATGTGCTACCTGAGGTTTTGTAGTCCGTCCACGCTTGCAAGTGCATGTTGATTAAATGTCTAAGCATGCTACTGGTATTCAAATTTCTGAGTTGTTTACCTTGGCTAAAGTTCGTTCCGCACTTCTTACAGGTAACCTTTGCTTCGTCAGTAGGATTTTGGACAAAGAAGTGCCACACTGCACTCTTCCTACTATGGTAAACATTTTCTGGCCTTGCACGCTGTGCTAAGTTGACCGTCTGGTCAAGCTGTCCTGCAACTCTCTTAGTTTTTGTTCCACGTTTTAGGACAGCTACGGGCCTGCTAGATAACCGCTGCTGCGATTTCAAAGCCTGCTGCTGATCCTTCTCCTTATCTGAACTATTGCCAGTGCCACCCTCCTCCCCCAATGGATGCCAATCCGGGTCCAGAACTGGGTCATCCATCACCTCCTCTTCAAAGTCATCTGCATCTTCCTCTTTACCTTCCTCTGTGTCACCGTGTAAGGTGGTATGGTATGCAGGAAGGGGCACCTGGGTTTCATCTGGGTCAGATTCTGGCTCAATAGACTGCGAGGGCAATGTAGTGCTGTGGGTCAATGTACCAGCAGAATCATCTAGCAGTGGCTGTGCATCAGTGCACTCCATGTAAGATTCATCTTGGACTGGGGAATTCTGGATCTGACTGGATAACCCAGGCATGGTATGTGAAAAGAGCTCCATAGAGTAATCTGAAGTGTGGGCTGCCGCATCCGTAACTTTTGGTGGGGGTGAAGGACATAAGGAAAGGGGTTTGTTATGACCAGAACCCTGCACTGACGACTCCATGCTTGCAGTTTTCGACCGTTCAGAAGAGGAGGCAATAGAGATGGTGGCTGTTTTGGCAATGTACGCCAAAACCTGTTCCTGATGCTCCGGCTTTAAAAGCGGTTTTCCGACTCCAAGAAAAGTCAACCTTACAGGCCTTCTTGGGCAAGAGAATGACTCAGACTCAACACCTCCTGCCTTAGCTGCTATTGTGCTTTTTGCAAGAACCAGCCGATGCACCACCACCATCAGTACCAGCTGCGCCCCCCTGGCCACGTCCGCGGCCTGTTCCACCATAGTTCCTCATGTTTGGGAAAATGTGACCAAAGTACCAGCAGAGAGATGGTACTGTATGAGGAGCGTCCAGCTGTGTAAGGTGTATTAAACAAATTAAATCAACGTATATATTATGTTACTCACAGACGCTCTCACAGTATGTATTGGACCGTAATCCAACAAGCAGATATACGGAACTGTTTGAAAAACGGACACAACTCTAAGGTGTAGGTCTGGAAAAATGGACAAACTCATCGTTTTTTTTTCCAGAGTCACACACAGGTAGCTTCTATTTGTCCACGATACCAGCCGGAATACACGGTAGTGTGTGAGGAGCGTACACCGCTGTACGGTGTGTGTATGTATAATTGTCAAGCTCTATGTATTTGTATACGGACTGACACACGCTGTCTCTGTCTAGTTTAGACTGTAATCAAACAGCAGATATAGGAAATTGTTTGAAAAATGGACACGACTCTAAGGTGCAGGTGTGGAAAACCGGACAAACTACTCTTTTTTTTTCCAGAGTCACACACAGGTAGCTTCTATTTGTCCGTGATTAGAGTTGAGCGATACCGTCCGATACTTCAAAGTATCGTATCGGATGGTATCGGCCGATCTTTAAAAAAAGTATCGGTATCGCCGATTCCGATACCGGAAGTCCCATTCAAGTCTATGGGACTTCCGGTATCGGAATAAGAAAAACCCTTTCCTGCCCTTGTACAGCCTCTCTGGGGTCTGTACGGGCCTTTCGGGGGGCTGTGCCGGCCTGCCAGGGGGTCTGTGCAGGCTCCGGTGGTCTGTGCCGGCCTGCCGGGGGGCTGTGCAGGCTCCGGTGGGCTGTGCCGGCCTGCCGGGGGGCTGTGCCGGCCTGCCGGGGGGCTGTGCAGGCTCCGGGGGGCTGTGCCGGCCTGCCGGGGGGCTGTGCCGGCCTGCCGGGGGGCTGTGCAGGCTCCGGGGGGCTGTGCCGGCCTGCCGGGGGGCTGTGCCGGCCTGCCGGGGGGCTGTGCAGGCTTCGGGGGTCTGTGCAGGCATCGTCCGATGGGACTACAAGTCCCATCGGGCGATGCCTGCTACCATGACAGTGATTGACACATTAGCCAATGATGGGACAGTAGTAGTCCCATCATCCGGCTAATGTGTTAAATGTAAAAAAAAAAAAAAAAAAAATTACATGCTACATACATACAACATGCATACTACATACATGCTACATTCATACTACATACTACATACATGCTACATTCATACTACATAAATACTACATGCAACATACATACTACATATATACTACATGCATGCTACATACATACCACATATATACTACATACATACTACATGCATGCTACATACATACTACATATATACTACATGCATGCTACATACATACTACATGCTACATACATACTACATATATACTACATGCATGCTACATACATACTACATGCTACATACATACCACATATATACTACATACATACTACATACATACTACATGCTACATACATACCACATACATACTACATATATACTACATGCATGCTACATACATACTACATGCTACATACATACTACATGCTACATACATACCACATACATACTACATACATACTACATGCATGCTACATGCTACATACATACTACATATATACTGCATGCATGCTACATACATACTACATATATACTACATGCATGCTACATACATACTGCATGCTACATGCATGCTACATACATACTACATACATACATACCACATATATACTACATACATACAATACATTCATACAATACATACATAGACATACAGTACATATAACAGAGTAACATACTTACCAATACTTGTCACATTGTTCCCCGAAGCCATTGTCGTCTACGGAATAAATATTAACATAACAAACCACAAAAATACTCACCCACGATCCGAAGCAGTCCACAAGTGTGTCCCACGACGATCTTGGGTAGAGAACTGCAGCATCAGATGATGCTGCCGTTCTCTACGGGCTGCAGAAATCCAATGACGGAAGGTAGGTATCCTTCCGCACTGTATTCCTCCGCCACTTAAAAAAAAAAAGTCCCTAGTCTCACTTTATGCCATTGCTGCGTGGGAAATTCCCACACAGCAATGGCATAAAGTGAGACTAGGGACTTTTTTTTTTTAAGTGGCGGAGGAATACAGTGCGGAAGGATACCTACCTTCCGTCATTGGATTTCTGCAGCCCGTAGAGAACGGCAGCATCATCTGATGCTGCAGTTCTCTACCCAAGATCGTCGTGGGACACACTCGTGGACTGCTTCGGATCGTGGGTGAGTATTTTTGTGGTTTGTTATGTTAATATTTATTCCGTAGACGACAATGGCTTCGGGGAACAATGTGACAAGTATTGGTAAGTATGTTACTCTATGTTATATGTACTGTATGTCTATGTATGTATTGTATGAATGTATTGTATGTATGTAGTATATATGTGGTATGTATGTAGTATGTATGTAGCATGCAGTATGTATGTAGCATGCATGTAGTATATATGTAGTATGTATGTAGCATGCATGTAGTATATATGTAGTATGTATGTAGCATGTATGTATGTGGTATGTATGTAGCATGTAGTATGTATGTGGTATGTATGTAGCATGTAGTATGTATGTAGCATGTAGTATATATGTAGTATGTATGTAGCATGTAGTATGTATGTAGCATGCATGTAGTATGTAGCATGCATGTAGTATATATGTAGTATGTATGTAGCATGCATGTAGTATATATGTAGTATGTATGTAGTATGTATGTAGCATGTATGTATGTGGTATGTATGTAGCATGTAGTATGTATGTAGCATGCATGTAGTATATATGTAGTATGTATGTATGTATGTAGTATGTATGTAGCATGCATGTAGTATGTATGTAGCATGCATGTAGTATGTATGTAGCATGCATGTAGTATGTATGTAGTATGTATGTAGCATGCATGTAGCATGTATGTAGCATGTATGTAGTATGTATGTAGTATGTATGTAGTATGTAGCATGTATGTAGTATGTATGTGGTATGTATGTAGCATGTAGTATGTATGTAGCATGCATGTAGTATATATGTAGTATGTAGTATGTATGTGGTATGTATGTAGCATGCAGTATGTATGTAGCATGTATGTAGTATGTATGTAGTATATATGTAGTATGTATGTAGCATGTAGTATGTATGTAGCATGCATGTAGTATGTATGTAGTATGTATGTAGCATGCAGTATGTATGTAGCATGTAGTATGTATGTAGCATGCATGTAGTATGTATGTAGTATTTTTTTTTTTTTTTTTTTTTTTTTAACATTTAACACATTAGCCGGATGATGGGACTACTACTGTCCCATCATTGGCTAATGTGTCAATCACTGTCATGGTAGCAGGCATCGCCCGATGGGACTTGTAGTCCCATCGGACGAAGCCTGCACAGACCCCCGAAGCCTGCACAGACCACCGGCAGGCCGGCACAGCCCCCCGGCAGGCCGGCACAGCCCCCCGGAGCCTGCACAGACCACCGGCAGGCCGGCACAGCCCCCCGGCAGGCCGGCACAGTCCCCCGGAGCCTGCACAGCCCCCCGGCAGGCCGGCACAGCCCCCCGGCAGGCCGGCACAGACCCCCACAGGGTGCACAGACCACCGGCAGGCCAGCACAGCCCCCCGGCAGGCCGGTACAGACCCCGGGCAGTCCACACAGCCCCCCGGCAGGCCGGCACAGCCCCCCGGCAGGCCGGCAGAGACCCCCGGAAGGCCCGAAATGACGGCGCATCATGATGCGCACACACCGCGCATCATGATGACGTCAGTCTGTCAATCAACTTTGAACTTCCGATTCCGATGCCGAATTCCGATATTGAAAAAATATCGGAAGTCGGTATCGGAATTCCGATACAGCAAGTATCGGCCGATACCCGATACTTGCGGTATCGGAATGCTCAACACTATCCGTGATACCAGCCGGAATACACGGTAGTGTGTGAGGAGCGTACACCGCTGTACGGTGTGTGTATGTAAAATAGTCAAGAACCAGCCGATGCACGACCATTTGTATACGGACTGACACACGCTGTCTCTGTCTAGTTTTGACTGTAATCAAACAGCAGATATGCAAAACTGTTTGAAAAATGGACATGACTCTAAGGTGTAGGTGTGGAAAAACGGACAAACTACTCTTTTTTCTCCAGAGTCACACACAGGTAGCTTCTATTTGTACGTGATACCAGCCGGTACACGGTAGTGTGTGAGGAGCGTACAGTGCTAGACGGTGTGTGAAAAAATGAACGCTCAGTAACTCACCAGGACAAAATAATAAAATTTGGAGTGCTTTGAAAAAAGCAGTTTGAACAGCAGTGTGCACACAGCAATGCAGCTAGCAGGTAGCCTTAAAAGGCAGCCTAATCACCACCAGCGCTGCTGCACACAACAAAAATCCTCCCCTTTCACTGCACACTAAGGCCTCTTTCACACATCAGGTTTTTGGCGTCAGGCGCGATCCGGCGCTTTTGACAGAAACCGGATCCGGCGAAATGCAATGCCGGATCCGGTTTCCCCCCCATTGACTTGCATTTGCGCCGGATGGCCATGCATTTCATCCGGTTTTCGCCGGATCCGGCAATGTGTCGCGATCCGGCGTCTGGAAAAAACGTCTACTGTAACGTTTTTTGTCTCCGGCGAAAAAGCCGGACACGCCGGATCCGGCGCGTCCGGCTTTTTCACACAATGAAAGCCTATGAGCGCCGCAATGCGCCGGATCCGGCGAAAGCCTGATCCGGCGGCCGGATCCGGTTTTTTGGTCTGAGCATGCTCAGTAGCTCTGCCCACAAGACATATATAAAAGCAAGACAGTGGGACCCACAGCCACACCCAACATGCCACCCAAGACAGCAACCAGGCGCAGGAGAAGGCAGGAGACATCTGCAGCAGCACCATCAGCACCACCCCAATTGGAGCAGCATGCTGAACAACGGGAGGGGAGTCCAGCAGCAGTTTAGAGACGGTAATTATCAAATCACCCATTCCTCCAAACTAGGGCTATTGAATATCAAGATATTCATTGGCCCTTTGTTTCTCTTTATTCAACAGCCGCCCAATAGATGCAGCAGCAGCAGCAGCAGCAGCAATGGCAGCAGCTGGAACACCACCCACAGGCATGGAGTGTGGCACATCATCTTCTGGGAGCCCTCCCTCGCATCGTCAGCGTTTGACGGTAAGTTTTTATTTCCAAAATCCATCTTCTCTGTAATATATGTCTATTCATGGCCTTTTATTTCAAAACAGGAATCACAAGATGAAGAGGAGCTCCCAGACGAAGAAGGAAGGGGTGGACAGACACCTGGAGTGGGCTCACAATTGGTAAGTTTTTTGCATCAAACGCAGAAACACAACATCACACTACACACAACACATAGAAAACAATGTTCTGCAGACCACACACAGCAAACAAATGCCTACATCCAAAGACATAACTTTTTTTGTTTTCTTCTCTAGTCTTCCCAATCTGGTGCTTGGCCAAGAGGTGCTCGCAGTGCCTCCCAGGGTCGTCGGCGACAGCAACGCGGCGGTCACCAGCGTGTAAGTATAAATATTTTTGCTTTGTTTTTTTGCACTTTTTATTTCATTTCTTTTGTGGAGGCTAATTATGTTATTTTTGTCTTTTTCTTTAACAGCCTTCACAGCGTGCTCCCGACTCTGACGTTGAGGATGGAGGGATTGATGTGGACCGCCTCATCGATCTCGTCAGAGAAAGGGAGCCGCTCTGGAATATGGCTGACCGCCGCCACGCTGACCTGATCGTTACCCGACGACTCTGGGAGGAAATCTGTTCGCTCCTTGTGGGCCGCTGGGAGGACCTCGATGTTCGGGCACAGATTACAGAGCGTAAGTATATACAGTACCGGTTGCTTGATTTAAACCAGTGTTTCCCGAACTCCAGTCCTCGTGGTCCCCACGGATCATGTGTTCAGGATTTCTATTTACTATGGAAATCCTGAAAACATGACCCCTGGGGACCATGAGGACTGGAGTTTGGGAAACACTGATGTTGTATACTAACCACTCCTTTCTCGTTTCAGGGAACAGAATTGTGAATCGGTGGCGGTCTGTGAGAGATCGTTTCAAGAAGGAGTTCAATAAAGAGATGCGGGCCCCGAGTGGATCTGGAGGACGCAGGAGCAAGTACAAGTACGCAGAAGCCCTGTCGTTCCTCCGGGAAACAATGGTCACCAGAAGGTAAATATTACACACCACATGTGAAAAAAAATGTTCGATGTAAATTTTTTTTTCAGCCAGGGCCATACCATGTCAGTATTTTAATTGTTTTTTTTTCTCTTTATTCCACAGCACGGTGAGCAGCACTCGGGAGCCGGCACGATTGGACCCTTCTGAGGCGATCCCTGAGGAGACCGGCACCGAGGGACACTTCGACCGCCCCGGTACATCTGCACCTTCCCAGCCTTCCAACACATTCGACCCATCTGTCCCATCCACCAGCACAGGAGCATCGTGGCCGCCTACATTACATGAAGCTGCTGGTGAGGAGATCGCTTTCCCTTTACCCCACCCTTCTGCCCCTGCCACCTCTAGTACACCTGCGGGTACTGGGCGGCAGCGGCAGAGGGGTCAGGAAAAGACTTATGCGCCAGAGTTCTTGCATCTGAATGCATCTTTCCAGAACTGTCTAAAAGTCTTGTCAGAGCAAATCTCCGCAGGCTATCAGCAGATCAACTCCAGCATTCTGGAGGTGAAGACACATCTGCAAACCATGCATTCAGAAGCAAGATCTTCGCCAAACCACACCTTTTTCAGGTCTGTTGTGGAGCGCATGGAAATGCTCTCTCCTGCCCAGCAGATGCATGTAATACATTCATGCCACGCTGCTCTCCAGCAAGTTACCTCCCAACCTCCTCCTCCTCCTCCCACCACAGTAGTTCCTCCACCTGCACCCCCTCCAGCCACTTTCCATCCTCCCCCTCCTATTACATCTACACCCCCTCCAGCCACTTTCCATCCTCCCCCTCCTATTACATCTACACCCCCTCCAGCCACTTTCCATCCTCCCCCTCCTATTACATCTACACCCCCTCCAGCCACTTTCCATCCTCCCCCTCCTATTACATACCATCCACCTCCAGCCACTTTCCATCCTCCCCCTCCTATTACATACCATCCACCTCCCCAGCACCATCCACCTCCCCAGCACCATCCACCTCCCCAGCACCAGCCACCTACCCAGCACCAGCAACCTCCCCAGCACCAGCAACCTCACCAGTACCAGCAACCTCCACAGTACCTGCAAACTCCCCAGTACCAGCAACCTCCCCAGTACCAGACATCTCCCCACTTCCAGCAACCTGCCCCGTACCAGACATCTCCCCACTTCCAGCAACCTGCCCCGTACCAGACATCTCCCCACTTCCAGCAACCTGCCCCGTACCAGACATCTCCCCACTTCCAGCAACCTGCCCCGTACCAGACATCTCCCCACTTCCAGCAACCTGCCCTGTACCAAACTCCTTCCCCATACAACTTGCCATCAACATCATCTGCTCCTACAGTCCCTGCCCAACCCTCCACTCCACCACCCACCACCTCTTCTGCTTCCCACATGTCCACCCATTCAGTAGTTTTTTCCACACCTTCACCTCTAACTGTTCCTTCCCCACAACGATCCCAGTCCTCTCTCCACACTCCCAGTGTCGAAGTGTCCCGCAGCCCCTACAGCAGTATTTCCACCACACACTACACAGAATTATAATGTGTGTATTTAAATAAAAATGACCAGTTTTATGGTTTCAGTTTTATAGTTTCAAATTTTTATTAAACATGTTTATTAAAATTTTAAAAAAGTTTACTAAAAAAAACATTTTTCAATAAAAGTTAAATTATTTTACACTGGTTGTCTGTCATTTCTTTCTGCGGCGAAAAAGGTTAAATACAGGGTATTTAAAAGGTGAAATGGTATTCAAAACTAGGTATATAACTGTGGGTAAATTTTAGCTTTTTGCCACAGTTGTGTTCCTGGTTGTGTTTGAAGCAAAGTATTTCACCTAAAAAGTTGTGTTTATTGTTGGTGATTTCCGAACAATGTACACAACTTTTGTTAAAAGGTGAAATACTTTGCATAAAACACAACCAGGCACACACCTGTGGCCTAAAGCTAAAAATAGAGACCATGACAAGATAGCCAACTTTGGTTGGCAAAGGTATATACTGTTGGTACAGAAGGTACACAAGTTTGGTTAGGGCACAAATCTTTCACACTCTGTCATCCTGCCAGTGTACTCTGCCTTGAGGTGACATAAAGTATAGTGCAAAATTGTCCCTCATTACTGAAACCGTCACAGAACTTCTAGTGGTAATGTCATGGTAATCTTGCAAGGTGGTTTCTTCAGAGGTGTCCTCAATGGAAATGGGTTCCTTGCATATAACAAAATTGTGGAGTACCACGCACGCTTTGATCACCTCGTCCACAGTTTCTGTCTTGAGGTTGATCGCAGTCAATAGGACCCGCCATTTGGCTGTCAGAATACCAAAGGTACATTCAACCATTCTTCTTGCTCTTGTGAGGCGGTAATTAAAAATGCGTTTTGGTCTTGTCAATCCTCTGCTAGAGTACGGTTTCAAAAGGTGTTCTGACAGCTGGAAGGCTTCATCCCCTACACAGACAAATGGCATAGGTGGACCAGATGTTTGCGGCAGCGGTCTAGGTGGTGGGAACTGGAAGGTGTTTCCATACAGTTTACGCCCCATGGCAGACAGTTTGAAAACTTGAGAGTCATTGGAGCGGCCATAGGCCCCAATATCAACCGCAATAAATTTGTATTCCGCGTCAGCGATGGCCATGAGCACAATTGAAAAATATTTCTTGTAATTGAAATATTCCGATCCAGATCCAGCTGGCTTTACAATGCGGATATGTTTCCCGTCCACAGCGCCCAAGCAGTTTGGAAACTGACATATCTGTTGAAACTTGTCAGCAATTTCAATCCACCTCTCTGTTGTGGGCTCTGGTAAAAACTCTTCAGCTAAGGAGTCCCACAGTGCACGGCATGTGTACTTCACAATTCCAGATATGGTGGAAATCCCGAGTCTGTACTGGAAATGCAGTGACGAAAGGGATTCTCCAGTTGCAAGAAATCTGTGGGGAATTAACAAACAATAAATTAGTTTTAAATCACAGCATTACATACCAAAACTAACCTAACACTTGGAGATACAAATTACCACCAACAAGATTGCAGTGAAAGTGTGCTCTGATGCGATCATATCCAATAAATGTGGCTTACCTTAAAGTCACCATCAGACGCTCTGCGGGTGAAACGGAGAAGCGGCAATAGGTGTCCGCTTTTCTTATGAGGTGTGCAATGCGCTCCACCAAGTAATCAAAATTCTCCATTTTCATCCTAACATATCCAAAAAATTTATCCGGGTTTCGTCGAAGGTCCATGCATAGTGTAGAATAGACCCCACGCGTCATTCTCTTGGCTGTGATGGGGTGGATCCACAAACGTCGTCTACGATGCCTGATGCGCTGCTGTCTCGCTCTCTCCTTCTCCAGAACAATCACCCTCAAACGATTTGCCTCCGCTGTAAAATCCGCCAAATTCTTCAAAATATTTCCAATGACAACATCCATCTTCGCCAGTAAACTTGCTCTTCTCTCCAACCTGCACTTTCTCCTCTACAACCTGTCAAAGAAGGGCTGTAGGAACATGCTATATATAGTTTTCCAGTAGCCAATCCCGTTCGGAAGGCCACAAGGGTCAATTTTAAAAACCGGATCCGGCGTAATCCGTCGAAAAACGGATAGAAAAACGGATGAACCGGATGAGACGGATCCGGTTTTGTCTGTCAAGAAAAAGACGGATCCGGCAGAAAACCGGATCCGTCACATCCGGTTTTACTAAACATTTGCCGGATCCGGCGTTCTGGCACGACGCCGGATCGCGCCTGACGCCGAAAACCTGATGTGTGAAAGTAGCCTAACTGTACAGTGAAAAGCGCTATCAGCAGAAGCAGTTTTTTTTTCTTCTTCCCTGCCTAATGCTCTCCCTGTTCAGAATCAGCAGCAGCACCTCTCCCTATGCTAAGATCGGCAGAAGTAAGATGGCGGTCGGCGTTCACAGCCTTTTATACCCCCTGTGACACCACACAAAGCCAGCCAATCACTTCAATGCCCTTCTCTAAGATGGTGCTGGCCGCTGCGCATGTCATCGCGTTGCCCACAGTGTGCGTCCTCCATCATTGGGTGAGAAAAGACGCTGAAAGCATTATTTGAAATGCGACTTTGGCGCGCTGATCAGCGACCTCATGGCCGACCTCACGCTAGGGTCGGGTTTCGATCGGCGAAACCCGACTTTGGCGAACGTCTGCGATTTTTGAATCTGACCGACCTGTTTCGCTCAACTCTAGTTGCAATACTTACCTCTCCCTGCTCCACTGCTGTGTAATTTGCTCAGTTAAATCCGTCACAGGGAAGGCCACTACAAATTTGGTGTACGGATCGATGATGGTTAAGATGTAGCTATGTCCTGTCCTGCTGGCCTCTACCTTCAGATTATGAATGGCTACCATTTGTAATGGACGGCAACTCCCAATCGGATGCAATGATGCTTTATGATCACCTTTCACATTTTTCATAGTCACAAACGTGTGACATTCCTGTCATCATTATTCAATGTGTCCTCTCATGGCAATCCAATAGAATGCCCTGCGGCCTGTGGCTTGTGTGTTTTGCACTCCAAAGTGACCAGACAGATCATGATAGGCAGTGAGGACCATGTCTACAGCTCTCCCTGTGATCACAATTTGATGGAGACAAGTTACGGTGATGGGATCGACGCAACTGCGATACAGCAACCCTTTCTTCACGAATTTGCGTTTTAGCTGTATCCACAGTTAAAGTTATTGAGGGTCAGCATCGCCTCTGCGAATTCTCCCGGGAGGTTTTCCCGTGATTACAAATTCAAAAACATCTAAAATCACTGGACTTTACGTCTGTACTTTTATCCATCTACCTTCCTCTAGCGGAGAGTCTGGACTGGCAGACTGACACTGAAATATAAACGAAGATTTCAAAGTACTCCAACACTGTACACTGGTGTACGTTTCGAATACATTTCCATTTTTCTCATTTTTATATTCGGGTGTAATCCATACTGAGCCTGTGAGAGTTTGTGTCTTACTCTGGTAAAATATAAGGAGATTTAAAATGACAACAACACTGTATGCAGCTGACCGATTGTAAAACATTACCCTTTTGCAAGTTTTTATATGCTTGTGTAATCCATACTGAGCCTGTGAACATCTGTCTGTAACTCCAGAAACATATTTGTGGATTTAAGATTAACCCAACACTGTATACAGCTGTACGCTTGTGATACCTTACCCATTTACTGCTTTTTATATAGTGGTCTAATCCATACTGTGCCAGTGAGAGCCTGTTTCTGACTCTGGAAATATCTACTGAGATTTACAATTACCCCAACACTGTATGCAGCTGTACGCTTCTGATCCATTACCCTTTTACTGCTTTTTATATTGTATAATCCATACTGACCCTAAGAGCGTCTGTGTCTGCCTCCTGAAAAAAATAAGGATATTTGTAATGTTTAAACAATACTATATGTACCTTGTATCTGGTGATACAGTAACCTTTTTATACTTTTTATATTCTTGGCTAATGCATACTGGGACTGAGAGCGTCTGTGTCTGCCTCATGAAATGTCTACGGAGATTTAGAATGTTTAAACTATACTATATATACCTTGTATATGGTGATACTGTACCCTTTTTCAACTTGCTACATTATTGTCAAATCCATACTGAGCATGTGAGCATATGTGTCTGCCTCCTGAAATACATACGGAAATTTTTTTGGATTTTAAGTAGACTATTATATACCTTGTATCTGTTGATCCAGTACCCTTTGTGCCCGAAATTCATCCTCCACCCACCACTCAAAGTACATCATTGACACCTGGACATTGGCACACATGTGTGATTATTTCTTGCGGATCTTCTTTTTATATTATGGTGTGATCCATACTGAGCCTGTGAGAGGCTGTGTGTTACTCTTGAAATATATATGCAGATCGCCAAATGACCCCAATACTGTATACTGCAGTACGCTTGGGATCCATTCCCCTTTTACTGCTTTTTATATTGTTGTGTAATCCATACTGGGCCTCAGAGCATCTGTGTCTGCCTCCTGAAATAAATACGGAGATTTTGAATGTTGAAACTATACTATATATACCTTAGATCTGGTGATACTGTACCCTTTTTCTACTTTTTAGTTTGTTGTCGAATCCATACTGGCCATGACAACGTCTATGTCTGCCTCCTCAAATATATACGTAGATTTACAATGTTGAAACTATACAATATATCCCTGTTATCTGCTGTTAAAATGAAATGCCACGCAGGGCCAGGGGTTACTCAGTACCGGGCCTTTCAGGCTCTTTTAAGGGGGAAGTATGTCACGGTGGTGATTGGGACCCGGTTCATGGCCCTGGGTGTCCAATAGAGAAGATGACAGTTCAGATGAGGGGGAAGATGGTATGATAATTAATTTGGAAAAGGGGGATCGTGATGCCACCCGTGGTACTCGGCTAGGGTAGCCGACGCTGCAATGCAGATCCTCTGTGCCGGTGTTAAAGCAGACAAGATGATGAAGCTCTCCACAGGCAGAGCTATATCCCAGGGCAGTTGAGATAGGGTTTGTGAGCCGTTGACGGTGATGTGAGTGTAGCGTGTGTAGCAGGCGAGTTGTAAAAGCCACCAAGGATGCAGTTGAGTGCAGTTTCTGAGTTTTTCCTCAAAAGTTTTGTGCACAAGATGACCCGATTGGTACTGTATCATCCGAGGGAGGTGTCCGGCAAACTCAAAGGTTGATCAGGAACACCTGTTCAAGACTCCTCATTGTGTATCCTTTCTAGGCTGTCTCTGCACTGATCTCTCCCTTCCTTCCTGCTGTGGGCCTTCGCAAACAGTGTCCCAAGCCGACAGCCACGGGTCACACCGGGCAACGTGGGTCAGGCTCCGGGGTCCTTTATTCCAACTGCTGCTTTTTGAGTATTGAATGCGGCTGCGACTGAGGCACTTAACGTTACCTCAGCCTCCGTCTTTCTAGCTGAGCCATGTATTTCTCCACTACCTTCAGGAGCCACCTTCCCCAAGGAGGCCTGGTCCCTCCAGAAACGGGCTTCACAGGTGACTTATTGCACTTCCCGTGCCCCAAGGACTCCTTCCTTCCAGTCTAGGGGCTTGGACAAGATTTTTCTCTCTTCTCTGACCCTCAGCCCTCTCACAGCAATCCTGCTCTTACTGTCCTGTCACCGACTCACAACTCTCTAGAAAGATCCATTTACCTCAGACTAGCTCCACCCATCAACTGTCAGCTTGCGCTCTCTGATTGGATGCCCACAATCACTCCACTACCTAAGCTCCTCCCACTGTACCTACCTTCCACACTAACCCCCAACACCCTTTCCTAGTCAGTCTGGGATGAGGCCATCCTCCCGCCAGGTACACCCAGAAAGCACTGACTTACTAGTGTGTGTGTTGAGTGCAGGGTTAGGAGTCCTGAGTGGTGATCCCTCCTTACCTGAGGGTGGGATACCACACCTTTGGATGAGGTGCAGTACCTCTGTGACGACCGTACCCTCAGTGGTGCCATAGTACCCTTTCTCAACTTTCTATATTGTTGTCGGATCCATACTGTGCCTTAGAGTGTATGTGTTTGCCTCCTGAAATGTATACGGAGATTCAATATGTTTAAACTATACTATATATACCTTGTATCAAGTGATACTGTACCCTTTTGCAAATTTTTATATTATTGTGTAATCCATACTGAGCCTGTGACCATCTGTGTCTGACTCATGAAATATATACGGAAATTTACAATTATCCCTAGACTGTATAGAGCTGTCCGCTTCTGAAACAGTACCATATATCTGCTGGTATTTTAGTCCATTTTCACAAAAAATTATTACGTATGATGGAAGAGGCCGTGGACGTGGGTGTGGGGGGGCCAGCTGGTACTGATGGTGGTGGTGGTGCATCTGCTGGTATTGCCAAAAGCACAATAGCAGTTAAGGCAGGAGGTGTTGAGCCTGCATCATCAGCTGGCACAAGAGGGCATTAAGGCTCCCCTTTCTGGGAGTAGGTAAACTGCTTTTAAAGCCGGAGCACCAGGAACTGGTTTTGCCTTACATTGCCGAAAAAGCCTCCAGCTCTATCGCCTCCTCTTCTGAAGTTTAAAAAAATGCAAGCACTGAGTCATCAGTGCAGGCTTCTGGCTAGGAACCACCACTTTCCTTGTCTCCTTCACCCCCACTAAAAGTGAAGGATGCGGTAGCCCACACTTCAGATTACTCCGTGGAGCTCTTTTCACAGGCTATGCCTGTGCTATCAAGTGAAATTCTGAATTCCCCAGTCCAACATGAATTGGAGATGGAGTGCACTGATGCACAGCCACTGCTAGATGATTCTGCTGATACATTGACCCACAGCACTACATTCCCCTCGCACTCTACAGAGCCAGAATATGACACTGATGAAACTCAGGTGCCCCTTCCCGCATACTATACCCCCCTACACGGTGACACAGAGGAAGGTGCAGATGAATGTGCCGGTTCCCTGAGCAGGTGGGGGGTCCTACTCGTGGGTGACGGCAGTGGCACAGGGCCACTCATAGTATGCAAAAGTTTCTCTGCCGGTGGGAGGGCTCACTCGCCGTCAGACATACCGTCGTACTATGAGGGACCCTGTGCCAGTGCCGTCACCCACGAGTGGGCCCCCCATACTTGCTCAGGGCCACAGCACTTGCAATACTTACCTCTCCCTGATCCACTGCCGTGACGTCTTCTGCCTTTCCTGACAGTGACATTCAGGTTACAGAGCGCGATGATATCACATCTGTATGCCCTCTACCGAAACAGTAAAAGTGCAGAGAGCTTTAAAATGGCAATGCTGAGGAGTCCAGAGTAGAGCAGTGTCCAGCGAGGAGAGGTATTTAATTTTTTTAAATGTTGGGAGCATTTTTTGGGGAGCAATATACACTGGAGAATGATATATGGGGCCCATCATACACTGGAGCATCATCCATTTGGCCCATCATATACTGGAGCATTCCAAATGGGGGTCATCAGACACTGGAGCAGCATTTACGGGACCCATTATACACTGGAGCATTAGAAATGGGGCCCATAACACACTGGAGCATCGTCCATGGGGACCAACATATACTGGAGCATTCCAAATGGGGGACATCAGACACTGGAGCAGCATTTACGGGGCACATTATACACTGGAGCATTAGAAATGGGGCCCATTATATATGGAACATTATTTGGGCCCATAAGATAGTGGAGTATCATCCATGGGGACCAACATATACTGTAGCATTATGTGGAGCTCATCATATACTGTATGGAACATTATATGGGACCAATTATTCTGTATGGAGAAATATAAGGGGCTCATTATTCAGTATGGCGCACTAGGTGGTGGCCATAATACTGTATGGAGTAATATATTGTCCGTTTTTTGAGCTACTGTAGAATTTAAAATAGATATCAGTCATGTCATGTAAGCAGTGAAGTATTTTTCATTGTACTATACCTATATTTCTGTGCCGTATCGGAGCATTATGAATTGTGGTATGTGTTAAAAGGGCACACTGACACTCTTTGGCGCAGGGCACATGAAAACCTGGCGCCAGCCCTACCCCCCACAGCTTTAGCCAAATAACCCCCAGTTTTCAATGCGTAACTATTATTATAAAGTAAATTAAGGTTGCCAAGCTTAAGTAATAAGAATTGATGTTATTGGCATTGAAATGGGCACTGTAGGTGTGTTTACTGTCCTCCACTCCCTGCCGACTTTGCTTCCCCATTGACTTGCATTGGGTTTCGTGTTTCAGTTGGACCCCGACTTTTCCCTATAGTCGGCCGATTTCATGCAACCCGACTTTTTAGAAAGTCGGGTTTCATGAAACCCGACTCGACCCAAAAAAAGGAAAAGTCGCTCATCTCTAGGTACAATAAGATGCTGTCATGATCTAGTCCAGAGTTTGTTTTCTGCTGTCTTCTCCTCGGACTGGTCATACGGGGTTAATCCCCTCTGCCTCGTTCTGGAGTTGGCTGGGCTATTTCAGTCCTCTGCAGCCTACGGGCCAGAGTCAGTTATACTGCAAGCTTCCAATCTAGTGCCTCTGACCTGTATTCCTTTAGTGTTCCTTCTGCCCCTGATTACCTGGACTTGTGTATGACCCGGCTTGATCTCTGGATTCTGCTTTTGGTTTTCCCGTTTCTGATATCATGCTTTCCTACTGACTTTTGACCCTCTGGCTTGTACTCTGACAACGGCTAACGTCTTATGTTTCTGATAAACGATCCTGGTAGGTGCTGCCTTCTCGTTGTCCCTGACTACGCACTTGCTGTCTCCCTTGGTACTTCTGCTCTTGACAGTTGCTGACTTTGACGAGTCTGACCACTCTTCCATTACCTGGGACAACTGTGTTGTTTCTCTGTGTTACTACACTGTGTGTGTGTGTGTGCAACCTCTCTTCCCTCACCAGAGGGAGATTGCTCTGTACTGCACTGCAGCAGCACGATACAGATGCGTAATACACTTTAATTAACAAACATTGGTTCATGTATACATAACAATAATAAGCAATAATAACAAACAGAAATTATTTACTTTCCTAAGATAATTTAACGTTAACTTAATATTAATGGTTCCATTTCGTATAGAGTAGAATTATAACCAACCAGACTATGAATAGGAATTGTCCTATAATTCTCTTTTTTTAATTTTTCAAGAGTATTATTTGCTAAGGCATAAACAAAGCCAAAAATGCTTAAGTTCCGAATCACATACAGCTTGGGTAGAACAAGAATCAGCAGCTAAGGAATACCATCTGTCACGCGGCGGCTGCCGCGCACTCCTCCCATTGCTCCTTCCCGACCGCAGCTTACCCGCTCGCCGGTGGTCTCCTCGCCGCGGCGTCGGCTGCCTCGGGCTTCTCCGCGGTCCCTCCCGGCTCCTCTCCTCCGCCCGGCGATCGCGTCCGTCTGGTCTTCTGGACCGCGCTGGGTGCGCGCTCCCACCCCTCCTCCTCGGTGGGCGCGCGCACACACTATGCCCGGGCACACGCGCGCCTCCTGTTCCCCCTGAGGACGCGCGCCTTCCTCTCCTGCACTGAGAGGTCACGACCCGGAAGGCCTCTGCTAGTTCTCCTATATCAGGCCGCCTTTTCCTGCTGGCGGTGCCTGATTATCACTGCACTTCGTCCTGTTCGCCTGTAGCTCATCTGCCTTTTCCATTGTCCTCTCTCCTAGGATCGGGACGTCCGTGGTCGTGTCCCGTCCAGTTCTGTTCCCGCACCAGTGTCCTTCTGTTCGTGCCTGCTGTTCCCGTCTGTCCTGTGTCTCCAAGCCGTGCCTGCCTGTCCTGTGTCTCCTAGCTGTGCCCGCCTGTCCAGTGTCTCCAAGCCGTGCCCGCCAGTCCTGTGTCTCCAAGTCGTGTCCGCCTGTCTGCCTGTCTATACATCCCCTGGGTACCAGCTGCCGTGGTAATAGTTACCCGCGGGCTTGCCCCAAACACTCCCTGTATAGGGGGTGGTCCACCCGGTCAGCTTGCCCCCGGGAGGTTCGTTGCCACGGTCTAGCGGGTCCACCCCAGGAGTACCTCACAGAATAATCAGGCCATGGATCCCGCTGGTACCCCGACCCCGACCCAAAAGGAACTTTTGTTCCTTCGTGAGAATCAGGTGAGGATCATGTCGTTCCTCAAATCAATGAGTCCCGACTTTCTTCTTTGCAAACCTCCAATCCTGGGATTGCCTCCCAGATCTCCGGCTTGCAGCAAGAACTTGCCCAGCAGCGCGACACCCAGGCCCACATTTTGAACTATATAGCCTCAGTAGATAACCGCTTACTAGCTCTACAGACAGCGGCCGCTGCTCCTGCGCCGGTGGCAGCTCCTCATTCCTCCCCCCGGTTGGCTAAACCCCCACGCTATAGCGGTGATCCCAAACTCTGTCGGGGGTTCATTAACCAGTGCCAGTTGCATTTCGAGTTGGCGCCCCTGCAGTATCCTTCCGACCGGGCCAAGGTGGCCTTTATGATATCCCATTTAGAGGGTGAGGCACTGGCTTGGGTAAATCCCTTGTGGGAGCGTGATGACCCGATAGTCTCTCAGCTCGCGACCTTCTTGGAGACCTTTCGTAAGGTCTTTGATGAGCCCGGCCGTCTGGTCTCCACCACCGAGTCCTTATTTTGCCTTCACCAGGGTACTCCCTCTGTGGGACAGTACGCCATCCAGTTCCGTACGTTGTCCTCTGAGCTTGGATGGAACAACGAGGCCCTAGTGGGGGCTTTTTGGTGCGGCTTGTCGGCTCGAATCAAAGACGAGTTGGCAGGCAGGGATACACCTACATCTTTGGAGGATCTCATCTCGCTGGCAACGCGAATTGATCTGCATTTCCGGGAGCGTTCCCGCGAGGCCACCAGGGAGAGAAGGCCCACTCGTTTTTCTCCTCCGACACGCAGTCCTCCCCGCTCGCGGCCCCCCACCTCGGCATCAGCCCCTGAGCCCATGCAAGTGGACCGACTCAGACCCGCGGAGCTACACCGCCAGGAGAGATTCACTCATGGTCTTTGTCTCTATTGTGGCAGCGCCTCCCATCTTCTACGTTCCTGCCCTGTGAGGCCGGAAAACTCCTCCGCCTAGGACAGGTAAGAGAGGCCTCCCTAGGTGTCTTTGATACCGCTCTACCCTTGACCCTTCCTGTTTTGTTTATCCAGGGTTCCAAACGTTTTTCGGAGATAGCCTATATTGACTCAGGGGCTGCTGGAAATTTTATCCAACTCGAGGCGGTGAAGAGATTGCGGATACCTGTCAGGTCCTTGGAGGTTCCCCGGCAGTTAGCCTCAGTTGACGGCGTTCCCTTGTGCGAGACCGTTACACTGGTCACTGAAGAGCTGGAATTACAGATCGGGGTCCTGCACCGTGAGAGAATAGCCTTCTTCATGCTGCCGTCTCTGTCCCACACCTTGCTCCTGGGTCTTCCGTGGTTGAGGATGCATGAACCTGTCCTGGATTGGCGGTCCGGAGATATTCTTCGCTGGGGCCGCTTCTGCCAGACTAGATGTCTCCGTCCAGTACAACCCCTCAAGAGCTCGTCTCCTGTCTCGGGCCCTGCGGATCTGCCCTCGGCCTACTGGGCCTTTGCGGACGTCTTTGATAAGAAGGAGGCAGAGACTCTTCCACCGCATCGGCAATATGATTGCCCGATCAAGCTTGTCCCCGGGTCGACCCCGCCCCGGGGGCGAATCTATCCGTTGAGTCCACTCGAGTCCCAGGCCATGACTAAGTACGTACAGGAGAATTTGGCCAGAGGCTTCATCCGGAAGTCATCTTCTCCCGCTGGAGCTGGCTTCTTTTTTGTCAAGAAGAAGGACGGGTCTCTCCGCCCCTGTATTGACTATCGAGGCCTTAACGAGATTACTAGCAAGAACAGATATCCTCTACCTCTCATCCCCGAGTTGTTCGACCGGCTACAAGGGGCGCGAATCTTTTCTAAATTGGATCTCCGTGGAGCCTACAATCTCATCCGTATTCGCTCCGGAGATGAATGGAAGACCGCCTTCAACACCAGGGATGGACACTACGAGTATCTCGTCATGCCCTTCGGGTTGTGCAATGCTCCCGCAGACTTTCAGGAATTTGTGAATGACATTTTCCGAGACCTTCTGTACTCCTGTGTGATCATGTATCTTGACGATATCCTTGTCTTCTCTCCCGATCTGTCCACCCACAGAAGAGATGTCCGCCGAGTACTGTTCCGATTGAGGGAGAATCGACTGTACGCCAAATTGGAGAAATGCGCCTTTGAACAGTCTTCCCTTCCATTTCTAGGCTATATCATCTCCGACTCTGGCTTGCATATGGATCCGGAGAAGGTGTCTGCCGTGCTTAACTGGCCACGTCCCCAAGGGGTGAAAGCCATTCAGTGATTTCTCGGCTTCGCAAATTACTACCGGCAGTTCATCCCTCATTTTTCCTCGTTGGCTGGCTCTATCTCGTCTTTGATCCGTAAAGGAGCCAACCCGCATGTCTGGACCCCTGAAGCAGAGGATGCCTTCTTGTCTCTGAAACAAGCATTTGCCACGGCACCCGTACTCCATCGTCCTGAGGTCAACAAGCCTTTCGTCCTCGAAGTGGATGCGTCTGCAACTGGAGCTGGAGCAGTTTTATCTCAAAAGTCTCCCTCTAGTAGGCTTGTTACGTGCGGTTTCTTTTCCAAGTCCTTCTCCACTCCAGAGCGGAATTATTCCATCGGGGACCGAGAACTGCTTGCCATCAAGTTAGCTCTGGAGGAGTGGAGGTACTTATTGGAGGGCGCCGTACATCCCTTCACAATCTTCACAGACCATAAAAATCTAGCTTACATTCGGTCTGCACAGAGACTCAACCCACGACAGGCCAGGTGATCTCTGTTCTTCGGTCAATTCGATTTTGATCTGCATTTTCATCCAGGCAATAAAAACCTCAAAGCTGACGCCTTGTCCAGGTCCTCTCTTTCCACAGATGTCGAAGAGGAACCCGCGCATATCTTGGATCCATCCAGGCTCATCACGGTGGCACCACTTTCTCTCCTTTCACCTCCACCTGGCAAGACTTTTGTGCCGGAGAAGGACCGAAGACGAATCCTACACTGGGGACATGCTTCCAAGCTGGCTGGCCATCTTGGGCTTAAAAAGACACTTGTCCTGGTGTCCCGCTACTACTGGTGGCCGACTCTTCCCCGGGATGTCCGGGATTTCATCGCTTCCTGCCTCTCCTGTGCCAAGATCAAGGTGCCTAGGCAGCTGCCTTCTGGTCTTCTACACCCGCTTCCAGTACCCTCGTCTCCTTGGCAACACATTGCCATGGACTTTATTATGGATCTACCCCAGTCTGCCAACTGTACTGTCGTCCTAGTGGTGGTAGATAGGTTCTCTAAGATGGCACATCCCTCTTCCTGGCTTGCCATTGGCACCAGCCTTGGCGAAGATTTTTGTTCAGCATGTCTTCCGCCTTCATGGACTGCCCCAACATATTGTTTCTGACAGAGGAGTCCAATTCACCTCTCGTTTCTGGAGAGCCCTATGCAGATCGATGGATGTCACTCTTGACTTCTCCTCATCTTACCATCCACAGTCCAACGGTCAGGCAGAACGGACGAATCAGAGTTTGGTGAACTACCTCCGGCACTTTTCTAATGTCCACCAGAACGACTGGTCTGAATTACTCCCGTGGGCTGAGTTTGCCTATAATAACCACGTCAGTGAGTCTTCTGGCAAATCCCCTTTCTTTGTCGTCTACGGGCAACATCCTGGTGTACCTCTACCGGTTCCTCCTGCCTCGGGTGTACCGGCGGCTGATCTTCTGACCGGTGAATTCTCCAGGATCTGGCAGGAGACCAAGGCCGCTCTCGAGTTGGTTCGTAACAGGGTAAAGAGACACACAGACAAGAGGCGCCTGGATGCCCCGCCATATCACCCAGGTGATAAAGTTTGGCTGGCCTCCAAGCTTATTCGCCTAAAGATCCATTCCCATAAAGTGGGTCCCCGCTATATTGGACCTTTTGAGGTCTTGTCCCGTATTAATGACGTCTCCTACAAACTACGGCTTCCCGCCTCTCTCCGCATCCCTAATGCTTTTCATGTGTCTCTTCTAAAGCCAGTCATCTTCAATCGTTTCCATTTCACGGCTCCTCACTCGCCTCCGCCTGTCTCCGCAGACGATGTGTTTGAGGTTAAAGATATTTTGGCCATGAGGAGACAAAAGGGAAGAACCTTTTTTTTGGTTGATTGGAAGGGCTTTGGTCCCGAGGAGAGGTCCTGGGAGCCCCAGGAGAACATCCAGGCTCCTTGAATCTTGGCAAAATTTTTTTCCAGTCTGCGGAGGGGGGCGCGTAAGGGGGGGTACTGTCACGCGGCGGCTGCCGCGCACTCCTCCCATTGCTCCTTCCCGACCGCAGCTTACCCGCTCACCGGTGGTCTCCTCGCTGCGGCGTCGGCTGCCTCGGGCTTCTCCGCGGTCCCTCCCGGCTCCTCTCCTCCTCCTCGGCGGGCGCGTGCACACTATGCCTGGGCACACGCGCGCCTCCTGTTCCCCCTGAGGACGTGCACCTTCCTCTCCTGCACTGAGAGGTCACGACCCGGAAGGCCTCTGCTACTTCTCCTATATCAGGCCGCCTCTTCCTGCTGGCGGTGCCTGATTATCACTGCACTTCGTTAGTGATTCTGGCCCGTTCTCCATGTATGCCCCTGCGTCCTGTTTGCCTGTAGCTCATCTGCCTTTTCCATTGTCCTCTCCTAGGATCGGGAGGTCCGTGGTCGTGTCCCGTCCAGTTCTGTTCCCACACCAGTGTCCTTCTGTTCGTGCCTGCTGTTCCCGTCTGTCCTGTGTCTCCAAGCCGAGCCCCCCTGTCCTGTGTCTCCTAGCTGTGCCCACCTGTCCAGTGTCTCCAAGCCGTGTCCGCCAGTCCTGTGTCTCCAAGTCGTGTCCGCCTGTCTGCCTGTCTATACATCCCCTGGGTACCAGCTGCCGTGGTAATAGTTACCCGCGGGCTTGCCCCAAACACTCCCTGTATAGGGGGTGGTCCACCTGGTCAGCTCGCCCCCGGGAGGTTCGTTGCCACGGTCTAGCGGGTCCACCCCAGGAGTACCTCACACCATCCTCTCTGTGATTTAATATGGAAGCATCTTACCAACTCTCTGTTCACAGATTGACTTTACCCTATATTAAGTGCCACAATCTCAGCAAAAATGACAGATAAAATTGAGAATTGGCTCTAGCTTTTATTTCATGAATGTCAATAGTCGGTGGCCACGCGGCTGCAGGGGAGAATCGCCGGTGAAGACTTTGCAGCGTCACTGGCTGGATCAGCTGGGCCGCCTGCCGGGGGGTCTCGGGCTGGTCCTGGCAGTCGGACACTGATGTTGGGGACCTCGAGGCTTAGTGTGGTGCCGGCTCTGATGGACAAGCAGCTGGAAGAAAGCAGGGAGGAAAGCTGGGAGACCGCGATCGGTGCTGGAGCCGCGCAGCTGAAGGGAGATGTCAGCACTGGATCTACTGCTCCAAAGTTGCTTGAAGATACTCATTCATCTTTCCTGGGCCCTTGTAGGAAGAATCCGGGTCCAATCACTACACAGGCGGCTCCCCGATCATCGGAGGGAAATCCCACTCTGCCGCTACCTGGATCTGCTACATCTTCACTGCCTAATGGGTATGTTAACAGCAAATTGAGGCACGATGCAGCAGAGTTTGTGCCTGGCGCAGTGTTTATGGGGGATAGCTGTCTTTTAACAGGGGGAATGAAGATGGAGGAGGATACCCTGCAGCAGCATAATATTCCTATTAAGGTGGAAGTACAGCTTCAGACCCAATCGGGTCATAGGGAGGAAACCCCCACCGGTGTCTCCTTCCAAGAGGAAAAATCATTGGGAAATGCCTCTACACACTTTATAAATGGGGAGACGAGTGGAAAACCGCTACTGAGGCATGGGGGGTCCGATCCTCTTCTGGAGTTAATATTTGTGCTGATAATCAAGATAACGAAAGGGTCAGTTTACTGATGGATACTAACACTAATGAAGGCCTACAGCAGAACAGATCTACGACAATATTGAATGGTGTACGGGAGGAGTTATTTACTGTTTCTTTGGAAAAGAGGGAACCTTTTAATGCTTCTCTTAATGCTTCTCTTAATTACTCTAGAGGTGCAGCAGCTACTGCTAAAAGCTCATTTCAGAAGCCTGTAAAGAATCAATTGACTGTCTAAATACTTTTTTTTGAAAAAAATAGGTGTAATGGACATCAAGATCCTTCTTCTGCACATATTTCCAAGGAGCTTCATGTTAATGAGCAGCTAGATGTAATCAATACTACAGATTGTGAATCAGATATTTCTTCGGTGGGCAAGGAGGAGTTAGAGGGGTTTTTTTCATAGGATTCCTGCGGGGAGGTGATATCTACTAAAAATTCAAATTGCGACTTCAATGACGGGAATGATTCTGAAGAGGCTTCTTCACTTTGCTCTTATTTATCGAAGGGTTCTGGTAACCATGAGGATATTAAAGACTAACTGATATTTCAAGCTGATTAAACCTACAATAACCCAAAAGAAGTCTGAAGAGGGCTTGGAAGAGACTTTTCTTTATTCATCTTCACTAGATAATATCCCGGTTTCTGAAATCATGTAAAGCCTTCTTAACCTCGTTGAATAAACTGGGAATCAGCAATAAAGATAATACAGCAACTGACGAAGTTAAAGCATCAGAAAATCTAGTTAAGCAACTTTTTAAAGATATACTATCCAAAATTGTCAAAGAGATTGAAGAAAAGTCTAACAGTACACCCAACATTACTCTTCAAAAGGGGAAATCTATGCTTGAAAATCAGGAAATCTTGTGTTCCAAAGAAGTCTTTGATCTTCATGAAATGTTGAATTATCTGAGTAACATTCAGAAAGATATTTCCTCTTTTAGAAGCTGTTTGACCAATTATGAAGATTTAAAGAGGAAAAATAATGTAAAAATTATATGTATCCCGCAGACGATTCATTCATCCCGACTAAGAGAATACATCTCCTCAATGGTGCATTATTTAATACCTGGAACTGAGGAAAAAGACCTCATTGAGAAACTATATAGAATTTGAAGACCTTCTTCCTTACCGTCTAACTTATCTAGCGATGTCATCGTCTCGTTTTACCCTACATGGGTGAGAAACTCCTTTCTTGGAATCTCTAAAGAATCAATCTTCCTCGCATCACCATATAAGAATTTAACTTTCTTTAAAGACTTATCCAGGAATACCATATCAAAACGTAGGTCATTTCGCCAGACAACAATAGAACTTTACCGTGCTGGTATACATTATAACTGGTCCCAAACGTCCACATTGCTCCTGAAATATGCATCCAAGATAATTCATATCCAATCTCCGGAGGAGGGTAGTGACATTCTCAAAAATGCCGGATTGATCCCTTACATATCTTCCTCCAACGTTCTCCATCCATGTGCGCAGGATCTTCGTCTTCATCATACCTGAACTCTGTGGACTGCCGGGGGTTCTCGTTATAACGAATTGTCGAAACTGGTCTCTCTTCACTTGGATTACAATTAGTACTTACCTAAAAAATAGTGACTTTAATGGTCTGTGGCTCATGTTCCACAAGTATATTTGAGAAAGAAGCCGAACTTTCCTCCTTTTTGGTCTATGGGTACTGGTGTACTAGGACCAGTCGCGACAAGTCTACATATAGATCATTTTTAGGATATTTATAAGCATTTTGGTATATCAGTAGTAATTAATATTTTTTAAGTGGTATAATACCTTTTTTCTTTACAGGTGTATTGGTGTATGTATGCTTGTCTTATTACTTTCAGGGGTTTATTTAATCCATAAAAACATTGAAAGACACAATACTGCTAGTTTATTGTCCTGTCTGTTCTTTATGGGGTTTGTTCAATCCCAATCATATCGAAGAGACATGACACTGTTAGTTATATTTAGATATGTATCTCAACTTATTTCTTATATATAACATAACTGTTATATTTCCCTTCCCTTCCCTCCTTTTGTTTTGCCCTTTGTATGTCTTAATAAAGCAACTTAAACACATTCCGAACTCCTTATCCTTCCCTTCCCTTTGTCATATGTATAAATGTAACCTCTACATTTAAATGTCATCGTAAAATATTACTGTTATTTTTAAAATTTTAATAAAGTTATTTGGAAAATGAATGTCGATAGTGGAGAATTGCAATGTAGTAAACGTATGGAAGCGAATACATGTTTTCATATTAGGTTGGCAATATCTGAGGAAGAGAAACACTTCAGCCAGGTACAAAAAAATGTGCAAAATGAACAATTGGTTGATTCTAAGTAAATTGTACTCTCTCCACTACACATCAACCTAGAACTAATGAAAAACGTGGTAAAAAGCAACAAGAAAGTGAACGGGTCAAATATTTGACATAAAAATTTCAGCGATTAAGTCATGCAAAGCTGAAAGAGGGTACTATTTGTTGGCCCATAGATTAGGGAGTTTTACAAGGAGATTCAGTTCCATGACTGTCGAGAAGGAAGCTTGAAATAGTTTTAACCCCTTCACCACCTTGCGATTTACCATTCCCCCCCATGTTCTTCTCAGAGCCATAACTTTTTATTTTTCCATCAATATGGGCATCTGAGGACTGATTTTTTTGTCGGACAAGTTGTACTTTTGAATGACACCTTTGATTTTACCATGTCATGTACTAGAAAACGGGAAAAAAATTCCAAGTGCTGTGAAATTGCAAAACAAGTGTAATTCCACAACTGTATTTTTTATTTTTTATTTACCATGCTCACTAAATGCATGTATGTGGAATTATTTGGTTGCTATTTGCTGGTAATAAGTCTTCTAGTTCCAGTGTGGCTGTATTTCTCTCTTGTACAGTATGTGGTATTATTCTGTTACTATGTGGTGGTAACATGTGGTCCAGTCATGGTGTGGCAGTATTTATCTCCCTATGTGGTATTATTCAGTCAATGTGTGGTCTGGTCATTGTGTGGGAGTATTTGTTCCTTGTATGTGTTATTACTATGTCACCATTAGGTGGTACAGTGAGTACGGAAAGTATTCAGACCCCTTTAAATTTTTCACTCATTGTTTCATTGCAGCCATTTGGTAAATTCAAAAAAATCATTTTTTCTCATTAATGTACAATATGCATCCCATCTTGACTTGCAAAAAACAGAAGTGTAGGAATTTTTTAAAAAAAGAAAAACTAAAATATCCCATGGTCATAAGTATTCAGACCCTTTGCTCCGTATAGAGTAGAAGCACCCTTTTGAGCTAGTACAGCCTTGAGTCTTCTTGGGAATGATTCAACAAGTTTTTCACACCTGGATTTGGGGAGCCTCTGCCATTCTTCCTTGCAGATCCTCTCCAGTTTCGTCAGGTTGGATGGTGAACGTTAGTGGACAGCCATTTTCAGGTCTCTCCAGAGATGCTCAATTGGGTTTAGGTCAGGGCTCTGGCTAGGTCAGTCAAAAATGGTCACAGAGTTGTTCTGAAGCCACTTCTTTGCTATTTTAACTGTGTTCTTAGGATAATTGTCTTGTTGGAAGGTGAACCGTTGGCCAAGTCTGAAGTTCAGAGCACTCTGGAAGAGGTTTTCATCCAGGATATCTCTGTATTTGTACCACATTCATGTTTCCTTCAATTGCAACCAGTCATCCTGTCCCTGCAGCTGAAAAACACGCCCATAGCATGATGCTGCCACCACCATGTTTCACTGTTGGGATTGTATTGGGCAAGTGATGAGCAGTGCCTGGTTTTCTCCACACAGACCGCTCAGAATTATCACCAAAAAGTTCTATCTTCGTCTCATCAGACCAGAGAATCTTATTTCTCATAGTCTGGGACTCCTTTATGTGTTTTTTAGCAAACTCTATGCGGGCCTTTTGATATGTCTGGCACTGAGGAGAGGCTTCTGTCAGGCCACTCTGCCATAAAAGCCCGATTGGTGGAGGGCTGCAGTGATAGCTGACTTTGTGGAACTTTCTCCCATCTCCCTACTGCATCTCTGGAGCTCAGCCACAGTAACCTTGGGTTTTTCTTTACCTCTCTCATCAAGGCTCTTCTCCACAATTGCTCAGTTTGGTTGGATGGCCAGGCCTAGTTAGACTTCTGGTGGTCCCAAACTTCTTCCATTTAAGGATTATGGAGGCCACTGTGCTCTAAGGAACCTTGAGTACTGCAGAAATTCTTTTGTAACCTTGGCCAGATCTGTGCCTTGCCACAATTTTGTCACTGAACTCCTTGGCCAGTTCCTTTGACCTCATGATTCTCATTTGTTCTGACATGCACTGTGAGCTCTTATATAGACAGATGTATGCCTTTACAAATCAAGTCCTATCAGTTTAATTAAACACAGCTGGACTCCAATGAAGGAGTAGAACCATCTCAAGGGGGATCAAAAGGAAATGGACAGCAAGTGACTTAAATATGAGTGTCTAAGCAAAGAGTCTGAATACTTATGATCATGTGATATTTCAGTTTTTCTTTTTTAATACATTTGCAAAAAATTCTACATTTCTGTTTTTTTTTCAGTCAAGATGGGGTGCAGAGTATACATTAATGAGAAAAAAATGAACTTTTTTGAATTTACCAAATGGCTGTAATGAAACAAAGAGTGAAAAATTTAAAGGGGTGTGAATACTTTCCGTACCCACTGTAATATGAAGTCCATGGTGTGGTGGTATTTCTCCCTTGAACAGTATGTGGTATTATTCGGTCACTATGTGTGGTAATATGTGGTTTGGTAATGGTTGTAGCGCTGTTTGTCCCTTGTATGTGGAATTATATGGTCACTTTATACTGGTAATTTGTGGACTGGCCATGGTATGACAGTATTTCTCCCTTCTATGTGATAATACTGGTCTTGGAATAGTGCATGGTGTTGTGTATGCCAGCCAATTGTTTTCTCTGATATTAATTAGAAGATTCTTTATTTCCATTAGTGATTAAATACTTGGAACAAAATGCACTTACAGGGGTTCTATAGTGAAAACAAGTAATCACCTCTCCACAGGGTTAGGCTACTTTCACACTTGTGTTTTTTTGCACTGCGCACCGTGTGCAGTGCAAACGCACATAAAAAACGCATCATGCGTTTTTTTGCGTTTTTGTGTGGGTTTTTTTGCTCTGACATGCGCATTAACATGCGCACGTCAGCGCACCCATAGACTATAATGGGTGGTTGGGTGAAAAAAAAACGCATTTTTGGGGCAAATCGGACGCTCAAAAAATGTAACAGAGTGCATTTTGTGCGCCCGAGCGCACACTACAAAAAAACGCATGCGCATGCAAATGTGTACAAATGCGCACCCACGTAAAGAATAGGGAAAAAAAACACATGCGTTTTTTTGCGCAAAAAAATGCATGTGTGAAACCAGCCTAAGTGATAACTTATTGATTGGCAGGGGTCCGACTGCTGAGACCCGCACCAATCAACAGAATGTGGAGCTTTTATCCCCATTAGACTGAAGCGGCATGTGCGACTTGACCACTAATCCATTAATTCCCTTTGTGACTACGAGCGCTGCGCTTGTTTTTTTTCTGGAAGCCCCAAATAGAATAAATTTCATCCCACCTGCCACTCCGTTTTAAAATGGAAATAAAAGTGCACTGTGAGGGATAAAACTTCCAAATTCTTCTGATCAGTGCGGGTTCCAATGGTAGGACCCAAACGATCAATAAGTTATCACCTATCTTGTAGAGCCCATCGATCGATGTGTTTTAACAAAGAAGCCCTTTAATGCAAACTACTGTAATTGTTCATCCAAGTTATGGGGGCGCACAGGCTTATAAAGCAGGCGATATTACTGAATTCAAGAAACTTAGGAACTCGCTATCTAAAGAGATCAAGTTAGCCAAACACGAGTATGCAAAGATTCTGGAGGAAAGGTTCTCATCAAAAGATACTAGATCTGCATGGAGAGGATTAAGAGTGGTCACCAATTATAAAAGCCACCTCACTATAGTGAACCCCAGCAGAAGTCTGGCAGCAGAGTTAAATGAATTCTACTGCAGATTTGAGGCAAGCTCTACACACAGTGGCTATTCATCTCTAAGCTCCTCAGTCTGTTCATATAAAGATCATTCATTGTGCAACTCCCAAGTAGTGATCTCCGAGGCAGAGGTGATACGCATCCTGAAGGGACTTAAGGTCAAAAAGGCACCTGGCCCTGATGGTGTATCTCCAATGTGTCTGAAAGTATGTGCTACCCAGCTTGCCCCTATACTGACAAATATATACAATGTGTCACTGAAAGAGTGCGTTGTACCTCAGTGTTGGAAAAGTTCCACAATTATCCCTGTCCCCAAGAAAGTGGGATCCTCTGAGTTGAACGACTATAGACCAGTAGCACTCACATCTGTAGCTATGAAAGTCTTCGAAAGAATTATGATGTCCCACCTGATAAAATTCACGCAGAAGCTATGGGATCCGCTTCAGTTTGCCTATAAGGAGAATCGTTCGGCAAACGACACTGTCAATCTGGCACTGAAGTACATTTTGGATCATGCAGATGAATTGCACTCATATGTCCGTATTCTTTTCATGGACTTTAGCTCAGCGTTCAATACCATTGATCCGAATTTACTTCATAAGAAAATGGTAGCTCTTTGAGTCCCTCTCAACTTATGCTTGTGGATTTATAACTTCCTGACAGCCAGGATACAGAGTGTAAAAGTTGGACCATTCACTTCGGACACCTTGGTCACAAACATCGGGGCACCTCAGGGGTGTGTTTTGTCCCCGTTACTGTTTTCTCACTATACGAATGATTGCATCTCTTCAGCAGACTCAGTAAAAATCTTGAAATTTGCCGATGATATGACACTGATTGGTCTCATCAGGGGAAATGCTGAAGACTTGTATCGGAGTGAGGTGAAAAGAATATGTGACTGGTGTAAAGCCAATAATCTTGTACTCAACACTAAAAAAACTGCTGAGATGGTTGTGGATTTTAGGAAAGATCAACATGAGATACTTCCAATCTACATCCATGACGAAGTGGTTCTTAGGGTCACAGAGACCAAATTCCTTGGTGTTATCATCTCTCATGATCTTAAATGGGGGAAAAATGTGGATGCTGTTATAAGAAAAGCACAACAGAGGATCTTCTTCCTGCATCAGCTGAAAAGATATGGTTTGTCTAAAAATCTGCTGATCTTATTCTTTAATGCTGTCATCAGATCTGTGATTTGTTCCTCTCTGATAGTCTGGTATGGGGGAGCCACTGCGCAAGACAAACTCCGCTTACAAAGGACTTTCAGAACAGCAGAGAGAATTATAGGTTCCCCCCTGCCTAAAATCCAGGATCTTTATGATAAGAGTATTCGATCCCACGCATTGAAAATTTCATCCGATCCCTCTCACCCGGGACACTCCTCATTCCAACTACTCCCTTCAGGACATCGCTTCAGAGTCCCCAAATGCAGCACCAACCACCATATGAACAGCTTCTATCCACTCTCTGTTCAACAATTAAATCGTCATGTGTAGACTATATACTGTATCTGTCTTGTTGGATGTTACTTGTTGTATCTGTTGTTATATATTATGTTGCCTCTTTGCCACAAAGAATTCCTTGTATATATGTAATATGTACTTGGCGATAATTAATTTGATTGATTGATTGATGTGCAGGAGCAGGCTGTGTTTTACAATTGATACTTCACTATAATGGGGGTAACGGCTAACAGATATTTGCATATAGCTGTAGGGTTGACCCCCTAGGTTCAATTCCCCCTGTGGTCTCAAGACAAACCAGTCCGATGCTGCTCTCCACATTGGCCAAGACCAAATAGCTGTCTAAGGATACCAGGGAAAAAATTGTAGACCTTTACAAAGCTGAGATGGGCTACAGTACAATAGGCAAGCAGCTTGGTGAGAAGCAAACAACTGTTGGCACAATTATTAGAAGATGGAAGAAACACAAGAAAACTGTCAATCTTCCTTGGTGTGAGGCTCCCTGCATCTAACCTCATGGGGTAAAGATGATTCTGAGAAAGGTCACAAATGAGCCCAGAACTACATGGGAGGACCTGGTCAATGACCTGAAGAGAGCTGGGACCACAGTCTCAAACATCACTGTAAGTAACACACTATCATGACATGGATTAAAATCCTTCTGAACAAGCCAGGTCCCCCTACTCACACAAGCACATTTCTAGGCCCATTTGAAGTTCACCAATGACCATCTGGATGATCTAAAGGAGGTATGGGAGAAAGTCATGTGGTCAGATGAGACCAAAATAGATCTTTTTGATGTCAACTCCACTCGCCGTGTTTTGAAGAAGTATGACTACAACCCCATGAACACCTTTCCAACCATGCAGCATGGTTGGGGAAACATCATACTTTTGGGGGTACTTTATTGCAAAGGCAACAAGACTACTGCACCATATTGAAGGGAGGATGGATGGGGTCATGTATCTCAAGACTTTGTCCAACAACCTCCTTCGTTCAGTAAGAGCATTGAAGGTGGGTCATAGCTTGGTCTTCCAGATTGGCAATGATCCAAAACACACAGCCAGTGCTACTAAGGAATGGCTCCGTAAGAAGCATTTCAAGGTCCTGAGTGGCCTAGCCAGTCTCCAGATTTGAACCCAATAGAAGATCTGTTTTTGTATTGTATCAAATACGGTCACGATCGATCCATGCTGGATTGTGACAGATAAAAGCATATGTAACCTTTTTCTTCCTTTAAGCTATTTGCTTAAAGTTAGTTTTGCCCCCGGTGGCCATTAGGTTCATTACACAGTGGTGTCTTTAGTTCTAGTTTGCCCCCGGTGGTGGCTAGCATTATTACACGGGAATCACTAGCAGGTGTTATTGCTCTGGCTTTCCTATAAAGGAGCGTCAGGTGTGTTCACTCACTGTTGGTGATATTGGTCATTTCCAACCATCCGTGGTTAAGGAAGGAGCTAGAGAAGAGTTCCTTGCAGCTTACTCAGAGTCCTGGTGTGGAAGGAGCTACAGAGTGGAGTTCCTGGCAGCTCTGACAAAGCTTTGGAGAAGTAGCAGCTATTCAGGAGGAAAGCTGTACTCAGGTGCTGGACTCTGTTGTTGGGAGCGATAGCAACAGAGCAAAGATAAGTGGTGTTTTCATATTTGTGTATTTTTCCTTGTGTGTGTATTAGTGCAGCAGAGGGATTAGTCTCTGCACCATCCAGCTCACTAGTAAGGGATAGGTGCAGGGTGAGCAAGCGTTTAAAGGTATCCTACTGTGTAAATTCGCCCTGCTGGAGGAGGTGTATCCAGCTACACGTGTAATTATTGAAATTCGCCCTGCTGGAGGCGGTGTATCCTGCTGCATGTGACATTGTTTAAATTTGCCCTGCTGGAGGCGGTGTATCCAGGGTCACGAGTGTCTTAGAAATTCGCCCTGCTGGAGGCGGGGTATCCAGTCACACATGACATGGGAGCCTGCCCAGTATGTGCCAAGTCTCCAGACGAACCCATGCAAGTAGGAGGAGCTACTTTGTGTACGGAGCTGCCTATGGTTCGGGGAGTGGTGTCGGCATGTTTTTACTGTGGGCATACTGGTCATGTTCTGAAGGCTTACCCAAGGCATGCCAAATTATCTGTGCCATCTCAGAAGCCGCATTCCCCTGGTCGCTTGGAGGGAGGCAACCAGGGAGTGTATATTTCCTCCATTTTGCCCTCCCAAGGTACTATGTCAGCAGAGGTGTTGGCTGGCGGGGTACCGGAGGAGATACCGGTGCTTGTGGACAGTGGAGCAGGAGTCAGTCTGGTGGATGCTCGCTTTGCCCAGACCCATGGCCTGAGGTGTAGGACGCTAGCCCAACCTATAAGCGTCCAGGCCAATAACTCTGTTCCACTGAGCCAGGGGAGCTTGACCCAAGTCGTAGAAAATATCCATCTGCGTATGGGACATCATGATGAGTCCTTGTCATGCTATGTCTTGGAGGGAATGCCAGTACCTATCGTTTTAGGCCTCCCTTGGCTGAAAAAACACAACCTGATAATAGATTGGCGGGAGATGGAAGTAGTCAGCTAGGGGCAGTCGTGTGAGGGCTGCTGCCTAGGGGCTACTGTCTCTGCCATGTCTCTACAACCGTCCCCTTCCTCTCCTGTGGGAGCAGCAGATGTGCTGCAGGAGAGTGGGGGCAAGTCCCAACTCTCGCCATTAGCCAACCCTGGGAGGCGCAGACCTCGTGGTGGAAGGGGTTGGAGGGTGGTGTACCCCTTGGTGAATTGCGGGGGTGTGAGTGTGGTGACACAGGGGGACACCTCTGTTGTCAGTTCCAGTATGAGTTCACCAAATTGTGACAAACGAATGTGGGGCAATAAACGTTCAGGTCTGGACCTGTGTGTGAATGAGCATGTATGGGTGGCCACCAAAAAGCATCCAGTGGAAGTGTGCTGCGGAGTCTTGTCAGCTCAAGTTACCTCCAAACATGCACATACACAACTTGTTCCCCAGGTCGGCTCTTTGGAGATGTGTGGTGCCTCCGGAACATACATTGCCAATACCAGCGGTACGCGTTTGTCATAAACCTGAAGTTCAGGTATTGCTGGGGTGAACTCTGGATCTGGGCGTCCCCTCTGTAGGTGATTCCCTGATGAGGAGCGGTCTTGAGGGTCCAGAGGCCCCTCATTGAGGGAAAGGTACTGTCATGATCCATGCTGGATTGTGACAGATAAAAGCATATGTAACCTTTTTTTCCTTTAAGCTATTTGCTTAGTTAGTTTTGCCCCCGGTGGCCATTAGGGTCATTACACAGTGGTGTCTTTAGTTCTAGTTTGCCCCCGGTGGTGGCTAGCGTTATTACACGGGAATCACTAGCAGGTGTTATTGCTCTGGCTTTCCTATAAAGGAGTGTCAGGTGTGTTCACTCACTGTTAGTGATATTGGTCATTTCCAACCATCCTTGGTGAAGGAAGGAGCTAGAGAAGAGTTCCTTGCAGCTTACTCAGAGTCCTGGTGTGGAAGGAGCTACAGAGTGGAGTTCCTTGCAGCTCTGACAAAGCTTTGGAGAAGTAGCAGCTATTCAGGAGGAAAGCTGTACTCAGATGCTGGACTCTGTTGCTGGGAGCGATAGCAACAGAGCAAAGCTAAGTGGTGTTTTCCCTGTTTGTGTATTAGTGCAGCCAGAGGCGTAGCTAGGGTTTTGCTTTGGGGGGGGCGAAACTTCTGAATGGGCCCCTAACTAGGTAACTTTGATTACAACTCGGTGACGCACCCTAATAGTGGATGTAGAAGATGACTGCGCTGTTACTGAAAATAATCCCAATATAAAGACCAACATGGATATTACATGGTCAGTGGTAAATACCTGTCCTACAAAACATACAAGTGATTACTGCACAGTTACAGATAGTGCCTTACCACTGACGTTCTTTCTGATGGAATCGTTCACTTTTCACGTCTTTTCCATCTGGCCCAGACCGACATGACAACTTCTCCAGCCATGACTGTGCTACAGAGAATACAACAAAGACATGTTTCACTTCTCATATTCCAGCCCCATCACCATCTATCCCCAACCTGCACAAACTCCTCATCCTGCTGATACCCCAGTGCTGAGCCGCTGATACCGTATGTGTCCCTATTACTGCACCTGATACCCCAATACTGAGCCGCTGCTGCTGTATGTGTCCTGTGATAAAACACTCCGGGATCGCCTTTGCTGGGGTCAAAGGTCACGATGAGCGTTCAGCATGAAACTCAGGCGCACAGCCGGGGTCCGGGTGTAACTGACCCTGGGTCAGGTTTATTAAAGGTGAAAGCAATGCATAAAGGAAAAAAACATAAAACAAATCCTTGCCTGCCCGGCACTAACTAAACAAAGTACAACCTAACTACCAACTGGCGGTCTTCTTCCGTCCAGCCAAACCACAGTTGCAGTGGGCACTGCTTTCACTCACGTGTGTCTCTCACACAGACAGGCTCTCTGTGTCCCCAGGCTGAGACACTCACACAACCACCTGGCATCCTTTTATATCCACCTCCCATTATTCATTAGAAACCAGGTGAATTACTGACCAGACTAGGCCACATAGGAAAGGTATCTGGGCGAGATGTATCTGGGCGAGATATACCTGCCCTCATCCACTATTCCCACATGATTCTCACATATCCCCCCCCTCCGCTCAGACCACTCCGGTCGAGCAATGACACCCGCCAAACAGTGCACTCGGGACAGGGCATCTACATTCCCCATCTGTGCCCCTGGGCGGTGCTCCACCGTAAAAGTGTAGGCCTGCAGGGCAAGGAACCACCGGGTCACCCGGCTATTTCGTTCCTTGTGCAAGTGCATCCACTTGAGAGGGGCATGGTCAGTGATCAGCCTGAACTTTCGGCCCACCAGGTAATATTTGAGGGCCTCTAGAGCCCACTTAATGGCTAGGCATTCTTTTTCTACGACTGCATACCTTTGCTCATGTTTATTCAGCTTCCTGCTGAGATAGAGGACTGGGTGTTCCACTCCATCCCTCACTTGTGAGAGTATGGCCCCGATACCGGTATCAGAGGCATCCATTTGTACCACAAACTTGCTGCAGAAGTCCGGAGTCACCAATACGGGTTGAGAGCAAAGTGCCCGTTTTAGGCTATGGAAGGCTTCTTCAGCCGCTAAACTCCATTTAATCATGATGGAGTCTTTCCCTTTTGTAAGATCCGTCAGGGGGGTAGCGATGGCTGCAAAATTGGGTATGAACCGGCGATAATAGCCGGCGATCCCCAGGAAGGCTTGCACCTGCTTCTTGTTGACAGGTTGCGGCCAGTCCTGAATCGCCTGAATCTTATCGAGCTGGGGTTTAACAATACCCCTCCCAATTACATACCCCCAAATACCGGGCTTCTTCTAGACCGATGTGACATTTCTTGGGATTCGCGGTTAGACCTGCCTCCCACAGGTTGTCAATCACAGCTTGTACTTTCTGGAGATGAGTCTCCCAGTCCAAGCTGTAAATGACAATGTCATGCAAATAGGCCGAAGCGTACTGCCTATGTGGCCTCAGGACTCGATCCATCAGTCTCTGGAAGGTCGCCGGTGCCCCGTGCAGTCCAAATGGCATATACACATACTGAAATAAACCTTCCGGCGTAGCAAATTCCATCTTTTCTCTGGCAGCCTCCGCCAGAGGGATCTGCCAATACCCCTTTGTTAGGTCTAGGGTCGTAATATACCGGGCTTTTCCTAACCGATCTATTAACTCGTCGACCCGGGGCATAGGGTAGGCATCAAATTTTGAGACCGCATTCAGTTTCCTGAAGTCATTGCAGAACCGGATTGTGCCGTCCGGTTTAGGAATTAACACAATCGGGCTGGACCAAGCACTGTGCGATTCCCCAGTGACACCTAACTCTAACATTGCCTTCACTTCTCGGGAAACGGCTTCACGGCGCGCTTCCGGAATTCTGTAGGGTTTCACATGAACTGTGACACCAGGTTCCGTTACGATGTCATGTTTCATTAGCATAGTCTGCCCGGGTTTTTCTGAGAAAAACTTTTGGTTGTGAAGTAGAAACTGCCTGACCTCAGTCTTTTGCCGCTCCGATAGAGTCTCTGCAACCTGTACCTCCGGTACGGTATGCGAGCAGACGGGACGGGCCAGCTCCACTGACAAGGCAGACCGATCTTTCCAGGGTTTTATCAGATTTACATGATAAATCTGTTCAGGTTTCCGTTTACCTGCCTGGTATACTTTGTAGTTTACTTCACCAACTCTTTCCTTAATCTCAAAGGGGCCCTGCCACTTTGCTAGGAACTTACTGTCCACCGTGGGCACCAGGATCAACACCCTATCTCTGGGTGCAAACGTACGGATCTTGGCGCCCCTATCATAGATTCTTTTTTGAGCTCCTTGAGCCTGCATCATGTGTTCTTTGACGATAGGCATAACAGCCGCAATACGGTCCTGCATTTGGGATATGTGATCTATCACCGTTTTAAACGGAGTGACCTGACCCTCCCAGGTTTCTTTGGTGACGTCTAACAGTCCGCAAGGACGTCGGGCGTACAATAACGCGAAAGGCGAGAATCCCGTGGAAGACTGGGGCACTTCCCTGATGGCAAAAAGCAAATACGGAAGTAAATAGTCCCAGTTCTTCCCATCCTTGTCTATCGCCTTTCTCAGCTTCAGAGTTTTATTGAACCGTTCGACCAACCCGTCTGTTTGAGGGTGATACACGGATGTGCGTAACGGTTCAATTTGTAACAACCTGCAGAGCTCCTTCATTACCCTGGACAAAAAGGGAGTCCCCTGGTTGGTGAGTATCTGTTTTGGTATACCGACCCGACTAAACACCTGCACCAGTTCCTTGGCAATCGTCTTGGTGGCCATGTTACGCAAAGGGATGGCCTCCGGGTAACAAGTGGCATAATACAAGATGACCAGGATATGTTGGTGTCCACGTGCAGACCGTGGAAGGGGCCCAGCTAAATCAATCCCAATCCTCTCAAACGGGACCTCAATAATAGGTAGGGGTACCAAAGGGCTACAGAACCGGGGCTTAGGCGCAGAGGCTTGGCAGTCAGGACAAGACTCACAATATACACGAATATCGTGATGCATGCCTGGCCAAACAAAACAGTGTAATATCCTTTCGGCAGTTTTCTGGACACCCATGTGACCTCCCATCACATGTCCATGGGCCAGGTCCAGCACCTGCCGCCGGTAGGGTTTTGGCACGACTAATAGTTGCACCGTGTCTTCCCCCTTTTTCTCAATCTGATATAGTAAATCATTCTCCAGGACCATGTAAGGATATGCCAGCCTAGAGCCAGGTTCTACGGGTACCCCATTTATCACTTTTACATTTGTCCTAGCCTGAGAAAGGGTAGGATCCTTTATTTGCTCGCTTTGGAAGTAATCTTTCTGAACTTCCAAATCCGGCAAACGGGGAGGTGGACGGCTGTCGGCCTCCTCCTCTTCCATGGTCTCCTCCGTATCACCCGCCATGACTGAAAATGGGAACTGCAGGTCATTTCCAGCAGACTCTTCCCGCGAGTCTTCCGGGGAGACCTCTTCCAGGGGTTCAGGACCCACACGCGCCCTGGGAGAAGAATCATGTCCACTATTACCCGAGGGCATCAACTGATTCTCCCACAATTTGCAGAAGTGGGGAAAATCCCGGCCCAAGATAACATCATGCAATAATGCAGGGACGAGTCCCACTTTATGTTGCACAGACCCATAGCAAGTAGTAATGCATATGACCGTGGTGAGGTACGAACAGGTGTCTCCATGCACACACGTTACAGAAAATTTGTCTGATGGTCCAGTCGGGGCTGACACCAGACTAGCCTTCACTAGAGTCACCACACTTCCCGAGTCTAACAATGCCACCACATTTTTGCCATCAACAGTTAAATCACACAAGTGTTTTTCCACATCCTTTTGACCGGCATTCACACTCACTACCCGTGCAACCATAGACATGCGGTTTTTAGAGTCTGTGACGTCGCAATGCATGGGTTCTGTAGTGACCGGACAGTTCGCAGCAATGTGGCCCATCTCTTGGCAGCGGAAACACCTAATGGGCCCCTTGCTTAGACCATAGTTCGTTACTCTCGGCCTTGCATTGCGGGCAGTCACGGTTTCCTCCCCCACTGTCTTAGGGATTTTTCCTTCTCCCCTACTACCTGGAACAGTCTAACCGGTTCCACGTGGAGATGAACGAGGAGGGGTAGCGTCGTCTCGGAGTCCTTCCGCCACGGAGTAACGTTCAACCAGATCCACTAGTTGATCTGCCGTCGTAGGATTTCCACGGCTTACCCACTTCCTCAGGGCTGGCGGTAGAGCTCTCAGGTACTTGTCCATGATGACTCTCTGGATTATCTCTGGCGCTGTCAACACCTCGGGTTGTAACCACTTCTTCGTCACGTGGATCAGGTCGAATATGTGTGACCGCAGTGGTTTATCCTGCTGATAAGTCCATTGATGCACTCTCTGTGCACGGACAGCGGTCGTCACTCCCAGCCGGGCCAAGATCTCGGCTTTCAGTTTGTCAAAGTCCTGCGCGGCTTCAGGTTCTAAGTCATAATAAGCCTTTTGGGCCTCACCGGAAAGAAACGGGGCAATTAGGCCGGCCCATCATGCCTTTGGCCATTTTTCTCGCACCACCGTTCGTTCAAACGTGGTCAGGTATGCCTCGACGTCATCTTCGGTCATCATCTTCTGTCAGTACCGACTCACGTGAATAACTCTCGACTCGGCTTCCAGGTTACCCTCAGGTAAGCTTACCAGACTCTGCGCCACCTGCTGGAGAAGCAAACGATTGGTAGCTGTCATGTCCACCAACTCCTTCAGCTGGGCCATCATCACCCGATTAGCTTCTTGCTGGACAGCGGTGGACTGTACCAGCGCTTTCACCACATCCTCTATGCTCATGCTTCCAGCATGATGCCCGCGTTCTCCACCACAATGTGATAAAACACTCCGGGATCGCCTTTGCTGGGGTCAAAGGTCACGTGCGTTCAGCATGAAACTCAGGCGCACAGCCGGGGTCCGGGTGTAACTGACCCTGGGTCAGGTTTATTAAAGGTGAAAGCAATGCATAAAGGAAAAAAACATAAAACAAATCCTTGCCTGTCCGGCACTAACTAAACAAAGTACAACCTAACTACCAACTGGCGGGCTTCTCCCGTCCAGCCAAACCACAGTTGCAGTGAGCACTGCTTTCACTCACGTGTGTCTCTCACACAGACAGGCTCTCTGTGTCCCCAGGCTGAGACACTCACACAACCACCTGGCATCCTTTTATATCCGCCTCCCATTATTCATTAGAAACCAGGTGAGTTACTGACCAGACTAGGCCACATAGGAAAGGTATCAGGGCGAGATATACCTGCCCTCATCCACTATTCCCACATGATTCTCACAGTTTCTATTACTGCACCTGATACCCCAATACTGAGCCGCTGCTGCCGTATGTGTCCCTATTACTGCACCTGATACCCCAATCATGAGCCGCTGCTGCCGTATGTGTCCCTATTACTGTACCTGATACCCCAATACTAAGCTGCTGCTGCCGTATGTGTCCCTATTACTGCACCTGATACTCAATACTGAGCCGCTGCCATATGTGTCCCTATTACTGCACCTGATACCCCAATACTGAGCCTCTGCTGCCATATGTGTCCCTATTACTGCACTTGATACCCCAGTGTTGAGCCTCTTCTGCCGTATGTGTCCCTATTACTGCACCTGATACCCCAATGCTGAGCCACTGCTGCCGTATGTGTCCCTATTACTGCACCTGATACCCCGATGCTGAGCCACTGCGGCCGTATGTATCCCTATTACTGCACCTGATACCCCAATACTGAGCCACTGCTGCCGTATGTGTCCCTATTACTGCACCTGATACCCCAATGCTGAGCCGCTGCTGCCGTATGTGTCCCTATTACTATACCTGATACCCCAATACTAAGCCACTGCTGCTGTATGTGTCCCTATTACTGCACCTGATACCCAATACTGAGCCGCTGCTTCCGTATGTGTCCCTATTACTGCACCTGATACCCCAATACTGTAGTACATAGGCAGACTGTAGTATAAGGCACCCCCCATCCCCTATAGGCAGACTGTAGTATAAGGCAGCACCCCCCATTTGCTCCATACACCTTGTACACATATGGCTCCGCTCCGTACACCCCGTACACACACGTTTCCGCTCCGTACACCTTGTACACAAACAGCTCCGCTCCGAACACCTTGTACACAAACGGCTCCGCTCCGTACACCTTGTACACAAACGGCTCCGCTCACCCCATACATACACGGCTCTGCTCCTCCGTACACCTCATACATGCATATCTCCACTTCGTACAATTCTACACACACGGCTCCGATCTGTACACCTCATACACACACAGCTCTGCTACATCCACCTGGCTGTAAACCCCTCCTGAGCCCAGACATTAACTTCACCTTATCCAGCACCAATGCATGACAACCAGCACAGAAGAGTCCTGCAGCCAGCCACTGAAGTCCCTGATCATGTGACCCCCTGACTCCGCCCCTCGTGTGACCTCATCACAGGTCCTGTGCGCAAAGATTAACTCAGGATGACATTGCTGGCTGTGAGCCCACTGCTGGCACCGGGGCCCCCCACTGCCTTCTCAGGGGCCCATAGTGGCCGGGTGGCAGAGTAGGGAGATCGATTCTCCCTGCTCTGCTGCAGAATATAACTGTTTGGGCGCACTGTGCACACCGATACAGTTACATTAGTGTAGCTCCGGTGGGCCCCCTCAGAGAGCAGGGCCCGGGGCGACCGCCCCCTCTACCCCCCCGGTAGCTACGCTATTGAGTTCAGTGGTGGGATTAGTCTCTGCACCATCCAGCTCACTAGTAAGGGATAGGTGCAGGGTGAGCTAGGGTTTAAAGGTATCCTGCTCAGCAACAGGTGAGGAGCCTGTATAGGGAACGTGAGGAGTGCAGGGACACTGGCTCAAGGGAGTGCAGGAGGTCTCCACGTCCCCGTTCCATAGAGCAGGGCCCACCGTTGTAACTGTTTTCCCCGGTGTTCCCCTTTACTCTGTAAATTCACCCTGCTGGAGGCGGTGTATCCAGCTACACGTGTAATTATTCAAATTCGCCCTGCTGGAGGCGGTGTATCCTGCTGCACGTGACATGGTTTAAATTTGCCCTGCTGGAGGCAGTGTATCCAGGGTCACGAGTGTCTTAGAAATTCGCCCTGCTGGAGGCGGGGTATTCAGTCACACGTGACATCACAAATACTTATTTCATGCAATAAAATGTAAATTATTTATGTAAAAATCATACAATGTTATTTTCTGCATTTTTTTTTAAAGATTTTGTCTCTCACAGTTGAAGTGTATCTACGCCATAAATTGCAGACCTCTCCATTCTTTGTAGGTGGGAAAGCTTGCAAAATCGGCAATGTATCAAATACTTATTTTCCCCACTGCTTTTGATAAAGACACAGCTCTGGCCTTGGAGACTGGCAACGTTTTTCAGGTTCTCAATTTAAATTTGGCTTTGAGGCCCCTGGATGTGAGCAGTGAGGTGGGTGAAAGAGATCATATGGTGGGAATTTCCAAGTTGCTATTTGTACTAAAGATGTAGTGTGAAATGTCTGAGGTCATTATTATTATTGTGCATTTATATAGCGCCATTTATTCCTTGGCGCTTTACATGTGAAAAGGGGAAATATAGAGAGGTACAATAAACATGTGTAAGACAAGGGACACACAAGTACATAAGGAGAGGGGACCCTGCCAGCGAGGGCTCACAGTCTACAGGGATGGGTGAAAATACAGTAGGAGAGGGTAGAGCAGGTCGTGCTGTGGCTCAGTAGACCGAGGATCATTGCAGGCTGTAGGCTTGTCGGAACAGGTGGGTCTTCAGGTTCTTCTTGAAGGTTTCCATTGATGGTGAGAGTCTGATGTGTTGCGGCAGGGAGTTCCAGAGTATGGGGGAAGCACGGGAGAAGTCTTGAATGCGGTTGTGGGAAGAAGAGATAAGGGGGGAGTAGAGAAGGAGATCTTGAGATGATCGAAGGTTGCGTGCAGGTAGGTACCTAGAGACCATGTCAAAGATGTATGGAGGAGACAGGTTGTGGATGGCTTTGTATGTCAGGGTTAGGGTTTTGAATTGGAGCCTCTGGGTGATAGGAAGCCAGTGAAGGGCCTGGCATAGGGGGGAGGCTGGGGAATAGCGGGGAGACAGGTGGATTAGTCGGGCAGCAGAGTGTAGGATGGACTGGAGCGGAGCCATAGTGCTAGAGGGGAGGCCAGAGAGTGGGAGGGTGCAGTAGTCGAGGCGGGAGATGATAAGAGCATGCACTAGTGTTTTTGTGGTTTCGTGGTTGAGGAATGAGCGGATCCGGGAAATATTTTTGAGACAGACATTGTGGGATTTCAGTCAGTAAGGAGGTGAGGTCGGGTCCAGATAGGTATATCTGCGTGTCATCGGCATAGAGGTGATACTACAAACCGTGGGATTCTATGAGCTGTCCCAAGCTGAAGGTATAGATGGAGAATAGTAGGGGTCCTAGGACAGAGCCTTGGGGAACACCGACAGACAGGGGGCGAGGTGAGGAGGTGGTATGTGAGAGGGAGACACTAAACGTTCGGTCTGTTAGGTATGATGAGATCCAGGATAGGGCCAGGTCTGTGATGCCAAGAGATGAGAGAGTCTGTAGCAGGAGGGAATGGTCTACGGTGTCGAAGGCAGAGGACAGGTCCAGGAGAAGGAGGACAGAGTAGTGTCACTTGCTCTTGGCGGTTAGTAAGTTGTTAGTGACTTTAGTTAGGGCAGTTTCAGTTGAGTGATGCGGTCGGAAGCCAGATTGTAACCGGTCATAGAATCATAGAATCATAGAGTTGGAAGGGACCTCCTGGGCCATCTGGTCCAACCCCCTGCTCAAAGCAGGATTCGCTAGATCATCCCAGTCAGATGTCTGTCCAGCCTCTGTTTGAAGACTTCCATTGAAGGAGAACTCACCACTTCTCGTGGCAGCCTGTTCCACTCATTGATCACTCTAACTGTCAAAAAGTTTTTTCTAATATCTAATCTGTGTCTCCTCCCATTCAAAGAGGGAACAGGAGGAGAGGTGGGAGGACAGTTCAAGATATACATGCTGTTCCAGTAGTTTTGAGGCGTAAGGGAGAAGAGATATGGGTCAAAAGATAAGGTCATATGTAGTCATAATAATGGTTTGGCTATATGAGTGGGTTATTGTAGGGTTTACTGAATTGGTGAAAACATATTTAGTCAATTATCAGACTTATTTATTTAATATTGAGATTTTTTTTTTCCTGAGGCTGGTATTTCACTTTTTGTGATCTTAATCTAAGCTTTGCATACTTCATTCACATGACAACTGAACAATTACATTCACATTTGTGGATATATAAAGATGATGTAAGAGCCATTACAGGGGCAAAATCATTGGTCTATAGTTTTATTATATATTCCAGCTTAGAAAGCAATCCAAGGCTGTCTGAGCAGTAAAGTAAAATTATACAAGACTTAGACTCTTATACCAAAGGACCTTTATCATGGGTAGCAATAATGCCCCCTTCACACATAGCGAGATCGCTAGCGATTTCGCTAAAGCGTCACCGATTTTGTGAGGCAACAGCGATATCTGTAGGGATCCCGCTACATGTGACACTTACCTCCGACCCGGTTCCCCCCTGGATATCGCTGATCGTGCAAGAACAGGATGGTCCATTTCTCGTCGTCGGCTTCCTGCTGGTGCCGACGAGCGACTCCATGGACGCGGGCGGAAGACGTCACCCTCGCTGCATGAGACAGGTAAGTGACGACCGCCGACCGCTACTGCATCGCTGGTGAGATCTGCCTGTTTGGTAGCTCACTAGCGACCATTTAGCGATGCACCAGCGATCCTGACCGGTTCGTATCGTTGTCGGGATAGCTGGTGCATCAGTAAATGTAATGGGACCTTAAGGGTTTTCAGTGGTTTGACCTAACTGCTATGTTTATTACTCACTTTTATGGCACCATTAATTCCACATTGCTTTGCAGACATAACACTGTCCCCAGTGTGCCTTTAGAGTATGAGAGAACACCAGAAGAAACCTTCACAAATATGAGGAGAGCATAAAAACTCCTTGCAGATATTGTCCTTGGTGAGAACCCCAGGGCTGCAAAGCAACAGTGCTAACTACTGAGCCACCGTGCTGCCTAACAGTTTTAAACTAGTTTATATAGTTGAAAAAAAGCAGATGTAGCTGTTTATGCCAGTTTTCTGCTGTGTTAAAACTGTAAAATCTGTGGCATTCATAATCTATATGAAACCCCTGAACAACCTTTTTGTGATCATTAAAATTGGCTGAGAATTTTCCAACCTGAATTGCTGTAAGCAGGTTGCGGGATGCAGTTGTAGGAGGATGGACCGGACTAGGGCTATTTCACTCGTCTATCGGCTGGAACTGTCGGGTCTGTCACCATCGTTGCTAGGGGGGAACCTTTCTGACCTGAACAGACCTGAGCATCTGACTTTAAGGGGCGGGGTCAGTTATAAAAGGGGAGCAAAAACAGGCTTTCGGTGGGAGGAGAGCTGACCCGAAGGGAGAAGGTTAACTCTGTCTCCACACTGCCTGATACAGCTTACAGCCAGGTTGACCACCTTCTGTTAGGTGTCAGGTTCCTGCAACAGCATGGCAGGAATCCATAGCCTTGCATTCAGTGGTCTCCCATTCTCCACCGACCACTCAGAAGCCTGCATAGCAATCCCAGCATTCCAGACGCCCTGCTCAGACCAGCTCTGTAGGTCTGGCTGTTGCTGCCACCTCTGGGCCAGCAATAGCAGCGCAGGCTGCTCAGCAGCAAGCTACTTCAGAGGCTAAGTCCTCAACTCGCGCTACTGGGCATTCTCATGAGACGATCTCCCATTGGAGATCGGGAGTCACATGCTCAGGTCCTTCTCGTGATCTAATTGGTCCATCTCAGGGATCTGGAAGCTTCCGGAAGGTCCCGGCTATAATATAATATATGCGCTAGTATAGACTCTACTTGCTACATGTGTGAATGATGGCGGATGCATGAACCTGCGAATGACTCATTAAGACTCCCCTCCCTCTGATATTACGTGTGTGGCTAGGGACTTAGTCATAGAGTCAGCGCCAGTCAGTGACACGCTACAGGCCACAGTGCATATCATCACCTAACTAGCGTCTGACAGTGCGCCCCTCCTGGGTACTGTCGCATAGCGGCTGTGTCAGTAGCTGCGCTGCAGTCTGCAGCACCTGTGAGCATCCGTGGTAGCGACACCGCACGCACAGTAGGTCTAGACGGACTCTGTCCCTATGCCTTGGGCCCAGCTCCTGTGACCATATACCGTGCGTGCATTTGTCTGAGACCTGTGAGTCCAACAGGCTCCGTACTTATGTTTATGTCTAAGGCGTCTCTGTGAAGCTAACAGAGTATGCCCAGTGCACACCGGGTGACGTTCAACCCATGTGCGATATACCACCATATTGTGTGTCTGCCATTATATAGCAGCAGTTTAACACCTCTGCCCGGTGGACCCCGGGTGGCGAACGCACTTTCAATTATTTTATATTTAGTGCGTTCCGCCGTCCCTGACACCTTCCCTCCTCCACACACACTGAATGTGTGTTACCTGACCGCTTATTACCTCAGACTGAATTCCCTAGCTGCCCTCGCAGACTGGTGTTCCCGACATGGTCTGACACGCTCCCCACCACTGAGCCTTTTCACCATCTTGAAAGTCTGTGGTCTGCACTCCGGGATCCTGCACTATGCACTCAGTTTCTGAGTGCTTCACCCTTTCCCCTTCGTGTACCAGGACTGAGAGTATTCGCTGGGAAAAACCCAGGAGCACCGTTTCAGGACAGAGACTGTGCAGTAACTTCATCTGGGACCCTTTCAAGGCTATCTCACGACACCTTCGCCGCCATCGAGGACTCTTCCAACCTCCCTCCATCTAGGTCGAGCCATGAACTGATAAATTTACATGTTTTATTTGTTGATTCTTCTCATCGTAGGGAGATAAACAGTTAAAGAGAGGTTGAACAGTACAGTGGCAGATAATAAGCAACAAAAAGTGAGCAGTAAATGTAATAATGGCAGTTCCTGAAATCACTTATATCAAAGGCCTCTCAGTCTTTAGCTGTAGCTCTGGAGATGATGGCGCCAGCAACAGATGGCATGGTGATGTTCCAGTGGGATCTTTCAAGCAACGGTCCTTCTAGCGGCAGTGCTCGCTCTCCAGTACCTTCCGCTAAGCCCCTAGTCCATAGGTTGGTACAGCCAAGGCAAACAGGGACACAGCTCCAGAATCCAGCATAGGGTGGTCCATGAGGATTGATTGGTCAGGCCTAGGGATGGGCGAATCCTGAAATATTCGGAATCGCTAGGCTGTAACGAGTCCGACTTGGAAACTCGCTATTCGTTGCAAGTCTAGCGAGTCCAATGTTAATGAATGGGGATGCGAGTTTTGCAGCGATTCCTGTGCTGGGGAGGAGGAGAATGGGGATGCAGAGTTCTTAGCGATTTTGTGTCAGCAGCTGGACACAAAATCGCTAAGAAACTAGGATTGCTTGTTATTAAACTGTGAAAAAACTAGCTAGAGTTCTCTCTGTTTTGCGATTCCTGTGCAGGGGAGGAGGAGAATGGGGATGCGAGTTTGCCAGCGAGTCCTGTGCTGGAGGGGGGAGAGAGAGAGAGTGAGAGAGAGAGAGAGAGAGAACTCCTAGCTAGTTTCTTAGCGATTTTGTGTCCAGCTGCTGACACAAAATCGCTAAGAAACTCTGCAAAAACTAGGATTGCCATTCATTTGCATTGGACTCGTTACTGTGCGAGTAATCGCTTGGAAACTCGCAGAGTACCGACTCCTGCGTGTCCCCTACTACTCGCAGAGTAGCGAGTCCTAACGAGTAGATTCACCCATCCCTAGTCAGGCCACAAAAGTCTATCTGGTGCCTGGCTCTCTCTCAGCGGCCCGGGCACTGTGCTCACAGGTGAGGAGCACCCTGCAGCTCCCAGTCAGGTGAAGGCAGGACACCCAACTGCTCGGTCCCTCCTGGACACTCAGCTGATAGCAGGGAATGGCAGATGCAAAGCAACACAGTGCGGGTGCTCAGGGGACGTAGCATACTCCTCAGCCTGCTGCTCGCTATCTGCTCGTGCCAAAAATGACTGCTTCTGTGCACAATTTACTTTGGGCATGCCCCCTGCTGCCAGGTCAGGGGTTCTGTCCTGGCTTTTAAGAATTCTCCTGGGTAACAAAGAATGCAGCCTCAGCAGTTCTGGACCAGGCACTGTGCAGGCACCCGCGGTCCGGTGCTTCTCTGTATAGTGCCTCCACAGGTGAAGTGAAGCACTAAACTGTACTCTTTGACATTAATCAGTTGTCCATGCAAGGATGGGTTTAGTCCTACAGGCAGGGCCGGCTCTAGGTTTTTGAGGATCCCTGGCAAGAGTCTCAGTGGGCCCCCCCTTTTAACACATACCATGATTTATGCTGTGTGGCATCAGTGGTGCTGTCTAAAAACGGACTTGTCTCCGTGTGGATCCACACGGACACACGCTCTGTGGCAAAACATGTTCATGTGAAGCAGGCTATTGATTAGTAGTGAACGTATGAAAGAAAGATGAGAAAGAAAGAACAGCGAGAGAGAGAACAGAAAGAGAGAAAGGAAGAACAGAGAGAGAAAGAAAGAAAGAAAGATTTGAGAAACAGAAAGAAAGAGGGGAAAGAAAGAAAGAACAGAGTGGGGGAAAGAAAGAAAGAACAGAGAGAAAAAAAGAGTGGACAGAAAAAAATAACAGAGAGAGAAAGAAAGAAAGAAAGAAAGAGGGAAAAAAAAACAGAGAGGGAGAGAGAAAGAAAGAGGGGAAATAAATAATGAACAGAGAGAGAAAGAGAGTGGACAGAAAAAAGAACAGAGAGAGAGAAAAAAGAAAGAGGGGAAAGAAAGAAAGAACAGAGAGGTAGAGAGAAAGAAAGAGGGGAAGGAGCAGAGAGAGAGAAAGAAAGAAAGAAAGAAAGAAAGAAAGAAAGAAAGAAAGAAAGAGGGGGAAAAAAGAACATAGCGAGAGAAAGAAAGAAAGAAAGAGGGGGAAAAAAGAAAGAACAGAGAGAGAAAGAGAGGAAAGAAAGAACAGAGAGAGAGAAAGAACAGGAAAAAAGAGAGTGTAAAGAAAGAGAAAGGAAAAACAGGCCAAAAGAAAGAACAGAGAGAGAGAATGAAAGAGGGGAAAGAAAGAACAGAGAGAGAAAGAAAGAAGAAAGAAAGAACAGAGAGAGAAAGAAAGAAGAAAGAAAGAACAGAGAGAGAAAGAGAGGGGAAAGAAAGAAAGAAAGAACAGAGAGAAAGAAAGAAAAAGAAAAGAGAGAAAGAATGAGTGGACAGAAAAAACGAGCAGAGAGAGAGAAAGAAAGAGGAGAAAAAGACCAGAGAGGGAGAGAGAAAGAAAGAGGGGAAAGAAATAAAGAAAGACCAGAGAGAGAGAAGGAAAGAGTGGACAGAAAAAACAACAGAGAGAGAAAAAAGAAAGAAGGGAAGAAAGAAAGAATAGAGTGTAGAGAGAAAGAAAGAGGGGAAGGAACAGAGAGAAAGAGGGGAAGAAAGGGGAAAGAAAGAGGGGAAAGAAAGAAACAGAGAGAGAGAAAGAAAGATGTGAAAGAAAGATGGGAAAGAGAGAGAGAGCAGAGAGAAAGAGAAAGAGAGGAAAGAAAACAGAGAGAAAGAAAAAACAGAGAGAAAGAACAGAGAGAGAGAAAGAAACAGAGAGAGAAATAAATATTCTATAAAGATACCATAGCAGACTGGCTCATATTGTAGTGCCCACCTGAGCTTCCCGATGCAGGACATATCATGATCTGATCACATGGCCGGCATCCCCGATTCCAAGGTGATCCCGCTGTTTGCACTGTCGGAGGAGGACACGGTGATGGATCTGAAGCATTGCGTGAAGTGCCTCCATAGTTCCGTCAAAATATCCTCACGAAATTACCTCATTTCCGGTCAGCTTCCAGCACGTCACTTCCAGTAGAACGTCACATGCGAGTTTTAAAGTGATCCTTGGGGCTCCGCCGTGTACTCCTTTGTCCGCGGGAAAAGTAAGCTCCCGGCTGGGGCAACCTCTCTCTCAAAATCGGGACTGTCCCACTGGATCTGGGACAGTTGGGAGGTATGAATGCTCCCCACCATACACCTCATACACGCATGGCTCCGCACACCTCATACACACACGGTTCCGGTTTGTATGCCTCGTACAAACATGGCTCCGCTCTGTACACCTCGTACACACACAGCTCTGCACCGTACATTTTGTACACAAGCGGCTCCACTCCCGCTCCGTACCCTTCGTACACATGCGGCTCCGCTCCGGACACCTCGTACACACACGGCTCCGGGCTCCGCATCATACACCTCGTACACACGTGGCTCCGCTCCCACTCTGTACACCTCGTACACGTGCGGCTCCGCTCCGTACACCTCGTACCCACATGGCTCCGCTCCATACACACACGGCTCTGTTCTGTACACCTCGTACACACACGGCTCTAGACTCCGCACCGTACTCATGCAGCTCCGCTCCATACACCTCGTACACATGGCTCCAGACCGTACACCTCATACATACGCAGCTCCGCTCCCGCTCCGTACACCTCGTACACACGCGGCTCTGCTCCGCACACCTCGTACACACGCGACTCCGCTCCGTACACACATGGCTCTGCTCTGTACACGTCGTACACACATGGCTCCAGGCTCCACGCCGTACACCTCGTACACATGCAGCTCTGCTTCATACACCTCGTACACACACGGCTCCGGGCTCAATACCGTACACCTCGTACACACGCGGCTCCGCTCCGTACACACGCAGCTCTGCTCCGTACACACGCGGCTCCGCTCCGTACACCTCATACACACGCGGCTCCATGCTCTGCACTGTACACCTCGCACACACACGCGGCTGCGCTCCGCACACCTCGAACGCACGCGGCTCCGCTCCGCACACCTCGAACGCACGCGGCTCCGCTCCGCACACCTCGAACGCACGCGGCTCCGCTCCGCACACCTCGAACGCACGCGGCTCTGCTCCGCACACCTCGAACGCACGCGGCTCCGCTCACCTCGAACGCACGCGGCTCCGCTCCGCACACCTCGAACGCACGCGGCTCCGCTCACCTCGTACACACGCGGCTCCGCTTCGCACACCTCGTACACATGTGGCTCTGCTCCGCACACCTCGCACACACACGGCTCCGGGCTCCACACTGTGTACAGGCTCTGCACTGTACACCTCGCACACTGTGTACAGTGTGGCGCTCGGAGCCGTATGTGTGCGAGGTGTGTGGAGTAGCGTATGTATGAGGTGTGCGGAGCGGAGCCACGTGTGTACGAGGTGTGTGGAGTGGAGCCGTGTGTGTACGGAGCGGAGCCTCATACACACGTGGCTCAAGTCCTGCTCCGTACACCTCGTATACACACGGCTCCACTCCATACACCTCATACACACGCAGCTCTGCTCCGTACACCTCATACACACACAGCTCCGCTCTGTACACCTCATACACACACAGCTTCGCTCCGTGCTCACATGGCTCTGCTCTGTACACCTCATACACACATGGATCCAGGCTCTGGACTGTACACCTCCACACTGTACAGTGTGGAGCTCGGGGCCGTGTGTGTGTGTGCGAGGTGTGCGGAGCGGAGCCGCGGGTGTATGAGGTGTGCCGAGCGGAACCGTGTGTGTACGAGGTGTGCGGAGCGGAGCCGCGTGTGTACCAGGTGTGCGGAGCGGAGCCGCGTGTGTACCAGGTGTGCGGAGCGGAGCCGCGTGTGTACCAGGTGTGCGGAGCGGAGCCGCGTGTGTATGAGGTGTGCGGAGTGGAGCACCATACACCTCGTACACACGCGGCTCCGCTCCATATACCTTGTACACACACGGCTCTGCTCCGTACACCTCATACACACACGGCTCTGCTCCGTACATCTCGTACACACACGGCTCTGCTCCGTACACCTCGCACACACACGGCTCTGCTCCTTACACCTCGTACACACACAGCTCTGCTACATCCACACTGTAAACCCCTCCTGACCCCACACAGAAACTTTACCTCATCCAGCACCATGACAACCAACACAGCAGAGTCCTGCAGACACGGAGGCTTCTGATCATGTAACCCCTGACTCCTCCACTCCTGTGACCTCATCACAGGTCCTGTGCCAGAAGAAAACAGCCAGCAATGACTCATTGCTGGCTGCGGTGGTTCTCTGGGAGGGCGAGGATGGGGTCGGTGCATGGGGGGGGCGTGGCGGCGACGGGAGCTATGTACGGTATCACAGACATCGTGAGTGCCCGCCCACTTGCCCGGGTGTGCCAGGTGCGGACTCCGGCCCTGCCTACAGGGTAAAATATTTTCTCTGACTACTCTCAATCTTGTTTGATAGATGAGAGTCAAATAACGGACATCTAACAACCCGTTAAAAGTAAGAAAATGGTAGTAAATTTACATCTAATTATTTCAGCATACAGCCCACAGACAAAAAATGAATGCAGTGGCTTATTGTAAAAGAAGAGACATATTCACACATAGTTCTGCAAATACAAACATGGAAAAATATGTTTTGGAACCTTTCCTGGATGTACTGGCCAACTCCTAAGGCCTCTTTCACACATCAGGTTTTCGCCGTCAGGCGCGATCCGGCGCTTTTGACAGAAACCGGATCCGGCGAAATGCAATGCCTGATCCGGTTTCCCCCCCATTGACTTGCATTTGCGCCGGATCGCGCCGGATGGCCATGCGTTTCATCCGGTTTTCGCCGGATCCGGCAATGTGTCGCAATGTGTCGCGATCCGGCGTCTGGAAAAAACGTCTACTGTAACGTTTTTTGTCTCCGGCGAAAAAGCCGGACGCGCCGTATCCGGCGCGTCCGGCTTTTTCACACAATGAAAGCCTATGAGCGCCGCAATGCGCCGGATCCGGTTTTTTGGTCTGAGCATGCTCAGTAGCTCTGCTCACAAGACATATATAAAAGCAAGACAGTGGGACCCACAGCCACACCCAACATGCCACCCAAGACAGCAACCAGGCGCAGGAGAAGGCAGGAGACATCTGCAGCAGCACCATCAGCACCACCCCAATTGGAGCAGCATGCTGAACAACGGGAGGGGAGTCCAGCAGCAGATGAGAGACGGTAATTATCAAATCACCCATTCCTCCAAACTAGGGCTATTGAATATCAAGATATTCATTGGCCCTTTGTTTCTCTTTATTCAACAGCCGCCCAATAGATGCAGCAGCAGCAGCAGCAGCAATGGCAGCAGCTGGAACACCACCCACAGGCATGGAGTGTGGCCACCAGGAAGACAGCACATCATCTTCTGGGAGCCCTCCCTCGCATCGTCAGCGTTTGACGGTAAGTTTTTATTTCCAAAATCCATCTTCTCTGTAATATATGTCTATTCATGGCCTTTTATTTCAAAACAGGAATCACAAGATGAAGAGGAGCTCCCAGAAGAAGAAGGAAGGGGTGGACAGACACCTGGAGTGGGCTCACAATTGGTAAGTTTTTTGCATCAAACGCAGAAACACAACATCACACTACACACAACACATAGAAAACAATGTTCTGCAGACCACACACAGCAAACAAATGCCTACATCCAAAGACATAACTTTTTTTGTTTTCTTCTCTAGTCTTCCCAATCTGGTGCTTGGCCAAGAGGTGCTCGCAGTGCCTCCCAGGGTCGTCGGCGACAGCAACGCGGCGGTCACCAGCGTGTAAGTATAAATATTTTTGCTTTGTTTTTTTGCACTTTTTATTTCATTTCTTTTGTGGAGGCTAATTATGTTATTTTTGTCTTTTTCTTTAACAGCCTTCACAGCGTGCTCCCGACTCTGACGTTGAGGATGGAGGGATTGATGTGGACCGCCTCATCGATCTCGTCAGAGAAAGGGAGCCGCTCTGGAATATGGCTGACCGCCGCCACGCTGACCTGATCGTTACCCGACGACTCTGGGAGGAAATCTTATCGCTCCTTGTGGGCCGCTGGGAGGACCTCGATGTTCGGGCCCAGATTACAGAGCGTAAGTATATACAGTACCGGTTGCTTGATTTAAACCAGTGTTTCCCGAACTCCAGTCCTCGTGGTCCCCACGGATCATGTGTTCAGGATTTCTATTTACTATGGAAATCCTGAAAACATGACCCCTGGGAACCATGAGGACTGGAGTTTGGGAAACACTGATGTTGTATACTAACCACTCCTTTCTCGTTTCAGGGAACAGAATTGTGAATCGGTGGTGGTCTGTGAGAGATCGTTTCAAGAAGGAGTTCAATAAAGAGATGCGGGCCCCGAGTGGATCTGGAGGACGCAGGAGCAAGTACAAGTACGCAGAAGCCCTGTCGTTCCTCCGGGAAACAATGGTCACCAGAAGGTAAATATTACACACCACATGTGAAAAAAAATGTTAGATGTAAATTTTTTTTTCAGCCAGGGCCATACCATGTCAGTATTTTAATTGTTTTTTTTTCTCTTTATTCCACAGCACGGTGAGCAGCACTCGGGAGCCGGCACGATTGGACCCTTCTGAGGCGATCCCTGAGGAGACCGGCACCGAGGGACACTTCGACCACCCCGGTACATCTGCACCTTCCCAGCCTTCCAACACATTCGACCCATCTGTCCCATCCACCAGCACAGGAGCATCGTGGCCGCCTACATTACATGAAGCTGCTGGTGAGGAGATCGCTTTCCCTTTACCCCACCCTTCTGCCCCTGCCACCTCTAGTACACCTGCGGGTACTGGGCGGCAGCGGCAGAGGGGTCAGGAAAAGACTTATGCGCCAGAGTTCTTGCATCTGAATGCATCTTTCCAGAACTGTCTAAAAGTCTTGTCAGAGCAAATCTCCGCAGGCTATCAGCAGATCAACTCCAGCATTCTGGAGGTGAAGACACTTCTGCAAACCATGCATTCAGAAGCAAGATCTTCGCCAAACCACACCTTTTTCAGGTCTGTTGTGGAGCGCATGGAAACGCTCTCTCCTGCCCAGCAGATGCATGTAATGCATTCATGCCACGCTGCTCTCCAGCAAGTTACCTCCCAACCTCCTCCTCCTCCTCCCACCACAGTAGTTCCTCCACCTGCACCCCCTCCAGCCACTTTCCATCCTCCCCCTCCTATTACATCTACACCCCCTCCAGCCACTTTCCATCCTCCCCCTCCTATTACATCTACACCCCCTCCAGCCACTTTCCATCCTCCCCCTCCTATTACATACCATCCACCTCCAGCCACTTTCCATCCTCCCCCTCCTATTAAATACCATCCACCTCCCCAGCACCATCCACCTCCCCAGCACCATCCACCTCCCCAGCACCATCCACCTCCCCAGCACCAGCCACCTCCCCAGCACCAGCAACCTCCCCAGCACCAGCAACCTCACCAGTACCAGCAACCTCCACAGTACCTGCAAACTCCCCAGTACCAGCAACCTCCCCAGTACCAGACATCTCCCCACTTCCAGCAACCTGCCCCGTACCAGACATCTCCCCACTTCCAGCAACCTGCCCCGTACCAGACATCTCCCCACTTCCAGCAACCTGCCCCGTACCAAACTCCTTCCCCATACAACTTGCCATCAACATCATCTGCTCCTACAGTTCCTGCCCAACCCTCCACTCCACCACCCACCACCTCTTCTGCTTCCCACATGTCCACCCATTCTGTAGTTTTTTCCACACCTTCACCTCTAACTGTTCCTTCCCCACCACGATCCCAGTCCTCTCTCCACACTCCCAGTGTCGAAGTGTCCCGCAGCCCCTACAGCAGTATTTCCACCACACACTACACAGAATTATAATGTGTGTATTTAAATAAAAATGACCAGTTTTATGGTTTCAGTTTTATAGTTTCAAATTTTTATTAAACATGTTTATTAAAATTTTAAAAAAGTTTACTAAAAAAAACATTTTTCAATAAAAGTTAAATTATTTTACACTGGTTGTCTGTCATTTCTTTCTGCGGCGAAAAAGGTTAAATACAGGGTATTTAAAAGGTGAAATGGTATTCAAAACTAGGTATATAACTGTGGGTAAATTTTAGCTTTTTGCCACAGTTGTGTTCCTGGTTGTGTTTGAAGCAAAGTATTTCACCTAAAAAGTTGTGTTTATTGTTGGTGATTTCCTAACAATGTACACAACTTTTGTTAAAAGGTGAAATACTTTGCATAAAACACAACCAGGTACACACCTGTGGCCTAAAGCTAAAAATAGAGACCATGACAAGATAGCCAACTTTGGTTGGCAAAGGTATATACTGTTGGTACAGAAGGTACACAAGTTTGGTTAGGGCACAAATCTTTCACACTCTGTCATCCTGCCAGTGTACTCTGCCTTGAGGTGACATAAAGTATAGTGCAAAATTGTCCCTCATTACTGAAACCGTCACAGAACTTCTAGTGGTAATGTCATGGTAATCTTGCAAGGTGGTTTCTTCAGAGGTGTCCTCAATGGAAATGGGTTCCTTGCATATAACAAAATTGTGGAGTACCACGCACGCTTTGATCACCTCATCCACAGTTTCTGTCTTGAGGTTGATCGCAGTCAATAGGACCCGCCATTTGGCTGTCAGAATACCAAAGGTACATTCAACCATTCTTCTTGCTCTTGTGAGGCGGTAATTAAAAATGCGTTTTGGTCTTGTCAATCCTCTGCTAGAGTACGGTTTCAAAAGGTGTTCTGACAGCTGGAAGGCTTCATCCCCTACACAGACAAATGGCATAGGTGGACCAGATGTTTGCGGCAGCGGTCTAGGTGGTGGGAACTGGAAGGTGTTTCCATACAGTTTACGCCCCATGGCAGACAGTTTGAAAACTTGAGAGTCATTGGAGCGGCCATAGGCCCCAATATCAACCGCAATAAATTTGTATTCCGCGTCAGCGATGGCCATGAGGACAATTGAAAAATATTTCTTGTAATTGAAATATTCCGATCCAGATCCAGCTGGCTTTACAATGCGGATATGTTTCCCGTCCACAGCGCCCAAGCAGTTTGGAAACTGACATATCTGTTGAAACTTGTCAGCAATTTCAATCCACCTCTCTGTTGTGGGCTCTGGTAAAAACTCTTCAGCTAAGGAGTCCCACAGTGCACGGCATGTGTACTTCACAATTCCAGATATGGTGGAAATCCCGAGTCTGTACTGGAAATGCAGTGACGAAAGGGATTCTCCAGTTGCAAGAAATCTGTGGGGAATTAACAAACAATAAATTAGTTTTAAATCACATCATTACATACCAAAACTGACCTAACACTTGGAGATACAAATTACCACCAACAAGATTGCAGTGAAAGTGTGCTCTGATGCGATCATATCCAATAAATGTGGCTTACCTTAAAGTCACCATCAGACGCTCTGCGGGTGAAACGGAGAAGCGGCAATAGGTGTCCGCTTTTCTTATGAGGTGTGCAATGCGCTCCACCAAGTAATCAAAATTCTCCATTTTCATCCTAACATATCCAAAAAATTTATCCGGGTTTCGTCGAAGGTCCATGCAGAGTGTAGAATAGACCCCACGCGTCATTCTCTTGGCTGTGATGGGGTGGATCCACAAACGTCGTCTACGATGCCTGATGCGCTGCTGTCTCGCTCTCTCCTTCTCCAGAACAATCACCCTCAAACGATTTGCCTCCGCTGTAAAATCCGCCAAATTCTTCAAAATATTTCCAATGACAACATCCATCTTCGCCAGTAACTTGCTCTTCTCTCCAACCTGCACTTTCTCCTCTACAACCTGTCAAAGAAGGGCTGTAGGAACATGCTATATATAGTTTTCCAGTAGCCAATCCCGTTCGGAAGGCCACAAGGGTCAATTTTAAAAACCGGATCCGGCGTAATCCGTCGAAAAACGGATAGAAAAACGGATGAACCGGATGAGACGGATCCGGTTTTGTCTGTCAAGAAAAAGACGGATCCGGCAGAAAACCGGATCCGTCACATCCGGTTTTACTAAACATTTGCCGGATCCGGTGTTCCGGCACGACGCCGGATCGCGCCTGACGCCGAAAACCCGATGTGTGAAAGTAGCCTAAGCTACTGAGCTCATCTGCTCCTCATTTGGAGAAGTCCCTCGAAAAGTACAGATTAACTGTTTTATATGGTACTTTAGCCAAGTTAGGCTGGTTTCACATTTGCGTTTTTTAGCGCTGGAAAAAAACGCTAACCTGCGCATGCGTTTTTTCCCCTATATTTAACATGGGTGCGCATACCTGCGCGCTTGTAAGCGCATGTATGCGATTTTCATGCGCTGCGTTTTTTTGGGGTGTGCGATTGGATTTTCCAGACGCATCATGTTGCATTTTTTGGCCCTGCAAAAAAGCACATGCGCACATATGCGCACGTTTTGCGCTAAAAATGGCCATTATAGCCTATGGATGCGCATATGTGCGCACTGGCATGCTCATGTAAGCGTTTTTTTGCATATGCGTTTTTTTTTTTTAACCATGGAATTTAGGGGTTTGAGTTAGAGTTAGGGTTAGTTAAGGGGGTTTAGGGTTAGGGTTAGGGTCAGGGTTAGGGTTGGGTTTTGGGTCAGGGTTAGGGTTTAGTATGGTTTGGTTAAGGGTTAGGGTCAGGGTTAGGGTCAGGATTAGGGTTAAGTATGGTTTTGTTAAGGGTTAGGGTCAGGGTTAGGGTTAGGGTTAGGGTCAGGGTTAGGGTTAGGGTCAGGGTTAGGGTTAAGTATGGTTTTGTTAAGGATTAGGGTCAGGGTTAGGGTCAGGATTAGGGTTAAGTATGGTTTGGTTAAGGGTTAGGGTCAGGGTTAGGGTTAGGGTCAGGGTTAGGGTCAGGGTTAGGGTTAAGTATGGTTTTGTTAAGGATTAGGGTCAGGGTTAGGGTCAGGATTAGGGTTAAGTATGGTTTGGTTAAGGGTTAGGGTCAGGGTTAGGGTTAGGGTCAGGGTTAGGGTCAGGGTTAGGGTTAGGGTTAGGGTTAGGGTCAGGGTTAGGGTTAAGTATGGTTTTGTTAAGGGTTAGGGTCAGGGTTAGGGTTAGGGTTAGGGTCAGGGTTAGGGTTAGGGTTAGGGTTAGGGTTAGGGTCAGGGTTAGGGTTAGGGTTAGGGTTAGTTAGGGTTTAGGGTTTGGGTTAGGGTTAAGTATGATTTGGTTAAGGGTTAGGGTCAGGGTTAGGGTTAGGGTTAGGGTCAGGGTTAGGGTTAGGGTTAGGGTCAGGGTTAGGGTTAGTAAAGTCAGGGTTTGGGTAGTGTGAGGGGCCACCTAAAAATGTTGGAAAAAAACGCAAACGCGGTAAAAACGCGCTAAAAACGCATACAAACGCATAAAAACGCTGCGTTTTTTTCATGCATGCTCATAAAAATGCTTGAAAAAAACGCAGCAGTTGTATGCTTATGTATGCGTTTTTTCAATGCATTTTTTTGCGGGAAAAACGCGCTGCAAAAAAAAGCAAGTGTGAAACTAGCCTAAAAAAGTGGATAACTGAAGGAGCCATAATTAAGTCCAGTTCACTTCATTTTCAATAACATAAGTTTGGTCTTCATTCCATTAACAAAACTAATTTACAACCCAGGTCTGCAGATCAGAGAAGAGATGACTATGACTTGTATGAGGGGTGAAAGGTTTCATGTTAAACTCTAAACCCGAGATCTCTAAAAAACATGTCATAAATTATAGAATGAAAATGGGCAGAGGCTCTACATCTAAAATTATAGATCTAACCACAAGTGGAGAACAGAATGGATCTAATCCACACCAAAGTACATATGGGAAAGTGATGCTAGCAAACAGAGATCTCAAAATACATGTAAAAGGCATCCATGCTGTAGGAATCAAAGGGAGTGCCTTCAGGAAATGTAGACCAAAAGAACAGCATCCTGCTTACAAGTGTCTTGAAAGGGAAAAGAAAAACTTTCTAAATATACAGTGTCTAATAAAATGGAATATAAAATGAATCTCAAGCCAAAAAGTTCAGTTTTGGGTTGAGATCCAACCTTGATATATCCTTCACGCAGCCCTCTGAGACCAGGAAGGACGAGCTCACAGTCCCAGGACTAAAGAGCAGAGCTGTCTATAAGTGAGTTTAATGAGGAACAGGTGCTGCGTATGTCACCACGGAACTGACGGACCAACAGTTAAAGGGAGGTTTATTTACAGAGGATAACATTGACAAAATTAACAGTGCAAATATGAATATTATGAGAACGAGTTGAGAAAGCAGACTAAAAGCATCAACAGTATTAAACAGTATAAAGTGTAGTTTTCCTATGAAGGAACTTATCAGTCTGAAGGGGTCTTGATTGAGGGGTCACTCTTCTCCCACGTTGGTGCTGAATCACCAGCAGCGCTTGTTGTCTGTAGTCCTTCTGTACTCTGTGTCTTTACATTCCTCCACTGGGGTCTCAAGGGTTAATGCTGGAGGCAGAGGGGGTACTGGACAAACGGGGTCCCCTCTGCTCTGAGTCTTTTGTCTAAGCATAACAGCCTCTCCCAGGGAAACAACACTCCAACCCGTTCGATCTCTCAGCACAGGTCACTGTCTTTGCACTAGCTGCTTTCTTTGCACTGGACATATACTTCACATGGGTTCAGGACACACCTCATCTGTCACTGCAGACTCCAGCCTCACGTAGTCACGGGCTATGGTCTCTGCTCTGGCCTCAATCTCTATACAGGCCTCCGCTTCTCTACGGGTCTCAGTCTGTCCACAGGGATCAAGGCGCACCTTTGCTGTCTCCGCAGTGCACTGCCTCATATACTCACGGTCTGCAGTCTCTGTGCGTGGTACCCCGGTCTTTACTCTGTGACTGGGAGCTCTGTCTCTCTCCCAGTTTGCGTCAGCGTCCTGCCCTCTCTGCTGCCCAGGCTCCTCTGAGGAAAGTGCGTGCTCTTTTCCCGCTCTCTGCTCTGCTGGCTTCCTGTGTTCAGCCCCTTCTCTGTCCCCCGGGGAACCTGCTGCCCTGCTCAATGGTTCCGGGCATGGAACAGAGGAGGCAGCCCTCCCCCGGCTCTTCCTGTAGTTCACCGCCTTACATTTTCCCTCTCTTTTAGATCGCCATTCCCCGGGCGAGGGGTCTTCATGGTCAACCATGTTCTGCCGAGAACGGACAACTGCCCACATTCTTCGCAACTCCTCTCTTTCTTCTGGCTTTAAAACCTTCAAGTCAGTCCAGTTGAAGATATCCCCGTCTTCATCCTCATCTTCATCAGCCGCAGAGGAAAATACTTTTTAAGAACTTGACTTACGTCTTCTTTTTTGCCTTGCTGCTGGCAGCCGCTTGAGTAGATGATTCAGCCTCAGAGGTTCCTTGCTCAGGTACCTTGGTCTGGAAGCTTAGTACGAGTGACTCTTCTACACAGCTCCCCCCCTCTTTGACAGGGGCACTATTGTCCAAACTTGGACCGGATGGAATAAGACCATGCAAGGTGGAACCTTCATCATCCGCACCGGGCTCTGCAGGCGTCGCTTCCCAGGGCTTCTCAGCCACACTCCCTGTCTCACACAGCTGTTCTATCTTCTCATTGACGAGAACCGCAGGAACGTGTATCTCAGAATCTCTTGTCTCCTCTTCTCCTTTGCTAGTAGCTTGTGGCGGGCCTGATAGTAACTCATCTTGATGGGCCACTTGGGCAATCGTCTCTTCCTCCTCTTCGTGTCGAACTTCACCGCCGTGACCTCTAGATCCAGGTTGGGGTTCTTCTAATCCCGCCTCCATGTGCTGGGGCAGTACAGACATTTGTTCGTGGACAGTCGACATCCTCTCCACCTCTTCTTGGCGTCCAACACCATAACACTGTCTTACTCTGAGTGGGGCTCTCCTTCCGCAGTACCATTCCTTCCAGGGGCAACGCTCCCTCCAATTAGCAGGACCCTCAGAGGGGTGAGCGGACCTTTGCCACCACCTTTCTCGGGTAGGGCAATTTCTGGACAGGTGCCCCACTCTTCTGCACGCCCAGCACTCACGTCTGCACCTGTCTGGTGGGTGCTTTGGTCTGGATCATCAATCTCAGTGGGAATTGTCTCTCGTCGGTGTTTGCCCTTCACTCCCGGACACATGGTCATGTTCTGGAGCAGCCACTGCAGTCTTCTTCATGCTCCGCACTTCTCCTCTATCTTTCTCTGTCTGCTTCCACATGTTACCTCGGGACATGCCACTGGTCCCCCAGACTCTCAATCTCCTCCCAGATTTTTCTTATCTTCAGCCGGGAATCCTGGGTCCATGCTATCTCTTCTTCATTCGGGCTGAGTACTCCGCAGTTGTAGCATGTAGACAGTCTTTTTCGCCGAGTAGCAGTAGTCTCACATTAGGGGTCGGTCTCTACAGCAGGGGCCCTCTTATATTCAGCCATTTCCTTGTGGACCCACTTAATCTCTTCTTTCGAGTCTTCCACCCATTGAGGGGCAGCTACCTCCCTGCTCCATACCTTCCCAACCAGTGCTATCACTCCCTGCTCCTGCTCGCGCCTCACTCCCAACCTGAGAGAAAGTCATGTCTGGCTTTACCCGCATGCGCTCTCGCAGGGCCTGCTTCATCAACACATCTCCCAAGCCCATCACTAGTTGGTCTCGCAGCACAATGTTAATTTGCCCTACACCTACGCCGTCCCTCCGTATGATGGCAGTATGGAGTTCCTGCAGGGCATTCATAAACTGCATCACGGTCTCCCCCTCTCTTTGTACCTGGCAAAACAGTCGCATGCATAGCTCCCCGACGTCAGTGGGGTCCCCATGCATCTCCTCAAGTATCTACTTTGTCCAGGGTATCTCTCTCCCAGGGGACCTATGCATGACAGAATCCCGTGCCTCCCCCTCTAAGGCCATCAATGCTATCTCTGCCTCTAGGGCTGGTGTCATGGGATGCATCCGCATCATTCCCTGGATATGCTCCGTCCAGCCCCACAACATCACATTGCTCCCATTAAACCTCGGCATCTTATTCAACATGGCTCCCAGTGGAATGCTGGTCCTGGAGCCTTCCCTAACTGCTTGGTCTGCCCCTTCCGGGCCATAATGTGACATCCTGCCAACTACGTCAAGTGTAATGAGAAGCAGGTGCTGCGTATGTCACCACGGAACTGACGGACCAACAGTTAAAGGGAAGTTTATTTACACTGGATAACACTAATAAAATTAACAGTGCAAATATGAATATTATGAGAACGAGTTGAGAAAGCAGACAAAAAGCATCAACAGTATTTAACAGTATAAAGGGTAGTTTTCCTATGGAGGAACTTATCAGTCTGAAGGGGTCTTGATTGAGGGGTCACTCTTCCACATTGGCGCTGACTCATCAGCAGCGCTTGTCATCTGTAGTCCTTCTGTACTCTGTCATTACATTCCTCCACTGGGGTCTCAAGGGTTAATGCTGGAGGCAGAGGGGGTACTGGACAAACTCCTCTCTGCTCTGAGTTTTTTGTCTAAGCACAACAGCCTCTCCCAGGGGAAACAGCACTCCGTCCCCTGTTAGATCTCTCAGCATGGATCACTCTCTCAGCACGTGCTGCTGTCTCCACACTAACTGCTGTCTTTGCACTGGACACAGACTTCACTCAGGGGTCAGGCCACACCTCATCTGTCACTGCAGACTCCAGCTTCACATAGTCATGGGCTACGGTCTCTGCTCTGGCCTCAATCTCTCTACAGGCCTCCGCTTCTCTGCGGGTCTCAGTCTGTCCACACGAATCAGGGCGCACCTTTGCTGTCTCTGCAGCACACAGCCTCAAGTACTCACGGTCTGCAGTCTCTGTGCACAGTACCCCAGTCTTTACTCTGTGACCGGGAGCTCTGTCTCTCTCCCAGTCTGCGTCAGCGTCCTGCCCTGTCTGCTGCCCAGGCTCCTCTGAGGAAAGTGGGTGCTCTTTCCCGCTCTCTGCTCTGCTGGCTTCCTGTGTTCAGCCCCTTCTCTGTCCCCCGGGGAACCTGCTGCCCTGCTCAATGGTTCCGGGCATGGAGCAGAGGAGGCAGCCCTCCCCCGCCTCTTCCTGCTCTTCACCCCCTTACATGAGTCTGAATTAATATTATAAAAAGCTTCTTCTTGTTTTGACTTCCACAAATTAAAAAGACTGATTTTAAAAAAAGTGACCTACTGTTCCAATCAATTTTTTATGGTAATTATAATATATTTATATTTTCTCACTGAGATGGAGATATATAAAACCCCTGGCAAAAATTATGTAATCACCGGACTTGGAGGATGTTCATTCAGTTGTTTAAGTTTGGAGGAAAAAAAGCAGATTACAGACATGGCACAAAACTAAAGTGTGATGTACTGTGTACGATTCATAAAGCGTCTTGTGCTTGGGTGCGAGGAAAACACAGGAGACACAGGTGTGATTAGGAAGGACTTGTATTACTTCATACAAGTAAGCAAAAGGGTTCACACAGTTTGCAGATACAAAGGCAGGAGACACAGCAGGCAAGAGTAAACTTTAAGCACAGCAGAACTTCCACAACAGGTTCATGGTCTTTCTGTTACTTCCCTTGCAACTGGGATTTAGCAGGCAACAGGTTTCCATTGTCCACAAGTGTTCAAAAGTTTATCAGCAGCAGATGGCTGGAGTACCAAGTCCAAGACTTCCAGGAGCCAGGTCACAGGCTAACTGCAGACTTGATTCTGAAGCACTGATTGCTCAGCTGAGGCTGCTTAGAGGCAAGAGGGAGAGAATCAGGGCGGGAACATGAAAGCTGGAAACTCCATACTAACTGAGGGCAAGATAGCTGCAGCAAGACAGGAAGCAAAATGGCCGACTTCCACAAAAGATTTTCAATTGGATTGAGATCCGGACTATTTGCAGGCCATGACATTGACCTTATGTGTCTTTTTTCAAGGAATGTTTTCACAGTTTTTGCTCTATGGCAGGATGCATTATCAGGCGTTTTTAATCACAGCAGGGCCACCACCCCTCCACAGAGATTTAGATTTCAGTAACATAGTAACATAGTTTTGAAGGCTGAAGAAAGACCTTATGTCCATCTAGTTCAGCCTATTTTTAATGCAGCTGTTCTGCATTGTTGATCCTGGGAAAGGAAAAAAATCCACAGAGTAGAAGCCAATTTTCTCCATAGGGAAAAATATTCCTTCCCCTAAGCTGGGTCAACCATCTACCTATAATATTATGTTATTCGTAACCTTCTATACTGTTACTCACAAGAAAAGCATCCATTTCTTTCTTAAATTCATTCAGTGAGTTGGCCATCACCACTTCCTCAGGAAGAGAATTCCAGAGCCTCACTGCTCTTACCGTGAAGAAACCTCTTCTATGCTGGTGCAGAAATTGTCTTTTCTCCAAACGAAGAGAATGCCCCCTTGTTCTTGTCACAATCCTTGGTACAAACAGTACTAAGTCTAAGAAGAGGATTTACATAGGTTCCCTTACAGATGAAGACATTAGTCTAAGTGAGGATTTGCATTAGGTTAGGGTCCTGGAAAATGAGAAACGCCTTAACGTGGCTTCCAGGTACACATAAATTGGCCATTTTATGCGCTAAGCTTTCTCAATTTTCATATTTCTAATGCAGTAATGCAATTCATTTTTCATATTTCTTTTTTGCATGATATGGCGCTACAGAGTGCTTCCTTTTTTGTTTTATAAAACACAGTGGACCTATATCAGCAGATGAAATGGATCCCGAAACCATCATTGATTTTGGATACTTCACACTAGAGCTTAAGCAACTTGGATTGTGTGCCTCTCCACTCTTTCTCCAGACTCTGGGACCTTGATTTCCAAGTTCTAGTGTGAAATATCCACAATCAATGATGATTCCGGGAGCCATGTCATATGCTGTTGTAGGTGTGAGGGAGGGTCATGGCCAAGGACACCGGGGTATCTGGGCCCTGGCCTCCCATCACATGAAAACAATGTCCATTAATCAGCATACCTGTGACTTCAGGTCCAGCATCATCCGGATCCCTTCTGCACCACTGAAGGCTGTTTGCAAATGTTTTCGCATGAATTGAGTCACAGCCCATTTCAACTTTAAAAAGGACAACTTTGCTGCAGTCATTTCGCAGCACATCCAAATATCACAGCATTAATCACATGTTCCACATTACACATCTCTTCCTCTTTCCCTGTACTTCTCTCACTGTCACACAGCACGTTCCTGGGTCAGACCGCCTCATATGGTTCCTCAGCATACTCCCTGTTTAGCTCTGCCACAGTTAGACACTCCTCTGCCTGTTTTGCCCCAGACATAACATCATTTGTTCCCGAAGTCAACTGCCACATGGCGAGTGACCTGCACTTCAGTACTGTCTCCTGTGGTGACAGCGTTCTCCTGTTCCACAATTACAGCATATGGAAGTTCCTTCAGCCGTTTTGCCCCAGTTCTAAGGACATCAGCCTAAGCCATAAGTTGCCACATCATGGAGCCACCTGCGTCCCTGTGTTACCACTGTTTCTGCCTTAAGCTTCTATATACATACACATATAGCATGCAAACACAGTACATACACACACAGATACACACATGTTTACTGTACATACATATACTGAACATACATGCACACATATACTGCACATACATACACACATTCACAGATACACACACATACAGTATACGCATATGTATATACACATATACCGTACACATACACTCACATATACATACACATACTGCACATACACATACATATATATTGTACATACATACACACAGACATACACATATACTATACATACATATACATAGACATACACATTTACTATACATACACACACACATATATATATACATATACATATACCATACATACATGTACCATACATAAATACACACATATACCATACATCCTTCCAGCCCAGCTCCATGGATTGTTGTGGGTGAGAGGCGAGGGCAAGGATCCCTCTGGATATACCTTGGCAGGCTCGCTCTGACTTGCTACATGTGGCCGCCCGTAGATAAGGCTAGGCACACTAGAGGGACATTTCAGAATAAAGGTGAGCTGTCGGTAGAAAAAGGTTGAAGCCATGGCAACTTTTTCTGTGTACAGCCGGTGCCCCCAATGGGATCCGAGACAGCTATGCAAATTGTAAAAGACAGAGAAGGAAGGAAGCAGTAAAACAAGTGGGACAAATATTGAAAAAGGCAAAAATACCAGAGTGTGAATGTTTGGATGTACAAAAAGGCACAGACAAGGGAAGAAAATAGCAAGTGAATAAATGATGCTTGAGAATGTACAGCAGTATGAAAGGTGTATTATGAATGTTTTGATTGACAAAGTTTAACCAGAGACCCAGACAAAACAGATGTACTTGTAAACACTGTGGTCAGACTCAGACAAACCCAGACTGAATAGCTACTTGTGTGACCTGTGCTATTGACCTTAGCAAATTGCACTAAATCCTATCCAGACAAGATCATAAGAAGCTGACATAATAGTGTGGATAGTGGGTAGTGGGGACATTGACCTTTGAGGAGTAAGCTGACAGCAGACATCAGACGATCAACCACATCAGGACCTAGAAGGGCAACTAGAATAAGAAAGATGCAGGTGTATTATCCCTGGAGCCCCTCTGACCAGCTAACTTTGTTGAAGCAGTTGCCTGACCCTGAGGACCAATCATTCCCATTTTACAGACGCATAAAGGAAGTACAGCAGACATATAAGTGTACCTGGGCAGACCTAGAGAGGTTGGTGAGTTTAAAGGCAGGTGACGCACTAGGACATATAATTAAGACACACACAGATGTGACAAAGAATCAGGCTTGGGGCATGGATGATAAATCTGCATGATCTGGGGAGACATACTGTGAGTCACTAAAACAATGGGCTATAGTGAAACAATCAGAGCAGTCTGTTCTCCTGACTGACGTGACACAGCAAAAAGGAGAGAGGGTAGAGATGTACTTTGGACGGTTACAGCTGAAATGGGCAGACATGGGGTACATTTGCATAAACCCACTTGATGTTAGAATACTGGTGAATGCATTCATTGACGGTATGAACAAAGACTTACGAGACGCAGTACAGAGAGCCATACCTGAATGGAGATATGTAGATCCGAAAGACCTCCTTATGGTAGCTAAAGGAGTTGAGTAAACAAGGACAATAAGATGACCTGTCATGTATGCTGGAACACAAGGAAAACAGTGGAGACGTAATAAGGGACCTAAGGACATAGAAACAGTGAGGTGCTGGAATTGTGGTAGTTACAAAACTTATTGTTAGTGACAATACCCCTATGAATTTACTGGGAGCAGATGTGCTGAGTGCGATCCCGGCCATCATACAGTACTCTCCTGAGGGTATTACAGTCACAAGTCCCCTCTCAGATAAACATTTATGTAAGATTGCGGCAATGGTGTATATGACAAAAGCGGTGAAACTAGCTGTGAAACTAACACCTGACACCAAAATGCCTGAGGATGAGGAAATGGGACAGGTGCCAGACACTGTTTGGGCAAGGGGGGAAAAGAGATGTGGGTCGGCTGCCCATTCCCCCTGTCATGATTAAATGGAAAAAAAAAGGAACCACTCCTCCTTGTTTTAAGCAATACCCCTTGAGCCTAGCCAAATCAATTGCCTGAGCAGAGATATTAGAGAATATGTTAAGGCAGGAGTTCTGGTGCAAAGAAACCCCCCTGGACTGCAAAGATCTTCCCCCTGCGACACCACTTTGTATCCAATTAGGAAAAAAAGGACTCAAGGGTTTGCTGACTCTTACAGAATGGTTCATGACTTAAGAGCTATTAATGATGTTACAGAGAGTGTGACCTCAATCGTCCCTGATCCACACACTATACTCTCACAGATCCCAGTGATGTCAAAATGTTTTACAGTCATTGATTTAGCAGGTGCATTTTTTTCTGTACCCCTGCACCCTGACTGTCAGTATCTTTCTCCTTTACTCATAAAGGTGAACAATATTGTTGGACAGTCCTCCCACAAAGGGGGAAAGAAATCCCCTGCCATTTATTCAGCAGTGACGGCAGGGATCCTTGAGTAGTGGCAATCACCTCATCCGCTGATTGTACTATTAGAGTACGTGGATGACCTTTTGCTGCTCTACCTGGACCAGAGGTCCTGCAGGGAAGCTATGGTTTCCTTGCTATGTTTTCTTTTTCTTTTTTAATTTATCAGGAAAGGGTTGCAAGGTTTCACGTGACAAATTACAGTATTACAAACAAAAGGTGACAATTGTTGGGACATTGTATTGCCGAAGGTACCAGACACCTGACAGGAAACAGGCAATTCAAAATCTCCCTCTACCCAGGTCACATCAGCATCTATGCACTTTCCTAGGTTTAGTGACCTACAGTAGGCCTTGGATAAGGTCCGCTTCACAAATATTCCAACCACTTTATGACTGCTTGTCATCAGACCCGGGGCCTCATACAAAATTGATTGTGTCTATGCGGTAGGAGCAGCTGCACTACTACTAGGAAAGGCATGTGAGATCACACTGACGTTTCTTTTGACAATCTATTCCCCACATGACATCCATGCCATACTCGTACAAGTTCAACCAAAACATCTGTCTATGGCCAGACAGCTCCGACTTGAGTGTGCTCTACTAATTCCTGAGTATGTCACCCTCAAAAGATGTAACGTTCTGAATCCAGCCACCCTCCTGCCTGTGGATTCAGAAAAGGGGGAATTGGTGACCGTATTAGCGAGTGAGGAAGGATATTTTGACATGACGCATGAACATGTCTGCATAGAACTGATGAGTCAGGAGACAGTTGGGTTTCCACACGTTCATGAAAAACCTGTTCCTAATGCAGACTTTGAGTTTCTTTTTTGTAGATGGCTCCAGATACCACCAGGATGGACGATTCTACACTGGATATGCAGTAGTATCCTCACATGAGGTAATCCAAGCGGAACCACTCTCTCCACATGTCGGCGCAGGAGGCAGAGTTGAAAGCACTCACTGAGGCGTGTAGAGCCGCTGCAGGTAAAGTCGCTAATATTTTCACAGATTCGAAGCCCATTAAAAATGCAGAGCTGGTGAAACAATTGATGGAGGCATTGATGTTACCAGTCCAGGTTGGCATTGTCAAGGTAAAAGCACACACAAAGGTGACTCCGTGGAGGTAGAGGGCAACAGAAGGGCAGATGAGGCTGCTAAAGTAGCACAAGGTGGCCTAGAGAGAACAGTGGACAGTGGCAGGGAGTCAGCGTATTCCAGCCACATTGGGTCTAGATGTCCTGAAATCCCTCCAGCAAAAGGCTGCCCAAACAGAGAAGGTACACCGGGGGAGACTGGGAGCTGAGATGAACTCAAACGGAGTATGGGAGAATAAGGATAAATTGTGCCTACCAAAGTCCCTGTTCCCAATCATGGCGCAAGCAGCACATGGCCCCACTCACACCTCAAAAAGTCACATGTGTGCCAGGGTAGATGCCTTCTGGATCGCTCCTGGTTTCAGTCACGCAGCAGCGAAACTTGTACAATCACGCCTCATCTGTGCACAGCACAACCCAGGTAAAACAGTAAAAGTCCCTAAGAAAGCGACACCTAGGCCTCTCTACCTGTTTCAGAGACTGCAGATTGATTACATACAGCTACCAAAGGTAGGAGTGTATGAATATGTCCTAGTATGTGTAGATCTCTTCTCTGGTTGGCCGGAAGCCTATCCAGTAAAATCTGCAACTGCTAAAACAACTGCAGACAAACTGATGAAAGAACTGATCTGCAGGTACGGTGTCCCAGAAACCATAGAAAGCAATAGGGGTACACACTTCACGGGAGAAATAATGAGGGAAGTCATGCAGGCCCTGGGTGTACAGCAAGCATTTCATACACCATATAGGCCACAAAGTAGTGGGAAGGTAGAAAGACTAAATGGGACACTTAAACTGAAAATTCAAATGGCCATGGCAGACACAGGAAAGAGCTGGGTGGAGTGCTTGCCTCTTGCACTCTTTTCAGTCAGACACACTCCAAATAGAAAGACAGGCTTGTCTCCCTTTGAAGTCCTGTTTGGTAGTGCACCAAAGACTGGTCTATACTTCCCACAGGTGCTGCAAATGCAACACGGGTCTATGACAACCTACGTCCAGGCCTTGCAGGAAAGACTTAATGTGGTGCATAAACATGTGTTCTCATCCATTCCAGATCCTAATGCCAGTGCAGATGTGCATCAGCTGAATCCAGGTGATTGGGTGGTTATATGCAGACACGTGAGAAGGAGCCTGGACCCACGATTTGACGGCCCCTTCCAAGTCCAGCTGACCACATTCACCTCAGTAAAACTTGAGGGAAAGCCAACCTGGATCCACGCCAGTCACTGCAAGAAGGTCCTGTCAACAGTAGAATGACTGTACTCCTCATCACCTTGCTGGCAGTGACAGGGTTACTGCACTCTACAGAGACACAGGACAAAAACTCTTAAATGTTGACTGGGACAACAAGCTTATTCGGCATCATGCTCTTCTTATAAAGGGACATGGAAGGACAGAAACCGAAAGACTGTTGGATCTGTACACACAGCCCAGTATCTGCAAGGACTATGCCGTATTTAGCCGTATTTAGTATTTTACATCTGGAGCCATGGGAGGTATTAACCCCACACTGCATACACCATGAGACTTGGACTCAATCTAGGTATTGGGGAAAAGATGTGCCCCGTGATATATCTGCCTCATTGGCTATAATCGGATGGGCTGCTAACCCCTGGTTTCAGGTTAATATAACGCAGCCTAAAGGTACAAATGTGGTGGCGGGAATATGACTCAGATGTCGGAAATATGGTCGCCAGGAGGAGGACTGAAATCCCTCACTCAGACCCTATTCCCAATGATGGACTGTAGTTCAGTCTTCAACACACTGGAGCAGACACCTGTGGTGAGGACAATAATTGCTTCCGCATATACACTCGCGATCAAACACAGGTTAATGATACGGTGTACCAAGATGGTGTTGAAGGCTGTAAATCATCTACGGGTAAAATAGTAAGGAAAGAAAGGGGTAAATGTACATCTGGTAAAAGTGGAAAACAAATGAATAATACTTGGTGTGCCCATAAGCCTACAGTAGGTCAGGACTTTTGAGTTTACACCAATGTATACAGACCCCTGGTGACGTTTGTGTTCTCCCTGACGGAGTATTCTTGGTTTGCGGACATCGTGCCTACAGGTGGGTGAGCCCAGACATAAAAGGGGTTTGCACTCTTGCTAAACTGACACCAGCCACTTTCATAATTCCTCATAGTAAAATAGACACTGCAGCAGTTCCAATTCATACCTTGTATAGAAGGGCTGCAGACAATAAGCCCCGGCTAAATGGTAGGCGGCATCTAGTAGAAATGGGGATCACAAATAAAATATTCAGTTATATGCTAATATATAGTTATATGCTAATATACCCTATACCCTATATGCTAATATACCCCTTCATAGCACAAATGTGGGATAAATTAGTGGAAGCTACCGACTACCTGGACGATCAGATTCTCCAGATTCTTGAAGCTCTTAATGAAACTAATACAATACAGAGACAATTAATCGTAGTACTAACCAACATACTATAGTACTAGATTACCTGACCACAAAAGAAGGAGGAATGTGTCAAATAATTGGTCCCTCCTGTTGTAATTATATCGGCCCTGCTGGCAATCTCCAGATCAGGGCCAGTATAGACAAAATAGGTGAACTTAGAGACCAATGGTTAAAACAACACAGTGCAACCAGAGACTCCTGGTGGGGTAACACATTCTCTTTTCTAAATCCAGAAAATTGGTTTAATGGCCTTGCAGGATGGATTTTTTTTTTGGCATTATATAGACTTGTTTGCAAAGTTTGTTGTTTTGCTTATTGTTTTATGTAGCCGTAAAAGCGCTAATATATGTATTACTTAAGCTACTGAATAATGTACGCGTAAAAAAAGAATCTAAGGCTGAACCTTCTGTAGTGTATCATAGACCCCAGGTAGCCATTGCTGATGGGGAAAGTGAGTGTCCACACTGAGGGTGGATGGGCAAAGCAGGTAGGAAGCCCCCTTATGGGTACTAGACCCAAGAGACAGTAGCTCCTTTGTGGACATCAGCTGACCCTTTGGCAAAGGTTATACCATTTACAAAAGGGGGAAATTGATATAGAAGAGTTAATGGTTTGCTTTTATATCCCTTTAAATGCCTTTAAGACTTCAATACCAAGACCTTTCTAATGATCTTTTTACTCTTAGACCTGTGACGGGGACAAGGGGGCATCATCTACGTCTGGAGGAAAGAAGGTTTAAGCATAGTCACAGATGCGGATTCTTTACTGTAAGAGCAGTGAGACTATGGAACTCTCTGCCATATGATGTTGTAATGAGTGATTCCCTACTAAAATTTAAGAGGGGACTGGATGCCTTTCTTGAAAAGTATAATATTACAGGGTATATACACTAGCTTCCTTAGTGTTGCGTTGATCCAGGGAGCTAGTCTGATTGCCGTATGTGGAGTCGGGAAGGAATTTTTTTCCCCAATGTGAAGCTTACTGCCACATGGGTTTTTTTTGCCTTCCTCTGGATCAACATGTTAGGGCAAGTTAGGATAGAATATGGGTTGAACTAGATGGACTTAAAGTCTCCCTTCAACCTTAATTACTATGTTACTATGTTACTATGTTAATTGCCTTTTGCCTTATTATTGCTAGAATTAGACTAGTAGTCTCTGTCTTCAAGGAAACTATACTTGTTATCATATTTGTTCTCAACAACGTGTTCTGGGTTCATTGTAAACAAGGTACAACCCTGAGGTGATGGTGGGGGCCAAATGAGCTCAACAGAGTCACATATTGTTGTAAATGGTATAAAAACATGTCTTGTATTTCATTACGTCAGATAAACTGATTTGACCACGGCTTGTGTGTCGAGTCCCTTTGTCTCCAAGCGCTTGTCATCAGAAGGGTGAAAAACCTCACAATTCGGACTCACTGGTGATCTGGCGAACTGACTTTGGTCAGAACGAAAACAGCTACGACATACTATCGGTATATACCGAACATACATGCACACATATACTGTACATACATACACGCATACACAGATACACACACATACAGTATACGCATATGTATATACACATATACCATACACATACACTCACATATACATACACATACTGCACATACATATATATATTGTACATACATACACACAGACATACACATATACTATACATACATATACATAGACATACACATTTACTATACATACACACACATATATATACATACACATATACCATACATACATGTACCATACATAAATACACACATATACCATACATACATACACATATACCGTATATTCACAAACTGTACATATATATTGCACATACATACACATATACATACACACATACTGTACATACATAGACATACACATATATCATACATACACACACATATACATACACATATACTGTAAGAACATATACTGTTGTGATTTCTCTTACTTCTGAGTCAGGGCTCTCTCTGGTGGTTACTGTGGATAGTGGAGCTGGCTGGATTGACAGAGTTCTGCCACCTGACAATGATGATTGGAGATCTGGGGTTACTGATTGGGAGTATTTAAGTGAGCAGGCTTCCCTCAATTGTTGCTGGTGATTAGTTATTCCTGTGCAACTTGAGGTCTGCTGTCTCCTGCCTGATCCTGCATTTTTCAGCTAAGTTGTTCATTTGCTAATCCTTTGCTCCTGATCTGGTTTTGCCTCTTTCTGCTTTGCGGGTTCAGCGTGCTCCCTGTTGGGGCTGTGCTGGACCCTGCTCCATATGTTACAGCTTGTGTCAGTTTGTTCAGTCCCCTGTTAGATTAGTCTCTTTTGCTTTGCTGCCAGTTTACACCAGAATGCTGATATAGTGGGGGAGAGGTCGAGACACCTCAGTGCTTTTGTACATCAGACTTGTTGGATTTTTTAGGGATTTTGCGTGATTGCAGACAGTGTCTTTCCTTTCCTATCCTATCTAGACAGTTTGGGCCCCATCATTTGCTCAGTCTATTTTCTGCCTATGTTTGTCCCTCATCTGGTCTCACCGACAATATATGTTTGGGGGCTATCTATTTCTTCGGGGTTCTACTCCAGGGCAGTTTAGATTTCACCTTTCTTGCTTTAGGCCTAGTTAGTTCTCCGGCTGTGTCGAGGCGTCTAGGGCATCGTAGGTACGCTCCACGGCTACTGTTAGTTGTGTTGTTAGGACTAGGGGTCTGCAATTCACTAAGTGACCAACCTTTCTGGTTTCCTGGTGGCCTAGCCTATTCCTGCCATCCTCAGTGACCTGTTCATAACAATATACCATACATACATTCACATACATCGTACATACATATACACACACATCATACATATATACACACATATACTAAGACATATAATGTATCTACATACACATAAACATATACCACACATACATGTACACACATGTACATACACATATACCAAACATATACACATATGCATACACATTTATCGTATATACATTCACATAGAGATATACTTTTCGTACATACACACGCATATACAGTGGGGCAAAAAAGTATTTAGTCAGTCAGCAATAGTGCAAGTTCCACCACTTAAAAAGATGAGAGGCGTCTGTAATTTACATCATAGGTAGACCTCAACTATGGGAGACAAACTGAGAAAAAAAAATCCAGAAAATCACATTGTCTGTTTTTTTTTCATTTTATTTGCATATTATGGTGGAAAATAAGTATTTGGTCAGAAACAAAATTTCATCTCAATACTTTGTGATATATCCTTTGTTGGCAATGACAGAGGTCAAACGTTTTCTGTAAGTCTTCACAAGGTTGCCACACACTGTTGTTGGTATGTTGGCCCATTCCTCCATGCAGATCTCCTCTAGAGCAGTGATGTTTTTGGCTTTTCGCTTGGCAACACGGACTTTCAACTCCCTCCAAAGGTTTTCTATAGGGTTGAGATCTGGAGACTGGCTAGGCCACTCCAGGACCTTGAAATGCTTCTTACGAAGCCACTCCTTCGTTGCCCTGGCGGTGTGCTTTGGATCATTGTCATGTTGAAAGACCCAGCCACGTTTCATATTCAATGCCCTTGCTGATGGAAGGAGGTTTGCACTCAAAATCTCACGATACATGGCCCCATTCATTCTTTCATGTACCCGGATCAGTCGTCCTGGCCCCTTTGCAGAGAAACAGCCCCAAAGCATGATGTTTCCACCACCATGCTTTACAGTAGGTATGGTGTTTGATGGATGCAACTCAGTATTCTTTTTCCTCCAAACACGACAAGTTGTGTTTCTACCAAACAGTTCCAGTTTGGTTTCATCAGACCATAGGACATTCTCCCAAAACTCCTCTGGATCATCCAAATGCTCTCTAGCAAACTTCAGACGGGCCCGGTCATGTACAGGCTTAAGCAGTGGGACACGTCTGGCACTGCAGGATCTGAGTCCATGGTGGCGTAGTGTGTTACTTATGGTAGGCCTTGTTACATTGGTCCCAGCTCTCTGCAGTTCATTCACTAGGTCCCCCCGCATGGTTCTGGGATTTTTGCTCACCGTTCTTGTGATCATTCTGACCCCACGGGGTGGGATTTTGCGTGGAGCACCAGATCGAGGGAGATTATCAGTGGTCTTGTATGTCTTCCATTTTCTAATTATTGCTCCCACAGTTGATTTCTTCACTCCAAGCTGGTTGGCTATTGCAGATTCAGTCTTCCCAGCCTGGTGCAGGGCTACAATTTTGTTTCTGGTGTCCTTTGACAGCTCTTTGGTCTTCACCATAGTGGAGTTTGGAGTCAGACTGTTTGAGGGTGTGCACAGGTGTCTTTTTATACTGATAATAAGTTTAAACAGGTGCCATTACGACAGGTAATGAGTGGAGGAAAGAGGAGACTCTTAAAGAAGAAGTTACAGGTCTGTGAGAGCCAGAAATCTTGATTGCTTGTTTCTGACCAAATACTTATTTTCCACCATAATATGCAAATAAAATGAAAAAAAAACAGACAATGTGATTTTCTGGATTTTTTTTCTCAGTTTGTCTCCCATAGTTGAGGTCTACCTATGATGTAAATTACAGACTCCTCTCATCTTTTTAAGTGGTGGAACTTGCACTATTGCTGACTGACTAAATACTTTTTTGCCCCACTGTAGATACACATATTCGGTACATAAATACACAAATATACATACACATAAATATTTACCGTACGTACACACAGATGCATACACATAAGCTATACATACATACACACATATATGCTACCACACATAGAAACACATACATATACCGTACATACATACGCCCACATATACACGCACACAGATAGTGTTAGGTGTCGGGTTCCAGGTGCTGCACAGCGGGAATCCCGAGCCTTGCCACCGACAGTCTCCCATTCCCCTCCAGCCGCAGTGGAGCCTGCTCAGCAGACTGCACGATCGCGGCGTTCTGCTCACACAAGCATTGTGGGTTCAGTTGCTGCTGCCACCTCTGGTCCATTTATGGCAATGCAGCCTGGCCAGCAGCAAAAGACTCCAGAGTCTAAATCCTTCCTTCGGTCCACTGAGCATGCTCATGAGACGATCTCCCATTGGGGATCGGGAGTCACATGCTCAGGTCCTTCTCCAGTTCTGATTGGTCCATCTGGAGGATGAGGAAGGTCCTGGAAGGGCACGGCTATAAAAGGTTCGCATGGCCACCCCGCCATGCGCTATGATCAACCCTGAGGCTATAGTACTTAGTGTATGCATGATGATTGATGAACGAGCCTGGTGACTGACGCATTATAATTCCCCCTCCTTGGATATTACACATGAGTTAGAGTTAGGAATTAGCATCAGCTCAATAGCTCAGACACTGCATAGCGCCGCAGTGTTATCCTCATCTACCTTCAGCGCCTAGGGTGTCGGCCAGTACTGGCCTCCTCGACACTGCAACCCATGATCTGCCACAGTAATGCCATGCGCCATGTGTGTGCTTTCCAGCACCGTTGTTAGGCTGGTTAATGGCGTCTGTCAGGGCAGACATTGCACCCATCATAAACAGTGGTTCACACTACCGTGATCTGTGACATAAACAGGTTGTGGTTGTTCGCCGGCTGGCACGTGCTACGTGAAGCAACGGAGTTCGTGCCTGCTAGCACCAGGTCAGGGGTTACCTACCGGTGTCCGGCTTTTCTCCTACATGCCTTCCCCTCATTGTTTAGCAGCAGTTGGTCACCTCTGCACAGGGGGCCCGGGCTGCAAACACACCCGTTATATTATTTCATCTTTATTAATTTGGTGCGTTCCGCCAGCCCGTAACAGATACACACTTATATACATAAACACACGTAGATACACACACATATATACCGTACATACATACACACAGATACACATACACATAAAAACATATGCAAGCACTTACATACATATGTATACCCATGGGTCTGCCACCAGAAATTTCTGGGTCTTATACTATGCCTCCACCCCTTGAACCTTCCACAGTCCCACCGCCCACTTTTGGAATAACTCCACTTCTGCCCAATGTCTACACCAATCACACAGTCGCAGTTCTCATCGAACACCATATCAAACACGTAGCCAGCAGCTTTTGTTTTGGCCAAAAGAATTTTTAAGCTGCTACCACATCAAGGTGGACTCTTTTGGCAGGAACCAACTCTACTCTTTCCTATTAAATATATATAAAACATTAAAATATTCAATACTCTTTTTAGGTATACTTCAATTTATTTTTCTTTAAAGTAATGTGTCACATACATTTTTTAAAATGACCAATAATACCACATACAAGGGACAAATACCGTCACACATGACCAGATCACATATTACCACCACATAGTGATTGAAGAATACCACATACAAGAAACAAAAACCGCCACATCATAACAAAACCACATATTACCACCACATAGTGACCGAATAATACCCCATACAAAGAACAAATACTGTCACACGATTACCAGATCACATATTACCACCACATAGCGACCGAATAATACCACATACAAGAAACAAAAACTGCCACACAATGACCAAGCCACATATTACCACCACAAGTGACTGAATGATGACATATTACTACCACACAGTGACCGAATAATACCAGATACAAGGAACAAATACTGTGACACCATGACAGATCACATATTACCACCACATAGTGATTGAAGAATACCACATACAAGAAACAAAAACCACCACACCATGGCAAAACCACATATTACTACATAGTGACCGAATAATAACACATGCAAGGAACAAATACTGCTGCACCATGACCAGATCACATATTACCACCATATTGTGACTAAATACTACAATACTGATCATTAATAAAAAAAAACACATTACTAATATTACCATAAATGCCATTATTACATAGAGAATCACTCTATGTAAAAGCTCAGGTTAAAATCGCATTGCAATTAGATCGCATTCACATTAAAATAGGGTGGAAATCGTATGGTAGGTGTTAAAAGTTGGATTGCACTCGCATGAAAAACACATGACACTTGCATGACACTTGTCCGACTTTTCAGGAACAAAATCAGACCGATTTTAAAATTGTTAATGTGTCTCTGCCTTAGGTCATATGCACATATACAGTATTTGGTGAATTTTTTGCCCCAGTATTTGTAAGCTAAAACTAGGAGTTGGTGAAAAATGTAGAAGCGGTGCAAATGTTTCTATTATGCTTTTCCTCTGACCGTTCCACTCCTGGTTTTGGCTTACAAATACTGGGGTAAAAACCTCACCAAATACTGAATGTGTGCATGTGGTCTAAGGCCGGCGTCACACTTGCCGTATGAATAATGGGTCCGATTTTCTTGGCTGAGAATCGCAGGAGTGTTCTCCGTATGGTGATCCATAGGTAATTTGTTTGCAATGCTATTATGCGATTTCCTCATATCTGTATGACATCCGTATGTAATCCGTGTGCAATGCGATTTTAACATGAGCTTTTACATATAGCAGTTCTGTCATTGACACATCGTTTTAAAACAAAATATTCTTCAATATATATATATATATATATATATATATATATATATATATATAAATATATATATATATTAGATTGATAGATTGATATATAGATAGATTGGTTTTCCTGGTTTTCCTCCTATCTCTCTGACCGCTCCTTTACTGTATCTTTTGCTGGCTCCTCATCCCCACATCTTCCACTTACTGTTGAGGTTCCTCAAGGATCGGTTCTAGGCCCCCTCCTCTTCTCTTTGTATACTGCCCCTATTGGTCAAACAGTCAGTAGATTTGGTTTCCAGGACCATCTCTATGCTAATGAGACCCAATTATATGCTTCTTCTCCTGACATCATGCCTGCCTTTTTAGAAAACACCAGCGTTTGTCTAAACGCTGTGTCTAACATCATGTCCTCACTATATCTGAAACCCAACCTGTCAAAGACTGAACTCCTTGTGTTTCCTCCCTCCACTAAGGCACCTATGCCCGACATTGCCATTTCTGTGTGTGGTTCCACTACTACTCTCCAGCAACATGCCTGCTGTCTTGGGGTCATTCTTGACCCCGAGCTTTCATTCACCCCCGACATCCGATCACTGGCTCGCTCTTGTTATCTGCACCTCAGAAACATTTCTAGAATTCGACCTTTTCTTACCTTCGACTCTGCAAAAACTCTTACTGTTTCTATTCATTCTCATCTGGACTATTGCAACTCTCTTCTAATTGGTCTCCCTCTTACCAAACTCTCCCCCCTCCAATCTGACTTGAATGCTGCAGCCAGGATCATGTTCCTCGCCAATCATTACACCGATGCATCTACCTTGTGCCAGTCATTACACTGGCTACCCATCCACTCCAGAATCCAGTACAAACTTATTATCCTCACCCACAAAGCTCTCCACGGCTCAGCACCACCCTACATCTCCTCCCTCATCTCAGTTTACCACCCTGCCCGTGCCCTCTGTTCTGCTGATGACCTGAGGTTAGCATCCTTAATAAACATAGAATCATAGAATCATAGAATCGTAGAGTTGGAAGGGACCTCCTGGGCCATCTGCTCCAACCCCCTGCTCAAAGCAGGATTCGCTAAATCATCCCTGTCAGATGTCTGTCCAGCCTCTGTTTGAAGACTTCCACTGAAGGAGAATTCACCACTTCTCGTGGCAGCTTGTTCCACTCATTGATCACTCTAACTGTCAAAAAGTTTTTTTTAATATCTAATCTGTGTCTCCTCCCATTCAGTTTCATCCCATTGCTTCTAGTCTTTCCTTGTGCAAATGAGAATAAAGTTGATCCTTCTACAAGGTGACAGCCCTTTAGATATTTGTAGACAGCTATTAAGTCTCCTCTCAGTCTTCGCTTTTGCAAACTAAACAATCCCAAATCCTGCAACCTTTCCTCATAAGACAGGGTTTGCTGACCGGTCACCATTCTAGTTGCTCTTTTCTGAACTTGCTACAGTTTGTTGATGTCTTTTTTAAAATGTGGTGCTCAAAACTGGACACAATATTCCAGATGAGGTCTGACCAAAGAGCAGTAGAGGGAAATAATGACTTCACGTGATCTAGACTGTATGCTTCTGTTAATACATCCTAGAATTGCATTTGCCTTTTTTGCTGCTGCATCACACTGTTGACTCATATTCAGTCTGAGATCTATTAGTATACCCAAATCTTTTTCACATATGCTGTTGCTTAGGCCTATTCCTCCCATTTTGTATATGCTTTTTTCATTTTTATTGCCCAGATGTAGTACTTTGCATTTTTCCCTGTTAAAAACCATTCTGTTAGTTGCTGCCCACTTCTCCAGTTTATTTATATCTTTTTGAATCCTCTCTCTCTCTTCTCTAGTATTAGCTATCCCTCCTAGCTTTGTGTCATCAGCAAATTTAATCAGTTTACCCTCAATTCCTTCATCTAAATAGTTGATAAAGATATTGAACAATACAGGGCCCAGGACAGAACCCTGTGGTACCCCACTTGAGACATTCTTCCAACTGGATGTGCAGCCATTTATGACCACTCTTTGGGTCCGATCACTAAGCCAGTTATGAATCCACCTAACAGTTGCCTTGTCCATTCCATACTTAGTCATTTTTTCAATAAGGATTGTATGAGATACTTTGTCAAATGCTTTGCTGAAGTCAAGATATACTATATCTACAGCATTTCCTTGATCCACCCAATCAGTGATTCCATCATTGAAGGAAATTAAGTTAGTCTGACATGACTTATCAGTTACAAACCCATGCTGACTCTGTTTAATCACTTAATTCTTATCCAGGTACTGACATACAGTGGGGCAAAAAAGTATTTAGTCAGTCAGCAATAGTGCAAGTTCCACCACTTAAAAAGATGAGAGGCGTCTGTAATTTACATCATAGGTAGACCTCAACTATGGGAGACAAACTGAGAAAAAAAATCCAGAAAATCACATTGTCTGTTTTTTTTTCCTTTTATTTGCATATTATGGTGTAAAATATGTATTTGGTCAGAGACAAAATTTCATCTCAATACTTTGTGATATATCCTTTGTTGGCAATGACAGAGGTCAAACGTTTTCTGTAAGTCTTCACAAGGTTGCCACACACTGTTGTTGGTATGTTGGCCCATTCCTCCATGCAGATCTCCTCTAGAGCAGTGATGTTTTTGGCTTTTCGCTTGGCAACACGGACTTTCAACTCCCTCCAAAGGTTTTCTATAGGGTTGAGATCTGGAGACTGGCTAGGCCACTCCAGGACCTTGAAATGCTTCTTATGAAGCCACTCCTTTGTTGCCCTGGCGGTGTGCTTTGGATCATTGTCATGTTGAAAGACCCAGCCACGTTTCATCATCAATGCCCTTGCTGATGGAAGGAGGTTTGCACTCAAAATCTCACGATACATGGCCCCATTCATTCTTTCATGTACCCGGATCAGTCGTCCTGGCCCCTTTGCAGAGAAACAGCCCCAAAGCATGATGTTTCCACCACCATGCTTTACAGTAGGTATGGTGTTTGATGGAAGCAACTCAGTATTCTTTTTCCTCCAAACACGACAAGTTGTGTTTCTACCAAACAGCTCCAGTTTGGTTTCATCAGACCATAGGACATTCTCCCAAAACTCCTCTGGATCATCCAAATGCTCTCTAGCAAACTTCAGACGGGCCCGGACATGTACAGGCTTAAGCAGTGGGACACGTCTGGCACTGCAGGATCTGAGTCCATGGTGGCGTAGTGTGTTACTTATGATAGGCCTTGTTACATTGGTCCCAGCTCTCTGCAGTTCATTCACTAGGTCCCCCCGCGTGGTTCTGGGATTTTTGCTCACCGTTCTTGTGATCATTCTGACCCCACGGGGTGGGATTTTGCGTGGAGCACCAGATCGAGGGAGATAATCAGTGGTCTTGTATGTCTTCCATTTTCTAATTATTGCTCCCACAGTTGATTTCTTCACTCCAAGCTGGTTGGCTATTGCAGATTCAGTCTTCCCAGCCTGGTGCAGGGCTACAATTTTGTTTCTGGTGTCCTTTGACAGCTCTTTGGTCTTCACCATAGTGGAGTTTGGAGTCAGACTGTTTGAGGGTGTGCACAGGTGTCTTTTTATACTGATAACAAGTTTAAACAGGTGCCATTACTACAGGTAATGAGTGGAGGAAAGAGGAGACTCTTAAAGAAGAAGTTACAGGTCTGTGAGAGCCAGAAATCTTGATTGCTTGTTTCTGACCAAATACTTATTTTCCACCATAATATGCAAATAAAAGGAAAAAAAAACAGACAATGTGATTTTCTGGATTTTTTTTTCTCAGTTTGTCTCCCATAGTTGAGGTCTACCTATGATGTAAATTACAGACGCCTCTCATCTTTTTAAGTGGTGGAACTTGCACTATTGCTGACTGACTAAATACTTTTTTGCCCCACTGTACATGTTGTTTAAGAATTTGTTCAAAGATCTTTCCTGGTATAGAAGTCAGACTCAATGGCCTATTGTTGCCTGGGTCCATCGTCTTCCCCTTTTTGAAGATAGGAACAACATTTGCTCTTCTCCAGTCTTCTGGCACTTCTCCTGTTCTCCAAGAATTTTCAAAGATTATGGAGAGGGGTTCAAAAATTTCTTCTGCTATATCCTTCAGTACTCTGGGGTGTAATTCATCTGGACCTGGAGACTTGAATTCATTTAGGTTAGCTAAGTGTTTCCTCACTATCTTTCTGTTTATAGATATCCTGGATTCTTCTATTCCCTTAATAGGACAGTGAAGAACAGTTGATGTTCCATTTCCTTTCTGAGAGAAAACAGATGCAAAATAGGAATTTAAAAGTTCGGCCTTCTCAACAACCTGTCTTACCATTTCATCATTTTCATCCTGTAAAAATCCTATAGCATCTTTGACTTTTCTTTTACTTTTGACATATCCCCCAAATCCTTTATTATTGCTTTTGACATCTCTTGCAAGCCTCAATTCATTGTCAGCTTTAAATAATCTGATTTGTGCCCTGCAGGTTTTGCAGACAGCATTATATTCTTCTTTAGATATGCCTCCCTCTTTCCATTTTATAAACTTTTTTTCTTCCTTTTTAGCATGTGCTTAAGTTCTGTGTTCATCCATCCTGGCTTCCTTAAATGCTTCCTATTCTTCCCTCTTTTCGGAATTGTTAACAATTGTGCTTTGAGAATTTCATTTTTCAAGATTTCTCATCCTTCTTGGACATTTTTGTCTTTAAGGATATCCAGCCATTTGATCCCTCCAATTCTCTTTCTGAATCCCTTAAAATCTGCCTTTCTGAAATCTAACCTTGACGTCTGAGTCTTCACAGGTCTTCCTCCTCTAGTTATCCAAAATTCCAAAATAGCATGGTCGCTACCTCCTAGGGTTCCAGCCACTTTTACCTCCTCAACCATTTCCTCCTTGTTTATAAGGATTAGATCCAAGGTAGCAGTTCCCCTTGTTTTCTCCCCTACCTTTTGGAAGATAAAGTTTTTGGAAGATAAAGTTGTCAGCAAGAGAGGATAAAAATTTCCTTGACCTGTTAGTTTTGCCTGAGAGAGATTCCCAACAAATGTCTGGATAGTTGAAACCTCCCATGACAACTATGTCATATTTTTTGGAGAAATTGGCCATTGGCCATTTGATGCATAAAGAGTTCATCGATATCTTCAGCTTGCACAGGCGGCCTGTAGTAAATGCCTACAATGGTGTCCTTTCCATTGTTCTGTCCTTGTATTCTTACCCAAACAGTTTCCACAGAACTCCCAGTCTCTGAAGCTTCAATCTCTGTGCAGATATACGCGTTTCTAACATACAATGCGACACCTCCTCCTCGTTTATCAAGTCTGTTTCTTGCAAATAAGTTGTATCCTTCTAGTCTTGTATTCCAATCATGTGTATCGCCCAACAAGTTTCAGTGATTCCAATGACATCATATTTCTTTTCCTGTGTTAGTAGTTCCAATTCTCCTTGTTTGCTGCCCATGCTTTGTGCATTAGTATAGAAACATTTTAGTTTGTGATTGGTTTCTCTTTCTCCAATATTTTTATTAATTAGATTATTTTGTCTTTGTTCTTCCCCCTCACTGTATACATACTGACCCCTTAGTATCTCCCAAACTGATGGCACCAACACTGCATGATGGCCCCCTCACTGTAATCTCCACACTGTATGATGGCTCCCTAGATAGCCTCCATATAGTAGAATGCACCAGATAGTCCTCAATATAGTAAAATGCAGCCCCCATAGGCAGACTCTATATAGTATAATGCAGCCCCCTTAGGCAGACTCTATAGTATAATGCAGCCCCCCATAAGCAGTCTGTAATGTAAGGCAGCCCCCATAGGCATAAAACAATGGAGCCCCCCATGGGCAGACTGTAATATAAGGCAGCCCCCCATGTGCAGACTATAATATAATGAAGCCCCCCATACAGACTCTAATATAATGCACCCCCAGGCAGACTCTAATATAAGGCAGCCCCCATAGGCAGAATGTAATATAATTCCGGCCCCCATAGGCAGACTGTAATATAATGCACCCCCAGGCAGACTTTAATATAAGGCAGCCCCCCATAGGCAGACTGTAATATAATGCAGCCCCTCCATAGGCAGACTGTAATGTAAGGCAGCACCCCCCTCATAGGCAGACTAATGTAAGGAACCCCCATAAGCAAATTGTAATGTAAGGCAGCCCCCCATAGGCAGACTGTAATGTAAGGCAGCACCCCCCATAGGCAGACTGTAATGTAAGGCAGCCCCACCATAGGCAGACTGTAGTGTAAGGCAGCCCCCAATAGGCAGACTGTAATATAATGCACCCCCATAAAAAAATAAAAAAATAAATCCAATACTCACCTCTCTTCCTCCTGGCTCATGCACTGCTCGGAGCTCCCGCTTATCTCCTGACAGCAGGCGCTGGGCAATGACATCAGCGTGCCTGCTGTCAGTATCTGCATCAGACGCTGAGAGGGGGATGATGGGAGAAGGAGCGCTCGCTCCTTCTCTCATCAATGTGGTCAGCTGTATCGGCTAGATGCCGATACAGCTGAACTTGTGATGACAGGCGGGGGCCCACTGCTGGCACTGGGCCCCCCTGCCTGCTCAGGGGCCCAATAGCGGCCAAGTGACAGTGCAGGGAGATCGATTCTCCCTGCTCTGCCGCAGAATATAACTGTATGGGAGCGCTCTGCATGCCGATACAGTTACTGTAGCATAGCTCCAGGTGGGCCCCCTCAGAGCGTGGGGCCATGGCCCCCTCTGCCCCCCTGGTAGCTACTCTACTGGATAGAATAGATATATACACATAGAATAGGTGTGTATATATATATATATATGTATATATATAGTGGTGTGACTGGTTGCGTGGTTAATGAGAGGTATATGTCACAGGGATGGATGCTCCCTACGATGCAACCTGGAGTATTTTGTCTTTAGTGCACATGAGCATTAATATGTCATTTAGTGCACCTGGGTCCGGGTTGCGGGTAGCTATGAGAGATCGGAGGGTCTGGCTACCCATATTACCTCACCTCTGGGTGAGGGTGCTCACTGTACCCCTTTTCCCTGTGTGTATGGTTGTGAGTTTCAGGACCTGCAGTGAGGTCATGACCATGTGACCAGCCCATGTGAGCCATACCTCACCTGTAGGTGTGCTTACAAGCTATGTAATCTAATCAAGGTGTGCTTAAGAAATAAGATAATCCTTTAATCGTCCCACCATGTGGAAATTCAGAGCACATAGCACATAGGTGTGAGTGTTTGGGAGTCTGCCAGTGTGGACAGATTTCCCTGTGTTCAGGCTGGACACTACTGAGTGGACTGTGTGCAGAGAGAGAGAAGCCACCCTGTCTGTGGCTCCAGATAGAGCCTGAGTGCTGGACATTGCACAGCCTGTGTGCCCACAAGCCTGAGAGAGCAGAGCTCTGCTATGTGCATTGATGCTGTGTCTGCCTGATGTTCAGAAGGGAGCCGGAATGACCCTAAGGGAGCCCCACCACATCAGGCGGTTGTAGTGGTTCCGGGTGGTGTGGTGTATAAAAAGAAGATATCGACACCTAAGGTTTATAGTCCAGAGTTCCGGGGGACTGGAAGAAAGTGTGGGTCCAACCAACTCGGGGGCTTAGTTCACGTCCTGGCACGACGTCCAGGTCTGCCGCTGCCCTCTGTTCTAGGCACTCACCTCGTAGCTCACACGCTGTCCTTGGGCAGCAGTCGGATCCCTGTGTGTCTCATCCTGCTTCTCAGCATTCAGGTCTCTCCCCTTCCCCCACCTCCTGGCGTCCTGTCAGCAGATCTGCAACTAAAGCTATTAGAGCGTGCTCTCCTGCCTTAAAGGGACAGCGTGCATTTTTCAAAATGGGCAATTATCCAATGGCAGCGCACTGGCTGCTATTTCTGGCCTCTCCTCCATAGGGAGAGCGCCGGAGCAACGAGTATCAATCATTGCTACATCCGGTTCTGTTGCTACCTGTCTGCACTGCATCTGCAGTCTCTGTGCATTCTCTAATGCTATCTGTCTCCACAGAATATCTGTATCCTGATAATCCTGGTTATATCTGCAACCATCTGGGCGAAAGCCATCCCGTTCCGCCAACAGCCATCTGAGTCCGAGGACTGTGTCAAGGTCTCTGGAACCAGCTATGTACCTGGATCCAGGACCCGTCTCATTAATGGACTCTGCTGTCACTTCTGTTATCCCTTTTGGTCCCGCTGGGACAGCTGCCACGTGTCCGGGGTCTAACTGGAGGTAGAACCTGTGTCCTCCAGGTATTCCATTCTGGTCCTGTCTGAAGGGCTTTACTATGGTAACCTGGGGCTCACTAGTCACGCCCCCTTCAGAGCCCCTTGGACTGTGGTCCCAAGGTTCCACTTTAAAAATAAAACACGAATGTGAACTTCACCATCTCTGCCTCCGCTTCCATTCGTTACAGATTGCTCCGGACATGGATTCCGCTTGACCCCAGAGGCCTCTGACTATGGAACTGTGCCAAGAGGTAACCCGTTTAAGAGATCAACAGGGCAAGATCATGACGTATCTACGTAACCTGTCCACCCGCATGGATTCTCTGCTGATCCCGGCTCCTCCAGATTCATCTACAAGCACCCAGGTACCTGCCATCATGGCAAGCAAGGGTCCTCACCTGGTGGCTCCTACCCACTTCCATGGTGATCCCACTCAGTGTCGGGGTTTTCTCAATCAGTGTACCCTACACTTTGAAATCTTGGGGTATCTGTTTGCTTCTGACCGTGCCAAAGTAGGCTTCATTATGTCACATCTAGCAGGAGAGGCTCTCACCTGGCTAAACCCGTTAAGGGAGAGAGGAGACCCGCTGGTTAATAACCTCCAATTTTTCCTAGAGACTTTTCGCAGGACCTTCGATAAACCTGGCCGGGCCACATTGACCACTTCTGCCCTGCTTCGCTTATGCCAAGGTACCCTCACGGTGGCTCAGTATGCTGTTCAGTTCCGAACCCTCTCGTCTGAGTTATTCTGGAACAATGAGGCCTTGCTGGCTACCTTCTGGGAGGGCCTATCTGGAAAAATCAAGGATGAGCTGGTGGGACGGGACAGACCTACCACCTTGGATGATCTGATTTCCTTGGCGTTTTCTGGAGCGTTCCATGGAGATTAAGCGAGACAAGAGGTCCTACCATCTGGACTCTAGTTCTCCCAAATTGGCTACTGTAACGGGGTCTTCCTATCTTGGGTACCTCTTTCAGTACCACCCCGTGTTTCCGGAGGTCCACTCTGCTTTGACTGGAGTCTGAATGAAGGATGCTGGCTGGAATTCCTTGGTTACATGGGCGCATATAAAAGATCACTGCTTCTCCACGTATTTCCAGTCTGACAACACTTTACTCACAGGACACAGAATATATCACACAGATACAGAGGTCAGGCCAATAGAAAAGCGGCAGGCCAGACATACATTACAATAGCCGCAGGGGGTCGGAGCCTGCTGATATTTACTGTGGGAATTACAAAGGGGGGGCGGCTGGATGCATCCTGTGGGCTGATGCATTAGGGACATGCATCTCCCATGGAACCTATTATACATACATATAACTGCACAACATATTCTGGGTGCTGAGTGGTTCCGTATCACGTAACAGCTACCTTATCTTTTTCTCCCGAAGCTATGGAGGTTGACCAAGTAAGTTTTGCCAGCCGCCACCAGGAGGCGTGTCGCAAGGAAGGAAGTTGTCTCTATTGTGGTAGTTCTGAACACCTGATCCGCTCCTGTCCAAAGAAGTCGGGAAACTCCAGTGCCTAGGCTCGGTAGGAGAGGCCATCCTAGGTAGAGAATATTCCTTTCCTTCGCTGCAGATCTCGGTCTCCATGACCTGCGAAGCAATAAAATTTTCTGGACTCTGTCTGTTGGATTCCGGAGCCACCGGGAATTTTATCCAGCAGATGCTTGTGGATCGTTACCGCTTACCAGTCCAGGCTCTTCCCAATCCGTTTCTGGTGACCGCTGTTGATGGCAAACCACTGACCGAACCCGTCCAGTTCCAGACTGAGCCAGCGGAACTCCGGGTAGGTCTAATGCATTCTGAAAGAATCAACATTTATATATGTACCCTGGTTTGCCTCACCCCTTGCTTTTAGGTTTGCCATGGTTCCAGAAACACGAACCAGTCCTTAATTAGAGATCAGGCGAAATTCTGCGTTGGAGAGATTCCTGCTTGGAACGTTGCTTAACCCAGATTGAACCAGTTTCACCCCCGGTCCAACCTGCTACCCTGCCTGGATTACCATCCGCTTACTGGTCCTTCTCGGATGTCTTCGGGAGAAATGAGGCTAAAAAACTGCCCCCCACAGGTCGTATGACTGTCCAATAGATCTTCTTCCCGGAACATCTCCTCCCCGTGGGAGAGTTTACCCTCTTTCCCAGGCAGAGACTCAAGCTATTTCAGACTACATCCAGGAGAATTTGGCCAGAGGGTTTATCCGAAAATCATCATCACCGGCAGGAGCAGGATTCTTCTTCGTGAAGAAAAAGGACAGATCCTTGCGGCCCTGTATTGACTACCGGGTACTGAACCAGATCACGGTATAAAACACGTATCCTTTGCCTCTCATTTCAGAACTGTTTGACTGTCTCCGAGGGGCCAAAATCTTCACCAAGCTAGATCTCAGAGGTGCCTACAATTTGATCCAAATCAGGGAAGGAGGCGAATGGAAAACAGCCTTCAACACCCGTGATGGTCACTACGAGTACCTGGTAATGCTGTTTGACCTAAGCAATGCACCCGCTGTTTTCCAAGAGTTCGTCAATGACATTTTCAGGGATCTGCTTTACACCTGTGTTGTTGTCTATCTGGACGACATTCTGATTTTTTCCACTGACTTAGTCACGCACTGGAGGTAAGTGCGCCTAGTCTTACAGAGGCTCAGAGAGAACAGACTGTATGCCAAGTTTGAAAAGTGCCTTTTTGAACAATCCTCTTTGCCTTTCCTCGGGTACATTGTTTCCTCCACAGATTTGAAAATGGATCCAGAGAAGTTATCGGCTGTACTCAGGTGGCCTCGTTCATCTGGGCTGAAGGCCATACAGTGATTTCTGGGCTTCGCCAACTACTACAGACAATTCATTCCTAACTTCTCCACCTGAGTGGTGCCCATCTCAGCTCTGACCCGGAAAGGTACAAATCCCAAGGATTGGCCTCCTGGTGAGAGGAGGCTTTTGTTTCTCTCAAAAATGCCTTTGCTGTTGTGCCTGTCCTCCATCATCCTAACTCCAATGAACAATTTTTTCTTGAGGTCGATGCCTCGTCCATAGGTGCGTGAGCAGTACTTACACAGAAATTGCCAACCGGGCGAATGAACTATTGTGTTTGTTTTCCAAGGTTTTTTCTTCTGCAGAGAGGAATTATTCCATTAGAGATCGGGAATTGTTGGCTATCAAATTGGCTCTGCAGGAGTGGAGGCATCTTCTGGAAGGAGCTCTTCATCAGGTAGTCATATACACCGATCACAAAAACCTTGCTTACCTCCAAACTGCGCAAAGGCTGAATCCTCATCAAGCCCGCTGGGCTTTGTTTTTTGCTCTATTTAATTTTGTTCTTCATTTTTGCCCAGCTGACAAAAATGTCAAGGCAGATGCACTTTCCAGAGCCTTTTTACCTCCTGATCAAGAAGAACCACAGCACATCATTGAACCCTCTAGGTTAGTCGCTGTCGCTTCTGCTGATCTTACCTGGCTCCCCCCTGGGAAAACTTTCGTGTCTGCATCTGAATGTACTCATGTACTTCAGTGGGGTCACTCCTCCAAGTTGGCTGGTCACGCCGGTCAGAGGAAGACTCTGCAACTCATCACCCGGTACTACTGGTGGCCTGCTATGGCTAAAGACATCCAGGAGTTCGTCACAGCCTGTCCTTCCTGTGACCGTAACAAGACGGCCAAACACCTACCTGCAGGTAGGCTTCAGCCTCTTCCAATTCTGTCCGCTCCCTGGCAACACATTGCAATGGACTTCATCACAGATCTTCCAGTCTCATCTGGCTGTTCTGTGGTGTGGGTAGTGGTACACCGCTTCTCCAAAATGGCTCACTTCATTCCGCTTCCCGGTCCTCCAGCTGCTCCTGAATTGGCAGATCTGTTCATCCAGCACATCTTCCGTCTCCATGGTTTCCCTCTCCACATCGTGTCTGACAGAGGAGTCCAGTTCACCTCAAGATTCTGGAGAGCAGTTTGTAAACTGGCAAGAATTGAACTGGATTTTTCCTCAGCATACCATCCCCAATCCAATGGACAAGTGGAGAGGACAAATCAAGTCCTGGCTGAATTCCTGCGTCACTTTGTCAACGCGCATCATGACGACTGAGTAGGCTTACTGTCCTGGGCCGAATTTTCCTACAACAACCAAGTAAGTGAATCTTCTGGAAAGTCTCCCTTTCAGATTGTCTTTGGACTGCAACCCGGAATACCGCTTCCCATTTCCGGATCATCTGGCTTTCCGGCTGCTAATACTTTCTCTGAAGATTTTTCTAAGGTTTGGAAGGACACTAAAACTGCTCTGGAGAAAGCCTCCCAGCGTATGAATAAGCATGCGGACAAGAGACATTTGGATGTGCCTAACTTTCGCCCCGGAGACAAGGTATGGCTCTCATCAAAGTATATCCATTTAAAGATGCCATCCTACAAATTGGGACCCCGGTTTATGGGACCATTTGGAATCCTGAGATAAATCAATCCAGTCTCTTACAAGCTGAAGTTGCCTACTTCTCTACGTGTGCCTAACTCCTTTCATGTTTCTCTCCTCAAACCAGTAGTTTTGAGCCCCTTCTTTAAGGATCCGGGTACCACTACTGACCCTGTCTCTGAGGATGATATTTTTGAGGTAAAACATATCCTGGCCATTAAGAAAGTAAGGGATAAGACCTACTACCTGGTAGATTGGAAGGGTTTTGGTCCTGAGGAGAGATCTTGGGAGCCTAGAGAGAACATCCAGGCTCTTCTTCTCCTTAAAAGATTCTACGCAGGCTTGAAGAAGAGGGGGTGTAAAGAGGGGGATACTGTTACACCTGGTCCCTGTCCTGGCATGGCGCCCAGGTCTGCCACTGTTACACCCGGTTCCCTTCCTGGCGCGGCATCCAGGTCTGCCGCTGCCCTCCGTTCTAGGCACTCACCTCGTAGCTCGCACGCTGTCCTTGGGCAGCAGTCGGCCCTCTGTGTGTTTCATGCTGCTTCTCAGCATTCAGGTCTCTCCCCTTCCCCCACCTCTTGGCGTCCTGTCAGCAGATCTGCAACTAAAGCTATTAGGGCATGCGCACATGCTCTCCTGCCTTCTTAAAGGGACAGCGTGCATTTTTCAAAATGGGCAATTATCCAATGGCAGCGCACTGGCTGCTATTTCTGGCCTCTCCTCCATAGGGAGAGCACCGGAGCAACGAGTATCAATCATTGCTACATCCGGTTCTGTTGCTACATGTCTGCGCTGTGTCTGCAGTCTCTGTGCATTCTCTAATGCTATCTGTCTTCTCAGACTATCTGTATCCCGATAATCCTGGCTATATCTGCAACCATCTGGGCGAAAGCCATCCCGTTCTGCCAACAGCCATCCGATTCCGAGGACTGTGTCAAGGTCACTGGAACCAGCTATGTACCACTACCCGGATCCAGGACCCGTCTCATTAACTGACTCTGCTGTCACTTCTGTTATCCCTTTTACTCCCGCTGGGACAGCTGCCACGTGTCCGGGGTCTAACTGGAGGTAGAACCCGTGTCCTCCGGGTATTCCATTCTGGTCCTGTCTGAGGGGCTTTACTACGGGCACCTGGGGCTCATTAGTCATGCCTCGTTCGGAGCCTCCTGGACCGTGGTCCCGAGGTTCCACTTTAAAAATAAAAACCAATTGTGAACTTCACCATTTCTGCCTCCGCTTCCATTCATTACAATATATATATACAGTGTATTTATATATATATTGTTAGGGACGGCGGAACGCACAAAACATAAATAATAGGAGGTGCATTCGCTGCCCGGGGTCCACCGTGCGGTAGGTGTAAAGACCGCTGCTGGATAATGGCAAACTCGCTAGAAGGCGAAGTAGAGCACTCGGGTTAATGTCACTCGAGGTAGTTAAGGCAGACTCTGTTTAGGACACAGAGACGCCCTAATATAAAAGAGAAAGGAGCGCTGGAACTGTTAACTCCACAGGCCAGCCGGCGTGTGGCGTCGCAGCCGCGAACGCCAATAGAAGCTGCTACTGCAGCGTGGCGGTAACTGTAGCCGCTAAGCGACGGTGCCGGAGAGCCGGACACCGACGGACGCTATTGTAAGGTGCGGAAAGCACAGTGGCGCCTAGCTTGCCACTACCTGGAACTGACTATAACCAACACTCTGTCACCATTCGTAATATCAGAGGGAAGGGGGTTTCAAATAAGTCAGTCACCAGACACATGCATCCATCACCTTTCACACACAGCGTAATAGTCTACACAAGCGCATGGCCGAGCCGCCATGCTGACTTTTGGGACCTTCTAGTACTTTGGGAAGGACCAATCAGATCCGACACAGGACCTGAGCATGTGACCCCTGCTCTCCACTGAGGGGTCATCTTGTGGGCATGCCCAGCAGCACGGCGAGAGGACTTAGCCTCTGGAGCGGTTCCCTGCAGAGCAGATTGTGCTACCATTGCTGCACCAGAGGTGGCAGCAACATCCAGGCTCACAGAGCGAGTCTGAGCAGGACGCCTGGATCGCCGGGATTGCTGAGCAGGTCCCTGAGCGGTCGGAGGGGAAGGGGAGACTGCTGGATGTATGGCTCTGGATTCCTGTTGTGCGGTCCCAGGAATCCGACGCCTAACATGGCCGCAATCAGGAGTGGAGCATGGATATTCTCCACCGGCTCCCAGGTCCGAGCCTCTGGTCCATGACCCTTCCAATCCACCAAATAAAATTTTTTGCGACGGACAATCCTGCGTCCCACAATGGCGTTAACCTCGAACTCGTCAGATGACAAGTCTGATGACCCGGCAGATGACTCGGAGAACCGGGCCATATGAACTGGTTTGAGGAGGGACACATGGAAAACGTCTGAAATGGCTAAGTGTGGCGGAAGAGCCAGGCGGTAGACCACCAAGCTGATACGCTCGAGAACCTTAAAACGTCCAATGTATCGCGGCGCGAACTTGGGGGACTTGACTCGCAGCTTGATATTTCGAGTAGAGAGCCACAACATTTCGCCCCCGGGGAGAAGCTTGGAGCGGGTCGCCGATGTGTGTCGGCGGACGCCCTCATCCTTTCTTTAGAGGCCCGGATAGCATCCTGAGTGCGATCCCAAATGTTGCAAGCCTCCACTGCCCAGTCTGCCACCCTGGAGTCAGCGGAGGACGCTGGCATCGGGACAGGGACGCGTGGATGTTGGCCGTAGTTTAAAAGAAAGGGCGTCTGACCTGTGGAATCGGTCACTGCATTATTCAGGGCAAACTCAACCCATGGTAGCAAGGATGCCCAGTCATCCTGCCTGGCAGAGACAAAATGCCGCAGGTACATGACCAAGGTTTGGTTGGCTCTCTCAACCAAGCTGTTCTTCTCGGGATGGTAAGCGGAGGACAGGTTTAGCTCGATGCTGAGTAGATTGCAGAGCTCCCTCCAAAACCGAGACGCGAACTGGGGACCTCGATCACTAACGATTTTGTCCGGCATGCCATGTAAACGGAATACGTGCTTTATGAACAGAGTGGCAAGACCACGAGCGAAAGGCAACCGTGCGAGTGGCACCAGATGCACCATTTTGGAAAAATGGTCGGTGACGACCCAGATGACCGTACTGCCACCAGACTTGGGCAGGTCAACCACGAAGTCCATGCCAACCATCTCCCAAGGTCTATCCCCCACTGGCAGAGGATACAAAAGCCCCGCCGGCCTCTGTCTAGAGGGTCTGTTCCGTGCACACGAGACGCATGCTTGTACGTATTCCTTAACATCTCGAGCCATATGCGGCCACCAATATGACCTTGCCAGGAGTTCAGTGGTCCGCTTATTGCCAAAGTGATCACCTACCCTGGAGGCATGTGCCCAAGTGAGAACCTCCGGCCGTAGCTGGGGAGGCACCAAGGTCTTGCCCGGTGGCACTGACTCGAGAGCAACTGGAGCCACGGTCGTAAAAAACTCCGGCGGGAGAATTAGCCGAGGCTCAGCCTCTCCTTCTTCCGCAGAAACCACCAAGCGTGAGAGAGCATCCGCACAGACGTTCTTTTCCCCTGAGAGATAATGCTGGGTGAAGCGGAAGCGGGAAAAGAAGAGCGACCACCTAGCCTGACGAGAGTTCAAGCGCTGGGCCGTCTGTAAATAGACCAGATTTTTATGGTCCGTATATACCTGGAAGGGAAACAGAGCTCCCTCCAGGAGATGTCTCCACTCGGAAAAGGCCAACTTCATGGCTAGCAACTCCCTGTCACCGATGGAGTAATTCTTCTCCGCCGGTGAGAAGGTCTTTGAGAAGAAGAAGCAGAGATGCTTCCGACCTTGAGCATCCTTCTGGAAAAGGACTGCTCCTGCACCGACGGAAGAGGCATCAACCTCCAGAATAAATGGCTTATCTACATCGGGACGATGTAAGATGGGAGCGCCAGCAAAATGAGATTTTATAGACGTGAAGGCCTTGGAGACCTGTTCAGACCAAGCGGTGGGGTTAGCTCCTTTTTTAGTGAGAGCAACCAAAGGAGCCACCAGTGTGGAAAAGTGCGGTATAAACTGGCGGTAATAATTCACGAAGCCTAAAAAGCGCTGCACCGCTTTGAGTGAATGGGGTTCCTGCCAATCCTTCACTGCCTGCAGTTTGGCAGGATCCATAGCCAACCCCTGGGCTGAGATGATATAGCCCAGGAACGGCAAGGACTCCTGCTCAAGCTGGCACTTCTCCAGATTGGCAAAGAGAGAGTTTGCCTGCAGACCGTCGAAGACCCTGCAGACGTCTCTCCGGTGTGTGGTCAAATCTGGCGAGAAGATGAGTATGTCATCCAGATAGACCACCACTGAGGTAGAGAGCATGTCGCGGAAGACGTCGTTAACAAAATCCTGGAAGACAGCAGGTGCATTACAAAGGCCAAAGGGCATGACCAGATATTCGTAATGGCCATCCCTAGTATTAAAAGCTGTCTTCCACTCGTCTCCTTTGCAAATGCGGATCAGGTTGTACGCCCCCCGTAGATCTAATTTTGTAAAGATCCGGGCCCCTCACAACCTTTTTGACCGTGATAGCGTTGAGACCTCTGTAGTCAATGCAGGGACGTAACTCTCCGTTCTTCTTCTGTACGAAGAAGAACCCTGCACCAGCCGGCGACACCGATTTTCTGATAAAACCTCTAGCCAGGTTCTCCTGGATATATTGAGACATAGCCTCTGTCTCAGGGAGTGATAGCGGATACACACAGCCTCTAGGAGGTTCTGTGCCTGGCAGGAGATCTATTGGGCAATCGTAAGGACGGTGCGATGGGAGCATCTCCGCAGACTTCTTAGAGAAGACGTCCGCGTATTGGTGGTAGGGCTTCGGAAGCGCGGAAAGATCCGCAGGCACTTCAGTGGAAGCTACCTGAACCCTGCCCCTCAGGCACCTTCCCTCACAGTCCTTGCCCCAACCCAGTATACTCCCCGAAGCCCAATCAATATGAGGGGAGTGGCGACGGAGCCAGGGAATCCCGAGAAGCACCTGGTCGATGCCATCAGGCAAAATGAGCAGGGACAGGACCTCATGATGAGAGGGTGAGATAGAGAGCCCGAGTGGAACTGTCTGGTGGGTCACCTGAGATGGTAAAGGTGCACCGTTAACCACCCTAATGGTCAGAGGTTGGGGCAGTAACACCAGTGGAATAGCATGTTTCTGGGCAAAGGTCGAGGACATAAAGTTCCCTTCGGCCCCGGAATCCACGGTAACCTCTGCCTCCCAGGTGGACGCCCCACTATCTAAAGTGCCCCGGAATACCGGTTTAGGGGAAAAGGGTTGCATATTGGTCTGACCACCACCTACGGCCACTGGACGTGGTTGTTTTTTCGAAGGCTGTGGACACGTGCTAGCCGAATTACCAAACTGTCGGCATTGATAGCAACGTACGGAGCTTCGCATCGGACGTGACTTGGGGCCGGTGCGAGACACCTCCATAGGTTCGGAGGATGACAGCTCCTGTGCGGGATCTCTTAGCGGCTCGGTGAAGGTGGGAGCCAAATTAACCCTACGTCTGGATTGTGCACGTTCCAGCCCGCACTCCGTAAACCGGAGGTCAATGCGAGTGGAGACAGCAATCAGTTCCTCCAGACTTGTGGGAACCTCTCTGGTAGCTAGAGCATCTTTGACGTACTCAGCTAACCCACTCCAAAACACCGGGACTAATGCTTTGTCCGGCCACTCTAATTCGGAAGCCAATGTCTGAAACCGGACGGCATAATGGCTAACCGAGAGCGACCCCTGTGTTAGGGATAATAATTGGAGTGAGGTATCGTGCGTGATCTGTGGTCCCAAAAAGACCTGCTTCAGGGCCTCGAGGAACTGAGCAGCACCCTGAACCACGGGATCATCACGTTCCCACAATGGCGTAGCCCACTGTAATGCCCTGCCAGACAACAGTGAGACAATAAAGCCCACCTTAGCCTGCTCTGTAATGAACCGTGCAGCCAGTAACTCAAGCTGAATAGAGCACTGGCTCACGAATCCCCTACAGGTGGCGCTGTCACCCAAAAACTTGTCGGGGAGCAGGAGGCGAGAAATTGTCGGCATGGGCAAACATGCGGGCACACGTGAGACAGCCTCTGCGACTGTCTGAGCTGCAGCTAGCGCAGCATTCGCGGCTGAGTTGGTGCTCTCAATAGCCGCCAACCTGCTCTCCAGCTGCCGAATGTAGCGCTGCAGCTGCTGCAGGTCTGCCATTACCAGCCAGACCCTGGCGCTAGTGTAATGTTAGGGACAGTGGAACGCACCAAATATAAATAATAGGAGGTGCGTTTGCCGCCCAGGGTCCACCGTGTGGTAGGTGTAAAGACCACTGCTGGATAATGGCAAACTCGCTAGATGGCGAAGTAGAGCACTCGGGTTAACGTTACCCGAGGTAGTTAAGGCAGACTCTGTTTAGGACACAGAGACGCCCTAATATAAAAGAGAAAGGAACGCTGGAACTGTTAACTCCACAGGCCAGCCGGCGTGTGGCGTCGCAGCCGCGAACGCCAATAGATGCTGCTACTGCAGTGCGGCGGTAACTGTAGCCGCTAAGCGACGGTGCCGGAGAGCTGGACACCGATGGACGCTAGTGTAAGGTGCGGAAAGCACAGTGGCGCCTAGCTTGCCACTACCTGGAACTGACTATAACCAACACTCTGTCACCATTCGTAATATCAGAGGGAAGGGGGTTTCAAATAAGTCTGTCACCAGACACATGCATCCATCACACACAGCATAATAGTCTACACTAGCGCATGGCCGAGCCGCCATGCAGACTTTTCATAGCCATGCGCTTCCGGGACCTTCCAGTACTCTGGGAAGGACCAATCCAATCTGACACAGGACCTGAGCTTGTGACCCCTGCTCTCCACTGAGGGGTCATCTTGTGGGCATGCCCAGCAGCACGGCGAGAGGACTTAGCCTCTGGAGTGGTTCCCTGCAAAGCAGGTTGCGCTACCATTGCTGCACCAGAGGTGGCAGCAACATCCAGGCTCACAGAGCGAGTCTGAGCAGGACGCCTGGATCGCCAGGATTGCTGAGCAGGTCCCTGAGCGGTCGGAGGGGAATGGGAGAACGCTGGATGTATGGCTCTGGATTCCTGTTGTGCAGTCCCAGGAATCCGACGCCTAACATATATATATACTGTGGTGTGACGGGTGGTCGCGTGGTTAAAGGAAGGTATGTGTCACGGGGATGGCAGCTCCCTGTAATGTAGCCCGGAGAGTTTTCTTAAGTAGTTGTTGTTCATATTTGGGTCCGGGCTACTGGTAGCTTTGAGAGTTGGGAGGGTCTGGCTACCCATGTACCACAAACTGTGGTGAGGGGGTCACTGTACCCTGTTTTGTCTGAAGATATGTGTGTGGTTGTGAATCTGCAAGACCTGTGATGCGGTCATGATCATGTGACTAGCCATGTGGTAGGTAACTGGGAGTGGTTACAGGCTATCTAAGGCAGGTGTGTTGCACATGGGAGAGAGTGTGTTGGATACTGTCAGCCCAGACAGAGCTCTCATGTTTCAGGCTCGGACGTCGAATAGCCTGGGGAAGCCGTAACGGCGACTCCGAGCCAAAAGGAGATGACAGTCTTGAAAACCATGTGATACTGACCGGGGTCAGAGAGAAACGTGTACAGGATGCCTCTGCGGTAAGAGGGATCTGGGAACCTGCGTGGCCAACAGGTAACGGTCTTGAAAACCGTGTGATACTGACCGGGGTCAGAAAGAGACTGTGTGTGAACTGATATCTATCCTCTGAGGACAAGAGGTATCCGCGAACCTGTGTGGGCAATCCAACAGGTAACGGTATTGACAACCATGTGTCATACTGACCGGGGTCAGTGAAAGACTGTGTGAGAAGTGGCTATAGGGTGCCTCTGTGGAAAAGAGGTACCCGGGAACCTGTGTGGCGATCCAACAGGTAATGGTCTTGACAACCGTGTGTTATACTGACCGGGGTCAGTGAGAAGTATTTTCAGTGAGAGACTGTATCTGCATCCATGTGTTAAAGCTGGAGGTTTAACAGACAGTGTAATGTCTGCTGGAACTATCTAAATATTAAAGTGTATGGCTTAATTTTAACCCTCAGCGTGCCAGTGTTTACCTCAAAAACCTGCCAAGAGAGTAATCCCCGTCCACTCACATAGTGGAACGTTACAATACATACATATATGTACACACACACACATATACTGTACGTACTCACATACATGTGTATATATATATGTGTGTATATACTGTATATGTATATATGTATATATATATATAATGCCAGTTCATTTTCCCATGCTCCAGACTTCAGTGCGGGTCAGGCTGTGAGGGTGTGCAGACTCGGTGACATCAGTGCTATTCACTGAGGCTGCGCTGGCAGCATCTCCTCATTCACCAGTGGATTTTCAACTGGGACGGTCGCATCTTAGCACCGTCCAGGTTGAAAAATATATATCACCCCAGATATGGATTACGGCATGGGACACAGCGATGGACAGGTATGGTAAATGGTTGCTTTTTTATTTTATTTTTATTACAGGAGAACGAGGGTTTTACATGGATTAGGTGTGGTTGTAGTTTGGTTTAACTAAGAATAAAAAAGGAGTCTGTGTCTTTATTTCAATTAAAGGATTTTTTTACTGGGTGTCTGTGTTTTCTTTACAATTTGACTATTAGGTTAGTAATAGGGGCGTCTAATTGACGCCTCTCCATTACTAACCTCGGTGCTTGGTTTCACCTGAAAGGTGACATCAAGCCCCCAACTATTACCCCATATGCCACCGCTACAGGGCAGTGGGAAGATCAAGGCTATGTGCAGAATTGGCACATAATAGAGGTGCGCCTTTTCTGGGGTGGCTGAGAGCTCGTGTTTTTAGCCAGGGAGAGGCCAAGATCCACGGCCCCTTTCTAGGCTATTAATATCACTCCTCAGCTGTCTGCATAGCCATTGCTGGCTATTAACTATAGGGGGACCCCCACACCATTTTTTTCCATAAAATAATCTTTTATTCATTAAATACATGTCCATAATTTTGCACACACACTATACTAATTGTATTTGTCACTGACATATATATATCTACCTATTCTATATGGATTTACTGTGGGCAATACAGAGATCTATCCAATGAACTGTTTGTACCAAGGACTGTGACAAGAACAAGGGGGCATTCTCTTTGTTTGGAGGAAAGACAATTTCTGCACCAGCATAGAAGAGGGTTCTTCATGGTAAGAGCAGTGAGGTTCTGGAATTCTCTTCCTGAGGAAGCGGTGATGGCCAACTCACTGAATGAATTTAAGAAAGGAATGGATGCTTTTCTTGTGAGTAACAGTATAGAAGGTAACGAATAACATAAAATTATAGGTAGATGGTTGACCCAGCTTAGGGGAAGGAATTTTTTTCCCTATGGAGAAAATTGGCTTCTACTCTGTGGGTTTTTTGCCTTCCCCAGGATCAACAATGCAGAACAGCTGCACTAAAAATAGGCTGAACTAGATGGACATAAGGTGTTCCTTCAGCCTTCAAAACTATGTTACTATGTGTGTTACTGTGTATGTAATCCATCTCTCCTATCCTGTCGGCTCCTGCAGTGATTATACAGAAGCAGACAAATTAATTAACGGACACCGATGCATATTTCTTGCAAGTCACACGGATGGTCCGTGTGGTGTGCGATTTTTTTTTTTTTCTCGCACCCATAGACTTGCATTGGCGAGTCTCGGCCGATATACACAGCAAATCACAGCATGCTGCGATTTCACTCGCATGTATAATATGACCGAGAAAAAAATAGTGATGGGAGCTGCCCCATAGATTAACAGCAGTCCGAGTGCTATGCAATGTTTTATCGCATAGCACACATCCGTATTCCTCGCTAGTGTGACTCCGGCCTTATACTGATTCCATGATTCAGTGTGCATATTACACCCTTGATTCAACAATCTATTCCTGCAGGAGAGTAAAAAAAAATCTGCAATTGCGACATAAGCAAAACAGCGCCACTATTGTCATGTCATCAGGTTATGTCTGGTATTGCTTGGTCACTTGAATACAGTATATCTATTTTCATATACCAAAGTAAAGAGATTATTGGCACTGATCATTGTGTGTATAATTATTAGGCAATTTGTTTTTTTTTTTTATTATTGTTTTTAAAATTGAAAAACTCCAGAACTGTAAATCAATCCAAAAGGTTAATATACCTGAATCTCAAAGTTTGCAGAATTATTATGCAGCTAAATGAAAAGCGTAAATTTTTCCACCTCAATTGTTAATTTTCAGCTGATAAAGTAAGAATAACGACCAAACAACTCAAAATGTGCAAAATACATTTCTTAACCCCTTCACAACATGCGTCGTACATGTCCATGGCTCTAGCGTTAAACCGGCATCTTTTCCAACACATGTCAGCTGATTTGAACCACGGCTGTTAGCCTGTTAAATGCCGCTGTCAATCTCTGACAGCGGCATTTAACACAACCATGCCTGAAGCGCATCACTAATCACGCCCATCAGCGCCCGTGTCACATGACCGTGGGTTGCCGATGGGTTTGAATGACAACCCAGGGTCTGTAGGAGTGGTCGGCATTCATTGCAAGTGAGCTATTTCTGCTTCACAGAGCAGGGCTGAAGCCTTGTTGTGTGTGGCACCAGCAATCGGATGATCGCAACTTCCTTTCTGGTCTCCCATGGAGACTATTGAAGTAAGTGTAAAGTAAAACAAAAAATGTTTTTAAAAATATTAGATAAATTTTAAAAATATAAACGTTTAAATCACCCCATTCAAAATAAACCAATAAAAAAAACATATATTTGGTATTGCCGCCTTCAAAATCGCCCGATCTATCAATATATAGAAATAATTAATACGATCGGTAAACGGCTTAATGAGAAAAAAAGTAAAAACGCCAGAATTAAGTTTTTTTTGCTTTCCACAACACTGCATTAAAACACAATAACTGGAGATCGTATCTACACCAAAATGGTATCAATAAAAATGTCAGCTTGGCACACAAAAATAAGCCCCCACCCAGCCCCACATCACAAAAAAATGGAGACGCTACAGGTCTCGGAAAACTACGCAATTGTTTGTTTATTTTTTAACAAACTTTGGATATTTTTACCACTTAAATTAAAAAGAACCTAGATATGTTTGGTATCTTCAAACTCATAATGACCTGGAAAATCATAATGGCAGATCAGATTTACCATTTGGTGAACATGGTAAAAGAAAACTATTGTGGAATTGCACATTTCTTGCAATTTCACTGCACTTGGATTTTTTTCCGTTTTCCAGTACGTTAATATGGTAAAACCAGTGGTGTCGCTCTAAAGTACAACTCGTCTTTCTAAAAAACAAGACCTCTCATGCCCATATTGATGGAAAAATAAAAAAGCTCTGGGAAGAACAAGAGCGAAAAACAGAAACACAAAAACGGAAAATGTCCCAGGGTGAAGGGATTAAATTAAAAAAAATATACATCAGTGACCAATATAGCTGCCCTTCTTTTCAATAACAGTCATAAGTTTTGCATCCATGGAGAACGTCAGTTTCTTAATTTGATGATACTAAATATTTTGGGCAACTCCCCACAAGTGACCCCATTTTGGACACTAGACCCCCCACGGAACTTATCTAGATGTGTGGTGAGCACTTTGAACCCCCAAGTGCTTCACAGAAGTTTATAACGCCCGGGCGTGAAAATAAAAAAAAATCATTTTTTTTCCACAAAAATGATATTTTTGCCCCCAATTTTTTATTTTCCTAATGGTAACAGGAGAAATTGGACCCCAAAAGTTGTTTTGCAATTTGTCCTGAGTAGGCTGATACCCTACATGTGGGGGTAAAGCACTGTTTGGGCGCATGGCAGAGCTTGGAAGGGAAGGAGCACCATTTGACTTTTTCAACTCAGAATTGGCTGGAATTGAGATCAGACGCCATGTTGCATTTGGAGAGCACCTGATGTGCCCAAACAGTGGAAGCCCCCAATTCTAACTCCAACCCTAACGCCAACACACCCCTAACCCTAAACTCAGCCCTAACCCTAGCCCTAACCCTAACCCTAGCCCTAACCCTAACCCTAACCCTGGCCCTAACCCTAGCCCTAGCCCTAACCCTAATGGGGAAATGGAAATAAATAAATTTTCTTTTAATTTTATTATTTTTCCCTTACTAAGGGGGTGATAATGTGGGGTTTGATTTACTATTTATGGCGGTATTTATTTTTGGCGGCTGTCGCACGCTAAAAGACTCTTTTTATTGTAAAAATAGTTTTTGCATCACCACATATTGACAGCTATAATTTTTCCGTATTTTGACTCACTGAGTCATATGAGGTCTTATTTTTTGTGGGACGAGTTGACGCTTTTATTGGTACCATTTCTGGGCATGTGACATTTTTTGATCGCTTTTTATTCCGATTTTTGGGACGCAGAATGAACAAAAACCAGCGTTTCATGAATATCTTTTGGGGGGGTGCGTTTACACCGTTCCGCGTGCGGTAAAATTGATAAAGCGGTTTTATTCTTTAGGTCAGTACGGTTACAGTGATACCTCATTTAGGTCTTTTCTTATGTTTTGTCGGTTTTATGCAATGAAAACTATTTTATATAAAAAATAATTATTTTTGTATCGCTTTATTCTGCAAGCTATAACTTTTTTATTTTTTCGCTGACGATGCTGTATGGCAGCTCGTTTTTTGCGGGACAAGATGACGTTTTTAGTGGTACCATGGCTATTTATATGCGTCTTTTTGATCGCGCGTTAATGCACTTTTTGTTTGGCAGTATGATAATAAATCATTACTTTTTTGCTTCGTTTTTTATTTTTATTTTTTAAGGGGTTCGCTAAAGGGGTTAACTAATGGGATAGTTTTATAGGGCAGGTCGTTACGGACGCGGCGATACCTATTATGTGTACTTTTATTGTTTTGTTTTTTTTTTATTTAAAAAAAATGGATTTATTGGGGGAATATTTTTTTTTTTCTAATTTATTTGGCGATTTTTTAAAATTATTTTAACACTTTTTTTTTTTAACTTTATTATATAGTCCCAGGTGGGACATCACTGTACTGTGACAGATCGCTGATCTGTCACATCACAGATCACTGTGACAGATCAGCAATCTGTCACAGGCAGTTCTGCAGACTTCCTCATGCCTGCGCTTTGCAGGCACTGAGGAAGTCAGCTCCCTACAGGCCCCCGAAGGCCCCCGTCGCCATCTTGGATTCGGGGGCCTGTAGGGAAAGAGACCCCCGCAGCAGCGCTGCACATTGCGCTGCCGTGGGGGGCTCAGGGAAGCACGGAGGGAGCCCCCTCCCTGCCGATGCTTCCCTTTAACCCCCGGTACACCGCGATCATGCTTGATCGCGGTGTGCAAGGGGTTAACGTGTTGGGGCGGTCCGTGGCCACCCCTGACACATAGTGCCGGGTGTCAGCTGTGATAATCAGCTGACACCCAGCCGCGATCAGCGGCGCTCACCACGTGGGCGCCGCTGATCGCGGTAGACGTACTATCCCGTCCATGGGCATAGGGGCACGGGTCCCATGGATGGGATAGTACGTCTGATGTCAGGAAGGGGTTAACTTCTTAACCCTCGGGTCATTTTCCATTATCGCGTTTTTGATTTTTGCTCCCCTTCTTCTCAGAGCCATAACTTTTTTATCATTTGGTCAAAATGGCCATATGAGGGCTTGTTTTTTTGCAGTACAAGTTGTACTTTTGAACAACACCATTGGTTTTAACATAATGTGTAGTGGAAAACAGGAAAAAACTTCCAAGTGTGGTGAAATTGCAAAAAAAGTGCAATCAGACAGATTTTTTTTTTTTTTTTTTTTAACCTTGTTCGCTAAATGCTAAAACTGACCTGCCATTATGATTCTCCAGGTCATTTCGACTTCATAGATACCAAACATGTCTATGTTCTTTTTTATTTAAGTGGTGATCAAAAAATCCAAACTTTGGTAAAAAAAAGCGCCATATTCCGAGACCCTTAGCGTCTCCATTTTTCGTGATCTTGGGTTGGTTGAGAGCTTATTCTTTGAGCGCAAAGCTGATGTTTTTATTGATACAATTTTGTTGTAGATACGATTTTTTCATTGCCCGTTATTGCATTTTATTGCAAGGTAGCGGCCACCAAAAAACGTAATTCTGGCATTTTGACTTTTTTCTCATTATGCCTCTTAACGATCAAGTTAATTCTTTTTTTATACTGATAGATCAGGAGATTTTGAAGATGGCAATACCAAATATGTGTATGCTTGATTTTTTTATTGTTTTATTTTGAATGGGGCGAAATGGGGGTGATTTGAACTTTTATATTTTTTTAATTTTTTTAATATTTTTAAAAACTTTTTTTTACTTTTGGTATGCTTCAATAGTCGCCTGTGTGTAGCAGAAATGCTCACTTGCTATGAGCGCTGACCTCCGAGAGGCGCTCATAGCAATCCAGCTATGACAACCATAGAGGTCTGCTGGAGACCTCTGGTTGTCATGCCAACCCATCGGTGACCCGCAATCATGTTATGGGGTAACCAATGGGCAGGATTTCCATTGCGCTTCCCGGAAGTGCAAATTAAATAAACAACGAGTTATCAGCTGCGGGTGGATTGCAATTTCACTCACGGCTGTTAGAGGCACATGTCATCTGTTCAAAATAGCTGAAATGTGATGGGAAAGATGTGCACTCAGCAACGGAGCCCACATCAAACGGAGGGAGTCCGACGTGGGCATATTAATACGCCGAACTCAACGTCGGAAAGGGGTTAAGAGTCCATCTTCAACTTCAAAAGGTCCAACTAGCTTTTCTTCAATAATACCAATTCTTTAAACATAATGGGAGCAGAAGTTTACATAACCACCCCTCCCAAAGCCAGCGAATGGATGGTGGTCACACGTGCTCTGTCGCTGGTCAGCTGTTAGTACTACCAATCCATTCATGATTGGGGCTCATCAATTTCATGATCAGTGAGGATCCAGGTAGTAGGAA